>NC_058033.1:18598654-19198654 GCF_019176455.1 Solea senegalensis
AAAAGTTGTCTTTACTGTACTTGTACTTGTATATTTAAATCCCTTTAAATCAAATGTCCCCTTCTCTCCTTCTTTCCCATTTAATTATGCATTAGTCGTCTTTGGTAATGAATGCCTAATCTTTTCTCCTCCTTTTCTATTTAGGAACCTGTCCAGTAACAGGATAAGGGAGCTGCCAAAAAACACCTTTAAAAACCTTTCCAAATCCCTTCTTAAACTGTGAGTAACTGATATCAGCTCTGAGGAGAGGGTGTGCCGTATTATCTGCGGATTATAAAAAGGGTGAAGTGAAGGATAGAATGCTGTTTAGATTCCCCCGGCTTTGAGATTTGAATTCAGAGACATTAGAGACAATCAGAGATATTAAATAGTAATCTGTTCAGAAACAATTTCAGAGGCAGGCAACAGCGTAGATGAATTCACTGCTCGTGCCATACAATCTCAATCTCTCCGCTCTCTGCCTCATGAATAATAGTGTTATTATTACGTTAATGAGCTCCATGCACATTTCATTAGCGGCGGGGGTGGGTGAGGTATTAGAAATCAATAACAAAAAGCCAGGTTTTTGTTTTATAGTCGTGGTGCTTGGAACGATCTGAAAAAGAAAATTGTGATTTATTTTCACGGTGTCATGTGGGCAGCATATGTTTGGATATAATTCCACAATAACATTCCAGTATTGTGGCCACAGCGGTTGGTCCACACATTTGATTTGGCCAGAGGCGGTTGGTGATAAAACATTTTTTTTGGGGGTTGGTCGTATTTAATGAAAAGAGAGAAAAGGAAGCACGACAACTGATGCTTCGATTAGAGATCAGACATGCTGTGATAGAGAGACAGATTGTCAATGTTTCAAACCCGTTTGACGTTCACAAGAGTTTATAAAGACACGATGGACTCAGTCCTCACATGTCTCACCTGCTGTGAAGACGTTTGCGCCCTAAAGGAACCACATATATCACATATTTTTTATATAGTGTTTTTCATCTGATTTCTATAAAGATATAAATAAAAATAAATAAATAAAAAATCATATAACATTCTGTATTATATACGTTTTTAACATAGAAATGGAAAAAAAAGCAGCCGAAAAGCTCTGTATTCTAAGGGTTAAAGGTGGAATGATTGGTGGATGGTTTCCAGAGTTAAAAATTGCACTGCTGTGTCTCCGAAGCTTCACAACAATTTAGGCAGCTTACTGCGGAATAGTAAATAAACGTATGGCTTCATCTGTTCTCTCGCCACTCAAAATGTGCTGACGCTTTTAATACTGTACATTTTCCAAAATGGTCCTCCACACATGATTAAAAACGGCGGGTTGGGTTTTCTGCCGAGTTAAGACAGCTTCGTTTCACACTGTGTCATTAACGAAGCATCTGTGATCTGCCAGTGTGATGCTTCTGCCGACGGCAAATGACTCATTTTATTCAAGGAAAACTGCTTTTTGCCTCTTTTTCTTTGAGTGGAAAAACACCCACATGGAGGCAAACACAGAGACAAAAATCCTGCATAACACCCCTGCATTCTGCAACTGGAACAATGTCACATTGTGCCGTGGTATCAGATGGACGGGCATAATGACTGAACGGCTAAAATGACCAATTTTAATCTGTGAAATTTTGTGAATGAGCTGGCGAAAGCAGAAGGTGGAGCAGAGGCGGATTACGTTTCAAACAGGGAGCTGAACATTCAGGTTCAAGGAAAGGTGACAGTTCCCAGACTTAACTCAACTAGGGCTGAAACAAATTACTATAATAATCGATTATTAAATGAACTATTTTGCTTTGAGGGTTTTCATTGTTAAAACAAGAATTCTCATCGTTTTTTGCTTTTTAAATGTGAATATCTTCTGGTTTCTTTGCTCCATACGACAAAGAAATCATTAATCATCATGAATCATTTTCGTCCAAAAAGACATTTGAGAACTACTGACATTTTCTGGACGAGAAAATACAGACAGATGAATATAATCGTTAGCTGCAGCTCTAAACTCAACAGGTAGTGTAGTAGCGTGATTTGCCTGTGGCTGTCGTGGCATGAGCTGGTGCTTGTATGACATTTGGTTTTAATTTTGGTAAAAAAAAGGTAAAAATAAAGACCAGGAATTCACACAAATAACACAAAAGACGGAAGAAACTATACACACTTTATTTTGAGGAATAGTTCCAAGTATATATGTTGATATCATTCTCTGGATCTGCTGTCAAGAAGCATATCAGTGCTGTTCTTATTTTATACTCTTACTTACTTCTACATCTATCCTCAGGCATGTCTCACCCTGACGAGCTTCACCGACTTTGTCATTTGTGCTTCTTGTTGCAGAAATGTCTCCTACAATCCTCTTCTCCGCATTCACCCGAGCCACTTCAACCATCTGACACATCTTCAGTCTTTGTGAGTGTGTGTACACACACACACAAACATACACACACACACACACACACACACACTCAGTGCTGCAGCCTGTTTGATAATGAAAATGTGCTCTTCTTTCTTTCTCTAGGGCGCTAGAAGGAATAGAAATCCCGGATATTCAGACTAAGATGTTTCTCCCTATGGAGAACCTGTCCCACATGTGTGTACCATCCCACACACGTGTCACAATCCTCTCCCACCAAAGAAAATGTCGCGTTATCTCTGTCAATGTCTCTGTGCGTTCTCTTTTGCCAGATACTTTACAAAGTTCCAGTACTGCTCGTACGCGCCACACGTCAGGTCCTGTAAGCCCAACACAGACGGTATATCTTCCTTTGAGGACCTGCTGGCTAACATAGTGCTGCGAGTGTCCGTCTGGGTCATGGCCTTCATTACGTGCTTTGGCAACCTCTTAGTCATCGGCATGAGGTCACTGATCCGAGCGGAGAACAATCTGCATGCTGCCTGCATCAAGGTCCTGTGCTGTGAGTAACCATACGCTACGATGCTACTATAATACATAAAGTCTACAATTAACCCTTAAAAATGCACTTTGCAATGCCGTAATTACACAATTATAAAATAAAAGTAGGGTTAACAATCATCATATCCGACTGTGAGCAATTTCATGTATTTTATTTACGTGAAAGCTTTCAAAAAGTGGAATTTTAAAGTAGTTTTCCTAAAGAGCCTTTGGAGTAACAAACTCACCAAATTTCATCCCGATCTGACGACTTTTGTCTGACCATGACCATGATCCACTGTTGGTATCGGGTTTTCTTCTGTGCGAATGACTCTGGCCTCTTCCCACTTCATGAAATGTAAAATTCCAAACAACAATCTAGAAAAGTACAGAGGTTACGCTGCAGAAGTAAAAGATAATCACTCAAAAAAAATGAAAAATGCGTTATGGTTTGTACAAATTGAATGCATTAAAGAAAAATAAATTAAAGAAAAATCCATAATAAATCCATTTTCACACTCACATAGTTTTGTATTCTCTGTATTCTCCTGCTCTACAATTCTGTGATCCACTTTACTTATGAATCATGTCCCTCTCTGAATCTCATTCCTCTTCCAGGCTTCACTCCCCCTCCCTCTGCTCTCTCTCTCGCCCTTTTTATTCAGCACATAACTTTTCCAAATGTACAGAACCTTGAGCCCATAAAGCCCGTCATATTTTATCCCAAATTCAAATTTTACATCATTGTCA
The DNA here is from genome assembly GCF_019176455.1 of Solea senegalensis. Classification (NCBI taxonomy): domain Eukaryota; kingdom Metazoa; phylum Chordata; class Actinopteri; order Pleuronectiformes; family Soleidae; genus Solea; species Solea senegalensis. Next base: position 18,602,283 of record NC_058033.1, read on the forward strand.
CGTGGACCCGCTGATGTACTGTCTCCAATCATCCATCCAGGTGCAGACTGCCTCATGGGCGTGTATCTTTTCTTTGTCGGAGTGTTCGATGTGAAGTTTCGTGGGCAGTACAACCGCAACGCTCTGCTCTGGATGGAGAGCGTGGAGTGTCGGACCATCGGATTCCTCGCCATGCTCTCGTCAGAGGTAACGCATGAGTGACACGCCACGACTTCCACGTGTCGATGTCGGCCTCTGTCGTCTTGATTTGATAACACCAGGTTACGCCGCAGTCGTTTTTCTCCCGTCACTCTGTGAGCCGCTGTGTTCTGATTTTCCGCTTCACACGACGCGAGGTTCCAAACAGCGGGGCTCAGTGAAAAGAGGCGCTTACCTCACTGAGTGGTTGGACGTGGGAAACCTCTCACCCGCGGCTACTCATCTAACAGCTCAGTGTGGCTGCTCGTCTGCGCCACTTCACCCCCCACATCATTGAAGTCAACAGCTAAAAAAAAAGAAATAAGTGCTCTCTTGTTGTTGCAGATGTATTTTTAAAAAATGACTTTCATTTCATGATGGATTTTAATAACCCATGTCCTTTTTATGTGATCACTTAACCGTTTATTAAGTCGACAGACAGGTTTTTATAGTTTTATGAGCTGCAAATTCATCTCAACTGAGATTTTTGAGTGTCAGGGGACCAATGATGGAAGCTCTGGAGTCAGTGATGAGATAAGTTGAAGGATTTTATTGGACAGCTCAGATCTGAGGAGACCTGAGGCGCCATCGCAGATTGTGGGGAGCAGCGTGAAAGGTCTGATACATATAGTTTAGTAAAGGCGTGTTTCCACCGGCTCAACTCGACTCACCTTGGCGCGGCGCTGTTAAATTGCGTTTCCATGGGCTGAAGATTATGTGTTTCCTCCTTCAGCAACATTAAAATACAAAACCTCCACCTTGCAACTTTTATCCCTCATGAGCCACTATTGTAATGGATACTTTTAGCCGTGAGTAATCGACTGTAATCTCTTCTCGCGGGAGAAATAAATGCCGTCCCTTTATGAGCACAATAGATTCAACGCGTAAAGGCAGTGGCAGGTTCATAACTTATGCAATGTAAATTTATTATGCCTCTTATAAAACCGTTCACTAGATATAAATTATAGACATTAAACAACCTGTTTTTCCTGATTCAGTGCCTGGACCTTTCTCCTTAAGCGCACTGTTTTACGGTATTTGGGATTTACTTAATCCAACACTTCACATACTAATTGTAATTAGTGTATAGTATGTGTAAAAAAAAAACATTTATTTATTTACTTGCAAACTTCAACCCAAACCAAAATCCTCACTTATTTACCTTCCCCCTGCACCTCATTCATTCACCATATTGTTTCACTTATTTGTGCAGTTGTGTTGTCGTGTTTCTGTGTACGTTTTATGTGTTATCGCACATAGTAATGCGTCATGTTCCCTGTATGTGCACTCATCCTAATCAGTAAAGCTGATTCTGAGTATTCCAGGACTCCAGGAGCCGTTACGACTCCATTTCTGATTTTGAATGTGTTGTTTTTGTCAAATTTTGGAATTTGCAAATCTCATAAAGTGGAAATTATTAAGTGGAATTAAATCTCACCAAAGCCAATCAGGCCACTGATCTAATTAACAGATATAAAGTTTATCTGTGTACAATAAAAGTAATCATATATGGACACAATTATTGACCCGATTTGACCCTTCAATCACGATAAATAATGCCATATTGGCGTTGATCTACAGTTAAATTCCCAATCTAACTTTAGAGGAAACAAAAAAGCAATGTTCATTTGCTCAAAGGTTTGTGAAACTTAGAGATTCAAGTCTTGCATCGCCCTAACAAACCCCCAAGAAGGGTGAGTTTGCGCTTCACCCTCGCATTAGTCTGTGTCTGTACACATTGGGGAATTTAACTGTGACAGACGATTTATTTTTTGTTCTTGTGATGGATTATCTGAAGCAAGAAACAGGCCATTTATAAATGTAAGCAACACGTCGGAGGGGAATAAATAAATCCATAAGTTTATAATGAAAAAAAAACTAAACGTTTTGGGGTTTCTTCTTCTTATTTTTTTATTATTATTATTCTCTCAGGTGTCTGTTCTCCTCCTGACCTATCTGACTCTGGAAAAGTTCTTGGTTATTGTCTTTCCCTTCAGCAACCTACGCCCAGGAAAACTTCAGACGGGGGTGAGTGACACGACATCTCTGCTGACGACGTGTGTTTTTATTTTTACTGAATAAATATTTGACTTTTTTTCATAGAAGAAATAACAAAAGAAGCACTTTATTGCACACCTAAGGTAATTTGGCACATAAAATAATCATACATCTGTAGTTTTTCAGTTTTAAAATAATATTCTCTAGTGCCACTATTGTGATAAATGTTCTCCATTTGGTCTTCGTATTAAGTGGATACGACTTTCGCTGAATGTGTGCTCAGAAATTGACAAATTATTCACAGTCAGATCCTCAGATACTTGAGTTTTTCTATAATTAGACTCTTGCTCTGCCAGAACTGATCCTAATTAGAGCACAGCTGTGTAACGCTCGCAGTATCTCCGGAGTTTAGTCAAAAAATGTACATTATTATACGTATAATTAAAGGGCACTGCTGTGTTTCGTGGGTGCAGCTAAGCCACAGGAGTGTGCTGTGATCGGAGTCACCTGGGCTGTGCAGAAACTCAAAACTGCATAAAAAAAGAGGAAAAAACACACAAGTTCTTAATGGTTTCACTCAGTCTGAAAATATAAGATCAAAGATGAATAAGTAAATTTAAAGCATACATTTATAACAGATGTGACATTTGCTTTTGCCTGAATCAGTTCAGTATGTGTTTGTTTTGCACACTTTTGCTTATATTGTTTCGTCTTTGACCCGCACCTACTCGTGTTTCTGGTTGTGCACGGGGGTTTTCTTTTTTTGTACTATTTGCATTAAAAGCTCCGTTCTCCGGTGTCTGTCAGCTTCAGTTAGAAAGCTTTGCCGTCCACAGTTGCCTCCACAAATGACTTGTCCATCAACAGGCGATAATTGAAGCTGAACTAAATCTTTGACTCCACTTAAATAACCAAGAGTGGAACCAGGAGTCATCGTTTAACTTTTATTTTTTTAAATGTGGGCCTTTGAAGTGAAACCTGTCATTAATGCTAACGTGTGTGTTTTTTCCTGTGAGGTGGTGCTGGCCTCTATCTGGCTACTGGGGTTCATTATTGCTGCCGTGCCTCTCATGAATGAGGACGTGTTTGGAAACTATTATGGACGCAACGGAGTCTGCTTCCCCCTGCACTCTGACAGGCAAGAAAACCCTACTGCCAAAGGATATTCCACAGGGATTTTTCTGGGTAAATTTAAGCAAAAGTTTGTAAAAATTTTACAGTGACTATAAAATTGATCAATTAACTCGAGAAAAAAAAAGTGGCAGCAGCTTTTTGTCTTTGTTTTTTTTAGCACTTGAGGGAAAGTGCAGTGTTTGATTATGAATTTGGTAAAAAGAAAAGAACAAGATGTTAAAAATGTAAATGAAGCCAGACAGAGTAAAAATGGTTAAAGACGGCGGCTAAATACACCAGACTCCTCTGTTAAATGATGACATTTTAGACATTTCCTTTGCTAAATGTCGGAGATTAACCCACATTTTCAGGACTATTAAGTCTTTTTAACTGATCTACAGTTTGGGCATTGTTCGGTTTGATTCTTGTGCCTCTTCCTGTGACGGCACTCTGACGACATCACGCGCGGTATCGGCTCACCTCATCTTAGCAGGTACTAAAAAAGTACCAGGTATTATCGCTAATGGAAAAGCAAAACTGCCGTGCCGAGGCGAGGCAAGTAGTGCTCGTGGAAACACGCCAATAGTGATGGGCTTTACATCACGAGCAATGGAGGGAAGGCAAAAGCATGACAGCTGTATTAATTAAGTGAGACGGCAGCAAACTTAAGGCTAAGGAAATAAAATGTTGAAAGAGAAAAGACATTGCACATTGGAGGTTTCACTCTTTGTGATCCAAACTTAACTTGAAGTTCCAAAATCTACTGAATTTCCAAGGATTCCAAAAATAAAGTGTTATTGCAAGAAGTCAAGCTGTTGCATATCATGGAGAAAATTGAATTAAAACGACCAACGCTGCATGATTCATGTAGGAAGTGATTGCAGTGTCGCTTTTTTTTTTCTTCTTCCTTCACCGTTCCCAGAGCAAACTAATCCCACTTTAATTGCTATTGTACACAGTGTCCTAACCACCTACCACAACAAGTAATAGCCTTTGCACCTTCACTGAGGCCATTAAACAGCAAACACCACTCCTCCATGAACAATACATGATTAGTCGGGGCTTCTTATTAGCCCGTGTTGTCGCTGAGAAGCAGCGGAAGTCTGGCAACGGTGACAAATCCATTACAGAGACTGACGGTCTCAGAGGGCGCCGACAGTTCCAACCACTCTGCTGTTTAAATAAGAATCCTCTGAATGAATTCAAAGAGGTGCCACTGTGTGTTGCTCAAGGCCACTTTGTTTTTGTTGTGCACGCTGAAGACATTTTGTCCATTCAGGGTTTAAGCTTTTACGTCTCGGTTTTGGCTTTTCAATTCCAGTTTTTTGTTTGAAGCCTATCAGTTTTTGCCAGGTCAGTCAAGGACAACGGCAGGAGTTCATGCTCGAAAGTACGTAGAGATCTGTAAAGAAAAAAAACCCCAAAAACCAACAGTCTGTGATTCCACGTCCAAATGGCACAGGTGATGTTATTACTGTCGATATTTCAAAGGAACTACTGACAGCAGAAAAGCGGAGGTCGTAACGCAGGACGTAAACCACTCATTAGGAGTAAGAGTAGGAAGGCAGGCGTGTTATTAGCAAAGATAAAAAAGCTAGAACCAGGTTTTATGGACTGATGTGTGAGCCCAAGCTTAACCTCAAGGGTACATGGTCTTCATCGTCAGGCCCGGGAATCAGTATTGATGATTTATTGATGCGGCAAAATGCTGGAGAAGCATTTAATCTACTAGTTCACAGAGAAATGCATCAAAACGAAAGGACTTCCTGGAGAAGAGAGAAAACATACACACACAAGCGAAGCATCATGTCCAAACTACGGTCCGCGGGCCAATCGCAGCCCTCGGTAAAGGTGTTTCACGGCCCAAAGCTTTGGTTTAATAATGTATTATTTATAGCCAGGGATGGAGTTGGACAAAAAAAAATCGCTTTCACTCCTGCGTGACTTAGATTTGGTTATATTTCCATTTAAAAATGATAATTACATTTTTATAAAACAGTGCATTTGTATGTAAATGTTACTGTTAAAAAAAAGGGAAAAAAAGGACACTTTAGACACCCCTGACTTAAACAAATCATTAGCACCAAGTCTGGTGATGTCAGTTAGTCACAGGCTTAATGCACCGCTGTTTATTACTAAACTAACTTTGTTTACTAAAGATTATAGACACAGATATTTAGACACATCTGCAGTAGATGCACTGTACAATTTTCAAACTAATAACTAATCTTGTCACAAAATAAGCTACAAATAATGATGTGGCATTTCATGGCCACTGAACTTCAACCCTGAGCCACTGAACTGAACATTAAATAAATGTTCATGCATTAACACCACCTGTGGAGCCATTTGCCTGCAAAATTCAGTACTTTTGATGCTTTTAAAAAACCTTTTTGGAGGTAGTTTTACTTTGGTATACTTGTATTTTTATATCTTTTACATCTTCATGTATGTAAATGTTCTCGTGCACTTGTTTAGGTCTGAACCTGGTGGCGTTCCTGGTGATCGTCTTCTCCTACTCCAGCATGTTCTTCTCCATCTACAAAACGGGCATTAACGCCACAGACCTGAGAAGCAGGCTGCACAAAGATGTGGCCGTGGCCAACAGGTTCTTCTTCATCGTGTTCTCTGACGCCCTCTGCTGGATTCCCATATTCTTGGTCAAAATCCTCTCACTGTTGAAGGTGGAGATACCTGGTGAGTGATTAAATGGTTAAGTTTTGGACATTTCAACCAGATGATCTGGTGATAGTGATCAGACCATCTGTGTTCTATTGTTTGAACTATTTGCTAACATATTTGTGGCATTAAAGTACACTGGAACACACTCTTCTTCAAACTTTCTTCTCTTTTAGGGACCATCTCCAGCTGGGTCGTCATCTTCATCCTGCCCATCAACAGTGCCCTGAACCCCATCCTTTACACGTTGACCACCAGCTTCTTCAGGGAGCAGGTGGAACTCTTACTCTGCCGCTGGCAGAGGAGACACATCTTGAAAAAGGACCGCAAAAGCCTCACTTCCTCCACAATCTTCATGGAGACGGCGCGGCCTCCCTGCTACCAGCAGCCGGGCTACTTCCAGCGGGTGTCGCTCAACGGCGCGGATCCTCGCTATGCCTGAGGGAGGCGGGAACTTTCCTGGAAACTATCGACGCAGGGGCCGTCTTTTGGCTCCTGCGCGACACTTGCACTAGCGGGACAAGGTTGACAATCCTTGAGCTTTTCTCTTTATGTTATGTAAAAAAAAAAATGCCAACGATGAGACACTTTTGTTCAAAGCAGCTTTCCCCTCCCCCCCCTTCCCTCTCATGTATTTATACACAGAGAGCTCTTTAGGATGCAGTGTTTTTGCATGAAGACAGGACGAGCCAGGGATCAAATCACCAGTCACGCACTCACAGTGGTCGGTCCCTTTGTGCCGCGTAAAAAGCCACTTCCATGTTGCCGTGCTTCATCTGTTCTTGGTGAGGGCACTGTGGAATAACAAAGAATGGATGGAAGAGTAAATACCAGCATATTGTGTACACTAAACATCACAATGGAGCCCGTATACGTGATTTTGAGATGGAACTGGGAGACAAAGTGATCTCAGAAACAAGTTTTTTCTACAGAGTGACTGAAGAATAAAGAATTTAGATTTAAGGGTTATTAATATCAGAAGTCGCAGAATAAGTCTTGGGCTGCGAAAAAAAAAAGTAGCTCTTAGACTGTTAACTTTGAATTAAATTATGCCCTACAAATGAAAATGATACCAGCACTGTATGCAAAAATATGTACATATTTGACATTTTTATTTAATCTGCTTTGCACATAATTTTTTTTTAACATTGTCCACAATATGATCCAAATTCACATTAGTAGCACAATTAAAGTTATTAAGCCATTGTGAACAATCGGTTGCATTTATTATGCCATCTGCTTCTTCCACTTCATTTCTGCTCTCTGTCTCTGTCCTTTTGCATCATTTTATTCTGAATTTTTTTTTATTCTGAATTACATTTTTCTTTATCCTCATCGACACAGAAATGTAGCAACTGAAGCTACACAATAAGGAATGCATTTGCATTTTAGTATAGCTTTCATGTGTTACCCTCTAAAACAATGCATACATTACTGTGTTCAAGTCTTCGGCCACCATTAGATGTGTTGTTTGAGCAATGCTATAATATCCATGACCATACAGTGTCATTATTTCTCAGTCACTTTATTGAAACACATCCAAAAACATGCATACAGTTTTAAATAACAACGCTTCTATAGGTTTTATTTTCAGGTAAAACCATTTCAGAGAGAACTAAGTCGGACAGACGGCTGTGTTTCATGTCCAAGAAAAGGTCTATTGCACCAGGTTTATTCCGCACGTGCTTGTGCTTTACATACACATGTTGTGTAAGTTTGCTGATTTACATTATACACTATAAGACCAACTTTCCGTCACATCATTCCGATCCAAAATGCCAGTGATCACAGAATTAATAAAAACAACAAAGCCGTTTGGCTCCCTGAGACTTTTGCACAGTGCTGTACATGCAACAAACATGATTTTATCTCTTTAATGGGACATTAAATCATCATTTTATTTAATTTGTATTACTATTCTCGCTAATAATGCTGTCTTATTTTAAATTGTGTGAAATGAGTATATGTTTTATTGAAATGATTATACATGACACTTGAAAAACAGCAGAAAAAAAAGGATTTCACCTTACTGAAATGACTGTTTATAAATTTGTTTTGATATAATCTGAATTTCCGTGCCATTTTGTTTGTTATTTACACTTTTGGTCAGTTCTCTTTTGTTGTTGTTACTGTATTATGTTATATGTCATCTGGACTGTTCGACGTTGTATTTATACTTTTTTATACACACATTGTTATTATTATACAGTATATTATAATGACAACTGGATAATGTTGGAAACACGTCATAGAAATTCATATCAATGAGGAGAAAAATCATTGCACAAACTTCTGCCAAGTATAAACTAAGCAGTGGAACCTCCTCTCATGAAATAAGACCCATCAATTCCTCTTATGCTGTGCAGAATTTTGCTGTTATACTATTTGGGACCTGTCTTGTCTGTATATCGTCTGTGTATCATTGTGTTTGTTGGTGTCAAGTTTAAGTGAATCATGTGTTTATGAGTTTCCCCCACAGCTCTTCAGATGAAACAAGAATAATAATAAAAAATGACAAGTACATAGAAGTATTTTTGCTTCCTCTTAACTAAAAAAGGAACATGGCACAAACAAATTAAACTCATGTAGCAATTCTCTCGTAAGAAAAAGAATAGTACTTTAATAAAATGAAGACTATTGGCTAAAAACAGTGTTGTGAAGATGTTTTATGTCTTGTTTCAAAAGTACTTTTATTATTCCCCTGCTTGCAGATTACAAACTAACATAAAGTACTGTATTTGCTGTGCAAACCAGTCTTCACAGGCTATGGAAAACAGCAGACAGTTCCAACTCGTCATTTGTTTGTGCAGCTGCCTGCAGTTAACATCTCCATTATCACTCCACACAAATGTCTTCTCATTTTTTCCCCCCTCTTTTCTTTCATCATTTGATCTGTCTGCACCTGCGGCGCTCAGCATCCATCCATGGCAGGTGTCCTGCCCTTGGACCACGGTGCGCCCCTAGCGACACGTTGACGGACACCGCGTCCGGCCAATGAGAAACGCCCGTTGCCTCAGTTTCCAGATCCTCGACATCTGATTGGTTGCTATGGGCGTGGCCCTGTCATCCCGTTCAGTGGTGGTGCTGTCAGCCGGGGAGGCACGATTCCTGGAGGAGACTGGAGAGACGAGACGGATTGATGGAAAACAAGCTCCAAAAATCACGCGAATAAAGAAACCTTTGGAGGGAAATGATTCTGTAGAAGCCGAGGTCGACGCAGAGCAGGTACAGTTCCGTTTACATGTCGCATTAGTGCTGTGTCCGGTGTTGTTTTCTGCCTGTGTGTGGACGACAAAGAAAATGACTTGATACAACATCGATTAACTGGCACCGGGGCTTCTCCTAGCTTAGCATCCGCGTTAGCCACAGAAGACGCGGGTGTTGTATAGCGTTCGACATCTGTTACATTTTGAAGAAGACGCGAGTCAATAAAACACACTTCCTTGTTCCCTCAGTATCAGCCACACGCGGCGAACAATGCCGCTGTTTTGCTTTGTGCGGAACATTAGCTTAGCATCTGTCTGTATTATTGTGTTAACGGAGGAGACCCTGATTGTAAATAGACACACCGGCTAAGAAGCAGCCTGTATTCATGAAACACCACTACTGTGGTTGTATAACACCAGTAATGAAAATAAATATGGTTTTGTTTACATTATTTCACTCATATCACAAACAAATGTTATTGTATTTATTAAATAAAACACACCAAGTGAAGTGGTCATGATGCTACTATGTGTTTGTGACGGCATGGTTGCTGGGTCATTTTTAGCTTATTTTTTCTTTTTTAAACCTACATACTTTATGAGGTACACCTGTTCAACTGATAGTTAATGCAAATATTGAATCAGCCAGTCACAGGGCAGCTACTTTAAGCATTTAGCCATATAAACATGGTCAGGATTGCCTGCTGAATTCAAACCCAGCATCAATATGGGGACAAAATTTGATTTAAGTGACTTGAATTTGAGAGATTTTGGTCATCTACTGGGATTTTCAGCATAAACCCTCTCTGTGATTTACAGAGAATGGCCCAAACAAGAGATAATATCCAGTAAGCAGCAGAAAGAATGCCTTGTTGATGCCAAAGGACCCCATGTTGCGAATGTTGAGATTTATTAGAAATGATAGAAAGGCAATGGTGACTCAAATAACCACCCGCTACATTCTTGGCATGCAGAAGACCAGCTCTGAATGCATAACAGGTTGAACCTCGAAGCAGAGAGGCTCCGAGCAGCAGAGGACCACACAGAGAAGGTGGTGAAAACAACTTGCAGTGTGTTAAAACATGGATTGGTTATGGTCCATTGACATGCATCGTCTTACAGTATTCTGCAGCTGAGAGGCTTCTGAGTCAGTGTGAACATTTTGTGATAGAAAAGCAGAGTTTGAGCATGTATTATTTATATTCAGCCAGACAGCAGACGGCAGCATGTAGCACCAGCTGAGCACTATCATTCCTTGTCATGTAGAAAAATAGAACATGTTTATTTTGCTTTTGTTCTCATTTTACTGACCTTTTCTCTAAGGTTAATTAGTAGGATAATCATACTGCTCCCATTTTATTGTAGCCCCCCCTCCCCCCGCCTCTTATTCATCACTCTTTCTCCCCTCCTCCTTCATGACTCAGTCTCCCTCCTCATCCATGTCTCCAGCTGTTTGGCACAGCCAGTCTGCAACCCAGTTAACACCATTGTTTTGTGTCTAGACCTCCACAACCAGTAACTTGCATACACGGAGTAGGCCGCATGTCATGCCATTGTGCTGTGAGCGGTGTTGTTTAATATCTGTTCAATTCAGTTTCACTCAAAAATACATTTATGTTTGATCGTAAAGGTTTAGATTGGTAGATTCCAATCCAAAAAAATAATAATTCTTGACTTAGTTGTAGTAATCTTTTATAATCACAATCAATAATGCCCAACAAAAATACTCTTCTGTAGTATAGGCCATTTGTATTTGTATTTGAGAGTTAGCTGACAGAAGAAAGTTACCAGAAACTGGTTTCAATGTATACCACTGTAACTGTTAAATATAAATGAATGTCCATTACATCCAAAGCACTGTCAAAGGAGTTCACACGAGTTAAGGAATTAACCCCAGTTCCCTCAAACATGACGAATAGTGATAATGGTAGTGAGAGGCCGAAAAGAATGTTGAAAGAGAACAGTTGGAATACGGACTTTGAGACATTTCCAAAAGGAAATGTCTCTGCAGGCTCACTTGAGGCATGGGGTAGCGACACTAGCTGTGTTTTGGCAACGGAAGTTACATTCTGGAGCTTAAAGGTTGTCATACTATCGTATAAATAGTGGTGGGTGGTATTACCAAAAATGTATATCATGACATTTTTCAAACAGTTTTTCAACAGTAGCTCCATGCCTGGTGACCACAAAGTAGGGACAACTAGGATTAATGGTCTCAGTATTGTGAGTGTTTCACAGTTCACGTTCATGATCTCTTGCGTTTATGGTACATTTGTGACACTTAGCTCTGTGGCTCTCCTGCTGATACATGCAGGCCACTGGTTAGTTCCTCTGAAATTAAAGAAGGAGCCACTGTACCTCCCATACTCTCGGCTGCTGTACCCAAGTCAGCTGGTGAACCATCCATCTTTCCTTGCTGTCATTGTTTCCATAGACACCACCCGGCACTTCACTCCCACCAGTTTATATAACCTGGTGTTTCTGCCAGGCAAACACAAGTCCACACATATACTGAGACATCAGTACACAGACACACATTCCTTAACAATCACACTCCCTATCTGACTTTGCCTCAGGAGCTCTTGTGTTAGAAATTAATGTGGGCAATAATCTCAGTATCCGTCCTCCTCAATATTGCTAATAGATACAGCTTTTGGTGCCCTTGAGTTTGTGAGCTTGTGTTTTTGTTTGAGGACTTAATATTATTGGTCAGGGAATGTTATTTTACTGATGTCTGGTTTGTTGGAGCTCTGGGTTTGTTTTACTGATGCATTAGTCTGCACCTCTAAAACCCCCTGAAGTGGTCTTACATAATGCATGTATGGAGAGGTTTGATGGGCATTCTCTTATGTGTGTGTGTGTGTGTGTTTGTATGTACACACAGATCCATGGCTAATCCGACTTATACAATAACCAGGAGTTGTTTTTTTTTAATATCAGTATCTCTTTTTCTGAGTGTATCCTCCCTTTTTCATGACCTGGTGAACTCCAGAGAATCAGTCAAAAATTACAAAATATTAAAATTTTTAAATGCTTTGTCATATATTTTAATAAATTGATATGATTTGTCAATCATTGTCTGCAACAGAGAGAGGACAAAGTGCTAAAAGCAGTTTATGCCCATTCAAGAACAATCAAAAAAAATTCTAACATTGTGATGTTAAAAATGTGTTTATGACTGAACTACAGATTTAGAAACTATGTCAAATTGCATAAGCAGAAATATTATGTCTCTAATAGGCTCAAGGGGGCACCATTGTAGAGCTAGTGTGTAGGCTGTTGCCAACAGGAGAAAAGGCATTTGACTGTGTATTGTGTTATAGTGAAACAACTGCTACAATACAGCTTATTAAAGTAAGTTGATACACTGCAACACAAAAAGGCCTTTGATTTACTGCCCGCAAAAACACTCCGTCATAGTTCACAGATTAAAGTGAGGTTCAAAACAAACAGCAGCTTAGTAACAGTCAGGCTACCTCTGCCCTGGTACAGTACTTGCCCCGTGGTGACCACATCGTTCTCAGAAGACCATTTAAGCATCAAGTCATAGTCCAGCTTTCTTTTAGAGGAGTGAAGCAGTGCCCTCAGTGCACTGCCTGTATAAACATGTAGTGAAAATAAACAGACTGTATATCTGTTACTGTGCCTGTTAAAACCAGTTTTAGGAATGCGCCAATGCACGCATATTATATTAACCAACGTTTTTTTTTTTTAAGTACTTTCATTTTGTGCAGTGCTACAGTATACTTCTATCCAACATTTCATTTTATTTCATTTCATGCTTGAACACACAACATTTTTCTATCAGAAATTCACATAAAATGCATTATTCTGAAAATTGGCCACTCTTGATCATGATGACTTATTTGGTTTATACAAAATTGAGTTATTAATGTTTTCTTGTACTTTTGTATACAATGTGTAAAATCTAGCAACATTTATTAGTGAAGATGCATGTTGCTGATGAATACCCCTCACTGGAAACAATTCAGTCTTCAGTTACCATTAAAACTCAAAAGAAGTTTAATTTGTCCATTTTGGTCCAAAACTAATTCTCGATCAATCATTTCTGTATTGAAAATCTCAGTAATAATCATAATCTGGTGATTTTTTTTCCCTGTTTAAAGCTGTAAATGTGCTTTAATCAGAAAACGACTATGTAAGTCCCTCTAAAGACTGCCCTATTTTTGATGGTAACAGTACTGATGTCCTGAAAATAAAAGAACTCCAAATAAGAAGTCAAGCTACCACTGGAAGCAAACATGTTTGTGATGTAAAGCTGCATTGTCAGTCACAAAGAGACTAATTGCTGTGGCATTTTCTCTGCTCTCATTAATTTAAAGCTTCTATAGCAGTGAACCCCTGACCTGGAGTCAATGCATAATCCAAAAGTAAACTTGTTTATGCTCTGAGTTCTCCTGTTAGACCGGGTTGCTGGGTTGCTGGTGTGCGGTTTGTACAAATGTTTGAGTGACAGGGGAAATAAGAGAGTTTCCCTGTGTCACAGAGGTCTCAGAGGGTGCAATTTAAATGATGAGTGGAAGGATGATAATCAGAGAAAATGATTTGTTGGATAGGGTGAGGTTGCAGTCACTTTTAAAAGATGGCTATTAATAGCAGGAATGTGTGTGTGGTACCCACTGGTTGTGTCTTGTGTCTTGTGCTGTGGCTGTGGTGTTTTTACATTCAAAAGCATAAATGTATTGATATTTAATTCATATGTCAGGAACGAAATGAAAAAAAATCAGTTAAATGGATGTTATATACATTGAATTATAAGTAGTCATGAAGAATGGGATCAAGTTAGTGAGAATGACTAAGTAAAAAATTAGGAAATGAAGTAAGTGAGAATGTCAGTGAATGTGCCGAAAACATTCCTCTGAGCTTCCTTTTGACCTCCACTGTATCTGTGTGGAAGAGGAAATAGTTTTTTGTTGTTTTGTTTTTCAGACAGATGGCACCATTTAGTCTCCATTCGCTGGACATTTTTTGTGTTTGCACTGACATTAGATAAGGTCAGAAACATGATAAGAGTAGTAGTGACGGAACGTGATGAGAAGAAGTTGTTGAATAGAAAAATGGCGACTCTCCGTTGTTTACCCAGTGTGTAAAACAGGCCTCGCACTCGTGAACTGCTTGTCTGTTTTGGGTGTGTTTGGTTTGTCCCAGTCAACCCAAAGCATGTCTGAACAGTGAAGGTCACGTTTCGCTCATACATCATATTTGTGTGGCTTTTTGTGCAATGTCTTGGGTAGAATTGGGTTTGTTTATAGATGTGATTTATACAATTAATTTATCAAAGAGGGTGAATTCATTTGCTTTGTCCATATCCAGTCAAGGATATACATATAAAAATAACACCTATGTGCTGAAAAGAATGATTTATGTTTGAGTGAATGGGGAGGATTCCATGGGATTATTTTTGACTGTGAGATTGACGGCATTTGAGCGTAATCACCACCGATAAATCAGGTCACGCAAACAAGAGACTGACAAACCTGTGTAGCTTGTCAAAGAAACTTATTGGAGTGAATTATTGTTCATCATGTGCTGTAATGTGTTCATTTAGAATGTGTGTAGGATAGGATAAATCTCGGGGTGTCCTTGGATCCTCGAAAAGTCTTAAATTTGGGTTCCTTAAGCCTGCAGATACAAGTTACAGAAGGCGAAAACAAAACAAAACGACATTCCAATTACATTCCTGAATATAATTGGTTAAGTGTTGTGTTTTCTTTGATTGGCTGACCAGATTTGTCACATTAATGAAAGGACAAAAGCGATATCCTGTTTTTGTTTGTGCATGTGTGTAAGAGCGAGTGTCTTAATCGCTGGCTGTTGTAGTCCGCCTCCGGGTTGGCGCGCCTCTCTAACTGACTCTGGCACCACACCTCCTTCCCTTGTATACCACTCGTAACTCCTGGCCTTTGGCTTTTCTGCTCACGTTGGCAAAACATTTGCGTAACAGAACCAAAATAAAAATGTCTTTGTAATTAAAATGAATTAAAGTGTAATATTTGTATGGAATTGTTCATCTAGCATCAGTATGAGGTTGTTATATATTTGTTTTTCATGTTAAAGAACTAAACTGAAATACAGATGTAAATTGTTTACAAGATGAGATTACTTATAAACTCACTAAGCTTTTCCAAACTCCTGAAGTTCAGACAGACGGTGCAGAGTGAATGAAGAAGTAGAAGTATCTGCTTGTTTCTGAAAAAATGTTTGTTGCACAGTTGTTGGTTCGCTCTAGCATCTGCCCCAAATTAATAATGCCAGTGTCTCAATGTTTTGTGCATTGTGCAGTCCACAGTAAAATAGTAAAACTTATCTTTACCCACATGCCACTTTCTCTATCCCCTTCAAAATAAATCAACTTTCTCTTCCATGAATCCATCCCCAAAAAACCGTTCGGCTTCATAATTGTATTAATAACGCTCTGACTCTTTCCCTAACCAAGTGTTATAAGTTCCCTAAACACGTGACTATAAATTGTTTAATAATTTTGTTACAGAAACATGTGATTTATGTTATTTATGTGTAAGACATCTGGGTTTGGCATTTCAAGTAGTTGTGTAGCTTTACGCAGCAGGAAGCAACAGCAACTTTGACAGATAATATCCTAGAAAGGGGGGTATCACAGCAATCCCTGCTGCTGGGGTAAGAAAAAGGATATAATGGAACAGGAATGTTTTGATCATTGGCCTCAAATAAGACGAGAATGTGGATGTGAAATGCCATACAAAAATGTTTTCCTCCTCTGAGGAATAAGGAAACGCACACAGGGGTTAAAGGCCTTTAATTTGAAGAAGCCGTTGAAGTGACCCTATGTCTGTTCATTTCACTCAGAAGATCATCCAGCACCAGAGACATGTCTACACTATCAAACACGTAAAACTCTCCAAGACTATATCAGCAGCTGCAGGTAAAACCACAGCTATTAATGATTAAGTGTTGTTAGTGGCCTGGGTTGTGTCCCAAGTAACAGTTGACATACTTATGTCATTCAAACAGGCTTCAGTCCTTCCTTCAACAGACCACACCGAGTGACACAACAAAATAATTCTCTTCCGCCACTCCCTCATGACTTCCCACTGTGATAATACTCGATTGTGGAACTGACCTGCTGTTTCAATTTGTTATTGATAGTTAAGAGTGTTTGCACAACCTTGTCAAGAAAGCAGATTTGCGCTGTTACCAGATTTACGTTCCGGGTTCGAATCCCGGTTCAGCCCTAGTTCTGGGTGGAGTTTGCATGTTGGGTGTTGGTTTTCTCTGGATGCTCCCGTTTCCTCCCACTGAAACGTGCAGAGGTTAAATGGTGGGTGAATGTGAGTGAATTCCAGTCATCATAAATTAAATCTGACCGTCAGCATAGCTTTAGCTTACTCTGCTTGTTTCTGGCTCCAACAAAAAGAATACATCTCGAGTTTGGGCTGGTTTCGGGCAAAAAATATGGGATGCCTGAGGGGTTTGGGCCAGTGTAGTCTCAGCCTTGGTCGGGTTCGGACAAAAAAGTGCCCTGTCAGCCCTATGGTAGCACAATCATGTGGAGGATACAACAGTAGACAATGAATGAATGTGTAGTAACGTCAAGCTTTCAGAATTTTACATGAAATGATTGTCTTATTATTAATGTCCTTTGTGCTTTGATGCTGCTGTGCAACCACTGCGAAACAGGGTCATTAAATTCATCTTTTTTTCACTATGAACTTGTGTGGCAGTCTTTTGAAAGAGGATATCACATCTAAACCGGAGGACTTAGGTGAAGCACTCAATAGAGTTGAAGTCATGGCAATAGTGGCATACAACAGCAGGAAGTTAGTTTGGATTAGGTGTCTCGTGAGAGATGCTCTACCTACCTACAGAGTAGGGAGAGTGAAAGGCAGCATGAACAAACAAATGATCCACATTTTTTCCAGTGTGAACATGTATATAATGTATACAACTGTCCTTTGAGTAAAAATAAATACTTCAACTTGAGAGGAAGAAAAATTTAACATTGCGTCATTTTTTGTTTACTCCTGGAGGTAGAGAGATTTCTTTTTGTGGCTTACAGTCAGTTGGGAATGCAAAGGAGTCTTTGATTGAAGCTTTGTCATCAATAATAACTAGAAGTATGACGTTATTTATATATATCCTCACATTGTGTATGGGCAGTTGTCTGGATGCAGCTTTTGAAAGTACCTCCTAAGTTAGACATCTATGTTTTGAAATGTATATTCGATCTGAGAGACCTGAGACCTTTGGGCTGCTTGACAGTGTTATCTTAGAAATCTGCAACTCAGGACTAACAGCTAACTTTCACCAAAGCATGGTGTGTCTGTCTGTGTTCAGGATTCTTCCTGTTTGTGTTTAGCTTTGTTTTCCCCCGCGTGCGAACGGGTGTGTCTGTCCTCAGTAATTCAACACCATTAACACATTGAGGTTAACTGGCTAAACAGCCTCGACCAGTGAGCACAGGGACTCTTACTCACACCCACATGCCATATGTTGGCTGTCTGCATCAAGCTGATGCATGCCATTCTGCCGTACATTACTACTATGCGAGCTCACAAAGATGACACAAGAAGACGCAAACAGGTCTTGTAAGAGAGCAGAGCGTTAGAAGGAAATCATTTTCTCTGTTCGCAGTGACACAAGGTGAGTCGTTAGAGAGAGAAAAAATAGAAAGGGGCAGGAGTACTGGAGATAAGAGAACCACCCAAACTTCCCAAACCACCCTATCAAGCTGCGCTCTTGGAATTGGATCCCTCCCTTGTTCACCACCTGAGTACAGAGAAACACAGTTGTGCCTCAGAGACTCAGAGGAGTGAAAGAGAGAGAGGGAGACAGAGAGAACTAAACAAAAACAGGTTAGCGCATAAACAACGCATGTAAGGAGAAGACAGTCGGACTTTTACATTAAATAAAATTGCCTCCGAGTCAAAACAAGACCCAGCGTTTTTTTTTTTAAACTTCAGAAAAACAGTGAAAAGGCGATTTTGAGGAAAGTCAACCTGAACTCTCAGGAGAGTCAGTGTATCTGGAACAACAAAGCAATGAGCTCACTGTCTGTGGATTGAATGAACTCAACATAAAAAGAATCAACACAACTCTTTGGGAGAAGAAACTGGAAACCAAAATGTGGACCAAAGAAGAAGAATGAGATGAAGAAAAGGAAAACCAGGAATGTCGGATTGCCTGGATTCTGACTTTGTAAATGTGTGTTTACTTGTGACAAACTTTTTCGTGCCAAGCCTGTTCTTGAACCATCATGTAGTGTCTCCTCGCTAGTTGTAAAGACAACCAGGTATTGACATTATACTACCAGAATTGGGTCAAGATCGTGGAGCTATGTCTCTTGAAGATATTAGAAGCACTGCCAGTCTTGGGGCTGAAAGCGGTGCCTCAGACCCCTTTGATCGCCAGTCTCTGAGCCAGGACCAGGATCTGGAGAACCAAAGTCAAGGCCAGGATGGAATAGTTCTAGAGCGTATTGCCTCTCTGTCGATGGACATGTTTGACCCCAGTGACTTCACTGGGAGGTTCAGCAAGATCCAGTCTAGGTCCAGAAAGCGGACAAGGATAATTGGGGGTAGGTACCATCAAGCTTGGTTTTGTTTTTTACCTAACCTTGTAAAACTATGATCTCACTACCTATTTAGACTCCCTCATTCTCTCCATGTAGCCCCCAGGAGGAACCCAACTTGACAAGTCTCTTTGTTGTGGCTTTAGTAGACCCTGTGAAAAGTGATACCCTCTCTTTCATAGCAAAGCAGCATGAGATTACGCCACTAATCTGTACTTTACAGATTGGGGAAAAGACATGTTGATGTGGTTCTGGCCTAAAACGTAAGCGCAGTTTTGTTTGTTGCCCCGGCCACTCATTCTTTCTCAGATTACTGTAACTTCTGGGAATTTTATGTCCAAGAAGTGCTTCCAACTGTGGTACAATGGCAATAACTCAAGTGGTTAGTCAGAGTGTATGGCACAGTGGGACCAAAATCTGTTAACTCAGTGGTGAAATTTGTGATTTTTTCCATTTAGATCAAACACTGTATCGGGCACAAATGGAATCTGTCAAATCTGACATTCTGACAAGTATCCTTAATGGCATTAGCTGATTTATGTTTTAAAGCTCCTCGATAGTATTGTTATAGTCTGATGTTATTTCTCTGTATCTGAACTCTTTAGTAGTAGGTTGATCCTCTGCCCTTGACTAGTCTGTTAAAAATTACAATAGTATCAGTTGATCTGTCAACAGACAAACAGATTCAAGGTTTGCGTTCTATTCCTGGAGAATTGCAGCAAAATCAAAAGGAAGTTGTACTTTTTTTTATTTACGTTTATCAACTGATGCCAAAGTAAAGTTACAAAGAAAGCAGTAAGGAAAGACTCAGGAGTTCAAAGGGAAAGAGTCTGTACAGGTTAATTTCACAGCAAGCGCATATTAGTGCGAGTAGAGCACAAAGTTTATTTTGTGTCTGAATATACAGTACATTTTTTCAGTGGGATTTGGCTGAACTTCAAAAGAGGAGAGAAAAGTGGGCGTACAGTGATCGTTGAAAGGGGAAATCTGGAATGAGGTAGTGGCTGTGTATGAAAGTACCACCTGCACAAACATGTCTGTCATGAGGAGAAAAAATTAAAAGTAACTTAAATAAATAAATAAATAAATGAGCACATAAAGGTCAAAATGTCAACACAAAGAGAGGCCATGGAATTAACTGTTATGAGGCTTTGGAGCTGATAGTGTACATGACGGAGGCTTTGATGTTAGTAGGAGAGGTACACCTGGCATTAAAACTACTGACACACACACACACACATTCTTCACAGTGGTTATCTGTTAGATCAACCCAGCTGTGTCAAGAAGATACCACTGTGTGAACCCCAAACACTCGCTTCTTGTGTTTGTGTGTGTGTGTGTGAGTTAAGGTTAACCAAAGTGCTTTGATGATATAATTAAATCTCTGCGATTATAGAAAGGAAATTGTTATTTAATCATTTAGAGTGTGAGGATGAACTGCTTTTATTTTTAGTTTGTGATATTTTGTGTACAAAGGGATTTATTAAATCATTAGCAAAATCATTGGATGCGTAGTTATTCATCAAAGTAACATAATTGATTTAGAATCAATGTATATATGTCTGGATTACTGAGTCACAAGTTCATCTTGAATGACGCAATTGACACAATGAGACTTGGTAGTGTGAGAAAGGGGTTCGAGTCATCCACTTGAAGGGGACCACCTCTGAATTTACTTCATTCTTAGGCTTAAAAGTTTTCAGACGGGAAGAGAAATCGGGGAAAACTCTACAAGCTGAATGAGGCTGTTGTGACTCGATGCATACGTTATCTTACATTTGCTTTTGTTTTGGTCTGACGTGCATGCTCAACTGCGACCACTAGTGGCACTCAAGTGTTGCATACTGGACGTTTGATGTTGTGTGCATTTTGTTTCTGTGCTTGAATGAAATGTGTGCATGTGTGTGTGTGTGTGTATGCTGCTGCTGTGAGTGAGGAGTCACATTCCAACAGCTGGTATGCTCAGGCCCCTGCTCAGAATGTGTGGAATCCTAGGACTTTCACAGGGTGTGTGTGGGCATGTGTGTGTGAGTGCGTGCACGCGTGTGTGTGTCTTTTTGCCCTTGTTTTTTTTTTTTGTCCTAAGCTGAATAGATGAACATTACTCTGTTGGGGCATTCACTGTAGGCCATGAATTTGAATGTATTTTCATGTAATGCATGAGCTGCTGTCCCACAAACTCAGCAGCAATCGTTTCTTATACAGAACTAGACCTTGGCCTCATAAATGGAATCAAGTGATCGCTTCATTAGCATTCATATGCAAATGAACAGTACAATTAACTCCTTTTATGAGATTCAAAGAGTATCGACATTCATTGTCTCTGGTCACTTGCGCAGATATACAAAGGGAGATTCACACAGACACATCTTTACAGTCAGACATTCAGTGGATATAAAACATCTACACACCCCTGTTAAAATGCCAGGTTTTTGTGATGTAAAAAATGAGACCAAGACTTTTTCACCTACAACTCAATTGAAAACCAAACTGAAATTTTTTAGTTGGGAAAATAACAAAATGTAAAAAAATGTAGTTGCATAAGTGTGCACACCCTTGAACTAACACCTTTGGATTTTAGTACAGCACTCTTTTTCTTTTTGGGTAGGAGTCTATCAGCCTGGCACATCTTGACTTGGCAATATTTGCCCCACTCTTCTTTGCAAAAACTCTCCAAATCTCCTGGATTGCCAGGGCGTCTCCTGTGCACACATCCCTCTGCATCTCTATTTGCATGCAAGTGATCACGATGATGCATGTTAATAACAGGTTCTACTGTCTGGATGCAACATTATGGTGTTAATTCTAATTGTTTGTAATAACTTGATTCCCACAAACTGGACATCATGCAGCCTAATCTGATCAACTCACTACTGCTACTGCAGTATCGTCATTCATTTTATGTGTATGATGATACTGAACAAAGTTTGTTCTAGGTGATATTAAAGCGTCTGAGGTGAACAGACACTGACATTCATGCAGAATATATCACATCATCAAACCAGGAAATAATGATAAATGAACAGAAGTATAAAACACTCTTATGTTGTCTGCAACTGTTTGTTTCTTATGGCGGGTGTCGTGGGTGATAAAATATTGATTAATTAAAGAATTAGTCCTCTCTGTATTACTCTTGATTTGCCCCAAAACTTTAATTTCCCAGTATCCTTTAGTGGCGATTACAATGTAATAACTGTTAAAAACAAACAAACAAACAAACAAAAAAGGCCTATATTCGTCAGGTAAATAAACACAGAATTTAGTGATACATACATTGAATAAATTACATAACTTGTGGATTTAAACCATCATCACCCTCAAAGAAAGCCTGTTTGGGTGTTGAACTTGAATCTAGAAAAGATTAATCGATTACTAAATGAATCGACAACTACTTTGATTGACAACTAAATTTTTTAAGGTTTTTTGATATTTTTATGGACCAAGTGATTAATCGACAGATTAATCGATTATGAAAATAGTCGTTAGTTGCAGCTCTACTTGAATCTTTGTTCACCCTCTGAATTCGATGTGCCACCCATGCCCCAGCAGGTGTTTTCCCATCACCCTTACCCGACACTGTTAACGAAATGAAAAACATTAACCCAGTAACCCACAGCTGCCACATGTAACTTTAACCCGATGACAAGTGTGAGTAGTAAGGGCCACACACTCTAATCTTAAATTGAAATTTAGAGTACAAGACAACACTTTTAACTTCATGTTTGGTTTACGTCAGTAAATCAGTAGCAGGTTAACACAAATGCAGAAATATTTGCTAATCATGTTTGCCGCTGGACTGTAAATGGTGGAAAATGTAGACAGGAATAGACCTGCGCTGCTTCTCTGCTATATTTCTCCTTCTCCTTTGAGGTTAAAATGTAATTGTCTGTTAATGTGAACCAGGCCATCCTGTGCTCGGTCGCTCTTGTGTGAGATGCAGCTTTGCATTATACTTTCTCTTATGAACTTTCTACTGCTTCTCTCCTGTCATTTTCAGTTTCTCTCCTCCTGCATCTCTTTTTTTCCCCTCTCTCTCTCTCTCGCTCTCTCTTGTCCACATGTCCTGTGGCAGTTCATCTAGGGAATTACATGATTACCCTAATTATCCTCGTGTACATCCACTTTTACTCATCCAACCATTACCATGATGGCCATCATACGTCCCAAGACACTTGCAGTATTAACCCGACAATCTGAGAGCTGGTAAATGTTTAATGTGGAAATTATATCCAAAAAAATGAAGTTACCATGTCTTTGTTCACTAAATAATAACAGCAGAGTGTGGCAATACAGCATTTATCACCAAGTCTTGTTCTTTATTGACCTTTTTTGAACTCTGTGGTTACTAGGGGTCCAATGATCGAAACAGATTCCCGTTCCATGAAAGCTTTTCGCTTCAACAACTGTTATTGCAACCCCTGACAGCACATGATTCCTGTTAGAAGTCAAAGTTGTCGCCCTGCCTGCTGCGTAATCTACCTAACTACTGACCACAAATACCATACGTTATGGCGTTATGATGTCTGCTTTGTTTCTGCAGAAGATAAGGTCTAACGATTGCATGACTAAATCAAGCAAGCAATTATGCAATAGTTATGTTCACTACCCTTTACCCCTTTACTGAAATTAATTTGGCACTTGCCATTTGGCTACATTAAAAATTGATTGCATGAAAACTGGTGTCACGCATTATGTCACCTGAAATAAAACCACAGCACGCGTTTTATATGCCCAGCAATTTAGCAATGCACCGTGCCAAAACAGTGACCTACAAATGACCCAAAAAAAGCAAACTGATTGGGCAGCACCCGCCCTCATGTCTGTGCTGTCGCGTCATCCTCTATTTCTGCTGTTGGTTTTAGGCAAATGTACTGGTCCCAGACTCGCTCGTTCATTTTCTACAGCTTTATCCTCCACATGAGGGTCACAGGGAAGGACGAAAGGTCAACAGTCCACCGCAGGGCCCTAGACCGTCTCCCTAAATATGTGCATAATTATCTAAACGTACAGTTCTCACACAGGAACTCGCATGTTTGAATGTTTATCTGAGGCAGTGATGCCATTGACCAGTTGTTATTTCTGGCTATTGGTTGGTGTAACTTGCTTGTCACTGCTTCTCTTGGCTCTCATTGGCTTGTGTGGGTACACAGCATGCTCACTCAGCACATACTGAGAGACACAACCTAACAATGTCATTCTTAATTATTCCTGTATATTCCTGTGTTCCTTGTGTCCTCATGGTCCTTCATTCAGCAGTTTTTTCCCCCTCCCATCCCCCCTCCCTCTATTTTCTATTATCCCCTTGTGCAGTACTATCTACTGTATCTCTCGCTCCCCCCCCTTGCTCTCACTCCTCTGCCTTTCCTCTAAGAGGATTGGCTGCTTGCGCTGACCAACATCTGTGTATCACTGTCCTGAGAGAGCAAAACAGAGAGGGGATGGGGTTGTTAGCAATGAAGATAGCAACACAGAGCGCAGTCAAGGCTGAGTGCCACTCTGTTTTTCTTCTTCTCTGACACACACACACACAAGCAAAACACACACACTCAGCAGCAGACAGCTGCAACATCCGCATCACTGGCTGCCTACCAGCATCCTCTTCTCGTTCTCTCCCAGTCTTTCTCTCCTGGAGGGGACTCCTCTTTCTCTTGCTTGCTCTGTCTGCAACGCCTCATCCTGCCATCCTGTTCCCCCTCTGCTGTCTGTCACCGTGGCGACATAGCCTCTGCAGCCATGGCGACTAGCCAGCAGGATTCAGGCTTCTTTGACATCAGCCTCAAGTCTCTGCTTAAGTCCTTAGGAGGGAGTGAGTACATCACTGTTGTTGCTTTTATTGGCATGCCAAGGAAATACTATGACGTTGTCAGATCTTCATCAGTCATCAGTGGGTCCTGCAATGTGATTACAGTGATTATTATGTATGTTTGTAAATCCCTGTTTGTGTTGGGAGACTGAACCAGGCACGATACAGTACATCATGATCCACACTATCAATACTTGGTAGTGTTATGTAACGGAAATAATGGAAGGGATGGAGAGAGAGAGAGAGAGAGAGAGAGAGAGAGAGAAGTGATCCAGGGGTTGGCTGTGGGTGAAACTGGCTCCTCAGCAGTTTACCGTTTTAATTATGTAGCGTAAAAAAAAAAGTTTGTGTTTTACTTCATTATTGTGTCCAGCACTAAAAGAGATTGGCTCCAAACTTTTTTTGAAGCACAGCCAAAATTTTAAACGATTAACTAAATAGGAAAGTGATTTCCATCATCTCATTCCTATTCCCAATCCCAGCAGTGTTGACTATTGCCAACTCTACTTTCCCTTCACCTCTAAGTCATTAACCTGAGCGATTACAGCACACACAAAGCACTAGTGTCTTATGACAACATTGGGACTCTGCTGCATTCAAGGTTTGCCATGTTTCCTTTTTGACATAAAGTGTAGACAGGAGCATATTTTTTTTTATTGTTGTTTTGTGATTTCAAATATTGACCGATTTGGTCATTTTAATTGTGTGTATATTCTGCAGAAACATCTGTATGATGCATGCTGTGCGTACGTTTCATCGGCTGTGTGTCTGTGTGTGTGTGGTTAACAGAGCAGCTGCATCAAGCTCATATATTAGGTGTCTTGTGAAGGACTGTCAGCAGGGGGTTATGTTGGTTGCGAAAGAATTGCAGGGGATGTGTTTATGGTTTCCCCCTCTGCCATCTATGATGATGCAATTAAAAAATAGGTATAGATTCCATAGGTTTCAGCTTGTTTTCGCCGTAAGACATAATTCGGTTATGTACGCTGGTTTGTCTGCTCCAAGGTCATAGTAATGATGGCAGTCAGAAGGCTAGAAAA
Source organism: Solea senegalensis (assembly GCF_019176455.1). Classification (NCBI taxonomy): domain Eukaryota; kingdom Metazoa; phylum Chordata; class Actinopteri; order Pleuronectiformes; family Soleidae; genus Solea; species Solea senegalensis. The sequence continues at coordinate 18,627,867 of NC_058033.1, forward strand.
CTGTGAGGCCCGGTGAGTCATTTTCAATCTTGTGTTTCAGGCACGAGTTACTTATCTTGAGAAATCACTCGATAAATAGCTGACCCCATCAAAACAAAGTGCTTCCATCTCATTATAGGCATACACGTACGTGCACAACATGCGTGTCTTTCAGCAGTTGTGAGGAGGTTCTTGGATGCATACATGTGTTCTCTATCCCCATTCCCCTATCTGTGTCCTGGCTTAATTCAAACCCTAAAACCAGGTTTATTTCTTTCATAGCTGAAGTCAGCTATGAAAGACTTATGTCATGTAGCTCCTTTTATTTCACATCTTTTACTTTTCCTTATTACATGTTAAGTTGTTGATGATGATGATGATGATGATAAAGAGAAACAGAATAGTAACCTACCATGACTAGGGGAGGAGGGCTGCATTTTTTTTATTATAGTTATTGAGAAACATGCTGTAGTTTTAACCTGTTGTGAATAAACGATTCATACAGGTTCAACTTTGTTGATTGGGAAAGATTCAGTTTGCCAAAATCCAACCCTCCCACCGTGGCAGTTTTTAGGTGCCTCTTCATAACATACAGGTTAGGTTCTGCTCAGTCTTGTCGAGGACTGTTGGTGTGAGTTTGTGTTAATTGTTTGTGTTAAACGTGACTCACCGCGATGCACATGTCTAACAAAGCGCACAAGCAAGTACAGGATGAACTTATGTGACGATAAAGATGAGCCTGAACGTGACGAGTGCGTCAAAACATCCGATCTGAGAAGGCAGAGCAAGGCAGTGTTTGCTGTTGCTTACACAGACAGTGATGTAGGTTAAATAAACCTTTCAGGATATATGTTTCGCCGTAAACAAAGCTAAACTTGTATTGATTAGACATGACATGACTTCTGCTGATTCACTGCTTTCACTGCTGAGTCATGCAACTGTCCAGGAGGGTCCCAGGAAGTGATCCGGTGCTCCGTATCGACAGAGTTATTGGACACCATTTCTCCCCACTGACACGTACCTATAAGTCATGTGCACGTTTGCTCTCACCTTAAAGGTCCTATTGTGTAAGAAATGTATTATATTAAGATATAAAGTGACCAGGATGTGTCATCGGAGATTAAGGAAACGTGTTCAAATGGTTTTGGTGTTTTGGTTTTGCTGCGTCACCGTCAATCTCCATCTGTTGCTGACACGTGAAAATGAACTAAAAGAGGTAAAATTGTGCAGTTTCTTATTTTCTTTATTTGGGAAATCTGGCAAACACACTCCGCATATTTGATTTGATGCAACCCTCCCATTTATCCTGGCTTGGGACCAGCACTAGGAGTACACTGGATTTACATATTTGTACCTTTAAATTCAGCTTTAAGAGATGATCACTGTTAAGCCTCAACCTTGTATTCTCTGAATTAGATTAGTGGCCTTTGCTTTAACATGCAACCACATTATATTGTTTCCTGATATGTCACTTTAACCCCGAACAACTGTAGTGCACATGTGCATTTATATGTGTGTGTGTGTTTATGTGCGTCTTTATTTGGATGTGTGTGTGTGTGTGTGCGTGTGCATGCTTGTGTATGAGTAGGGGTCAGTAGGAGTGGTGGGTATGTAAGAGAACGGTCGCCAGTAGTCTATATATAGCACCTCCCTCCTCCTCCCGCCTCCCTCTCGGGGCAGTGTTGAAATTCCAACCCAACTCTTCTGGTCAGATCTCCACAAGAAGCACACTTTACTTAACTGCAACTCACAACTAAAAGGACGGCCACAAAACACCTCTCCAAGAAGCACTTTATTCCGTATTACTTTCCAATGGCCTTCGAGGATTCCAAGGTCACAGAAGCTGCTGTGCAGGGACGGCTGGCCAGAGGTGGAGCAGAAGCTTAAGTCGTCCCTGATTGTTGGTCTGTAGGCTCGCATAGCTCTCAAAGCATGGGGCCCTACACGGCCTCTCATCTACTCAGGCCTCTGCTGGAGTAGTTCAGTGGAATATTTCGTTGGTTCACTTACAGTGGAATAAATGGTTGTCGACTCTTTTGCCTTTAAAAGAAACTTTTGGAACAATTTCCTCCTCTGTCGTCCTGGCTATGGCTCACCCGCTGTTTGACTTGGATTAAAATGTGGGGAGACACCTGCAAAGCTGCTGGTGCTCACCTTAGGCACACGTCTTTCACTTTACCTGCCTGTCATTTTCTGAGGGATGGAGCTTTACACTTTCAGCTTCGGTTAAATTCACGTCATGGCGACGTCTGTAGCTACTGTCATGGTGGAGTAGTCGGATAACAAAGACGGATTTCTGTGCCTCTAATCTCCTGGGAGGAATTACTTTTATTTGTGAATTATGGGAGCTGTATTTGACAGCCTGTAGTCTAGTTTCCCATTTCTTTTTTTTCTTTTTTTTTAAACCTCACCTTTACCCCCTTGTATCTGCACCATGGAAGTGCCAACTAAATGGAGCAGGGCAAGTGTCATCAGCTTCATCAAGGGTCTTGGTAAGCATGCAAGGGTGTTGTTGTGCTTGCATGTTTGCATCCCTTGAGTCTTCCTATTTCACTGAGCGTATAAAGCTGGCGTCTTGTCCTGCCCAGCGGGACTAAGTATCTTTTACATCTCACCTCTTCTGTCAGGTCCGGTCATGTGGTTATGAGTGTAACATGTGTGTTAGTTGTTCAGTAACGCACACTTGTCATTTCTAGGAAACGCTCTGGTAAATAATTACTTTGTGTAGAGAATGTAGAGAGTCAAAGTTGCAGCTTTGCTCCCGTCAGAGAAGCTTTCTTTGTTTGGATAGTCTTGCTGCCATTGCTACTACTGTACTGTAACGTTTTCGGTCTACTCTTGTGTTACTTCTTATTGTGATGTGTTTATAATCTTAGAGAAGCTTCCTGTTTGTTTTGTGTTTGTGTGTCTTGTCTGTACAACTCTCGCTCATAGACTCCAGTAACACTCTTATATTACTTCTTGCAAAAAATAAATATATATATATATTATTATATTAAAGTTTACTTAATGATGCAATCAGAAGGCAGAACAGCAGCGTGTGTGTGTGTGTTCTTGTATTCTTGACCAATTTATGACTGTATTCTGGCATAAACACTGACTTATTTCTGAGGAACTGGTTAAGTTTAGATGGTTATGGAACTGGTGGTTATGCTTAGGCATTTGCTGGTTATGGTTAAGGTTAGGTGTAATGCTTTGGGGTAGGCTGTCTAAATGAATACAAGTCAATGAGAGTCCTTAAAAGGATAGCTGCATGAACTTGTGTGTTTGTGTGTGTCTGTAGAAAGTTTACCCAGTCTGACTCAGAGACTGACTCAGCATCAATTAATCATTGCAGAGGAGCTTGAGGTTGCAGGGAGGGTCATGCGCGATAATAACATTATGGTGCCAATAAGCCGAGTTCTAGAGTTTATATCACTGAATACGCCTTAAATAAAAGTAAGATAAGGAAGGCATGACGATAGGGTCTAATAATATATGGCTTCACTCTGAAGTGGGGGTCCAGAATATCAGACTTTTAAAGCACACCCTTGTGACAAGTATGTGAGGATGTGCAGTTTTGGAGCGTTATGTTTAGGGCTGCAACGGTTATTCGATTAGTTGTTGTTTTTTTTTTAATACAAGCTTTCGGATTTTTCAGCTTCTTAAATGTGAATATTTGCTGGTTTCTTTCCTCCTTTTGACAGAAAGAATCATTAAATACTGAAAAGACATTGAGAACATCATGATTTCCAGGTTTGGTAAACAGTGGTCGGCATTTTTCAACATTTTCCTACATTTTATGGACAAAAGAATACTCGATTAATCGAGAAAATAATTGACAGGTTACTCAATTCTAAAAGTAATGGTTAGTTGCAGCCCTAGTTAGAAATGGCAAGTAAGAAAAAGGTGGTAGCTGCATCAGCACAAATGACATATTAACAGCTAAATTATTTAAGAGGGGAAAAGGCTTTTTGGACTGATATCGGTAAAATTCAAGGCTGTGATATTAAGTACAAAAATGTGGTACTGAGCCGCCGTCCCTATTTAAGGATACCTCTGTTTTATACTGACTCACTGTCCTCACTCTCGACAGCCTCTCCTGCGAACCTGAAGCCACCACTCCCGCAAGCCATTGGAACCTTTGGAGAGAGGAAGGGTCCTGTCGTCATGGCGCCCGTCAATGTGGACCCTGAGAGTAAGCCGGGCGAGTTCGTCCTGAAGAGCCTGTTCGCCAACTTCACCTTGCTCTCCGAACGCAAAATTCGCATCATCATGGCCGAACCGCTGGTGAGTGACTTTGTGTCACATAGCAGATTACAAAACACCAAAAACCCATGAATGGATGTGATGATTGTGACCTAAAGACTAATCTAGAAATGGATAAAATGATAAGTTAATTAAAGTGATATTTTATATCCAAATGTTCTGCAGAAACACTGCGCTGGTGGTTATTTGACACCGGACCTGAGGAATAGAACTGGAGATCGTGAGGAGGCAGATTTCCTGCAGCTTGACTTGACTGTTATATATAATATTTGAAAGCCCTGTGTCATATATTACCTAAACCTAAACAGTGAATGAATACACCTGCTCTTTTAGAGCTACCCAGCTCATTCACTTTTTTAACTTTTTGGCAGCCATTTCTGATGTGTTGGCTGATGACGCCTTTACAGATGATGCAACTCTAATTAAAAACATACACTTAACATTAGACTTTTAAATGTCACATACACAGAAATATGTGTCATGTGTTATAATTTAACCAGTCAGTGCTTAATTTTTACCTCACTTCACTGGCAAAGTGTGCCAGAAACTGGCTGACGGAAATAAGGGAGATCGATGGGCACTAAATGTCAAAGCAATGATTGCCTTTGTCAGATGATTTGTGTGTTTCATACCTCTTACGCCTGAAGTGTTTCCTGTTTCCAATAACCTACCTCTAATCTGTGAAGTTTAAACTGCAAAGGGAAGAAATATTGGCTGGGGCAGCTTTAACAAACTTTGACAGCACTTTGAAAAGTCTTTTGTTTGGATTTCTTTAACAGTTATCTCACAGGAAAGTTTTGAGCATTGTTTAGATGTTTTGTCTTGCTGCTGTCGTCTCTTCTGACAAGATTGTCTCCTCTTGTCTGACAGGAGAAGCCACTGAACAAGTCTCTACAAAGAGGAGAAGACCCACAGTTTGACCAGGTGTGAATATCTAACAGTTAAACAACATCAACAACACACATGTAGCCATAAATGTGAGGTTTCATATGCATGCGATGAACCCCTTGTCGTTCCTTTTCTCTCTCCACTCATGCTGACGCGCGCTTCCTCTTCCAGCTGATCAGCTCCATGAGCTCTCTGGCAGAGTACTGCCTTCCATCCATCCTGAGAACCCTCTTCGACTGGTACAAGAGGCAAAATGGCCTGGAGGACGAGTCCCACGAGTATCGACCCAGGGCCAACACCAAGTCAAAGAAGTGAGCAAACACATAAATCAAAAGATTACACTTGGAAAACTAATGTTTATAAACCTGGTGCCTGGTGACAAAGTTTGTATTCTATATTTTTTCAATATCTAATTTCCTAGGGAGAAGTATTCAGATTAGGTACAAACTCACAGATTTAGATTTGGATGATAAAAGGTCAAATGTTAGGCCTTTAAATTCCTTCAGTTACATTGGGATGATATGGTGCCTATAATGAATGTATTTGCATAGGATCAACACTCTTGCAGTGAATGACAATAATGTTTCCGTCTCTTTTCCTCAGTGATGAGCAACAGAAGGACTATTTATTGGAGAGGAGAGATTTGGCCATCGACTTCATGTTTTCTCTTGTGCTAATCGAGGTTTTAAAGCAGGTGAGACTCGTTCTTTTCTTTATGGTGAAACAACATCTGGAAATAATATAAATCTTAATTTTTGACTCATCCTGATGCTTTATTTCCCAATGTTGTTGATCAACCCATACATTTAACAACATATTCTGTAGATTGTAAGCCTCAAACATGAGCAGAACAGCACAGATAGTACATTTTATTCGGACACCATTGTCTTCATTAACTGAATTGATAAAGTGACAACTTTGTCCTTTTCCTATCCAGATCCCCCTCCATCCTCTTTTGGATGGACTCATTCAGGAAGTTATAAACCTGGCCTTCAAGCACTTCAAGTACAAGGAAGGGTAAGACAAAACTAGATTTCTACTGTGCTCTGTTGTCTGCACTTCACACATTATACACAGCTCTTATAAATGAAGGAAAGTTGTGTCGTTAACATACATTTCCTAAAATCGTGTTTATCTTTTACATTTATAGGTATCTGGGACCCAACACGGGCAACATGCACATCGTGGCCGACCTCTACGCTGAAGTATTAGGAGTTGTTGCTCAGTCCAGGTATGGGCTGCAAAAGAATGTTTGTACTGCATGTGTGTTTGGATGTGTGTACCATTAATGATACATGATACATTTAATCATAAGTGGTGGAGGTTTTTTGTTTATAATCTTGGTTTTGCTGAATATCCTGGAGCCTTTGAAGATGTATGTGATACAGCTGGCACTCACTGCTGGTAACCTGGTTGTGTCTATCTGCGTTTATGTTGATAATGGTGGCAACTGAAGATAATAACCCTCCAGATGATGGTTCTGGAGGATGTGATGAGAGTTTATTACTGTGATGGTGAAGTAGCTCATTCACCTAAACCACACACACACATACAAACTGGTTTGCACAGCTATTTCTCATAGCACACTGCATTGACTTCCCTTTAACGAAGCATTACACCTATCAACTATAACCTGTTAATGCCTAATCCTCACCTTAACCTAAACACTATTCAAATATGAGCCCGCAACTCCTCAGAAAGGATTTTCTCCCTCATTTGGACCAGGTTTTGGTCTCAATGAGGACTACTGGTCCTGACAAGGTCAGTGCTTATGCCAGAAAAGGTCCTAAATACACACACCGGTAAAAGCCGTCCATCATTTAATACAGTTAAAGACTGGCTCTTTAATTTTCCTCTTGATTAACCTCTATCTAATTGTGTTTTCAGTTATTAGAGACTCAGACAGACTTTATTGTCATTCAAATATACTCTGTATACTGAACGATATTTCCTTGCACATGGCTCAGCAGTACAGTAGCAACAGGAGGCAAAAAAAAAATATATATATATACAGTATATATGAAGAAAAGAACGTTTGAATATGCATAAAAATAAACAAGATATATGTTAAAAATAGGGTTACCACAGTTGTGGTAGCCAAAGTGACGGTGCTAAAGTGAGCATGTGCAAATAAACATAGACGCCCCAAAGAACAAGTGCACACATACACATTCTGTCCACATCACCCCCCCCTCCAGATGCCTTTCTAAATTTAGTGCTGCCAAGCACTGTTGGGAAAGTCTATCTGGACGGGTACATACACAAACACACACAAGTACACACACCCGTCTGTACATGTGCAAAACCAAAAAAAGCTGTGAATAAGAGTAATATTAGCAAAAGTTTATGACATTTTCTGTAGGAAAAACAGAGCAGCTGTTTACGTCTGCTCCCCCGTTGTCTCCACAGATTCCCTGCAGTGAGGAAGAAGTTCATCTCTGAGCTGAAGGAGCTGAAACAGAAGGAGCAGAGCCCGTACGTTATCCAGTCCACCATCAGCCTCATCATGGGACTCAAGTTCTTCCGCATCAAAATGTACCCGGTGGAAGATTTTGAAGCCTCCTTCCAGTTCATGCAGGTAGGCTATAAAGAAATATCTGCTCTAGAGATCTCTGGAAGTATTCACAGGACTAACCTCAACGTCTCATCATGGGGATTTGAACTGTTGACCTTGTGTTAGTAAATAATGTATCTTGTTTGTCTCACTGTCTCTGTCTCTCTCTCTGTCTGTCTGTAGGAGTGTGCACAGTATTTCCTGGAAGTGAAGGACAAAGACATTAAACACTCATTAGCTGGACTCTTTGTGGAGATACTTGTACCTGTAGCTGCTGTAAGTGTGTTTCATCTAACTGCCTTTTTCCTTCATGGATTTATTTTGAGTGAGAGTTGGATTTCACTCTTATTGTTTGGTCTTTTTACACAAAAACTCATGTAAATCTCAAGATCGTGACTCTATTGTGTCTTCACACATGGAAATGTGTATCAATTTATTTGTCTCCCCGCAGACTGTGAAGAACGAGGTGAACGTGCCGTGTCTGCGGAATTTCGTGGAGAGTCTGTACGACACCACGCTGGACCTGTCGTCAAGGAAGAAACACTCTCTAGTAAGCCTCTCTCAATATTCCGTTTGCTCACGCGCTTCATTTCCTCTCCATTACCAGCCGTTGTTGAGAGCCCTTCCTGGAACTCTCCAGCATGTGGGCTTTTATCTCTGCATGGGAAGGAGACAGGAGGGCCGTATGCAGAACATTGTGTAGTTTTTGAAGTGGCGCCAGATGGGCATTTTACACAGCATGGAAGCAAGCAAGGCAATCCGCAAATTAGATGCCGTGCATCTCCCTCATTAAAATAGTCATCTCACACAAACATGCATAAAAAGTTCTGTGGTTAATTGCAACGTGAAAAATTCGTCATCAACGTTTGCGCCGTGAGTGTTGAGGAAGGCAACTGTTTTTACGACGCTAGATTATCAAACTTGAACTTTAAATCCTTTTCACTGAACAAGGTATAGTCACACAGAGTTTTGAAAGAGGAGAGGTTGTTTGGTTTGACCATGTCACTGCTTCAGGACAAACTTTCCCAGCTGCTTGCATTTGGTTATTTTTATATCAGATCACCAACACACATTCTGATTGGTTTGATGTGTTCCAGTTGGAGGCAAAACTCCGACATCGGTCGCTGATGCTAAAACTCAAATTGACTGGATCGGGGCTCAAACAATATTCCGAATGTGCAAAACAAATTGCGTCTGGTGTGCAAAGGGCTTTAGGAGCCAAACAGTCAACAAAAAGGTTGGTTCTCTCTGTTAAGAAGGCTGTTTGTTGGTGAATAAATTCCCCATATAAAGGAGGAAAACACTAATATCAACAATGGATGGAGAGTTTGTAGTTTCTAGTCACGCTTTCTACAAGTTGATTTACTGGTTGAGAAGATGTAATGGTTTGTTTTGTCATTTGGCACAGTCGTGATTTCCAGTGCAAAGTTTCTTTTTGGTTTTCTCCAAAATGCTAAACTGTTGTTGGGATCATATTTCACAGCCTGCTCATGATCACATTTAATAACAAAGTGTGTCGTTAAGCCTGCTTCCTTCTCTAGATTCTCAAAATACCTGAAGCAGCCCATGTGTAGGCAGGAATCTGACACACCCCTCTGCATGCATAGCTGCTGCTTTTTCCACTTGGTTCAACATGCACACACACAAACAAACAAACAATCACCTGTCATGTTATAGCTGAGTGGGCACACATGACGGGAATGACAGATATGTGGAGTGCCCTGATGAGGACGAGGAATTATGTTCTTCTAGCACTTTAAAGAAATTCATGACGAGGGTGTACCTGGACTCGCTTGAAAGGTATTCATGCTAAAGAATGATCTGCACGCAGACGTCCATGCATTTTCCAGGCGATTTAGCAGACGAGACACCAAGTTCAAATGCCTGGCAGTGACCTTTAGTGCCCTTTGTGTGTTGAAAGGTTTTCCTGTGTTGCTCTCGTCTGTGAACTTGTAATGGTATTTTTCCACACCATTGTTGCCTTAGTTAAAACCTGCTTTAAATTCCTTTTTTTTTAATAACTGAACTGCACATCCAACTCTCACCTGATACAGCAGTTTTGTTAAAGTGACTTCCGGAGGGGAATACATAGATTACTGAAACACAATAGTTTTGTATAGAGCTGCATAATAAAACTTGTAAAGAGAAGTGTGTACATCCTACAGGAATATGAGTTTGATCCTTGTTAATTATCGTCTGGTGTGTCTAATGGAAATGTCTCCCCTCTGTTCCCTCGATGTCCACGCCAGGCTCTTTATCCTCTGGTGACCTGCCTGCTGTGTGTCAGTCAGAAGCAGTTCTTCCTCGGCCGCTGGCACATTTTCCTCAACAACTGCCTCTCGAACCTCAAGGTCAGACCCTCTCTCTCTGTCTCCATACCACCGTGAATAAAACAATTGTCAGATAGGGAGTGGTTTGTATGGATTACCAGGAGTGTGCAAATGCATATCTCAGTGGAAAAAAGTACATGTACAGTAAACAAGCGCCTGCACTATCATGACTCAGCATCTCTTTCTCGGCATCTCTCAGCATCAAGGAAAACGCTGCAGGTTTTCCATACACATTTGATTCTGTAAACGATACTTTACTCTCCCATTTCTTTCCAATGAATTGTTTTAGGTGAAGGTCTATGAAAAACTGTACACAATTAAACATTGTTTATTTTTTTCTCTCCATGTTCAAATGCAGAATAAAGATCCCAAGATGGCACGCGTGGCTCTAGAATCCCTCTACCGCTTACTGTGGGTTTACATGATCCGAATAAAGTGTGAGAGCAACACTGGAACACAGAGGTAACAGTTGTTTGATGCTTGCATTGAGTTTAACATCAATATCTAACATGTTATCTAATAACTGTATCAAATGACTCTGCTTTCGTCCCTCAGCCGCCTGACGTCCATCACCTCCACTCTGTTCCCTAAAGGGAGTCGAAGCGTTGTGCCCAGAGACATGCCGCTTAATATTTTTGTCAAGATCATCCAGTTTATTGCTCAGGTGGGTGTGTGTGTGTGTGTGTGTGTGTGTCTTTAGGCCAAAATAACAAGAAACCAAGTGAAAAACAAAATGTAGGGTTTCAGTCAATTGCATAAAAAGATTATCTAGAATGTAGGCCATCTTTTTTTTTTTTTTTGAATTTCACCAGAATCCATTATCATAATTGATTACATTTCATCTAATGGCTTCTTTAGAGGCTGAGGTTATGAAACTAACTGTGACGTTGTTAAAATGAGTGTATTATTAGCTCTTCATGGCTTTGTGGAAACGACTGTAACAGAACACCGTGTGTCATTTAGCAACAGAGCGAAAGCCCCAGCATGTGTTTTCATGACCGAATGAATTACTTACAATAATAACCTTACATCTTTTGTTTGTTCTTCCACTTCTTGCATTTTCTTGTATTATTTATTAGTTTTGTAGTTCACGTCCAACTTGCTGCCTCGGACACACCAGTATGTTTGTTTTCTGTTTAGGAGAGACTGGATTTTGCCATGAAAGAGATCATATTTGACCTGCTGAGTGTTGGGAAACCTGCCAAAGCCTTCAGTCTCAATCCAGAGGTAAAATAACACACAAGCACACCAATAAACCCTTCTGAATATTACACACTGGAACTTTAACAGACTGTCTGGCATGTAGTAAGGATGCTGTCCTTTGCGTTTGTTCCAGCGTATGAACATAGGTCTGCGGGCATTTCTGGTGATAGCAGATGCTCTGCAACAGAAGGATGGAGAGCCTCCAATGCCCAACACAGGGGCCACGCTGCCCTCTGGAAACTCCCTAAAGAAGAAGAAAACATATCTCAGCAAGACTCTCACTGAAGAGGAAGCCAAACTAATAGGTCAGTCTGTGTCTGCTGTAGACAGTCAAATCAGAGTAATTTGACTCTGGTCTCTAACTCCGTGTCCTGTCTGCTTCTGTTGCACATAGGCATGTCTTTGTACTACTCGCAGGTGCGAAAGGCTCTGGACAGCATCCTCCGACATTTGGACAAAGAGGTGGGACGTTGCATGATGCTCACCAGTGCCCAGATGCTCAACAAGGAACCAGAGGACATGATCACGTATGTATCTGCAGAGTTCACACCAATCAGTTATTGTTTACAGTGCGTAGTGCTGTTTAACTGTCTGAGCTTTTGTCTGGTGTATGATGATTGATGTCTTTCATAATATATCATTGTCAGGGGTGAAAGGAAGCCTAAAATCGACCTGTTTAGGACCTGTGTTGCTGCTATTCCTCGCATCCTTCCCGACGGCATGTCCAAACCTGAGCTCATTGACCTGCTGTCACGGTGAGTTCCCGACATGACTTCAGGTTAATGTCTTTGTCTAAGGTCTTTGTCTAAGGTCTTTTGTTAAATTGTGTTAAATAGGTTTAAATAGTGTCAGATACAACCACAATCACCTTAAGTTTCTATCTGCGTGTTTATTCGGCTTCGTCATTGTGTCTCCTTCTCTCCCGCAGGCTCACTGTGCACATGGACGATGAGCTCCGTCTCATTTCCCAGAACTCTCTGCAAAGTTTGTTACTGGATTTCTCAGACTGGAGGGAAGATGTCCTGTTTGGTTACACACATTTCCTTCTGCGTGAGGTATAACTGAACTTGACAGTAACCTGCAGCAACACTGACAGTACAACAGAAAATCTACAAGAGAAAAACTGCAGTACCAATTGAGAAGTTGAGCCTAGTTTTGACCAAGAGTCATTATGATACGGCTATATCATTTTATGGAGTGATTAGTGGTGATGAATCCTTTTTTTAATCACTTTTGAAATGTCAAAACAATTACAGTTGTATTTGTTCATTAATCATAACATGACAGCCAACGTGGATATAAAGCCTCACGTTTCTTTTTCAAGTGCTTGTTAATTACCCCATAAAACATTCCCGTTTCCATGGTTTATGATCCGTCTGCAAAGTTATCCTCTGTGGCACAGGAGACAAATTAGCAACCAGCAGGAAAATCATAATTGGAAGATTCATAAAGCATTAACCTCCCTGTAATGCTTGACACTGACGGCCCTTATTCACGTCTGTCCAAACTCTTTCAGGTCCAAGACACTCACCAGGGTCTGCAGGACGCATCTGTGAAGCTCTTGCTGCAGCTGCTCACACAGTGGAGGTTAGCGCTGCAGCTCCAGGGAAAGATGCGAGGTGGAGTTGAGGTTTGTAGGATTTAACTCGGCATCAGTCACAGTTCAACAAACTTTTCCCCTGGCGCACTGTCATAACATGACTTATGACATCTATTACAAATGATCTAGTGATGTGGACACTGATCTTCCTTCTCTGACTGCTCTCTCTTCCCTTGCCATTAGGCCAGCCCCAGACTGCCAGATCGAAGCCCTCATTGCTCAGTGCTTCACGCAGTTGAAGGCCTGGCTCTGCTGCTCCTCTGCTCATGTCAGATCAGCACAAGGAAGCTGGCAGTCGGCGTGTTAAGAGAGATACGTTGCCTGTTCACAGCTCTGGGACATGCCGAGGTACAGTACCTGTATTCAGACGAGTAAAACTGTTCAGTGACAGACAGCTGGTGGCAAATAAGTCGCCAATGTAAGAGAAGGGACACTGAAATAGCAGGGTGGCAGGCGAGGCATCTGATAGTAGGTGTGAATGGAAATGCACCACATGCTTCCTGTGAGTTTTCTCACACTGTATGATGCCGTTTTAAAAATAGCTGATTCTATAAATGTCTCTCCCTCCAGGATGATGACAAACCCATGATAGAGGTCATGGACCAGCTGAGTCCAGCTGTAATGGACAGCTTTGTTCACGTCGCTGTCTCGGACTCGGTAAGTGCATCTGAGTGCATCGGACGTAGTGAAGTTCGCCACATCGATTATTTATATCGAAGTCTCCCGCATCCGTTTTAATCTCTTCTCCCCTCCAGTCCACCCTGCCGCTCAGCCACCACGTTGACCTCCAGTGGCTGGTGGAGTGGACGGCTAGACTGGTGAGCAGCTCCTACGACGTGAAGAGTCCGAGCCACGTCTGGATCTTTGCCCAGTGCTTGAAGGACCCGTGGGTGCTCTGTCTGCACATCTTTTTGCGGCAGGAGCATCTACCAAAGCACTGCCCCACCGCTCTGGGATACGCCTGGCCCTACGCTTTCACACGTCTACAGCTGCTGCTGCCTCTGATTGACCCCAAGTACAAGAACACACATTAATGACCTTGTACCTTAGCATTAAACTGTCATCTGTGTCATATGTTAATAGTATTTTTTGTGATATGCTTATTAAAGATGTTATACCAAGCTATACCTCCCTTATTGACCTTTTCACCTTTTTTTTTTAGCAGTCCAGTGAATGCTAAGAAGACAAGCACAGCAGGCTCCAGCGACAGCTACATCTCGCTGTGGCGCAACTACTTGATCATGTGTCTCGGTGTGGCTAAGCCAAGCATCATGTCCCCGGGTCACCTCAGAGCTTCCACACCAGAGATCGCAGCCACCACACCTGACGGCAGCGTTACTTACGACAACAAGGTCGGTGTTCAGATAAAAAAATGAATGTGTTATACATAGTGACCATGTCAATACTTATGATTCTGTCTTTGTAATTCTTGCTCAGGTGATTGGTACTCCTTCAGTAGCCTGGCTGTTAAAGCAGCTTGTTCCGTTGATGCGAGCCGAGAGTCTGGAGATCACAGAGTCTCTGGTGCTGGGGTTCGGTTGCACGAATGCTCTGGTGTTCAGGTACTGCAGCAGCAACACGCACAGATACACAACTACAAAAAAACACACACACACACACACATTTGCAACTTGTATCTTGTACAATAAACATGGGTCAAGTCACAAATATGTCTGTAAACATGTCAAAATATAAGGGATAAATGGAGCGCTACTGTGTGATTAAACTGTATATACACAACAACAGATTTGATAGTCAAAGAACTCCTTCTGTGGAAAAGCCTTCACTATTTTGGCTAATATTAATACCATACATTAACTGCACTCGTTAAGGCCTTTTTTTAACTGTTCTCTTGGCTTTCAACTGTCAAATAATTTCTTTATTATGAAACTATGAAACTCAGACTTATTGACTGTTCCAGGATCATGAAGCATTTGTTTGCTGTTTTGACCCCGGTCAGTTCTTTGCGTGTGCGCCGTTGTTGCTTTGGCATTAAAAACACAACAGACTGACTGCAGGACTCATTTCAGATTTAGGTCACAAAAGAAAATGGACTGTGTGCCGGATTATAGTCTTTATATCCACCAAAAGAAAGTCACTATCCATTACCATCAATTTTGTGCTGCCTCGATCTATTAGTGTCTTCTGTGCATTCTCCTCATAACTGAGATGAGCGACATACCTCCGTGACATTCAGGCAACAAACTCCATTTCTGTTTTTCATGGGAATTATTCGACAAGACAGTGATGTATTGCATTTTTTTCACAGCACAGTGGTTCCATTATGGGAAGGAGATTTGTCATTTTGAAAGAGATAATCTATTTTTAATGTGAAACATTTTTTTCTCACATTTCTGTGTGAGAGGATTAGTGGTTTTACTGTAGGGCGTGTGGCATTTGGGTTGCAAGTCAAGTCTGTCACAAACACACTCTGTTACCTTGAGTAAGAGAATCGTTTGTGCACTGGGAAGGGAAAAAAAGTATTTTATCAGCTCAGAAGATTGATCTGTGCCCACTCTGATTCTGTGTGTCTACAGGGAGCTAGTTGAAGAACTCCATCCGCTGATGAAGGAAGCACTGGAACGGAGGCCTGAGGTAACACACACATAAACACACACAGAGTTTGGGAGAAAAACATTGAAAAAGTATTCATCTTTAACAGGAAACTGTGAGAATATTCCACACAATGTCAGCTCTCTTTTAAATTGTTATGGGTGTAGAAATCTTTCAACTTGAATGCAGTGTATGTTCATGGAGATTTCCCATAAGTGAAACTGGCTCATGCTAATGTAAAGTAATGCTACTTCTTACTGTAGAGTAAGGTGATCGTAAAACTTTCCTCTTCCAGAATAAGAAGCGCAGAGAAAGGAGGGATCTTCTCAGGCTGCAGCTGCTCAGGATCTTTGAACTGCTCGCTAATGCAGCAGTAATCAGTGACAGGTAGCACACTTTTTTCTTTTTTTTTTTTATTAAAACACAGTTTTTTGTTTTGTTTTTTCCTTATGCACTTTGTATTAAAGACCTATGCAGTTATACAAATATAAAATTTTTCTTCTTCTCCTTGTCTTTAGCACCAACGGAGCACTGGAGCGTGATTCCCTGGCACTGGGAGCCTTGTTCCTCGAGTATGTGGATCTAACGCGGATGCTCCTGGAGGCTGAGAGCGAAAAAGAGCTGGACGTGCTCAAAGACATTAGAGCCCATTTCAGCGGGATGGTGGCCAATCTCATCCAATGTGTTCCTGGTAAATTGATTGGTCTTTTAGTAGTTTACGTTTCTATAAATTGTCTGTATTCCATTTGACCTCCATGGCTCTCTCTTGCATTTGTGCAGTCCACCACAGGCGCTTCCTCTTCCCTCAACAGTCTCTGAGGCACCATCTCTTCATCCTCTTCAGCCAGTGGGCCGGACCCTTCAGTGTCATGTTCACCCCCCTCGACCGATACAGTGACCGCAACCATCAGATCACCCGCTATCAGTATTGCGCTCTCAAGGTGAGTGTTACCAAAACACACAGTTGTTTTTGTTTACTGAATCTGAACCTGTAATTGTTTTGTTTTTTGTGACTTAGGCGATGTCAGCGGTTTTGTGTTGCGGTCCAGTGTTTGACAATGTGGGTCTCTCGACTGACGGTTATCTCTACAAGTGGCTCGACAACATCTTGGCCTGCCACGACCTGCGGGTATGTCAACTCCGAGACCGACTGTACGACAGTACCTCAGGACCATACATAGAGTAGATACAGAGCTTACCACCGTTTACCTGGATACTGTTGCTCATTTTGTGCTCATACCAATCTTGGGAGTAGTCATTTAACATGGTGTTTGTCACAGGTGCACCATCTCGGGTGTGAGGTGGTGATTCTGCTGTTAGAACTGAACCCTGACCAAATCAATCTGTTCAACTGGGCCGTGGATCGCTGCTTCACGGGGTCTTACCAGCTGGCGTCTGGCTGCTTCAAAGCCATCGCCACTGTGTGTGGTAACAGGTAGGGAATCTGTCTGACCCTGAAGAAAAATTGTTTTCACCCTTTTATTTTCCATGTTGAGTTAGTTTTCATTGCAACACCTAACAGCCATTTCTATATTTTTTGACAGGAATTACCCATGCGACCTTGTGACCTTGCTCAATCTGGTTCTGTTCAAAGCCTCGGACACCAGCAGGGAAATATATGAGATATCCATGCAGCTGATGCAGGTACATGCACACACACACTCAACACAAAGATCCAATGTTAAATCCCACACGCAGGTCAAAAGGGGAGCACAAGCGCGAAGCCAAAAAAACCTGTCCGTCTACTTGTTTGCAGGTGCTGGAGTCTAAGCTGTGTGCGTACTCTAAGCGCATGGTGGAGCAGAAGCCTGGTAATATTTTATACGGAACACATGGCCCACTGCCTCCCCTTTACAGTGTAAACCTGTCGCAGCTCTCAATCCAGCTGGCCAGCATGTACCCGGAGCTCACTCTGCCTCTGTTCTCAGGTAAATACCTGATTTATCAGGTTATGTTTTTTCATGTATATCTGTTGGTTTGGATGTTTGTGAACAAGATTATGGGCTTCAGGAAAAATACATACAATTGGAAATAGTTGGAAATATGTTTTTATCGCTTTTTAAAGGTACACAAATAGCGTATTGTTAAATTTCAGGGGATTGTTGGTCCTTGGTATGGGTATGAACACCTTGAGTCAAATGTTTCATTGCGTTTCACCTGCTATTGAACACCTTTAACGACACTCAGCTTCCTTGACATTTCTTTGCTTCTTGCAGAGGTGAGTCAGCGTTTTTCCACCACCCACTCCAATGGCAGACAAATCATGCTGTCCTACTTGCTACCTTGGCTCAGTAACATTGAGCTGGTGGACAATGGGCTCCTACCGCCTGCCTCGAGCCCCTGCACCCCAGAGGAAGAGCCTCGGGGTCAGGCACGGGGCATGGGTCTGTCCCCGAGTCTGAGAGGAAATGGCTGGGGCTCCCTGCAGGCGACCTCGTTGGTGCTCAACAACCTCATGTTCATGACAGCTAAGGTGAGAAGTTTGTGTATGTTTTTTTTTTAGTCCCATTGATAACTCCTGCTTTTCACTTAACATTTTTTTTTCTTTCCATATCAGTATGGAGACGAGGTTCCTGGCCCAGAGATTGAGAACGCCTGGAACGCACTGGTGTCTAATGAGAGGTGGAGCAACAACCTACGGATCACGCTGCAGTTCCTCATCAGCCTGTGTGGAGTCAGCAGTGATACCACACTGTTGCCTTATGTAAGACATTTAAACTCTGAACTGTTGTTAAACCATCGCAAATGTCTAGAGATAATGAGAAGTAATCCATTGAATCTTGCATGTATTTGTCGCTGTCTAGATCAAGAAGGTGGTGATCTACTTGTGTCGCAACAACACCATCCAGACAATGGAGGAGCTCCTGTTTGAGCTCCAGCAGACCGACCCAGTTAATCCAGTGGTCTTGCACTGTGACAACCCTCCCTTCTACCGCTTTGCAGCCAGCAACAAAGCCTCCACATCGCAAACAGGTGATGGGAAAAGCACCCGCTCTCCAGTGCCTGTCTTTCATCTCAACTCTGACATTATCTTAGAACTTGACACATGATTGACAGTGCTTGTGTGTCTGTTGTGTGTAGGCACCACCTCCAGCAGTAACACAGTAGTGGCTGGTCAGGACAACCTGCCAGACACAGACGAGAACAAGCTGGTCCGAGAGGAAGAGCGGTCAGTATTAATGCATTTTATTTACAACTTCTTATGCCCGGAATTTAGCAAAGTATGGACCTCTGAAAGTGCTCTTGCATTGATACCGTTCTGTATTTCAAATTGCATAAACATCAGACTTTCTTTACTTTCTCTTTACAGAAGGGCCAGGGCTCACAACAGAGTAGAGTCTCGCTACAGCAACAGCTCTGGAGGCTCCTACGAAGATGAAAAGAGTAAGTTATCATGCAAATGAATGTATCTACACATTCTGCAATGGTGCCCAAGGGTACTCGCGGCTCGCTGTTGTTTATAGAGAGCTCTAGGGATATGGATTCCTCCTGTCAGTTATCATTCACACTCATTTAACCTTTTTGTATAGAATGTATAGAATGACAACAGACAACTGACACGGATTGCACTGCTGTCTGAACTAGTTAAGCTTGTGTTTTACATTTAAATCTTTGTAGTTGTTTGTTTGTCTGGACTCAAACCCAGAACCTATCTCCCAGATACTACACAGACACAACCCCGGCATTGGTATTTGGTCTATCTTCGGCAAGCATTTGTTTTGAGAGGCTTCCAGACATGAGTCTGCTGTCGTAATTCTTATTTGACTGAGCGCAGCCGTAACAGGCCAAGTTTTTACAAATTTCTCTGGAGCTTTAGTGCACTCACATTCTCCGTTTTGAATCAGTCTTTTAAAGTTGTATTTACTCTCATTTCTCATTTCAAAAGCAATACAATTCTTTAACTCTTGCATACATGTCTGTATTTTCCTTTTTTTTTTAAAAAAAAAAAACAACATTTCAGACACTTGCCAAATGTGGAACACGAGGCTCTCACCACAAGCTGGCAAACTTAGCTTAGTATAAATACTGGAAACAGGAGGAAACAACTCTCCTGCTTCTCACTAAGGGTATAAACCCATTCACCCTCTGGCTGCTCTCTCTAAAGAAGCGAAACCTTTTCTTCATCGAAGAGGATTAAAACTTACAAAGTAACATTTTGCTGTAATGTGGGTGAGATTATTTGTCCAACCAGCATGAGTTTGTCCAACAACTCTCTCTACCCCATAATCACCGTTGCTTACTGCAAATTACTGATGTTATGCTTTGGTTTTTGTCTCAAGTAAACCAACTGTATATAAACTGTTAATTACTATACTGTAAATGCATGATTGGTGTGAACGGGTGAATGGCAATACTGTTATGTAAAGCATCACCAAGACTAGATTAGTGTTAGATAAATACAGGCCATGTACCATTTAGATAAGTTAGACATGTGTTAACACTCTCTGTGTCTCCATATTTAATAAATATTGTTAAAAGGAGTCCAATAAATTGTCTGTTTTTGTAGCTGACCCACTCCCACCATATGCCGGATGGCTGCTGAGTGTTCTGGAGACCAACCACCCCCAGCCGTTGCCCATGCCCGTGAACGGAGGATGCTGGGCTCCTCTGGTCGACTACCTCCCAGAAACCATCACACCCAGAGGTCCACTGCATAGGTACGCACAAACAGACAGACAGACATCACATGGACTCACACCGCACCCAACAGACAGCGTTAACAAGGGCGTTATTATCAGCAGTAGCTCGGCAGAGTCAGCGGAGCGAGGTCATTTCTCAGACGGGCTTGTCACATCTGCTCACAGATGGTCTGATAAACTCCAGCACAGAATGACACTTAGTCCTTAGCGTGTTCTGTTTCTCCCAGGGAGAGAATACACATTAGACTTGAAATGACTTACTTGAAATTTCACAGAAATGACTTTCAGGTTGGTTGTTACACAAGTTCAATTGAGCTTTATTTTCAAGCAAATTAGCTTTCTGTATCTGGAGTTTGTCATGTCGATCACCACTGATTTATCTCTGTCTTATAGAGGTAAAAACCTCTAATAGTAAAATATTGTCACTGCTCTTGGACTCATGGAAGAAGAAAATACTGTTGATATAATTGCATGTCTGCATGTGTTGTTCCTCAGGTGTAACATCGCTGTGATATTTATGACTGAAATGGTGGTGGACCACAGCGTAAGAGAGGACTGGGCTTTACATCTGCCCCTGCTACTACATGCCCTCTTCTTGGGTACGTATGTGTACATACAGGAACGTCAAGTGTAGTCTTTGTTTGTTTAGTTTTGGAAAAAAGGAAAAAAGAAACTTGTGCATGACCCCCTAAATGTCATAATGTCATAATACATACCTGGGTGCATCTAAACTTCATCCTTCCATGTTCCTTTATACAAGTTGTTTACAAGAATAACCTTAAAGGTTGTAGATGTTGTCCGTGACGTTGTAATTAGCTCATGGCGTGACAGAGGTTTTTATCTCCATCCCACATAGATATGGTATTTCAGGACAGACCGCTCTCCTGTGTCATCGCAGACAGTAACACATTCTCCAGGTCCTGCATTTCTTGCCAAGACCTTATCTTACATGTTGATGCATACCTGCCCCGTCAGAGATGTATTATGTGCTGCATGTTCAGCATACTCGCCCTCAAGTTCCGGGTTGTTAATCATTCAATCTTTGTTCATGTGCGCATGAAGTTGTCCAAGAATCCATGCTGTATTGTTCCATGAACGTCTTACAAGCAGTGAATTAGGAGGAATGTATTATTTATAGTTTTGTGCAAACGTTTTACATGGAAAAGGGAGACAGCAGCTCATTAGTAAGGAGTTGTTGTAGCAACCATTGATGCACAACAAGGCATTGTGGCCTTTTAAGAAAGTACACGCCAGCATTTCTGGGCACAACAACTGTATTTAGCATTAATGCTGGAAAGGAAATCATTTCAAACTTTGATTTCAAGAGAGATGAGCACATAAACCCCTGCTAGATTAGTTTTGTTTCCGCTTTCCTAATCTCACTGGGTGTGTGTTTTATTTGTCAGGTCTGGACCACTACAGACCAGAGGTTTATGAACACAGCAAACGCCTCCTTCTCCACCTCCTCATAGCCCTTTCCTGTAACAACAATTTCCAGGTCAGTGTGGCATACATGTAATTATTAAACACAACAATTAAGTCTGAGTCATCAAGGCACTTGAAAGTCAAGTCAAAATTGCATATTTTCAGGTTATAGCGTCCGTTCTGATGCTGACGAGAGAGATTAGTGACAACAAGACGCTCACCATTAAATCCAGCTACCACACAGAGTACCAGCAGTCACGTGAGTTGTCTACATGTCTTCCTGTCCGTCCATCCATCTGCCATTTTGCAAATATTGCAAACATTCCCACTTATATGAATCAGACTGTGAAGTAGCACCTCTGGATATTTAGAGATAATGTCATCTCCTATAGGTTCTTTTCTCTTGAATAGAGACATTTACCGGTATATGGAAATTGCTGATATAACCTTTTGTCACAACCTTGAGTGTCTATGAATGCATAATTGAACATTCTGATACGGTTGTTTTACATAACTGAGCTACTGTAACATATTCATGACCTTGCTGTGACCTGTTGTTACAAACAAGTGGTTAGTGAAGTATTTATGTGATATTCAGGGTTTCTGGATAATATTGGATTTACCATTACTGAGCATTGTATTACCTCATCCATATTCATGTTCACAAAAAGCTGCTCATACAGTAGTGTACGGCGTGATAAATCCAGCGGTAACAATTAGCAACAGTAGACATTACCATCCCATTATGTTTCCTTAGATGCGCCTGACTTTCTCCGAGAGTGGCAGACGTCTCCGGTGGTCGACTCCGGGCTGAGCTCCACCTCCAACTCGTCCTCTGCCAGTCTGGGTGGCTGCAGCACTGCAGGCAGTGTTGGCAACTTGCCCCTGGTGACACCGGATGACCTGGAGGATCTTGAAGATGCGCCCAATGAGACGGACGAGAAGACAAACAAACTCATCGAGTTCCTTTCAACAAGGTACGCACACCAGACACGCTGTTGTCTACGAAGTCTACGAGGCACTGCTTTTTTTTTTTTGCTGTGCAGATGTTGGAGCAGGTGTATGCGTTTGTTTGTTTGTATGTGGAAAGCTCACTGTAGTGCGCACTGTGTGCACTGTGCACATGCTTCAGTGCTTGTGTAACATCTATGTGGTGGTACTGGTGGTGGGTATACAGTGCCTGGAGTACTGTGTTGTCGTTGCTCAGAGCTTTTGGGCCACTGTGGGCGCACGAGGACATCACACCAAAGAACCCGAACTCCAAGAGTGCCGAGCAGCTCTCCAACTTCTTACGCCACGTCATCTCCGTCTTCAGAGAGTCCAAGTCTGGTGAGAAAACATTCTAATTCTCATTCTCATCTCGTCTTTGGATTCATGTTACGGAAAACCTGTATTCCATTTTCCAATTTCACAAAATTTCATGTCTCTCGTATCCAACTGCTTACGCAGACTTCCACCTGGAGCAGGAGCTGAGTGACGTGGCTTTACAGACAGCCCTGTGCAGCTCCTCACGCCACTACGCTGGCCGCTCCTTCCAGATCTTCAGAGCCCTCAAACAGCCCATCAACAACCACGCTGTCTCTGATCTGGTCTCACGACTGGTTGAGGTGGTCGGGGAACATGGCGATGAGGTGCAGGTAAGAAATACATTGTAGTATACAGTGTAATGAAGATTCCAGCAGTCTTGGTCTGTGTCCTCATGTGTCAACTACACATGTTTCAGGGCTATGTGATGGAGGTGCTCCTGACACTGGAATCAGTGGTGGTGAATTTATCAGAATGTCTGAAAAACAGTGACCTCATGGCAGCTCTGACCAGGTAGGCCTCTGCGCTTTCAAAAAAATCTAGAAATACATTTAAAAAAAATTGATGGTGCTTAGGTGGTTATTATTGTCTTATTTATTGTCTTATTGTCCAATTTACTGTCCTGTTGTCTTATTTACTGTCCTATTTATTGTCCTGTTGTCTTATTTGCTGTCTTATTTATTGTCTTAGTGTCTTATTTATTGTATTATTGTCCTATTTACTGTCTTATTTATTGTCCTATTTACTGTCTTATTTATTGTCTTATTTACTGTCCTATTAATTGTCTTATTTATTGTCTTAGTGTCTTATTTATTGTATTATTGTCCTATTTACTGGCTTATTTATTGTCTTACTGTCTTATTTACTGTTTCATTTGTTGTCTTATTTATTGTTCTATTTACTGTCTTATTTACTGTTTGTTATTGTCTTATTTATTGTCTTATTTATTGTCTTAGTGTCTTACTGTTTCATTTGTTGTCTTATTTACTGTCTTATTTATTGTCTTAGTGTCTTATTTATTGTATTATTGTCCTATTTACTGTCTTATTTATTGTCTTAGTGTCTTATTTACTGGTTCGTTGTTGTCTTATTGTCTTATTTATTGTCTTATTTATTGTCTTAGTGTCTTATTTATTGTATTATTGTCCTATTTACTGTCTTATTTATTGTCTTATTGTCTTATTTACTGTTTCATTTGTTGTCTTATTTGCTGTCTTATTTATTGTCCTATTTACTGTCCTATTTATTGTTCTGTTTACTTTTTCATTTACTGTCTTATTTATTGTCTTAGTGTCTTATTTATTGTCATTACATTTATTTTTGCTGTTTTTTTTTTATTGACAGGACTTCCTCACCAGACTTTGTGACAAGTGACAAACTGATGAACAGAAAGAGCACAGGTCAGCTGAACTTCCCTGGCCCGGGATTTGTCGGGCTGTCATCACAACGCCATCAACGCTCCTACTCGGTCCCTAAGAAGTTTGGCGAGTGCGCCAGCCAGATGAGCGATCCTCCACGCAGTGCAACTCTGGACAGAATACAGGCAAGGATGGACTATTCTTGGTTACTTAATCCTCAAGGAGCCTTGTTGATTTCACTGGGCTGCTTCCTGATTTGATTTTCAATTAACAGGCCTGTAACAGTCACGGCCTCAGTCGATCGGGGAGAATAGGTGGCTCCTGCACGTCGTCCACCAATCGCATTGATCCCAGCGTTCTGTCGGATCCTGCCCATGTTTCCCACCCGTCATCGATCCTTGCCACAGTCTTTTGGGTGGCAGTGTCACTCATGGAGTCCGACTTTGAGTTTGAATATCAGATGTCACTTCGTCTGGTTCACAAGCTGCTTTCAAAGGTAGAACAAATGTGTAGCATAGGTTTTGTAATTGCAAAACCCAAAGTAACAGCTATGACAAAAAATGCAGTTGAAATCTCCTCACTTTATCATCTTCTGTTAAACCCCACAAAAATCCTTTAATTCCCAGGTGCCCATAGAAAGACAAGAGAACCGTGAGCGCCTAGAGAAGCTGCAGGCTCAGCTGAGGTGGAGCGGCTTCTCCGGGATTCAGCAGCTTTTGTTGAAGGGTTTCACATCCCAGGCCACCCTGGACCTAACCTTACAGCTCTTCTGTCAGATCACACCCGTCTCCCGTGTGCCTGTCGTCGACAGCTCACAGTCTATAGGTAAAATGGTGGACAACACAACGCAACACAACACCAACAACTTTGAACCTGCGTTGTTCATATCATCAGTGATACAGTGTGTTGTTTGTATTTACACTGGCTCAACCTGTTTCCTCTGGGCAGGTTTCCCTCTGAACGTGTTGTGTCTGCTGCCTCACCTGGTGCAACACTTTGGCCATCCAAATCAGTTTTGTAAGGAAAGTGCTGAGAGGATCGCACAGGTACAAGCAATTGCTTTACTTTAGCTCAGTCTAGTATTGGGGTATCTTTATGATTTAGAGAATGATATTCTTCTTAATTTCTTCTGCTGCTCTCCTTCACGCTCTCTGTGTTTGTCCGTCAGGTGTGTTTGGTGGAGAAGAACACAAAGCTTTCCCACTTGGCTCACGTGATGACTCTCTATAAGACGCGATCCTATACGCGGGACCCTTTTTCTTGGGTCAGTGTGGTCTGTCGCTACCTCCATGAGGCTTTCTCTGACATCACTTTGAGCATGGTCACCTATATGGCTGAGGTAAGTGTTCATCACTTGTATTGCAATTGCCATTCTGCCATTGACGTGGTACATTTTTTGAACCCATACTTTGTCACATGCTGTGTTTCCTCTTCACCTCATAGCTCCTGGATAAAGGCCTTCCCAGTATGCAGCAGTCTCTCCTCCAGATCATCTACTGCCTGCTCAGTCACATGGATCTGACCGCTGTTCAAGTCAAACAGTTCAATGCTGACGTCATGAAAACTATTGAGAAGTTTGTCCAGGTAGCTAAAGCTCATTCCACGACTGCCCCGCGTGTTTAAGTATGTATTTATTTACACTCTTTCTAACACAGTTGTGTTTGACATGTGATCCCACAGACGATACACTGGAAGGACGCTTTGAATATTTTAAAGCTGGTGGTGTCACGTTCTGCCAGCCTAGTTCATCCGGTGTATGGCCACTCGCAAGGTGACCTGTCCAACTTGGAGGTCAGCAGGGTGTGGGACGGCTCAGCCAAGGCTCTGCCGGGGAAAACGCTGGACTTTACTTTTGACATCTCTGAGGTGAGGAAGCAATGAAAAGAAAATGTGAAATAAGACCGGATTTACATGAGCTAAATGCTTGTGATATTTCTTGACAGACTCCAGTGATTGGGCGACGGTTCGATGAGCTCCAGGGTTCAGGGGGCAGGGAGGGAAAGGCCAGAGCCATGGCTGTGACTCGCAGTACTTCCTCCACTTCCTCCGGATCCAACTCCAACACCATCTTAGTGCCCGTCAGCTGGAAGCGACCACAGTCATCGCAGGTAAAATTAGACTCTGCTTTTATTGCCATCAAGTGAAAATTGCAGACCTGTCACTGACCTACCTAACATATATTTAACACCAACAGGTGTGAGTGGTACTTGGCATTTAAACTAGTTACACTGTAACTGATTTATACAGTGAATAACATACCAACATCTACCCTTTTTTGGCATCAAATCATACAAGGTTTATGCCTTACTTAAATAACACAAACAAGCATAAACTATGTCAGATTGTGTGATTGTTTATGTAAATGGAACTCATATGATTTACGGATGATTTAAACATTTGAAGCAGGTTAAAAGCAGCTGGAGCCAAGAACATGGAGATTTAATGTCTTGCTCTTTTCCTCCCTCATACAGAAAAGAACCAGGGAGAAGCTGGTAAATGTTTTGTCTCTTTGCGGACAAGAAGTCGGACTCACTAAGAACCCATCTGTAAGCTACGTCCCATCACTTGTTTAAAACAATGCTACTACTCATTCACTTGTACTTATTTTAATATGAACATCTTTGTTGATTTTCCCCATCAGGTGATCTTCTCGTCATGTGGCGACCTGGATATGATGGAGGTGCGGGAGAGCGGCGTGTCCTCAGAGGAGGGTGGAACCAGGGACGACACGCTCGAAGACACTGCCAGTGAGCAGCAGTTTAGGGTTTTCAGAGACTTTGACTTCCTGGACGTGGAGCTGGAGGATGGAGAGGTGACATTGATTTATCACTCATGCTTATTTCCATTAAATATAGTGATAAGTGTCTCTTTTCCTCCATTTTTTTGTTACCTCTATTGTGTGTGTGTGTCACTTTTTCTGCCTGTTCTTTCTTTAACGTAAATATGTTTGAAATGTATTTCCCTGCTCCTCACCCCATGTCTCTCTCTCTGTCTAACTCTGTGTCTCTCTCTCTTCCCCTTGCTACCTAGGAGCTCCAGGTAAGGTGTCTCATACTGAGTACTTACATTAGCTTGTATCCGTGCTTTGGTGTTGCTGGCTCTTTTGTTTCCCACTGGAAAATGTGTTGATACTGCTTCATTTTGCTCTCACAGCTTGGTTGCAAAACTACATTTCTGACTCAATGATACTGTAAAGGGGGTAAAAAGGATGATGTTATGATGGTGACTCCAAGCAGCTTTTTCCAGCATATTTCCATGCCATGAATAACAGTTAATTAATTGTGCATTGTGCTCGTCGTCAGGCGCTCTTACACGGCAACCATTCATTCATTTATCTTGAATGTTCACATGAAAATGTTTCCCTCACAGCAGTAACAGTGACTCCAAATTATGTCCTTTGCCCCTGTGTTCTCTTGTGTATGGTGTGTGTTTGATCCAGGGCGAGACCATTGATAACTTTAACTGGGGCGTGCGTCGGCGATCTCTGGACAGCACAGAGTTGGGTGACCTGTTAGAGGAGAGCCAGCACTCGGGCAGCACCCCCAGCCTGGGTCACGAGGACCCTCACGATTCAGATGAGTCGTCGGAGGAGGAAGAGTCTTCAACGAGCCAGAGTCTCTCTCACTCTCAGCTCGTGAGTACCCTGGATGAAAATACAAAGACGCACCCCACAAAAAAGTTTCAGAAGTAATTATTTCTGGTCAAATAACCCAGACTTTCAGCAGTTTGACGAGATTGATACTTCTCGCCTCCGCCCACCCAAACACTCTCTCAGTCAGGTCTGATAGTATTGCCTGACGGAGCAACATTTTGTAACATGAAGGACACGGCTTACAAATACACTTACATCATTTCTGTAGACTAAATACAGGTGGAAGGATAAGATAAAAAACAACAAAAATCACCAAACAAATGATTTGACAGAATAAGTCACAGTTTAATTTAATTTGCCTCTTCTGTTTCCAGACGAACCCTTCTCCATCAGAGGAGACAATTCACACCGATTCCTTATCCACTTCATACGACACATCTGCCGACCCGCTCTCCCTGAGTGCCATCACACTAGGCCACGCAGCCCTCCACGATGACCACATTGGCCTACATGTGAGTAAAACATCTTTAGTAAATAATATTTTGTACTAGCTGGGTATTCAATGACGCCATATGTCCTGTAGCACTTAGACCTGGACTCAAAGCAAAACCACACCACATGACCGGGAAGATAAACAGATAGAGTCTCTAAATTATTGTATCGTACTGACTCAGGAAAATCCTTTTGTCTCCATAGGGGAGAATATGTGGCGAGGACGAGGACACTCAGGTCCAGGATGATGAGCTCTCACTGAGCGCCAATGAGGTTCCTCAAGGCTCAGACTGCGGCGAGAGCTTCACCCTGGAGCTGCCGGGGCAGCAGCTGCAAGACCAGCTGCCCAACCTGGACCACAGGATCAATCCAGATTACTGCCAACCACCGCTGGACTTTCTAGACCCCAACTGTCTGCCCAGGTGAATGTGACAGATGGGAGTATAGAACAGAACAAATGCAGTACAATGGAATATTGTTTCACTGGAAGGCAGAAATTGACGGACAATGGGATTACGTCTGCTGTAAACACATATTAAACTACTGCTACACTTTATTATTATTTTTTTATTATAATTATTCCTATTAAATCAACCCTGGTAACCTTGGTCCATGTGGTGCATTTGTTATATTTCTGCTAATTCTTGCCAAATAAAATCAGATCAAAAGAAGTAATCACTCGATTGTGTTCATGTAAGCACACGACATAGCCGGGCACTTGATTTGGATATAAAAACCCTCTTTTAGGGGAAAGGTATCAAAGTCTTTTTTTCTTTGTGCCCCCGTTTCTTTCTCATTTCTGTGGTGGCAGCTTACGTGATGATGTAGATGACTTGGAAGACCTTGGTTTTCCTCCTCCCCCCTCTCCATTTTTCTCCGCCATCTTGGCAGCCTTCCAACCCACAGTGTGTGACGACGCCGAGGAGGCATGGCGCTGTCACATCAACCAACTTGTGACCGACTCGGACGGGTCCTGCGCCGTCTACACTTTTCAAGTCTTCTCGTCTCTCTTTAAGGTAACGCACTGGAACTGTTTATCAAATACAGCTATAGTTTGTCACTATATGGCTTTTAATGCGTTTATCTAAACATCCTCTCAAATAGAACATCCAGGGTAAATTTTGCACCCTGACGACTGATGTTGCCACTTACCTTGGCGAGGGCCTGAGGGGCATAGGATCCAAGTTCCTCAGGTCCTCACAGATGCTCACGACATGCTCAGATTGCCCCACAATCTACATTGATGCTGACACGGTGAGTGTTTTCGTCATAGCGATGATTGTACAAGGTCACGGTGGTTGGTCACCTCACTAAGTTTCCACCGCCTCCATTTCCTTTGTTGGTTTCTAGATCATGTCCTATGGTCTCCTTGAGAAGATGAAGTTCAGTGCACTGGAGCTGCAGGAATACCTGGATACCTACAGCACCAAAGAGGAAGCTGCTGTAGTTGTACGTGATCCATTCAGAAGCAAAATGTTCTTATACCGTGTATGCCTGTAGGCTCACGAACAAACTTCATCTTCCCCCAATCCTTGTTATCTTTTCCTTCAGTGGTTGAGGAACTGTAAGGACACGTTTCCCAGGTGTCCCGGGGACAGCGTGGTCACCTGCCAGCCTGGAGACTCAGAGGAGAAGGTACACACACACACACAAAACGTATTCACTTTAACAAACATAATGGCAGGAACTCAAAAGCAAACTCACTCTATATACGTGTAACTTCTTCACCTTTGCTTCACATTTCAGTTTCTCTTTGCCACTTTGCTCCTGTGTGATTTTGTCACTCTGAACGATTTTTGCTCTCGTCGCATGTTGTGCTGTGTTTTTCTATTTCATTATTCAGACTGAGAACTAACTAAAATGTACAGTTTGTGCCTAATTCTTGGTAGCTGGATTGTGAACAGTCGTGTTGGTTTATACTGTGCTGTGCATGTGTTTGATTGACGCTTTGTCTTCCTCTCACCTTACTCTGACGCCCTAACACGTTCTCTCGCTGTCTAGCAAATGGAATCTCTTGCAGTAAGTTCTCTTACGAGTTTCTTCTCTTCACTGCCTTTTTGATAAACGATAAACTGCTCAGTCGACTGTGCACAGGACACCCGTGCATTGATAGTCCTTTGCATGTGCACATGTGCGTTACCGTGCCTGTACTAAATCTGACTCTGTTCCTTTTCGCCGATGTTTTCTAGCAACTGGAGCTTTGTCAGAGGCTCTACAAGCTGCACTTCCAGCTTCTCCTACTCTTCCAGTCCTACTGCTCGCTCATTGGCCAAGTCCATGCCATCAGCTCTGTGCCTGAGGTGAGCCAAGTCATGCTAAAGATTTTTACCACAGCAGGATCTGTAATTAGGTGCCTGCTGCTGCAAGGCATACTAGTCAGAACCCTAGGGTTCTCACTAGAATGCATTGCAAAGCAAGCATCTATTGATATTCCTACGCGTTTCTTCTTCTTATTCTCGCGTCCGCCTGTTTTTTGCCGCGCTACTCCTCCCGCAGCTTTGAGAAAACCCAACACAAGTTACATCAAAACGTGCGCCTTGACCGGGAATGGTGTACTATGACTTTTCTAAGACTTTCGCGTAACCATGGCGACAGAAATCGCAAAAATTTAAAATAATTTCCACTCACACAATAATGGGAAACGACCAAAAACCAAGCCCACTTTGGAGCATCACAGTGTCGTCATACTTTAACGCGGAAACGTGGTTGGAACTTTAAACGGGTCACAAGACTTGGGACTTTTCTGACCTAAGTCAAAGTTTTGATACATGTTACGGTTTTTAAACAATCGCAGTTTACGTTTTGTACTTTTTTTTTTTACGTTTTCAGATTTTATAATGGGTGTTTGAGTGGTGTGTAGGCGGCAGCTAGAGTGGCACACTCTAGCGAGAACCAGCAAAATAATCACCAAAAATTTCTAAACAAACTCCTCTCCTGCCCACAATTTCCAACCTACACGGACAAATTTTACATCAAAACGTTGCCATGGGTGTCGTGTAACCCTGTGTGTGTTTTCATGTTCATATGACTTGTAGTTATTCTTAAAATCACCTCAAAGCGCAGACAACTCGGGTCAAAGCTCCCATAGGCTCCCATGTTAAAATATCTGCTTTTGGGTTTTGGAAAAATCAAGACGAGGGTGATTTTAAAACTGTGATTACTCTGTCAATTCACGTCCGTTTGTCACCAATTAAAATGTGGGAGTTGCCGAAAGCCTCCTGACGCTCACAAACCAAAAATTTTATCTCTATCATCAACCGTTACAACTTTAAAACATGCTGTTTTCTCTGCTTTCTCTGCTGGTTTTGGAGAGATAGAGACAGGTGTGTGTGTGCGTGTGTGCGCGTGTGTGTGCGTGCGCGTGTGTAAGGAGCAGAGGGGACTTTGGGAGGGGCTTGTCAGTCTCTCTGTATTCTTCCACCCAAAACTTTGACGTCTAACTCCTCCCACAGTTTTGAGAAAACCCCCACACATGTTATATCAAAACGTGCGGCTCGACCGGGACTTGTGTGCTATGACTTTTCTAAGCGTTTCAAGTAACCATGGCGACAAAAATCGCAAAAAACGGCCATATAACTTTCACATGCCGCAAGAACTGCAGGCACCCTCGAAATTTCGGCACGGAATTGCCGATCTAGTTGCTTCTGCTTTGTATATGCGACAAGATACATCTGTAAACACAGGGAGCAAAAAGTGAAATATTTGCTTGTCATTGTCTTGTATCAAAACAACACTGCCAACATTTCTTCAAAAGCATTTTTGAATAGAGCCATGATAGCTCAGAAGTCATCATGTGGTCAGGTCCCTTTTAAAACGTCTTAAAAGACATTGAATTCATGAATCTAGAAACGAGGCCTAATTAGTATTAAAATGTCTTAAACCCCACTTTCAAAAGAAAATGTGAGCACATAGGAAGTAGGCTTTTTTTGTAAGTGAAAATATCTAAAATTGGTAATTGGTTACGGTTAAAAAATATAACGGTTTATAATAAATAAATATTTGCAGTAACATCATGCAGATTAGGACAGTGGAACAGTTTTGGGCCAGGATGTCACAATACCAACACCGGGAAGTAGTTTGCACTGGACCAAAAAGTCATGTTTTATGTTGAAATTAACATTTGGGCAAAGTTGTCCCTAACTAATATGTTTTGGGCAGCTTTGTTGTTGTTGTGTATTGTGAAATTGGTCTTAAATTTCACTCACAAGTGGCATTTAAAAAGTCTGAATTCCAATTGCCTTAAGCTGTAGGAACCCTGTAAAGACAAGAAGAGTTACGACAACATTTTGTGTGGACCTTGTGTATTGAATCAAACAATAAAAATGCACTTTTGG
The DNA here is from genome assembly GCF_019176455.1 of Solea senegalensis. Lineage (NCBI taxonomy): Eukaryota > Metazoa > Chordata > Actinopteri > Pleuronectiformes > Soleidae > Solea > Solea senegalensis. Next base: position 18,660,368 of record NC_058033.1, read on the forward strand.
TATTATGAAAAAGGTTCTTATACACACACACACACACACACACACTCAACCACCATCTGTTTCCCCTTCCCACCCTGTAGCTGCTGAACATGTCTCGGGAGCTCACTGATCTGAAGACCAGCCTGCAGGCGGCGGAGGCAGCTGTGGCCAGTGACCTGGAGCACAAACTCCTGGCCCACACTCACGCACACGCCACCCAGGTCGCAGCCATGGTGGTGCCCAGCTTCCCGACCTCCGAGGCAGCCGTGCAGGCCATACTGGAGTGCCTTAAGAACCACGAGTTCACCAAAGCTGTGCGCTATATCCAGGAGTGCAGGTGAGTTCAGTTCAGTTCAGTTGTGTCTGTTCAATTGGCTACATATGATATGTGTGAATGTGAAAGCTGCAGTTACCCATACTAATGCAGGACCCACACCTGTAGTTTTTATCCAAACACCACCAAAGTTGGCACTGCACACACTGGTGTCCTTAGTAAGTTACCTGCCAAATGTGAACTGTTGGACAGTTACAGTTTACAGCTCATTTATTTTTATTTAATTCATTTTAACTTTCAGGAGGCAGTGGCCCACTGGAGTGTTTGGTGGCAGCTCAGAGACCGAGGTCCAGACCCTGCTCAACATCTATTTCCGACACCAGACGCTGGGTCAGACGGGCACCATTGCCTTGGTCGGTTCCCGCCAGGACCTCAGCCTGATTTGCTCCAAGCTGTTGGAGCTCAACGGGGAGATCCGCGACATGATCCGCCGCGCTCAGGGTTACCGGGTCGTCACAACCTACCTCCCCGACTCCAGCGTCTCGGGGACCAGTCTCTGACAGGACTTCAGGAGCTCCCCGCCCCCTCCTTCCCCACCCTTACTTCACCCATCACTGACCCTTTCAAAACCACCTCCACATCACATGGTCCCCTCTCTGGCAGAGGAGCCTCAGCACCCACATACCTGGCCATTGCCTCCTCCTGTGTGTCTGCTGCCGCGGTTACACACCTCCAGGCAGACACCTGCCTACCGCTCTGCCCAACACTAGAACCAGAACCGCATTTCGACCACGAGGCAGACCTCTCTCTGCTCTCCTCGTCCTCCACTGCAGACTCAGATGCCTCTTGGCTCGATTTTCCCAAACCCCCAGATCTGTTTGCGGCGCATAGTTGCTCAACTACTCCAGGCCAACCAGATTATAGGAATAATTTAATAAGTAATCCTCATGAGAATACTGATATTCACTGTCCCCATAGAGGACGTTCATCACACAGTCCCTCGCTGTCGCGTTTACACGGCAACAAAAAGTTCATATCATGTCTGCCATCTGACACACTGATGACCGTATCATCAGAGTCGACCTTACTCACACATCACGACACAAACACATCACCCGTGCCTCCTCCGGGCTTCCATCTCCCACATTTCCCCCAATCTCCATACAAGCACTCAATCCCATCACGTGTTATAGCCTCAGGCCGTAACACAGTCCTAACCCACGGCCCTGCCCCGTCACCACGTCCTCCTCCCCCTCCTCCTCCTCCTCCTCCCTGTCCCACCGGTCCAGGAGCGGCCACAGCATGGGGTTGCTGCTGCTCCCTTGGTGGAGCTGCTACGCCCTTGTCTCGCTACCTGGGAAAGGTGGGGCATGCCGCTCTCCCGCTATTAAAAGTTGGGGGGCTCCTGAAAGCTGAACCGTCAGACGTCCAGACGTGAGATGTCTCACCATTGACAGAGGAACTTAAGAGCTTAAGAACCAAACACGAAAAAAGGTCACTTGTTTGTGAACAACTGAGATCTTTGTATGTGAAAAGAAGAAGGCAATATGGCAGAGAGATCTGAAAAATGGTGAATCACGGCCCTAGTGTAATGGGATGAATCACCGAAAACCACTGGATACAACAAATCACTGTATGCTGACAAAGATGACCTGATGTGACACTATCACGAGCATGAGCTTCGCTTCACAGCACCATGTAAAAAAATTGATGTTGCTTCTCGTTCGAGTCCTGCTCGGCGGTCAGTCATCCATCAGCAAGCCGATCTCCCCTGCTTTGATTTTTCACTCAGCTCCGCCGAGGAACTCGAGAACCTGATTGAACTTGATTGACTGACGCTGTCTCTTTCGGCAGCGAGGACCTAAGTGTGCTGGTTGCATCACCAGAGACAGAGAGGAAACTACCTTTGACGCGACATGACATCACTGGTACGCTTTTCACTATTGCACTAAATGGAGTTTTGACGTTACGGAGAGTCAGTTCTGTTACTGTGTTGTTACTGTGAAGGGAAAGGCCCCCGTCGCATTTCCTGAAACAGAAAATCTGGAGTCGCGTTTCTCTCCTGTCGTCCACTGTTTTGACAACCTGTGCAATGCATGACCCAGCTGAATGCAATATCTACTGTACACCCGTGCCCCCCCCCCTTTTTTTGCTCCTTCAAGGTCTGCCCACTTCGGGACTGACGGAAAGACTGATCGAGACAGAGCGGATGCAGAATACGAGAGTTATTCCCTACGCTGCCCCGTCGCTCTGTTTATATTCCGTGTCAGTGAACCAGCTTGCCCTTCTCGCTGCTGTCGTGAACCTTGGTGGACTAATAATGCCCTTAATTGTGCGGCACACACTACTCCGTGGCTAGTTGTAGCATCGTTAGCGAGCGTGCACTCTGTATATTTGTCACTGTCCGACACTGTAACACTTTGACCCCTATTATGTGTTCACATGCCAAGAGGATGGTGCATGTATACGCGCAGATATTTTGTCAAGTCTGTATAGTGTTAATAGTTAGACACACAACCATAGTTAGCATATGTTTGTGTGGTTTGTAGTTACTTTTAACCCGTAAAGGGAATGCTGACATTCAGCACTCTTTGTGGATGTTCAAAACAAAACTTGTGCTACTACTGAAGTTGAACACTTCCCCGTCGTCAGCTCTTTCTGTGACTCTCCCCTTGTTCCCCCGCCGTACAAATGTCTTTTCCTATTTATATCCGATCAGCTATGAATCACTCATTTGACTTAGGTTTTATATCGATGTTTGTCCTCTGAACTCAAACTGCCATGCATGCATCTTCTGTGTACTGTATGGAGTGTTGGAAATAATATTTATTAGTCTAAAAGATGTGTTTGTATGAGGTGTAAAAGGGAGCTTTAAGCTCACGCGGGTATGTCCCCCCCCCCCCACCTCCGTGTGGGAGACTGTGCGTGTGCATGCCAAACATGAAATTGCACATTTTTAAAGCTTTTTAGATAAAGACTAGTTGTTTTTTTGTTCCATCATGTAAATACTTTTACAGCCTTTGTGAAGTTGTTCTTTTGAGTTGATGCTCTGTACAAGTCGGTGTCAAAGTAAAGACATGTCAACCATTTTATTGGTGTGTTTCACTCAGAATCCTCACGTCACATCTGCACATTTGATGTCTTTGCTTTTAATCACCAACACAATTTCTCAGTAAAAAAGGTCAGGGTTTTGTTTTTCAGGACACATTTAAGTCAAATCTACAGGTGTCAAGTTCTTCAAAGGTTTGTGCCAAAGTTAACACATCAAGATCTTTGATTAACACTCAATATCTACAAATATTTACATTTAAAAAAGAAAAAGAAAAAAGTGCAATTTAAGTTCATTCTTTATTTATTTATGCAAGAAGTTTCCATGTAAAGTTATGCTCCAGGAATGATGCAGGGGGAAACAAAGACAGTCCTTTTGAGATTCAGCCACTTCTCAACTCTGTTACTGGAGGCTGCTTCCATTTACGACATGTACACGTGCTACATGTGGGCTGAAGAGGTTCATTCAGGAATTTGGCAACTACCAACAGCCCCTGGAGCTCAGACGATGTATTTGAAGCTGTAGGTGGCGTCGCAGGACAGTCTCATGCACTTGCAGCGACAACACAGGTCCTGGCGGTGAGGCCTCTTCATGTTTATGTGCCTCTGCTTCTTCTCACAGCTGCAGGACGTCTGAGAGCAACCCTGAGACCACAAGGAGGCGACAGTTTGGGTATATGTTGTGCCAAAAAAGGCCCTAGAAAGTCAAATATATATAAAAAAAACCTTGCAGGTACCTTGCAGATGATTGGCTCCACTCTGTAGGGGTTAAACCCCACCTGACACTTCCGGCAGAGCTGCTTGTAATACACCTGACAAGATGGAAATGACTCAGAATTAGCATTATGAACACAAACATGGAGGTAGTGGTTGTTAATCATACCCCGGATCACTTCCTTACCTTACTGGTACCAGAGATGCACCATACATAAGCACTCTCCCACCGGATGTTGCACTTCTTGCAGTGGAAAAAGCCATACCTCTGCTCCAGGAACTAAAAAGGGAAACCGATTTTTACCGAGTCTCACTTGTTTTAGAGACTTTGTGCCAGATGATATTAGGTTAAACTATTTGGCATAGATGTCAAACTAGAGCTGCAGAGAACTGGAACAGGGATAACCTGACTTTCAATGGGCACAAAAGCTCCAGGATTACTCTTACATTTTCTACTTTAATCAATTTATTTCTGACATCTATCGCAATAATTATCGACATGACTGGACCTGTATCGATCGAGATACACGATAATATAATATTTTTGTTCCAAGCTGGTCTTAATTCAGGAGGAGGGGTGAGTTATAAGAAACCCACCTGAAAATGTGAACCCTTTGAAGACTGGCGGGACGTTGTGTTCAAGTCCTTCACCGTGTCTTCACCACTGTGTTCCGCTGCAGCATCTTTGTCAGACTCCGTCTGTTCGGCTGCTTCAGCTTCGTCTTCACTTCCACCGTCGTCGTCGTCGAGTTTCTTCAGGAAAAGCCTCCGGTCAAACACGGGAGAGTAGATGGACACGGGCCTCAGGAAGCGCAGGTGGCTCACCTGCGGCGGCGGTGTCTCGTACTGTGACCTCCCGCTGGACACGGACAGGTCCGGGCTCTCCGGGGACTTCGCGGACACGGGGAGCTCGTTCTCCAGGCCGAACAGCGTCTTGGGACCCAGCGAGCACTGAACGACTTTATCCACTTTGGCGTTCACCTGCACTCCGCACTCTCTGGTGTTCGCTCGCTTCAGTGGCGGAGGTAACCCGGGGTTGACCTGGGACAGAATGACCTTGCAGAGCTCCAGGTAGTTGAGGCCATTCGGGGTCATGAAGCGGCCCTCCCGCTTCCCCCAGCTGGTACCCGGAGGCGGCGGGGCGCAGGCCGGGTTACCGTAAACGTTGAATGGAGGAAACGTGGTCAGGAATCCCTCCATCCTGGAGCCATGAAACCAGTCCAAGTTCTTCCTTGTTGAGATTTATATGGCCGACATTTGCACCACTAATTAGGTAATTAGGAACAGGGCTTGCAAGTTCCAAATGGTCTGCCATTTAAAAACAACATAGGGAATATCCAAGTTCTATAGTTTAACCCAGAGTTTCCCAAACCTCAGAGGTTTGAGGCTTATTCTGAATCTCATGCACATATACACTGGCAATATTTCTACTCGATTATAGTTGATTATTTTAGTCAGTAAAAAGTAGCAAAAGGTCACAATTTGGTAAACAGGGGACTTATTTTGGCCCAGTCAGGGGCCCACCTGAGAAACCGAGGGCCCGCCAGTGAGTTGTGCTCCACCATTTGGGAAACACTGGTTTAAAAATGATGATACTGAACAAACAGTTCCCTCAGTGTTTGCATTGCAGTTCATAAAAGGTCATGTTAAATGCCTTTTTAATGTTTTCTGGGTCATTTTCAAATGAGAAAGTAATTAGTTTAATGTTTAACTCGGGCAGTTTAATGTGAATATAACATCTTAATTTGACTTAAATGTTCTGCCATTTTCTGCACCATAAGTTATCATCAATCTAAATCTTATTCAATCATTCAGAAGCATTAAACCCATGTTTCATATACAGTTTTATTTGTATAGCCCAAATTAACCAATCACAGTTTGTCTCTGAGGGCCTGACATTATTCTGTACATAGTTCATGTAAGAAGCAACTGGAGAAACCAGAGGCAATCAATGCAAAGTACTTTTAATTTAATGTAGTACGTTAAATGTGTAGGCCTAATGCAAATGTAAAACATTATATTGGAGCTCCCCCTGCAGTTCATGTTGACTAGACCTCCTTCATAAAAAATGGCAAAGTAATCTTTGATCTATTTTCCTTTTAGAATATCAAGAATATCTGCGTTTCAAAGTCATCTGGAAAAACAGTGCTCCAATCAGTTCTGATTAAAGGAGTGAGGTGAGTAGGGTGAGTAAAGAAAAGGCTCAAAACATTGCTATCTGGGCAAAGGCTGCATGAACATAGAGGTACATTTAACTTAAAATATGAGTATATCATGATGCACAGTTGATTGATTATTATAATGCTTTACACAGAGGGAACTGGGTTTTTGTGGCTTGATTATATATGAGATTATTGTTGCACAAAAAACTGCTCTCAGAATACTAAACTGACAAGTTTATTGCAAAAGACCGAAAATAAGGAACAGCTGTCAGAACTGTAAGATGTTTGCATTTCATTCTCTATAAACACGACTATTTATCGTTTGACTCAGGCTAACGTATTATAATAGAAATCATCGTTTGTCACAGTATTGTGCACATGGCGAGAGTGCATTGCTGAAATTAATGTAAAAATAACTTATTTTACAATAGTAATCTGAAAACATACCTACTATAATCCATAATAAAATCCAATGTACAACATCATTATTAATAAAACTAGACATGATTGATACATGTTTGCATAAACGAAGACAAATGACAAGATCATTTAAATACATTGGAAAGAACAAAACAAACGTTTAAATTGTCTTGTTTTATTCTATTTAATCACATTGTTTTGTATTTGCACCCATATATCAAAGCAGTAATGTGAATATATATGACATTATATCGAAAAACACAGGTTTGTAATATTTTTTGGTAATTATGAATTCGACTGTATCATATTGCCTAGTAGACGTATATGGACTCGCTCTATAGGTGGCGCTGTGCCCCCACGGATGGTTCGTACCCCTGGATCCACTCACATATTGGCGCCATTTTGGAGCTAGGAGGGGGAAGAGAGCTGCAGAGGAGGACACGATTGATCGCAATTCACCGTAACAGGTAAGAAAATGCATTAAGACGCGGGTTGTTTTTGATTCATATGGGGCATTAATCTCAGACGCTGCCGTGAAAAGCGGGGTACAGTCACGGATGTGCCCGCAGAGCAGCCCGGTTACCAGCACTGCGTGGTTGAAGAAGCAGCCCGCCTTGCTCGCCTCTGTTCTCGGGCAGCCGTGTTTGGACTCACGGCGATGGTTGACCTGCTGTTGCGGCGCTAGCTAGGGGGAAAACAGCCCATTATTTGGACCCAAACGTCCCAATAGCACGAGTAAACGGTGGCTTAACTTAGTCGTTCATCGATACCGGTATATCGATATAACGGCATTAAACCGGGATGATAAATCGGTGTTGCGTTGTTTGCCGTCCGCCCTCTGTCACTCGGATTGTTGCTAACGTTAGCTCCGCTGCGCTAGCGAAGCTAGCTGGCTAACTAGATTAGCAGCGTAAGACAATATAGCAACAATGAAGCCCGATAACAGCACAGTCCCTGGCCCTGACAGGCGACTGTACCATAACAATAAGAACCTTTGTCCGTGCCATATTCTGTCCTCTCTCGGTAGAAACGTATGCAATGATAATAATACTTCTAATAGAGATTATATCGCGGTGGCTCGCAGCGTTCACTGCAGTCCTCGTCTCGAAGCGTGGTTTGTTTTGTGGTTAATCGGCTGCATAACTTAACACATGTGTCACATTATACGGGTTGTTATCACTCCCCTAATGAGGACCTCGTGTTTTGGAAGCCGCACGCCACACAGTCATTGTTGTCTTCTCAATATAAGGTTTACAAACAACAAAAGGGTTTGAGCGAGGCAGGAGCGACACAAAGACAGAGGAGACACATTTATAAGACCGGGCACCACATGGTGTTCTACTCGGGAGACAGTTTTGACAGCTATCAGCTTCGGATTATTGATTGTTTAGTGTCAGATCATTTGACTACGTATTTAATAATTGGATTTTTAGACAGTAATGTCATTAGAACTTATAAACCAAACATGAACCTATTGATGTATTAACACATGCTGGTCAGAAGGTTTTCACGTGGTTGGTCACCAGATGTTGTTACAGTTAGGAGTCAGTTTTGACAGCTATCAACTTATGATTATTGTTGGTGCGTGGTGATCACTGGTTTACTCAGACTTTAGAAAGCTTCTGAAATATTGGACAGTTGCGTCATCACATATCACTTGTCAAATCCATTCAAGATTGTCCAAGAAAACGAACATTTGGATATAACATATTAACACATGCTTGCCTAGTAGACATTTTTGTAATCAAAGTTGTTGTGCACAAACACACACAGACGTAGTGTTTAATCAGAGACCACTCACTCTGAAGCAGTTCCGATTAACTGTAGTGTTTCATCCAGCAGGCATCCTGCCAACTTCACTTTCCCCCAGCTAAAAGAAAAACATAGCGAAATTATTATAAGGCTGGACTCTTCCTCTGCAAAGCTCCTTGTTTGTGTTAAATAGATAGTGGCGTGGGGAATCGCTGCACTGCCTAGTCACTGTAGATATGTGATTTAGCAGTGTATTCTGTTTAGTATTTACTTGTCATGGTGTTCCTTTAAGTGTGGCTTCCTTTGGGGCCTAACTCTGATCTCAGGATCACATTTTTGTTACATTAGGACATATTTTAGTCCAGCATTAGCTGCTTTATTATTATTACCCCTGGCTGTTCTTACTTTTCACCAATTTATATTTTGCAGAGATATGGTTGTTCAGTAAATTCTGTTTATTTTATGGTTTTCATCTGGGGAATCGTTCTCATCCTTCTTTAGTTGGTTGCCTTCAATATGTGTTTGTACTCGTGCCTGTGCTGAGGTCACTGAGTTCATCCTCTCAAACAGCTGGTGTCCAGTCTTCCCCGTTTGCTGCTTTGCTGCCGGTCACAGTCTTACCTAGACACCCACTGGGTTTAAAAATCCCAGTTCAGACATGGGTTAGTAGAGCTGCTCTCAGGCTTCATATTCCTCCTGGCATTTGTGGTAAATGGCTAAAGTGAGGAAGCAGCTGAGCCAGACAGATTGAAAATCCTTACTGGGGGGATAAATGTGTTTGACTGTGATAAACTAGTAATTGGTTTAAAGCAGCCCATGTTCAAGATGTTAAGTGTAGGTTAGAGCCTGCCTGGGTGTTGTTCTTTGGTGCAGCTTCTCAATCAAAGTGAATTTTTCCCTGACTTTGATTGGCCGCCAGTGCTCTCTGTGTGTCAGTGCGGTAGATGGACAGAGATATGGATAGACTTGAGTTTGGCAGCAGCTGTGGGGTGGAACAGAAGGTCAGAATCGAGCAATTTGGCAGCCTGCCAGTGTCCACTGTTTGTGTGTTTGGCCGCTCGGCGCTCATGGGTTTGTGTTTATAAAAGCTCAAGTACAGCTGCACGGAACAATTAAAAACTCAGGTAATTCAGTCTGGCCTCTTAATCAGATCTTCAAAGCACTTATGTCAGATGGTGAACCTATTGACCCACAGGCTGCTTCACAATAATCAGTTGTCCTTCAGTTTCGATTGAGTAATCTCTCAAATGATTGTAGTCTGTCTCTTTCCATTCAGTTAAGCATTTAACATTGCATTTAATATATATTTAAAATCTAGGTTGTGGTGGTTACCTAGGCTACCTTTGATGAAACACTTGGTAGAGTTGGGTTTTGTGATTTTTTTCAGAAAACAGTATATTTTAACGGACACTGATACACACTGCATTTTAGATAATCTTTGTACTTTATCAGTGAAGGCGACAAACAAATCTTGAATGGCAAACAAAGTGAAGAGTACTGATGAAATCATGTGGCGATTGTTGTCTGTGCGCTGTAGTCTGAAATCTTTAATTGAATATGAAATGGCCTTTATGTAAGCATTCCTTTCTCAGATTAGTCATTCATATAATGTCTCTTGTAAAACCATAATAATAAGAGAAATGTATAACTATATGACAAATTAAGGCACTGCATTTTACAACATTAAATGCTTGATAGTCTTTGCTTTAACTGACCACAAAGGTTTCATTATCAGATTAGTTGTAGATTAACTTGCCACTCGACATAAAGATAAGTAAAGATAAGCAAACCATCTTCAACATCCTTTGTCCAGTGTAATCACTATCCCTCCTCTGCACGTGACCAAACCATCTCAACCTGAGCTGTCTCTTGAACGTTCTCATTTCTAATCCTGACCATCCTGGTCACTCCCAAAGCAAATCTCAGCATCTTCAGCTCTGCCACCTCCAGCTCCACCTTCTATGTTTTCGATAGTACCACTGTCTGTAAGCCTTACATCATAACACTCTCACTACCATCTTGTAGACTTTCCTTTTCACTGCTATCCTGCTGTCACACATCAGCCCTGACACTCCACCCACTCCACCCTGCCTGCACTCCAGGCTCTCTTCCACCTGCTCCCCTACTCTCACTTCAGATTACAATATCATCCGCACACAACATAGTCCACAGTGACTCCTGCCTGAACTCAAGTGTCAACCTGTCCATCACCAGTGCAATATTGGCTGTCCCACTTTTCCTTTGCTGTCCTCTTCCTTTGGATACTTTCCTGCACTTCCTTGTTCCACCACGTTTCCTTGTCCAGAGGATACACTAGACACCTTCTTGGCTGTATCCCTCACCACTTTAGCTGTACTTTCCCAGTAATCTGGCAACTCTTTACCTGAACTGCGCACAACCTTCGTCAACCTTTTTCAGATTCCGTCATTTAATCACCAGCTCTCTTCCTCATAGTCCCTACTCTCACTTCCACACTGCTACCCTTCCTTCTCTTTTGCTTCATGTCATTGGCGAGCAATAATCCACTTTCCATTGGCACCCTGTTGGTCAGTAGCATCTGGTGGTGGTCCTTGTTAACCCGGGCCTTGACTGATCCAGTATGGCAGTAATGTTTTCAGTTATCTGTGATTTTTTTTTTTTTTTTGATTTGCCCTTCCTGACACAACCCTTGCATTTGGGTGTATTATTCCATCATAACTCAAAAAGTAAAGAACACGCATAGATGTGAGTTTTTTGCAAGATTGACAATAGAATGTATTGACAATAGAATTGGCTGAGGTTTGCACTCTCTCTGTATATAATAAACAGAATTGGCTAATTGTTAGACAAATTAGGGCACAGGATAAGCTTTATGTGTTTCAAGGCAACTATTTCAGTTTAATCAATAAAAACATCAGTAAATGCAGCCACTTATTTAAAGTTTTGTTGATGATGTGGATAAAAGTTAGTAACTATGAATTAAGTTTCAAATTTGAGACTTGCTTGTATATTACTCAGTGTTCGGGATTTGCTCCTCCACTCCTCATGTTGTCCTTTTTGCAAGGCACTGATCCCTAACTGTTTTCTGGTTGTTTAATAAGTTGGTCAACAGGCTACTCAGGTTGTGAATGTTTGAGACCAAGACATGATGCATGCAGGCTTGTTGTTGTTATTCATGTGCACGGTATGAAGTCTTACAGATATTTACAAAGTTTAAAACCTTATTTCTTTTTTTTTTTAGTAGAAACATATAAGTAGACATTTTCCATTATTTATGTGAAAGATTATCCGGTCAGTAGTTGTGTAGCGTTACGCAGCAGACGGGACAATAACTTTGACGGATAATCTTGCTTTCTAGAATAAAGGTAGAGGTATTATCATGTGTGCAGTCAGTGGGTTTAAGCGAGAGGCTTTCATGGAATGAGAATGTTTTGACCATCAGCTGCAAATAAGATGGGAATGTGAATGCAAAGAGCTATATAAACCTTTAATCTCCTGCCCAGGAATAAGGAAATGTGCGGTGGCCAAAATCCTTAAATATGAAGAAGCCAGCGAAGCGTCCCTATGTTTGTGCGTTTAGTTTTGTTTAAAGCAAACCTACTAAAGATCACCCAGCACCAAGGCGTAAGGCGACGTCGGCAGTGGCAGGGAAAACCACAGCTAATTATGATTATGTGTTGTCAGTGGTCTGAGTTGGTGTCCCAAATAACAGTTGGTTAAAACGCTTTGAGTCTTTCCTAATTTTTTTAATCGAGAAAAAGCAGTGACAGTTTAAATAGGGCCGGTTTAGTAACTGTTGGCAAAGAGCCTCGTGGAGTGCGGTGTTAATTATCTGGCCATGAACACAAAAACACATTTGCAGAACACCCCAATTTGAACGGAGCGTAATCCTTGACACATTCGTGTTGACAAGAAACTGAAATGTGAAACGATGCAGTTTGTCGAATGCTGTTGCTGTGCCCTGCTGAATATTTCATAGCTTCTTCTTGAGGTTTTCAAAAGATTGGCTGTGGGTTTCCAAATGATTACAAGGTACTTTCTCCCCCTGTATTGATCGGTTGACTTTCAGCACTTCTTCTCATGTTTCAGGGTTTTTATTCCCGGTTTCTGGTCTGTCTCGCCTTCTTTTCTTGCTCCTAGATTGTTAATTACAAACAAAGCATTCCCTTCTTTTCTTAGGCAGTGAAGAGCTAAAGAGGATGGCTCACTCTAAAGCTCGAGCCGTGGACGGGAAGGTGACCTACCCCCCGGGGGTCAAAGAGATATCTGACAAAATCTCCAAAGAGGAAATGGTCCGCAGACTGAAGGTCAGTATCTTCTACCCATCCGCTGCAATTATTAGTCATAATATATATGTTTTAGTTTAAGATTTAAATACTTTAAAGACATTTTTGCTGTGATTCATGCTTACAAATCACTGGACTTAATTAATAAACTAAATGAAGGTTTCAAACTAACCTTTGGCACCTGTCTTCCAGATGGTCGTGAAGACCTTCATGGACATGGACCAGGACTCTGAGGAGGAGAAGGAGCTGTACCTGAACCTAGCCCTCCACCTGGCTTCAGACTTCTTCCTCAAGCATCCAGACAAGGACGTGCGTCTGCTGGTGGCCTGCTGTCTAGCAGATATATTCAGGATTTATGCCCCAGAGGCGCCGTACACCTTCCCAGAAAAACTCAAGGTACAATACTTGTCTCCCGTCACGTCTGCTCCAGAGTGTTTACCTAACAATAAGTGACAATTTGATTTGTCCTCTCTGAAATTTGTGCGGTAGTCGACTGAAGACTTGTCATTTTTATACATCTCTCTATACACAAGCTGTCTGATAGACAAACAGAGACCAGTCTCAACTTGCAGCTAAAATTACTTTTCTTTTCCATGTTCTATGGCAACTGTAAAACACAGTCTTTTTAATTTGAAACCTTTAAATTAAACAAACCCTTTTCTTATTCACAGGACATTTTCATGTTCATCACCAGACAGCTCAAAGGACTGGAGGACACGAAAAGCGCCCAGTTCAACAGATACTTCTACCTGCTTGAGGTGTGCAACTGTATATGGATTGTTGTTTTTTTTTTTAATCCCTTGAGCCTAAATACTTTATAATCCGTAATTCAATTTTTGCCATCATCAAGTATCACCTTTTGTTGAGTGAAAAGGAAGGAGCTTTTAGCAGTGCTCACAACCTGTTGCTAGGTGAAAAGTAGATGAGAAGAAGTGTTCGTTCTGTGTGGTAGAGGATGTTGCTGCTGCTTTTCTGTTTTGTGCTATTATATTTATATGAACAGGGAGATTAACAAGGTTAATGAGGACAAATTAAGCTGTTAATGACATAAATTGACATAATGACATAAATTGGTATATGAATGTTGATTTAGTTGCTCATTTTATGCATAGAGAGAGTGGCAAATGTATTCCTTTCCTGTGATTTAAAATTTTCTTGGTATTTTACTTCTGGGAAGTTACTTTAATGTAGTTGTGTATTAAATAATAATGTGAAAGTGGAGCGTAGAGACACGGAAGGAAGCAGTGGTGACAAAAAAGACAAACACACACACTGTCTTCTGTGCTCCAATTGTCTTCTGTAGTCTGGCGGTTTTATTTTATGCTGCAGTTGATTCTCCATCTCATTTTTATTCACCAAGTCAAAACAAATCATAAAAATGTTATGTCCTTAAAGCTTTTACGTTGGTTTCACGTTGGTTTCCCCCAACACAGCTCGTTGATAAGCCATGGTTCAGGGTTTAAGGACTGAATGTCCTTGCGTCAGTCAGTGAGTGAGTGATGGAGTTGAGTTTGAGATTAAACTGCACCGTTGGAGGCTGAAGTGCTGTTTGACCCTCTCCCGTCCCACCTGCTCAAAAAGTCGCGTATCGTAGGAAGAAATCAGTCAGTGATTTGACTTTTAGGAACAATTCCTTCTCTCCTTTCACCACATTTTTTTTATTCCACTGTCCTAGTTTGCAGTCCCAATGTATTAACTGCATTGTTATTAACGTGCTGCCTCCTCTCATTGTTCAGAACATAGCATGGGTGAAGTCCTACAATATTTGCTTTGAGCTGGAAGACAGCAATGAGATATTCACCCAGCTTTACAGAACACTCTTCCAGGTCATCAAGTAAGTTGTTCCCAAACTCAATTTTTCTGTAATATATTCTGTTCATGTCATGTTGTAGTGTGTGGGTCTCGCCTATATTTCATTTTCTATATTCCCTCCTGAAATGAGTCAGTTCTTAACACCTCGCTTAAAGCTGCTTTCGGACATGGACCGAACTCTGAAGATTGTGTGGTGGTGGGTGGGTGTGTGGGGATGTGTGTGTGTGGAGATTCTCCTGCCAGCTCTGTGTAATCTCCAGTTTCAGAGTGAGCTTATGTGAGAAACTGCTGAGGAATGGGCCCAAATCTGCAGACATTATCCTGAGTTCATGTCTGAAAACGGCTTTAGTCTCCACTGCTACAGCTCAAAACACCACAGAAGCAGTCTGTTGTGCCCCCACCCCCCCTCCACACACACACACACCAAATTTCACTCTGCTCAACACAACCTTGTGTGCTGATTTCTGCAGTGCCAAATTTGGCTCTTTGCCACTGGAACCGAATCGTTGCTGGTGTGTGTCAAGGTTGTGTGTGTGTGCCAACACAATGCTCTTTTATGTAGGAGGTATCTAAAGAACTCTGCTTTCCAGTTTCCAGTGTTTGCGTTGAGCTTGAACGTGGGGGTTGCAGCCTTGTGTTTTCGAGTGCAAGTAACACACTCCGTGAAAAGGGTTGGTAATGAGAATAATAATAATGCCTGGCAGCGTGTTAGGGACGCAAGCTGAGATATAAATCTAGGTAATAACACTTCTCCTCTCCGTGTAATGTACATCATTATGAGCAAATGGAACCCTCCCTCTGCGTGTGTGTGTGTGTGTTCAGTGCATTACAACCTCATGGAAGGTTTGTGTGGCCAGTCATTTTTCGGAATGAGTTAATTGAACACACTTAATCCCCATCACCTGCTGTCTGTAAAGCAAATGTTGGCCTCATTATTATTATCATTATTATTATTGTTGTTGTTGTTGTTGTTATTATTATTAGGGTCCCTATTAGCAAATGCTTTTTCCACAACGCTAAGAATGCTATGTGTTGTGTTTTAAAATTACACGGCAATGTCTCTTTGACACTGCCTGCTTTGTTTTCTCGTCTCCCCTAGCAACGGGCACAACCAGAAGGTGCACATGCATATGGTTGACCTAATGAGCTCCATCATCTGCGAGGGAGACACTGTGTCGCAGGAGCTGTTGGATACGGTGTTGGTCAACCTGGTGCCGGCACACAAGGTATGTGGGTGCACATGCACTCAGCAGGGTCTACCATGGTGCTTAATGAGTGCAAAAGGCTTAGTAAAGAGATGATGATCTGAATTGAAGTGGTA
Organism: Solea senegalensis; assembly: GCF_019176455.1. NCBI lineage: Eukaryota > Metazoa > Chordata > Actinopteri > Pleuronectiformes > Soleidae > Solea > Solea senegalensis. Next base: position 18,676,115 of record NC_058033.1, read on the forward strand.
CCATGGCCAGACTAAAGCCAATATCATTCTCCATATCCTGTCATTCATTGAGACCCCTGCAGGAGAGACGTGGTAAAGCAGCTTTTGCACAGATGTGCGTCTGCTTCAGTGTCTACTGAGTGATGGGTAAAATAACAAAAAATTATGGCGTGCACACCTTTTAACAGTCTTTGTTATTGTACTGAAGTCAAATTTTGACATATCTGTACTTTGCTTTGTTATTTATTTTTCTGAAAACTTTTACTCCTAAAATAAATAAAATGTGCACTAGTTGTTTTTAGCGGCACCAGCTGTTAGCCACAGATTTTGGCTCCAGCTGGACTTAAAACACCCCGACAGGCTCGTTGTTCACTGTGTCCGACACCGAGGCTCTGGTCTCCTGTGTCCGGCTTTTTGTTGTTCACTCCGGAGCTCACGCAGATCAACCTGCAGATTTGGTCTTCAATTTGAATTTAAACACAACAATTACTGAAAATTACTTCTGATACTTAAGTAGAGTAAATGTCAGGTACTTTAAAACTTTTACTCATGTAATATTCTAAAAGGTGACTTTAACTTCTACCAAAGTCATTTTCTGGTCAGATACTTTTGCTCAAGTATCGCTTTCAAGTAATTTGTTCAAGACTGCTTTTTGACGCCCTGACATTTGTATTTTGTATTTCCTGACCTGCTGTTTTTGTTCACAAGTTGTTGTTTTTTAATTCCATCTATCTAGAATTTGAATAAACAAGCGTATGACCTGGCCAAGGCTCTGCTGAAGAGGACTGCTCAGGCTATTGAACCTTACATCACCAATGTAAGATTGACTGTTCGACTTGCTTATTGTTTTCTATACATGTTATTATTTATGCTGGATACAGATAATGTTTCTACACTTCTACCGCAGTAATAGTCATACAATATAAAAAAAAAACCCAGCTGTAATATATTAATGCACTGTAGCCTCAGAGTTTGGCCCTGTGTGTCTTAATGGGATTAATATGACGGTATCAGTGCCAGAGTGTTTGAACCTGGCCTGGCCTTGCTGGAAAACGTCTTGGCACTGCAGGAGGCAAGTTTTGCAACTATAAGTGATACATTAGGCATTAAAATGTGGCTGTGGAACATTAAGCAATGGAAGCATTCTAATATTTATGCACAGCACAACATCGCAGCCTCAGTGGTCGAGGTTTGGATTTAATTGAGGTTGCCTGATAAATGGTATAATTATTGGTTATAGAATTGACAGACCAAGGTTCGTGTAGAACAGCAGTGTGGTTGAGTAATAAAAAAAATGTCGTTTTTAGTTTGAGTTGCAAGATTGTCAGTCACCATTATTTCATCTTTTATTTTTTTTTGTTGTCAGTTTTTCAACCAGGTGCTGATGCTGGGAAAGACGTCCGTCAGTGATCTGTCGGAGCACGTTTTTGACCTGATCTTGGAGCTTTACAACATCGACAGCCACCTGCTGCTCTCTGTGCTGCCACAGCTGGAGTTTAAACTCAAGGTATCAAAACAACATTCGAGTACAAACTGCTTCATCGTTAAAAAAAAAAGGTCATGCTGGTTGTGATAAAATGGCATTGTAGATATCAAAATTGCATTATAATTAGATTTTATTGTGATTTTAATAGCTTTTACACAGACACAAGTGGCAGCGATTCTTGTGTCAATGTGTATTATGAATTTATCAACACACCGGAATTCTATGACCTATTTGTCCACAAATGTTTTCTCTGTAGATGCATCCTTGTTGTTTCATGTCAGACAGATAAAGCAGCCAGCCAGTCGACTTCATGTTGCCTCTGCAGCGTCTCATAAAGGCATCCCGCTGATGGATGACGCTCATTAACTGTTCAGAGGGAGCGTAGATCATTGCCGTCCCCTCAAAAATAATAGCCGCGATAAAGTCTCTCCCCCCTCAGACTACATAAGAGCTCTGTCTTGCTCAATCTTCCTTACTTTTGCTCTTTTTCGACACTGCTCTTGCCGCCTTGACTCCTTTCTCTCCCTCTCATCTTTCCCCCTCTGAACTCTTGTCATCCCGTGTCTTTCCTTCTCTGCTTTTTTTCTTCTTCCTTTCATTCATCTGGAAAAAGATTGTGCCAAATAAACAGCTGCCTCTGTGTGCTTTGAAAGGACAAGTTAATGTAAATGACTTGGCACTTCTCTCTCTCTGCCTTTGTCTCTGCAGAGTAACGATAATGACGAGAGGCTGCAGGTGGTGAAGCTGCTGGCTAAGATGTTTGGAGCCAAGGACTCGGAGTTGGCTGCACAGAACAAACCACTCTGGCAGTGTTACCTGGGCAGGTAGGCTTCACTGTTGTGAATGAAAATGTCTATGCATTTGTGAGATTGTCTGTTGTCAGGATGCTTGTGTACTGGTGTCACCCTGCTGAGATGCTGATGTTACTTTGTTTTTCCTCTCCCCCCCCAAAAAAAGGTTTAATGACATCCACGTGCCTATCAGACTAGAGTGCGTCAAGTTTGCCAGTCACTGTCTTATGAATCACCCAGACCTGGCCAAAGACCTCACAGGTAAATCAGCTGTGGAAAAACTCATCGACTTCTTCTTTGGGAAAATCTGCTTTTGTTTTTACACATCCCGCTCATTTGTTCCCGTTGTTTCTCTCCCAGAATTCTTAAGGGTCAGGTCACATGACCCGGAGGAGGCCATCCGCCATGATGTCATCGTCTCTATAGTAACCGCCGCCAAGAAAGACTTGTCCCTCGTCAACGACGCGCTGCTCAACTTTGTGAAGGAACGAACGTTGGACAAAAGAGTGAGTTGCAAACGCTGTGTATTTGTATGCTTGGAAATTAATTTTGTGTATGTGTGTGGGGGTCGTGGTCAACGGAGGCTTCAATCTGCCAAAGAACCACCTACCAGTTGTTACCTTCTATTATGCACAACAGCTGTAGATTGTTATGGTTTGCTGTTGCTTTCTACTCTGTAAACTCCACTGTGAACGGCTGTTCGTTGCCAATAAAGTGCTATATGTTTGGCAGGAAATAGCCCTGCTATAACATGATCAATTTTGTAAGGCAGACTGGATGTCCTGCACACTCTATCACTTCTGTCGCCCTCCCTTTTTTCTTTTGGGGACTGCGTAGAATCTCATAAATGTCTCATTAAACTTGTTGTCCTGATTTGCGGCGTCTCACCATTTACTTTAATCCGCTCTCTTCCCCTTTAATCGCAGTGGCGTGTGCGCAAGGAAGCTATGATGGGCCTCGCATCAATCTACAGGAAGTACTCGCTGCAGGGAGAAGGAGGGAGAGAGGCCTCTAAACAGATTTCCTGGATCAAAGACAAGCTGCTCCACATCTACTACCAGAACAGCATCGATGACAGGTCTGCGTGCACGTTTTTCCCCCTTGAAGGATGAAAATGCCCTCATGAATTGAAATATCTCTGGTACGTGTTTGATTAGATGTAGAGTATTTCAATCTCTAAATCTTCACCTCATGTTTGCACAGGTTGCTGGTAGAGCGCGTCTTTGCTCAGTACATGGTTCCTCACAACCTGGAGACCTCCGAGAGGATGAAGTGTCTTTATTACCTCTACGCCACCCTGGACACAAATGCTGTCAAGTAGGTTTTTCTTAATCACACGTTCTCATTTTCAGTCTTGTTTATTTGTTTTTTGACATGAATACACAACCTATTGTGCTACTATCAGTGCTCCGCTTCATTTATTTCCTTCCAACCTTTTCCTCCTCCTCCTCCTCCTCTGTGGCTCTCAGAGCTCTGAATGAGATGTGGAAGTGCCAGAATCTGCTGAGAAACCATGTCAAAGATCTGTTGGACTTGGTCAAAAAACCTAAGGTATTTACAACCAAAGAATAATGACTTCATAAAGTCATTGTGTCCTTCTGCTAATGTTCCTAAACGTTGGTTGTCTTGTTTATTATGCATCTGTTGTAGTCGGAAGCTTCCAGCAAAGCTGTGTTTGCCAAAGTCATGGTGATCACAAGTAAGGGACCCCTGTTCATACACACTAAATATTTGTATCTAGTATTTTATTGACTAGCACTGAAACGGAAACTTCACCCACTCAAAGCTTTTAATTGTGCGTGTCTAAAGGGAATCTTCCAGACCCGGGAAAGGCTCAGGACTTTGTGAAGAAGCTGGCTCAGGTCCTGGACGATGATGAGAGAATCAGAGATCAGTTGGAAACTTTAGTCAGTCCCGCCTGCTCCTGCAAGCAAGCTGAAGTTTGTGTGGTGAGTATTGATTTTTTTTTTTTACTGTTCCAGGACATGGTGTAGAAATGCTCTGACCTCTCTCCACTCGCTCTTGTTTTTTCCATTTTTATTTAAGTGGCGTGAAATTAGTTGGGACTAAAAAAAGATTTTGTTCTTCAATGGAATTTTTTGCTCGTCATCATAAGTCTAAACAAGTTTGTTCAAATACCATTGGTCACCTAAAAATGACCGTCCAACCCAAGATGGCGGCCTTCCTGTAGGTCTGACGGCAAAGCCCTCATCGACTTTTTGGACCATCCTGACGTGATTAACACGTGTACCAACTTTCATTCATGTACATGAATGTTTTTTTTTTTCCATTTTCATTAGCCCCTCCCACTTCAAATTTTCCACGCTTTTTCAACCAACAACTTTCTGATGATGCTTTTCCCCATTATTAATTTTTATAAAAAAAAAATTTTAATTCATAATTATTCATTTGTCTTCATCTCTTTTTAGAGAGACATCACCAAAAAGCTTGGCAGTCCCAAACAGCCAAGCAATCCGTTCCTGGAAATGGTCAAGTTCCTCCTGGAGAGAATTGCTCCCGTACACATCGACACAGAGTCCATCAGGTACTCGTCAGATTAGACGAGACAAAAAAACACCTGTGCCGTTTGAAACCGAACTGTGCCGTGCTTGACCTTTTTGTCTCTTTCATCAGCGCGCTGATAAAACAAGTAAACAAATCTATAGAGGGAACGGCTGACGATGAGGAAGAGGGCGTTCCCACAGAAGAGGCCATCAGAGCGGGACTGGAACTACTGAAGGTAAAACCTCTACATTTTGCTCTGTGTTTACTGTATAAAGTCACTTTTAGAGCTGCAACAAATGAATATTTTCACGATTGATCACAAAGAAAATGTTAAAAACTGCTCATCAGTGTTTGTCAAACCTAGAAATAATGATGTTCTCGAATGTTTTGTTTTGTCCACAAACAAAAAATGATCAGTTTTTAATGTTTTCTTTTTCGGAAAACTTATTTTGGAGCAAAGAAACTAGAAAATATTCACATTTAAGAAGCTAAAACGATCGGAAATCTTGTTTTTAATCATGAAAAAAAGCTTTGAAGCGATTCATCGATGATCACAGTGGTTGGCGACTCATTTAGTAATCGATCAATCAAGTAATTGTTTCAGCTCTAGTCACTTTATCTTATGTTAGTGCTCCATTTAACAAAAAAGTAAAGGCGATACACTCAAGATCATCTGAAACCTAAATATTAAATTTTTTCTGGTTGAGTTAAATCATTATGGAGTGAAATTACCATTGTGTGATGGATTATTCCACCCTGCAGTTTTCCCATGGAGGTGCTGGCCCACAGTAATCAGTGTCATTAATATGAAATAGCACGACTGCGAGTTAATGCTTAGTCGCCCTCCGTACGATTAATTCGGTGCGACGTAAGCGACGCCTAAATCCTTTGTTTCGTTTCCTCGCAGGTGCTGTCGTTCACACATCCCGTGTCGTTCCACTCGGCGGAGACGTTCGAGTCTCTGCTGGGATGTCTGAAAATGGACGACGAGAAGGTGGCCGAGGCCGCGCTGCAGATCTTCAAGAACACGGGCAGCAAGATGGAAGAGAGTTTCCCTCACATTAAATCGTACGTCTCTGCTGTAAATGCAGCCGCACTGTTAACGCTCACGTCACCCAATGCTGTTTTTTTTTAACGACATGTTCACTTCCTGCTCCCTCCAAGTGTTTTACTACCGGTACTGCAGGCCAAAGCCAAGAGAGGCCCCCCTCGCCAGGCTAAGTATGCAATCCACTGTATCAATGCCATGTTCACCAACAGAGACACACACTTCGCCCAAATCTTTGAGGTCAGTCAGTCCTGTCTTTTACCTGCATAATTTATAACACATAAATAATGATCTCTAGAAACAAAATCATGTTTTATCTCAGATGAATCAGTCTTTACTCTGTGTTTGTAGTTTTAATAGGAAAATACATTTCTGACACACTGAAGCATCAGAATCAGTGTGTGTGTGTGTGTGTGTGTGGCTTTGACGTGCCGATACACCAGTCTCGCCTTGACCACGCGATGAAATGCTCTGTGTTCCTTCAGCCTCTGCACAAAGGTCTGGACACGGCGAACCTGGAGCAGCTCATCACTCCTCTGACGACGCTCGGCCACCTGGCCCAGCTCGCCCCGGAACAGTTTGCGGCACCGCTCAAATCGCTCGTTGCCAACTTCATCGTGAAGGATCTGCTCATGAATGACCGGGTAAACACAAGTCTGTTCTTTTCAGTTGTTAATATTATGGTTATTTATACAAACACCGAGTCAGTGTTTCTCTTCATGCTATTCGGTTTTACAGATTCCGGGCAAAAAGACAACCAAACTCTGGGTTTCTGATGAGGAAGTGTCCCCGGAGACTCTGGCTAAGGTCTGCAGTGAACTCTCTGTGAAACTAATGTCAGAAAGATTGATTTTTGATTTTTTTTAATTCACTGACTCAGTAAATAAAAAGTGTCTTCCTCTGTTCAGATCCAGGGCATAAAGCTGATGGTGAGGTGGTTGCTGGGCGTTAAGAACAATCAGAGCAAGTCGGGCAACTCCACCCTGAGGATGCTGACGGCTATTCTACACAGTGACGGAGATCTAACAGAGCAGGGACGGATGGGGTAAATGATAAAGCTTCTTTTTTCTCCATTAGATTAAGTGTCGGTCAGCCTCTTGAGTGTCTTTTTTCTTCCGAATCATCTAATATTTAGTAAGGTGCTGGATTTTTATGGTTATTGTGGACCCTGAGGCGAGATCAGCTCAGATATAAGGAAATCCTTGTTGACCCCCCTCTTTCTCTCACCTTGCAGTAAACCAGACATGTCTCGGCTGCGGCTGGCGGCGGCATGCGCCCTCCTGAAGTTGGCACAGGAGCCGTGCTATCATGAAATCATCACACTGGAGCAATATCAGCTGTGTGCTCTTGTCATTAATGTAAGCTTGTTTTCAAATATTGTACAAGTAGCAATCGTTTCCTCCTCAGCATCTGTCACTCCTCCCCTAATCACTGCCATTTTCTCCCTCTCTTGCTCTATAGGACGAGTGCTACCAGGTGCGGCAGTGTTTTTCCCAGAAGCTCCACCGCGGCTTGTGTCGCCTCCGTCTGCCTCTGGAATACATGGCGGTGTTCGCTCTGTGCGCCAAGGACCCCGTTAAGGAGCGGAGGGCTCACGCTCGCCAGTGCCTGGTGAAAAACGTGAACATACGCAGAGAGTACCTCAAACAGCACGCGGCCATCAGTGGTAAGGAAATAAAATCACACGATAATTGCAGCTGTATTTCTTCTACAGGATATGTGCCGTACTGTGCTAAGGTTTTTTTTAAGGATTGTTAAGTCTTTTTAACTGATCTACAGTTAACAGCATAGTTCAGCTTGATTCTTGTGTCGGACGTCTCTTCCCGTGACGGCAGTCTGGCGATGTCCCGCATAGTATTGCCTCAGCTCGCTTGGAACCTCATCAAAACAAAAGTACCTGGTACTATGCTAGTGGAAATGCAACTTAACGGTGCATGGTGTTGACATCAAGGCTGTGTTGGGTCCTAACCATCTGTTGCTTTATGGTGTGACGGTTAAGAAAGTGACACATCTAAAACCTCTGCACAGATGCTTGGCCTGAAATCAGATTTAAAAGTGGAATCAGAGTAACTGAGTTAAAGGCGCTCATTTATATACCATTGTGTTTGGCAGTGTTGTGATGAGGACAATGTATTTACCACGTGTGCATCCACAGATAAGCTGTTCTCTCTGCTGCCCGAGTATGTGGTTCCTTACACGATCCACCTCCTGGCACATGACCCAGACTACATCAAAGTGCAAGACATCGAACAGCTAAAAGAAATCAAAGAGTAAGTAGTGAATGGGATAACGCTGGTGATAGTTAATAGTTTGTGTAATAAGAGTGATAATTTGCCATCATGCTTCTACCACAAACACGAGCGCTTTTTGCGTTAAAGTGGGAATCGCCGTTAATTTCAGGCCGAACATAACCAGTAAAATAAATAAATAAAATTAAATGTGGACTTTGAAAACAGAGATAAATTGCAAAATAACAGAATTTTAAGCATCATTAAATTCCAATTAAGGAAAGAATAATCGTTTGACAACCCTGATTACTTTTTGATTATTGTCATAACCTTTAGAACAGCATTTTACTTAGTATCTAAGATGCTGTCACACTTCCCGTCATTGTCAGGGCTCTGTGGTTTGTTCTCGAGATCATCATGGCCAAGAACGAGAACAACAGCCACGCCTTCATCAGGAAAATGGTGGAAAACATCAAACAGACGAAGGACGCCCAGGCCCCCACTGATGTCAAAACGAACGAGGTACTCACCCCACTCTCGAGATAACATGACCGGCATAAGCCAGTTAATGACCCTCTGACCAGGTTTTTATGTCCATTTACAGAAGCTCTACACGGTGTGTGATGTCGCCATGAACATTATCATGTCAAAGAGCACCACCTACAGCCTGGAGTCCCCAAAAGATCCCGTGCTGCCTTCGAGCTTCTTCACCAAACCAGACAAGGTTGGTGATTTTATTCAGAGCATTTATTTTTCCAGGATTAAATGTCCAAATTGTTTCTTTACTGTTGTTTTTCTATGTCATTAGCTGTGCATGACCTTCCAAAGTAATTAATACAAATATTTATTTCACTTTGTTAATTATGTTTTCGGGATACACACTGTTCATGGTTAAGGTTAACACAGAATTATTCCGAATTAAAACACTTTTGTACAAAATCATGTAAAGCAAGCTCTCCTCATGCATAAAAAATATCTTTTTCAGAATTTCAGCAACACAAAAAATTATCTACCGCCAGAGATGAAGTCGTTCTTCACACCAGGGAAGGTAAGTTTAATCAAGCCGTTGATCATTACTTTGATTTGTCGAAACGTTGAAACGTGTCAAATCTAAACTCTCGCTGTCGCACATTCCTTACTTCTCAAGCCCAAGTCGGCCAACGTTCTGGGCGCAGTGAACAAGCCGCTGTCGTCGGCGGGGAAGCAGCTCCAGAGCAAATCTTCTCGGATGGAGACGACCAGCAACGATGACCCCTCGTCGAACCCAAGTTCCCCACAACGCAGCAAGATTAGGTACAAAAAGCCATAATTAGGGATAAAAAGGCATTTACAAGATGCTGTCAAGACAGATGCTATATCCATTTTCAATGGATCTGTGCAAAAGTCTTGAGGCTCCACCAGCTTTAATGCTCTTGTCACTCAATTGGGCACATAAACTAAAAGCGTCCTCCGCAGCGACAATACTCGACACACAAGAGCATCTGAGAAGTGGTGTGTGTGTGTGTGTGTATATGAATGTTTAATTCTACATCACGATGGCGAAGTAATAAACAAATCCTGTTAGCTCCCCCAGTACGGCTCACTTGTTTTGATAGTCTCTTGATATCTGTGCAGAGGACACATGAAATAGGGATGTAGTGATATAAGGATCTTGACGACTCAATAGTAGATCATCCGAATGAATCATTAAATCTTTTTTTATTTATCTATTTATTTATTAACTCAGCCCTATAGCGTCATGTCTTGAATAAACCTGGCACATGACATAGAGGACCAACACAGTTTCTTACAAAGAACATTAATTAAGGTTCCACTTCAGGGTTGTAAGGGTAGGTCACATTCAATACTTGACGACGACAACAACAACAAATCTAATTGTGACCCCAAGACTTTTGCACAGTGCTGTAATCTCGGTTTATTCAGGACAAATGGCTTTTTGTATTTCTGTTCTCAGTTCATGAAATGGTTTGTAATCAATGGCCGTTTGTTTTATCTCAGGCACGACAGCAAAGAAATGGATCACAGTGAAAACGAGGACTTCAGCCTAAAGAGAGCCGACAGCACTGACAAGGTATGAAACATCTTTTATGTACCGATGAATCTACTCTATAAAATATGAAATAGTTTTGTGTGTCCAGTGTCATATAAAGAAACTTAAGTATTCTGTTATGTTGCTGCTTCAATAAACAGAAACGACACAGTAGCTCAGCGCAAGTAGAGAGACGGCTGTGTTGCCGTGATCCAGTGAAGAGTTGGCGACCGTAAACCCTTGTGTGTCTCTCTGTTTTGATTCCACTCTGTAAACACCAGCAGGATTTAACTTGAGATTAGGATTAGTAAGAACACGCTGTATAAACGATCGTAAATAATGGCCTTCAACGAGCATCTTTAAACTCTGTTTGTTATATTATATTGTATATTATATATATATATATGTGTGTATATATATGTAAGTATGTGTGTATATATATATATATGTGTGTGTGTGTGTGTGTATATATATATATATATATATATATATATATATATATATATATATATATATATTTATTCATATTCATACCTTATGGTCCTTATTTCCTGGTCTTTGTTAGCTGTAACACAACCTACGCTGCTTTTCTTCATTTGTTGATGTTGTTATCATGTTTATGTTCTTCTTTAGTTACCTTTTTAGTGTTTATCCTGAAATATTTTGTCTTATTCCATCAATCTGCCCATACGGACTACAGATGTAAATTAGCCATTATGCCTATAATCTGGCATATGAACATGAATAATAAATAAATATATACAAAGGTGGATCTAAAGTGGGTTCTCTTCACAATGAGGACTTTTGGCTGAGAAAATCTGAACAAACTCTGCTTCAACCATTTATTTGCTCTTTTACAGGATATTGAAAAGCCCCGCGGTCGCAAACGGGGCGTGGCCTCGTCTGACGACCAGGACAGCAAACCAAAGCGCGGGCGCAAAAAGGCGGTGGCCAACACGACTGCGACAGCGGGCGAGGCCGAGGACCAGTGGGACGAAGACAACCGGCCGGAGGACGAGCAGAACAGCCCGCCGAAAAAACGCAGAGGCCGGCCCCCAAAATCCGCCGCCAGTCAGGACACACCCGCCAAGGGGAAGAGGGGGCGGAAGAAAGCGGCTCCTCCGCCAGAAAACGACGAGGAGGAAGAGGAGGAGGATGAGGAAGAGGACAGGGTCGAGGAGGAAGCAACGGCGGAGGAGGAGGAGGAAGAGGACGACAGGAGCAGTGAGAATCTGGAGGTGAAGACCAAAGGAGGAAGACAAACGAGGACACCGCGGCGGTCACAAGGGTAAGAAAACCTGCCAAGCGTGCAGTTTTTAGACCTCATTCACACTGAATGTGTCACTGTTGCGTTACGTGACTGCAGCGTGTGGGTGTTCACTCTGGCGTGTGTGTGTGCGCACGTCAGCATTGTCCTTTTATAGCTATTAAAAATCGGTCACGCATTTTCTTAAATTCTCCTGCTTGTTTTTAGCAGCTGATTGTCGACAAAATTCCATTTGTGCAGAAAGTAAACTTCAGACAAACCTAGACGGTGGTCTGAGATAGAAGGAGCGCACGAGCGACAAAGAATTTCTCAGCTCTTCTCTGTCGACTTCGAGTGACTGTTGTAAATAAACACAAATAGCTTTATCGCTGATGACACTTGGGTATAAATATAATTTATCTGCCCTTGACCTGATTAAAACATCGCCTACACAAGGTTTTCCTTTAGTTGTCGTCTCCTCTCTCTCACACGGCTGCTCAAATAGTGTTAAAAATATCATATTTATGTTTTTTCATTGCCGGCACACTGCCAATATTATTCACAACAGGTGTCTATTTATGCAGGGAACTGTGTGCATCACACGTGGAAAATAGGCCAGAAGCATGAGCTCGAAAACAGCACCTTTGCATGTGCAGTGTGAACACTGCCCCCCCCCACTAGCTACTTTTTGGCAAACGTCGGCAGTTTCTCTTCATGATTCACTTTTTTGACCGACTCTGACTCCGCGTTTGCCTTCATTACACAGCACGGAGTCGACAGAGTCCACACCACAGAAGAGAAGAGGACGTCCGCCCAAATCAGCTCAGCCGCCTGCCAAGAAACCAGCGTAAGATGCTCACACACTCTTCTCATCTTCCAAATTCCATTGCACATCTCTACACCACCATGGAGATTTTTACTATCTGATGGAGGAAGTGCAGTCGACCAGCCAAGGAAAAAGTTACTAAAGTTTTTAGCTAGTGGTTTGTTTGTTTCATTTGTTCATTCTTAAGTTATGGACATGATGAGCGTCTCCTTTTTAAACCCTCTTATGACCATCAAGAAAATCAGGCTGCCTGGATTTATTTTGATAGTATTTAGTCAGACTCCAGCTGTGTTCCTATATTTCTAGTCATCAGATTTTTTACGTGATGTTTCACTGTTGCATGTTCGAACCACTCTAAATAATAATGTGTGTGTGTCTCTGCAGGCGTGGCGGGAGATCGAAGGCAGCTGCTGCTGCTAAAGAAGACTCTGAAGAAGAGGATGAAGAAGAGGAGGAGGAGGAGGAGCAGGAAGACGAGCCAACACCGAAGGTACGGAATAGAGAGTATTAATCATTTCAGGGAATTCTGCGTCTCTTAACTAAATCATGTGGCACATATTAATCTCTAAGTCGTTTCCTGTCCCGTTCTTAATGACTTCTATCTTCTCCCTAGGGTCGCAAGAAGGCAGCGGGGCGAAGAAGATGAGTAAAGAAAAGAGAGAAAAGAAATGACACCATCTACTCTAAAGTCGTAGAGGAACGATGTAGGAAAGAAAATATGGACTTTGAACTTTTTAAACTTTTCATACGCAGATGCTCCCTACTGTTACACACACACACACACACACACCTGCCACACTGCATCAGTACATCTGTATCATCCGCGGCGGGTTTGTTGCCTGGTGACGATGTTTCCGCCCACATTTACGTAGAAAGAGATCATTTTAACGACAAAAAAAGATCACTCTTGTAAATAGTCTCGTGTCTGTTCCATGTTCTGTTGTTGTGTTTTGACGCTGACTGGGAGGACACCGTGAAGCCCTTTACCCACTGATATCATTATTCTAATTATTATTATTATTAGTCTGATGAAAGTGCTCCCGCAGATCAATCTTCACCCACTTTTAAAACCCGAGAAACGACCGATTAACCCGCATCTTTTTGTGTGACGTTCAACTATGCCATACTTCAAAAAGACGACAACATGCATTTTTTTGTTCACAGCTCTGTATATTAAATAGTTTTTTTTTTTGTTTTTTTACTGTGCATTGAAAAGCTGAAGAGTAAAAAAAAAAAAACCCTGTCCAAACATAGAGTTGTCTCCGGAGACGATGACGGTAGTGTGTGTGTGTGTGTATGTGTGCGCGTGTCTCATTTTAGCGATAGACACGAGTCATGAGCAGCTGTGGTCGTAGTGTTTGTCACTGCTAATTAACTCGGCTTCACGTCCTCCCAGTCAGATCCTCTGTTGTATCAATATAATTCTCTATAAAACCTGACGTGCTTTGAGTTCTCTTTATTTTTCACTCTGAAGCGAAGTTGTTGCATTCAATTCCGGTTTTCCAGGTCGGATGAGATGATGATTTGCAAGATTCTTTGTGGGAAATCTACGTCACATTAAGACTACACCAGGTACTTACTTGCTGATCCACAAACTTCTCACTGAAGATGAGCAATTAATGCCGTGCATCTTGTATCTTTTGTCTGGCCAGAAACAGAAAAGAGAAAACTGGTCACCGCAGCTCCTAAAGCGATGAATCCTTTCATCCAACCAGAAGGAATTCATTCGTTCATGTCGTGAAGGTATTGCTGTACACAACACGGCACAGCACACATCTCAGTATTGAGTTTACCTCACCCCCCGTCTGTTCACATACAGTTTATACACTTTTATTGTGTTCTTCCTGTGTTTATATATGGGACACCTTACGTCGACGAGTGGAAAAACACAACGTTCCGGGCCCCGGGTTATGATTCATGGCCGATCATAATATTCACTTGCACGCTGCTTGGCTGCCAGGTGACCGTTCAACAGCATCATAAAAACCGTCTGTCTGAATTTAGAGGATGACGACGTCTGTTTTCACGTCCGTCCGGTGTCTGAAACGTGCCTGGACACATTCTCTGAACCCGAGAATTGGTTTAAATAAATTGTCGGTAACACTTTATATTAAGGAACGCATATTCACCTTTAACTAGGTGTAAGTAGCATTCTAGCCCTTTATTAGTAAGTACAAAGCACGTGTTAACACTTTACTCTACATAACCTTATTCTACCTCGATTATGAAACAATTAAGGTGTTAATAATATTGTTATTAATTAATATAATTGTAATGTTAATAATATGTGCTTAATAATAAAGTGTGTTAGTAAGCACCTAGTTAGTGGTGAGTATGTGTTCCTTTTATATAAAGTGTTACCAAATTGAATAATTATTGAAGATTAATGGCGTTTCATCAAGAGGTTTTGGATTTATTTTTAAGAATCTGAGACTGTCATTTTTAATTTTACCCTCTTTACATTTGAGGTTATACGTATTATTAGTTTTAGGTAGATTACTGGTTTATGCTTGAGGTCAAGTAATGATTGGCACAGACCCCTAACTGTGCATGACTTAAAACGCGGTTTTGGTTTTTGGTGCGTGTTAGGTTTGTAATTTTAATTAGGGATGGGATTCGGCATCGGTCAGATATTGGTCAAAATCACTGGATCGGATATCAGATAAATGTAAATAAAAAACAAGTTTTGTTCACGTACGTTAAAGCCAACACCAGTTGACCCGATAAAAGTATTTTTGCGTCAGTTATTAGCTCCGCCCACTTCCAATATTCCTCGATTTTTCACCGAACGACCGCCACGCATAAGTTTTCACCGGGATTGATACGGTCTCAAAAATCCATGAGTTTTGGTGTCTGTTCAGGTTCTCAAAAATGCGATTTTTGTCCTTGGACCCGAATCAGCAAAAGCATTTTTGCTGACTCGGCAATGAAAAAATGTGAATATTTTCAAGTTTCTTTGCTCCTCATAACAAAGAAATCATTAGAAACTGAATCATTTTGGTTTGTGGACAAAAATGAAATTTTGGAGAACATCATTTCCAGGTTTGAGAAACACCGATCAATATTTTTCAACATTTTCTCACATTTTATGGATTAATTGAGAAAAGAATTGACAGATTAACTGATAATGAAAAATGAAAACAATAAATTAAATGAGTTGCAGCCCTGAACGCAATTTTTACTTTGATTTAAACTGCTTAGTAAGGGTTTTTTGCTGTACAAAAATCTGTGAAATTGCCTATCACACAAGTCCTTTTCATTTTTTTTGTGTTAGATAAGCAAATTGAATCTCTGCTTGTTTCTTTTTTTATCCAGTAAAGCTAAAAGGATTAAAATTGCCTTAGCTCAGTTTCTGCTAGGTCATTATATTAATATAAAAATTCGCTGCCATTTAAAATAATTGCAAAATGCCCTTTATAGTGTTTTATAACATAAATATTTTTGCCAGGCTGTCACACTTGGTAAGTTAACACTCGTCTCACACCACCAGCCAACGGGTTCACACTCCACAGATATTTATGCCGCTGCTATTTGCACCGAGGCGAACCACGAGGCAGTTTAGAGGCCCGGGTTTCCAAGCAACCGAGCTGAGAGCTGGAAGATAAGGAAGTAATGTGACCGTGGTACAGCAGGTTACGCTCACTCTGCTCTCTGTTTGCATATCCCCTCCTCATCCTCATCCCCTCCTCCCACCACCCACCATCCTTTTCCTGCCTGTCCTCTCCCGCTCCTATAACTTTGATTCAGTGAAAGATGCAGATGAGTCATTAAGATGCACTTGCCATGTGACACTTAAATTGAGTTATGTGATTATCTGCCAGTGCAGGATGTATGGTAATGGTGATGTAGTTGAGAGCAGAGGCACCTGGGTCACTCTTCATGTCTGCCTGCAAGACGGTGGCCTCTGTTTAAACAAAAACAAAGCAAAAACCATACGTTTGTGTGGGATATTTGAGCTTTCAGTACGATTCTGCTCAGGCCCCAAAAGGCCTCTGTGTCTGAATGTTTGTTCTTGGTGTTTCTAATGTCAGTTAGCACTTTTTTCTCTCTCTCTCTTCATCATCTTCTTCCTAATCTGAGTGCTGAAATGGCAGAGATTATGTGTTTGGCAGCAGTTGGCATCTATAATGTTGCATCACTGCCGTCCTCCTCTTTGCCTTTTATTTTTCTTCCTTGATTCCCTCTCTCTGAATGAAGTTTTACGCGTAAATTCTCTACTTCTGTGGTTAAAAATACAAACAAATGTCATCAAAGTGAAACCTAAATTCACGTGGATGGTCCTCGTGCTGCCCTGCCCCCGCTGCTTTGCAGATGATTGATCCTTTGGGGCTTTTAACATCATGTTGAGCCCGCAGACCGTCGTGCGTCAGGTGCTCTGGCTAATGATTGACAGATTTGTCAGGACTGGTGTGGTGGTGGTGGTGGCTTCACAGCTGGCTGCCTGCCTCACAAACACTGCAGTCTTATCCACCGAGAGCCTTCCTCAAGCATGGTGAGGTGAAGAGTTGACGTCCCTATGCAGCACAGACCGGTGCCATGAGCGCTCTGCTCAGCCTCCTCGCAGGTGTCGTCCTCGCGGCCTCCGCGGCCGCGATACCCAACGCGGGTCTCAAAACGTGGGGTCGTTTCAGTAAACTGCCGTACCCCGGAGACCAGGCGTTCCTCTACGACACGTTCCCCAGAGACTTCATATGGGCAGTGGGCACGGCGGCCTACCAGGTGGAGGGCGCGTTTGAGAAGGACGGGAAGGGGCTCTCCATTTGGGACACTTTTACGCGCGGCGGAAACCGGATCGCCACCGGGGACGTGGGCAGCGACAGCTATCACAACATCCAGGCCGACGTCCGCGCCATCCGGCTGCTCGGGGTCAGCCACTACAGGTTCTCCCTGTCCTGGTCCAGGATATTCCCCAACGGCACCCGCGGGAGCTACAACGAAATTGGCACCAACTACTACCGGACGCTGCTCAAGAGGCTGAAGGAGATCCGCGTGCAGCCCGTGGTGACGCTGTATCACTGGGACCTGCCCGACCACCTGCAGCAGCACTTCGGCGGCTGGAGCAACCCGGAGCTGGTGGACATTTTCAGGGACTACGCCGATTTCTGCTTTGAAACGTTCGGGGACGACGTCAAGTACTGGATCACCATTGATAACCCGTTTGTGGTGGCGCGCCATGGTTATGGCACCGGGGTGGTCGCTCCCGGGATCAAGAGTGACCCTGATCTGCCGTTCCGGGTCGGACACAATCTGCTAAAGGTCAGTGTTGGGTAAAAGTTTGATGATATGCTATTATTATATTATTAACTGTGATATTAGTAATTAATAGCACATGTGTTACAGTTAAATAAGTGTATATAAATGAAATGCATTTATCTTTATTTTTCTTCTGCATTGTGTTAATTTAACTATAATAATTCATGGTCATTTTTACATAATTATTCTCATTTTTATATAAAAAAAACCCCACATTTAAAAGGATTAATGTGTGATATTTGTGCAGCGCTGTGAGAGATTAATATGTTATTTTCAGTCTGTAGAATGATGATGATGTGTAATAATAATTCATCTGAAATTATATTTTTACACACATTTTGTGGCTTGAACAAATATTGCATTTCCTGCGATTTGAAAATTGCACTAAGCTGTATTGCGATTTCGATTAATTGTTCAGCCCTAGTAGAAACTACATTCCAGGTCAACAAAATGAATGTTTGAGCCAGGAGAGTAATAATTGAAGCAGTCTGGCCTTGTATAGCCACTCATTTGATATTTTACGGATTTTATGCCAATTAGATCTGTCAAAAGAAGTTTTTAAAAATATCTGAAAGTGTGTCCCTGAAAATGATCAAATCTAGAGAAAAGATGTGAAGTTTTCCCACTGCCTTGTCTTCATTTCATCTGTCATCACTTAACACGCCTGTCTCTTCCCCCTGTGTCTGTCCTCTCTTGCTCTGTTGGTCCTGCAGGCTCACGCAGCCGCGTGGCATCTCTACGACCGGCACTACCGACCCCGTCAGCAGGGCAAGCTGTCCATGGCGTTGGCCTCCCACTGGATCAAGCCCAGTCGCACCCGCCTGGAGAGCCTGCGAGAGTGCCAGTGCTCCCTGGACCATGTCCTGGGCTGGTTCGCGCGGCCGCTGTTCACAGACGGCGACTACCCCCCCTGCATGAAGGCCCGCCTCGGCTCCCGCCTGCCCTCCTTCACGCAGGAGGAGAGGGAGCAGGTGAGGGGGACGGCGGATTTCTTCGCCCTCTCTCACGGAGCGGCCCTGAGCTTCCAGCTCATCAACGACAGCCTGAAGTTTGGGCAGCACGAGGATCTGGACCTGAGGATGCTGCTTTACTGGGTCAATGCCGAGTACGACAAGCCGCCCATCTTTGTGGTGCAGAGCGGCTGGTAGGTTTTAGATGGTTGTCGACTGCACGATGAGTTTTCCTCGGTTCTTGCCACGTTGTGGAACGTCTTTTTTTGACGCAGGTACGTCCTCGGCAACACCAAGACGGAAGACCCAAAACACATGTACTACCTCAAGAGATTCATTGCAGAGGCGCTGAAATGTGAGTCCTGACACAACAGCAACAGCATGAAGATACACAAGTGGAATGTTAGAAAAAGATGAAGCTGAGCATCTATTTTCCTCCACACAGCAGACAAATTCTTCTTCTGCTTTATTCTTTTGTAACCTTGCATTTTCCAGTATTGTATGAGATGGTACAAGAGTCTATACACTAGTCTAAAAGGTAAATTGTTAAGATTGTAGATTGACAGAACCTCTGATAATCTGTCAAGGTCAAGTACACAGTGAAAGGATTTCTTTGTGTGTGTGCTTAATTGTATTCTTTTGTCCGCTTTAATGTGTCCATTTATGTCTTATGCAAATTGGAGCTGCTATCACAAAAATACACTATTTTAAGATCCAAATCACTTTATTTGAGCATTCAGGATTTCACACAAAACACAGACAGACGTCCCAGTATTGTGTTTTTGTGCTCTGCAGCGATCGTCATCGATGGCGTGAACGTGATCGGATACACGGCCTGGTCCCTGATCGATGGCTTCGAGTGGCACAGGGAGTATGGGATACGACAGGGGCTCTACTACGTCGACTTCAACACGCCGGACATGAAGAGGGAGCCGAAGACGTCTGCCACCTTTTACAGGTAACTGTGGCAACGATTTTTATTTTACTCCTTTTTAAAAAAACAAAAAACACATCTGCGCATTTACCGTAACGACAAACACCGTTCTCACTCCTCCTGAAACCGCTTGTTGTTTTGTTTCCGTCAGGAACGTCATCCAGAGAAGTGGTTTCCCAGAGCTCCCGGAGAACAGACCGGCACAGGGAGTCTTCTCGTGCGATTTCGCTTGGGGCGTATCGGCCAACTCCATACAGGTACACACCTGTGTGTGTCTGTTGTGTGGTGTGAATGTGTGAGGATGGAAGGGAAAGAGTGTGGTTGGGAAGGAGAGACACTGGGAGTCATTTGTGACTTATACGATTGGACAAAAGACCGGGGATGTAAAACACAAAGAAAACACCTCCTCTGAAGGCCCTGTTTATCATATATATTGAACTCCCTGCTAATGTTTATTTTATTTATAAAGCTGAAATAAAGTGCTGTGTACATCAGGGATAAATAAAAGAGACCTAATAGACACAAGGAACGCACAATAAAACACACCATAAAATACTGTAGAAAGTATAAAAACAACACAAATAATCAAATCATACAATAAAACAATAAAAAAGATAAAAACCAAAGAGTAAAAATGGCTTTTAAAATCGTCCGTCTCCTTTCTTTCGTCGTGTCCGTGGCGTTGTTTTGAAGTTGCACTTTTCGTGGTGAAAGTCCAGCTCAGAAATAGCCGTGACGATGAATCGTCTCTTAATCATAAACCACATTAACCTCACAACGTCTGCTCACTGAGCTCAGCAGCACCGTCGCTATCTATCTGCCCTGTTTATTTGCCTTTGCATGTGTGAGGTAAACGCAGTGTGAGTCGGTCAGTGAGTTCATGTTTACTCTGGTCTGTTGACCTCTCCTCCTCTTCTTCTTCTTCTTCATCATCATATCGTAGGTGGAGACCGTGCCCAGCCAGTTTGCAGACCCCAGCGTTTATCTTTGGAACATCTCCAACAACGGAGCTCTGACGAGGCTGGAGGGCTTCAGTGCCCCGACGCTGCGACGCACCGCACACTGCGCCGACTACGCCACGATCCGACAACAAGTCTGTGTCTCTCCTCATCGTTTCAACTGTCGTGTTTTAGATGTTTAGATTCAATATTGTCCTGACCTTAGCACTCCATATTCTACAGACCCTTTAGCACATCAGACACATATGTCATATATTCATATGTTTGTACAAGTGTATAATTGCACTAAAATAACTCATTTATTGCACTAAATCACTAAATCTTCCACACTGGGCCCTGAATGTACCACAGTGACAAAGAGATGTAGGGACATGCGTCAGTCAGTTTTTCTGTGAGGGATCGCATAATTTTTGTTAATAAACACACATTTAAATGAAATTAAAATGACAGCACATTGATTTTTTCATTATTCCCCGATGATTGCTATTACTTCTGGTATATATTTGTTAGAAAATGACTACCACAAAATAGTTTTTGGCACATGTTGTCCCTGTAAAGTACTTTTTAATGAGTAATGATTTGATACACTTTGTGGTTTTAAGTACGTTTACTATTATATGTGTTAATCTTCTCTTCTCACTCTCTCTCTCTCAAAGGTGGATGAAATCCGGCAGGTGGGCGTGAACCACTTCCACTTCTCTCTGAACTGGTCGGCCCTGGTGCCGACGGGCGACGTGTCTCGGCCGAACGCCACGCTTCTGGGCTACTACCGCTGCTTCACCCGTCAGCTGCTGAAGGCCAACGTCACGCCCGTCGTCACGCTGTGGCACCACACGCGCCAGCGCAGCAGCCTGCCGGCCTCGCTGGACACGGCCAACAAGTGGTTGAACAGGTCAGGTCATAAAAGGGACGATAAAATGACATGAGAAGGACGATGGAAGCAGGTTTTCATGGTCGTTGATACCTGAATTTTTCCCTTTATCAGTCTTTACATTATTATATTTTGAATATTTTTGATAAAATAGGTCCACTCATTGTGTAACCATGTTGTAATATATTGTTTTAAAGGGACATTAGCAGGAGCTAAAACCCTACAACAATTATAATCTATTGAATTTACATTAGCATCTATATTCCATTTCAGATAAACGTCTAAAATGTTCATCAATAGTGTTTTCATCATATCTATCATCTGATTTCAGATGTTTAGGCATGAAAATTAACTGAAGCTAAATAGCTTATTATTTTCACTGAGTTGCCACTGAATGAGATTTCCTCTCTTGTGTGACTTTTTTCGCTCAGAGAGACGCCCGAGGCCTTCGCCGACTACGCCAGACTCTGCTATAGAGAACTCGGCGCTCACGTGAAAATGTGGATCACCCTGAACGAGCCCAACGACGAGACGGTGAGCTACGAGGAGGGTCACCAGATGCTCCGCGCGCACGCTCTGGCCTGGCGGGCGTACGACGGCGAGTTCAGACACACGCAGAGAGGACAGGTCAGCAGAAATACGTCTTTATTTTTTAATAGTAATTACTTCTTTAATTGAGGTTGTGTCTGTCATGTTAAGCAAGGGATCTGAAAACGGCACTTTTGCCGATGTTTTGGCTCAAATAGTCAATCGCTTACACCACATTAACATGCCGATCCATGCACTACGCTCAAAAAACTGCAGCTGAGGTCGGGTCGGGTCTGTTACCATCACACATTAGCAGATTTCTGTGTCAACCAGCCATGACGACTGTTGCAGATCCTGCTCAGCTGTGAATCGTGGGTAAAATCGGACAAAAAAAATCTTGTAGTGTGTCCCCATCTTAAGGTAGAAGTGTTATCATTTGAGTAAAAAAAGTGACTCGTCCCGCCGTGTTTGTTGTTGTGTCTCAGGTGTCTCTGGCTCTGTACATGGACTGGGTGGAACCAGCCTTCTCCTTCAGCCGCGAGGACGTTGAACCCGCTAAAAGGGTCTTAGACTTCCGCGTCGGCTGGTTTGCGGAGCCCATCTTCGGCAGCGGGGACTACCCCGTGGGAATGAGGAGCTGGATGCGACAGCTCAACTCACTTGAGTACAAATTCTTCACATCACGTCTTTACAGTTTATGTGTTGTTGAACAGAATGAAGGATCTTAACCATGTTTTGATGGATTCTCCAGAGGATGAACTGCTTTCATGATCCTCTGACTTTTAATCAAGCACCACTGTGAGATTGTGGCGTTTGAATAAAATTTGGGAATTAAAACGCAGAGATAAGAAAAACACACCACACATTGTTGTAGAATAGATTATTGAGCAGTAACTCATGCTTAAACATTTTGAAAGCTTTGCCATACATTTTACTGTAATTTAAATGTGCACTTAAACAGTTTGTTGTCGTGTCTCTTGTGTTTTTTCCTTCCACAGCCTGCCTGTCTTCAATGAGGAGGACAGACAGCTGGTTAAAGGGACATACGACTTCTTCGCCATCAGCCACTTCAGTACCAAGTTGGTCACACATGCCAAGGAAGACTCGTAAGATTCAGTCCTCTTTTTTTTTTCTGTTTCTTTTCCTTTATTTTGACACAACAAACCGAGACACTATCGGTTTCTGTGTCGTCTCCACATCTGCAGGTACACATACACGGAAATTTTAGAGGTCCAGCACATGATCGACACCACATGGATCATGTCCCCGAGGCCTGTTGTGCCCTGGGGGCTGAGGAAGGCCCTCAACTGGGTGAGACTGGAGGGACCCAGGGTCGTGCTCTCTGTTCTTGTACACAAGTGGGACGTGAGGGACTTCCACTCGGATTGTTGATTCTTCAATAAGAAAGAAGTGGTCGATCAGACACAAGCTCTCGTTCAAGTCTTGAGTATCTGTAAATTACACTGACACTGCTCCTCTGCTTTGGTAGGTGAAGGAGCACTACTGCGATGTGCCCGTCTACGTGATGGCTAACGGGGTCCAGGAAGACCCGGCCCGCTTCAAAGACAGCCTGAGAGTCTACTACCTGTACAACTACATCAACGAGGCGCTCAAAGGTCAGAACACGGAACACACGCACACACAATATTTGCTGTTGAGACTGCAAAAAAAGAGAAAAAAACTCTCATTCCACTGCCTCTGCAGAGCTTAAATATTAGACAAGTCTTCAGGTCACTGACCCACAAATCGTCAGCTGACTTAAAACACTGGTATCATCAGAGCTACACACTCACCTCTGAATCATAGAGTCAAGGTTACTTACTATCGATTTCCCCGTCCTTGTAAAGTTCGACTTAAAGTGACATAAGGTTGTGTACACACACGTGTCCTTATCATCATCATTATTATTATTAGTAGTAGTAGTAGTAGTAGTAGTAGTAGTATTAATATGATTATCATTATTATTATTATATGTCGCAGTGTCTTCTGTCACCACTGAGTGGCAGTACTGCGCACATTTGTCACTTATGACCACATGTTTGTGTGTTTATAGTGAGAAGAGGACAATAAATGGAGGGAGGAATAATACATCTTCTACTCAATATCAAATAGTAATGTAAAAGTAGATCAAACATGACAGTGTGCTTCATTTTTTTGCCACAATTTTCCTTAAATAACTGACTGAATTTCGTATATTTTGAAGAATTAGTGGCACAAAACTCAACATAGACAATATGGTATTCAATACTCAATAGTTCAATTGTAACTAACCAGTTTTCAATAGTACGGTAATTTTAATTTTAACCAGTTTACCCTCCTGCTTCCTAAATATCCCACAGCCAAGGGGAGCAGTGTCATTCTCAACCGAGTGGGTCAATCTGACCCACACAAGGTAGCAGGAGGGTTTATTTGTTTATTATCAACTTATTTTGAAATGTATAAGCCTATAAATATTTAACAAATGGCTCAAAACACACCAGTATTTAAAGATATTTATGAATCTAAACCTCTTAACGTGTACATGTGCTCAAAAAAGTTAGATTTGTTGAAAATACATTACAACAATGAACCGTAACATAACCATATATGTATATCACAATACACAAAACACTCCAAAAAGCACAAATAACTATCTAAAATGGAACATACGTGTTTAATAAACACTCTAATACTCTGATATTGGAAAATTTACACTGTATTTTTACATATGACCGTATAAAAGGGGTAGGTTAAACGTTAAGAGGTAAATTTTTTCTCTGAAGTAAAAGAAAATGACGCATAAGTTCAGTGTTTCCTCCTCCTCCTCCTCCTCCTCCACAGCGTATATCCTGGACGGCGTCAACCTGAAGGGCTACTTCGCGTACGCCCTGAGCGACCAGAGAGACCCCGGCTTCGGTCTGTACGGCCAGGTGCACGAAGAAGTCATCGACAAGGCCTCGCTCTTCAACTACCGCAACATCATCCAGCACAACGGCTTCCCCATCCAGGGCGCGGCGCGGCAGCAGTGTCCCAGCTCGCCGCCGCCATGCCTGGGCTGCTACGTTCTGGTGAAGAGGCCCGTGGTGGGATTCTTGACTATCGTGGGTTCGGGCGTGCTCATCACCCTGTGCCTCATCATCTACTACACGGCCAAGAGACACAAGGAGTCTTACTGAGGATTTTGACTCAAAGACTTGTTTTTTTATATATATATACTGTATATATATATTCTCCTAATGTGACGAGTTTATTCTCGAAAGATTAAATGTTTTTTTTCCTTTTCAGTTTGCCCCTAATACTCTGTTGTAGTTTCCCAATCCTGGTCCTCTTATGTCAGATGTTTCCTTGCTCCTCGCAACACACCTGATTCAAAACGAGTGCGTTGTCGTCAGG
Organism: Solea senegalensis; assembly: GCF_019176455.1. NCBI lineage: Eukaryota > Metazoa > Chordata > Actinopteri > Pleuronectiformes > Soleidae > Solea > Solea senegalensis. The sequence continues at coordinate 18,701,120 of NC_058033.1, forward strand.
CTTTTGCAGAGCTCGACGATTTGAATCAGGAAACCTCTAAAATAAGAGGACCAGGATTGGGAAACACTGATATAGTTATAACTGATCTGAGGTAATCTCTACATTTCATTAACACATGTTTTTAGTGGCTTAATTGTACGTCTCCCTGAACTGCCGTGTGATCTGATTGGGGATTAAATGGGGCCCAGAGGAGTTGCAGAAGTGTGTCTTGGATTACTTTATTTAAATTATGCTGAAAAGTTATTGTGGAATTGTTGATTATTAATTAATCTGTAAACCTTTTGAAATAAGTACTTAATAGACATACCCTCACATTCCAACTGTTAATAAATGTTATGTACCTTTGGTGTACATTTATTTGAAAGGAGATTTTTAACAGCTGATGTGGTTTTGTTATGTGATGTGTTTAGAAATGACTGCTATTGAATGGCAACTTACTAAATGTTTTAACGTCCAGGCTCAACCTTCTCCTCCCCCAGCTCCAAGACAAAACTAGAGACAGAGACGACGAGAAAAAGCAACTTTCAAAGCATGATGAATCTCAACAGGAGTGTCACAGGATCGACGGCTGATGTCAACGACACATTTAACCAACCTGTAATTCCCTGATGAATTGATGGAAAGTTCAGGTACAAAGTATCAGTCACATGTGAATTATCTGCACATTATCTGTCCTAGATGATGCGTGTTATAAAATGCTGCTTGTTTGAGTGTTTTACTCTCCAGAAAGTGTTGTTTTCTCATATAATTCAAAGGAGGAAGAGGCCAGTTTGTTTAGTTCAGTACTTTAATGAATATGTGTAAATATCTCTTGCTTTTGCTCAAATATTGTAGACAGTATTGTGACTGTTGATGTGTTCTATATCAACAGGAGTGAAGGTCATTGAGGGTAATGAGGTTTATTCGTTTAATATACAAAAGGAAAGAAAGACGTCAAGAAAAGTATCCGTATTTACGTCCGTTCAGAGTCAAAACATCATGGCCTCCAGACCGTCTTCCATGAACTTCTTGTACATGGCCATGAACTTGGCCGTGAAGGCTTCCAGGTGGTAAATGGCTTTGTTGCCCAGCTGCAGCCTGTGTTCATAATAAGCCGCCATGTGGGACACTTCTGTCTTCAGCTGGCCATCGCAGTTCCTTAGCAGCTCCGTGACCAGTCCCTGATAAGGAGGATTTAGACAAAAGGGAAGGAATAAACTTGACTGCAAACTGCTTGAGTGGAGAGGAGGTGTGGTTAAACACGCGTGGTACCTTCATAATGATATCGGGAGGAATGCAGTGAGTCAGAAGCTCGTACAGTCTCGCTCGAACCTCCAACAACCTGGAACGGAGACAGACAGATTCAGGTCCAATTAGCTAGACGTCTAACAGGATCCGTTAACTCTCTCTTCTCTCAGCCTTTCCTACCTCTGAGGGCTCTGCTGGCTGACGATGGCATTAGCTGTTTCTCTGAGGTACACCTCCCAGTCCGTCTCTGGGACATCTTGGTCCGCTGAGAATGGATACCTGGAGAAGATGACCACATCCACAGTAAGCACACACACTTTTATTTAATACTACATATTAATCCACAGATAACGCTGTCGGAGAACTTACTGCTGCACTCTGCAGGCCTCGCACATCAAAAGAGCTTTGCGGAGGTTGCGCCCCGACTTCTCACTGATTTGCTTGGCCAGCTCGGGTGGGAGGAGCAAACCCTCCTTTTTGCAGACTGATGTCAAAACATTACAGACCTGAAAAGGGGTACAACATAAGTTAAATGTCCTGATTTATGCAGAAAATGTAAAGACTTTCTGTGACGCTTCTTTCAGATCGTGTCCACTTCACCTCTTCCGTGCTCGGCAGAGGAACCCTGATGGCCAGGCAACGGCTCCGGATCGGCCCGATGACTCTGGAGGTGGAGTTGGAGCAGAGGATGAGACGGCAGGTGGACATGTATTTTTCCATCGTCCGACGCAACGCGTGCTGGGCGTCCTTTGTGAGTCTGTCCACCTCTGTCAGCAACACCACTAAGAACAAACATTGTGCCAATTACGACAAGAACAAATCTGATTTATGGCTCATAGAGCCAGGAGATGGCGTCACAGGATGACCCTCAGCGATAGAGATGATTATCTGATTATCAGAGACTTCTCACAACATTCCTATCTGCTCTCAAAACAAAGGTTCAGCAACAGAGTGATAATAAAAAGGCACAGTTTTCACCGTTACAAAATCAGTGTTCAATCAAAGTTATTTTAAGCTTTTTTAAAAGAAAAAGATGCACAGTGTTGCATTAAATGTCTCTTTTCTACCTTTGAACTCCCTCTGTGTGCTTGACTGAATCTGCTGAGACTGAGCGACAGTTTTAATCAGCTCTTGAATCACCACGCGGTCCTGGTTTCCTGCGTCACTGTACAATACAAGACAGAAAAACTTAGGTCTCGTAACATACAATAATACCTTTCTTTAAATGCAGTAAAGAAAACGCTTTTAATAATTTCATTACAAAAGTGGTACCTTGCATTAACTTCCAAGTGATAGTTGCTCGCTATCGTGTTGATCTCAATTTTCTTCTTTGAAGGAGCCTGCAGTGGAAAATAAAGAGCAAAATTAAATTAAACTGTGAGGCAAATGTGGACAGAAACACTGCATGTGAGTTATGTAATGGTTAGTGACTTCGTCTCATTATTTCTCCTCTCACCACGATGGTCTGGTGCTCTATGCGGAGCTTCTCCACTCCAGCTCCGTACAGCTCCCTCAGCAGACACATGATGCGCGTCTTCTTCCCCGCGCCTGACGGACCGTACACCAACAAGTGTGGAAAGTCTCCACACTGGACCTGAAACAATCGTTTAAAGAGGTTTACGTCACCTAACTGGAAGTGATGGACACTGACGTTCTCCAATAACCGAGGTAAACATGAGACAAATCTCACTGATCAGCTGTAACAAAACAGTTATCTTGGAATGGAAATTATCCATTCGTACCTGTCAGGGCTGCAACAATTATTCAATAAATCACCAACTATTTTAATAATCGATTATTCAGTTTTAGAGCTTGTTTTTCTCTCGCTTGGTTTTGCAGCTTCTTAAATGTGAATATTTTCCAGTTTCTTTGCTCCATTTGACAAAGAAAGCATTAAAACTGAATCACTTTTGGTTTGTGGAGAAAACAAGACATTTGAGAACACCGATCAACATTTTCTGACATTTTATGGACCAAACAAATACTCGATTAATCGAGAAAATAAGACAGATAAATTGATTATGAACATAATCGTTAGTTGCAGCTCTCGTGTCTACATTGGCTTCTTTCTGTGTGTAATACGAGTTAATCGTTAAGTATTGTGCTTTTGCAAATGCTACAACCTTCGTACATACATGTTGTGACTTGTACATATACATATACACAAATACATGCATACATACACACACATATATATATATATATATATATATACACACACGGTCTACGTACTAAAAGAACATTAAAACAAATAAATATTACATTTAATGGCTTAGCGTTATAGCTAAACTCCACTTGTTGTGTGGGGCCTGAGCTGCTAACAGAGAAGATGCTAATATAGAAGCTGCTAACTCGTTTCTCTTCTTACCAGGTTTTTAAGCTGAGACGCTTGATCTTTGTGATAGTCGAGTTTCCCCAGAGAAGTCGGCCGATATTTGTCCACCCACAAACTCATCGTGGTTTGTTTGTTTGTCTTTTTTGCTACAGTTTTTACTATGCTCCGTGTTGACAGCAGTCGCTAACTGTCTGACACTGTTGAGCTCCCGCGAATATCGTTCACATCAACTGTGTCGCAGTTTCCTGTCCAGCTACGGAAAGTCGAAGGGGCCAAATTAGAAACAGGCGAGCGGGAAATGCACGATGGACGATGGACGATGGATAGCTAGATAAAGCACTTTTCATCCAGAATGGTACAGAGAAGAAAAATATAAAACTACATATGGACAAGAAAACAAGTTTGGGTTTAAAATAAAAATAAACTACAAATACAAAATATGTAAACTTAGTAAGTAATACAATTTACAAATAAATGAATAGATAAACATATTTCACCTTGGTGGGATATTTATATCCATTTTATATTATGCATATTTGTCTTTCACAGTTTCATGTCATTGCATTGTAAGTGCCATTTACATCTAATGATTATATCTTTTTTGTTGTATAATATTAATTATTTTATGTTGTAATGTTGAGAAACCACAGCTGAGTAATTCAGATTTCTTGTGTTTTTTATTTAATTGGAGTTATTTGTGTCTCATGAGGCTTCCGTAGTTTACTTGTAGAACAGGAGAATTAGGATTGGGATTATACATTTTTCTGTTGTGATTAAATTAGCAGGCAGCGCAGCGAAGCTGTCTTTGTCGTCCATATGAGGCTATATAATATAACCACCACAGTACAAAGATCAACTTCTGTTATTGTATGAATATTATTAGAGATTTGTGTGTGAAGCCCGGGATAGTCATTGTGTGGGTGGTGGATTAAAATCGGCTCACGTACAGACTGTTATGACTGCGTCCTGTATTGTACTGGAAAGATAACATCATCGTTTTTTCTGTTGCAGCAGATCTGCAGATGTTTGCACTGAAGACACTCAAACTGTCCGATTCCTCCGAGGAATGTAACAACAGAAATGTCACTGCATGTTCAAAGTCATAGTGACAGAAAGAACACAACTGTGAGTGGAATTAAAATGCATTTATATATTTGCTTATTTGACAATATACACAGATTAATTAGGTTTTCCTGTCTTTCATATTTATATAATTCAGTGTATTTTACAGTTTTGTTTCCGCCGTTAATGCACATGTGTACTTTAGCATTTTCTTTTCCGTACTTGTTGCATACCGCACGTACCTGTCAAATTCACTCCACCTTACCTCCATCTCTCATCACTTTTGTTGCTTTTTCTTATTCCTGTGCAGGAATGTTCCATATGGAGGAGCGTGCCTCAGCAGGTCAGTGGTGCTTGTATTGAAATGTTTGAGTTAAATTAATATGCGTCCATCATTGTGTAGGACAGTGTCAAAAAAAAAGAAAAGTGAGGTGGCCTGAGGGTGGTGGAGTTTATTCATAAGTGAATAGATGAGTTTTGATGAATCAACTGCCTAATAGTTAAACTTGTGCAGACGCTCCACTGACTCTTAAAACCAAGTATTTGACACGATCACGTCATCCTAAAACACAGAGAAACTTTAATTTGGATTTTTGCTCTTTTCTTTGTTTGACTGTCACAAAATCAGAGGTTGAAAGTAATGAATTAAATTTCAGAAAGTTAAAGCATTTTTTGACCTTTGACCCATTTTGACTGACACATCCTGTGTTTACATATTTTTTTTTGTCATCACTTTTGTAAAGGTTTGCCTTTAATTTAAAAACATTTAATGAGAGATTTGTATCCTCTTTCCATCCGTATTACACTATACATAAGAAAGAACCCCAACCTTTGAACCCCTAACATTTTATACAAGCTACTACTACTAAGTACTTTTATTTGTACTTAAGTAAAATTGTATCAAAAGAGTGGTATTTTTACTTTAGAATATTTCCGTACTATTTCCACCTCTGCACAAAACTCCAAAACCCTTCAGGAAATCCATTAATAAATAATTTTATTGTTATTTCTTTTATGCTATAAACCTACTCTACCACTACTAACCACTTAATGAATTCCAGTGTCCATAAACTGCAGTATCTGTATGGTATACTATATCTTTATGTAGAAAATATCTGAAATTTGCTAGATAGTTAACATCACTAGCACTTGTGTTTGTGGATGTGGAGACATGACACTAAACACTTCAGATACGCATCATTACACTCAACCTTGGCCACGTCTCCCGTCCACCAGCACCTGGATGGTCAAACATGCCTCGACAGGCACAGTCTCCGTCTCTTTAGACTTGACCCAAGACGTCGTCCTCGAAAAACATGAAATTCACTGTTTGCTGGGGCATTCCACAGTCTGTCGACATCTTTTCTTGTTGATTAAGACTTGCTGTAGTTGCCAAACACATGAAAGCAGAGCGAGAGATATTTGAAGAGGGCCACGTTTAAAGCATTACCTCATGTGCTGTCAAGGAATGTGCGTCTGAGGTAAAAAAAAAAAAGAAATCCTTTGCCTTGAGCCACGTTATGCAGCAGTGAGTGAGTGGGAAAGGAGGAATGGGGATTTTAATCAAAGTCTGTTGACTTAACACTAACGTACATGCAGCTATTTAATCCGGTTTCATCGTTTCTGCAACAGAGCTTTGCTTCGAGTGCATAATTTTCTCCCCTTGTGCAGCTATTATTCTGAGGTCACTGCTTTTGGACAGCCTGAACACAGTGTTACCCTCTAATTTAGTGCCTTAACCTTAAAATGAACCTCACCACAAGTCAAATCTTAGCCCTAAACTTCACCCGTTCTTCAGAAATCAGGTGCTGCCTCATTGGGACCCGCATTTTAGGTTTCATTTTCTGACTTCTGCCAAAAAAGGTCCTAAAGAGGTCACAAATATAACTACACACACAACAAATGGCACAAACACCTGCCTGTGGAGCTCCCTGTCTTCTGCACTGAGGTAATGTAGGAGGGGAAAAACATTCCATAGCCCTTTTTCTCTCTCTCTCTTTCTCTTTCTCCTCCCCCTCGCAGCATTTCATATACTTTCAGACATTAAGTCACTCATTCCGCATCATCTGTGTCATAGAGTATACCAGCTCTGTGGGCTGCTGCGGCTGGATCCTCGCGTTATCTCCGGGGTTCTTCCAGACTTCTGCTGCTGGTGGACTTCTTCCTTTGATGACACAGCTTTCGCCAGAGAAACATCTGGTATGTTCATGAATCGTGACTTTTTGAGCTTATTTAAAGTGTCCTATAGTTTATTTTAACGTGAATGTGCCCTTGTTGATGTTGATTGTTAGGCATTTATCTGCAGTCATGGATAAGACATTCTTCACAGACTGACTGACTCATGGTCTGGGTATTAAATTTGTGAACAAGCATGTACATTGGAACAAAAACCTAAGATCGTCCGTTTTTTTGTTTTTGTGAGTAATAAAACTGTCAGGAATTCAAGGCAAACCATTGCGTGTTTGGAAGACAAAGGGAATGTGTCAGGCAAGGAAACTTGGGTGTGTTTGCTACAGCCAAAAATATCCCATCAGGAAAAAACAATGAGGCAAAAGGCTTTTTTTTTGGACACGCACAAGTCTGACAGTTTCATGCTGTGCGAGGGTTATGAGGACTGTTTCTCTCCCCTGGAGCAGTGACTTATGTGGTTCGTTTGGCCACAAATATCCCATTAAACCCTCATCCAGTCAGAAGAGTTCCACTGTTTCTACACTCTTGAAAATAGTGTTCTCTAAATTCTGTAAAAAAGGATGTATTTATTTTAGTGTGGCACACAACAGGGCCCCGTCTTACTCTCTTTATGAATAGACAAAAGTAGGAATCACACCTAAATTAAGACGTGCAGTATAAATTTGAATCATATACATGCTCATGTGTGCATGTACGAACACGAATCCTTCACCCAGATTTATGTCAATTCTCCTTCTTTCTCTCTTTCTCCAAGATTTTGACGGGGAATTTAAATGACACGGCACCAGAGAAGAACCAACAATGGATGAAGGTCCAGTAGCTGCACTGCCTGTTCAGCAGCAGCAGTCGAACAGGCTTGTTTACCCCCAGGCTGTGGGTGTCTCACCGGATGGCCTGCAAGGTCAAGTTCCCTTCCAGACTCAACGCTCCGGCAGACGTGAAAGAACCATGTCTGAACGCGCTCCTTTGTTGAACTGCGCTCCTGCTCTTGTGGCTGGTTGTGGCCAAATGTGTGATGAGCAAAAGATGGATATCAGCTCCTTTTGTGAGTCAGTCAAGCAGCGAAATGGACACTGTGGAGACACTGTGGTGTCTCAGGTGGAGGCACAATGTGGAGCCACATTACCTCGACAGCAAGAAAAAAGAACCACCATGTCCTCCCGTCCTGATAAGTCAGTTTCTACCTTCTCGCCAGTTGAGGGAAAAAGTGCACGCAAGCATCTGCCAACATCAGAAGACTCTTCACTGGATGTCCTCAGAATAGTCAAGCACCAGCCGAGCGTCATTGTGTTCTGTGACTATGACGACCAGCTGTTCCTGTCCAATGGGAGCTCCGACAGTGGCGAGGCCTCCTCGTCCAGCGCCGGCGAGGGTGACAGCGACGAGGATGACGACTTTCCTGAGACGTTACAATATAAGGAATTCCTGGTCAGTCGTCGCCGGAGAAACTTGAGCAGGAACAGGAAGTGCTTGAGGAAGAGACAGGATGCCCAGCCTAGTAGCTCTGCATCTGACCGGCAGACGCACAGCAGCCAGAGCAGAGAGGAGTTCACTGCAGGTGGCGAGGAGGACGAGAAGAGCAATGGAAAGCAGGTAAGAAAAGAGTTTTGTTATGACAAAGAATGTGAAGAGTTGACGGAGAAAGGAAGTCAGTGCCTGACCTGTCACAGCTGGACATTTGTGTGGTCACAGCAGCTGAAGCACAGGCATCACTGATAACTGCAGTGATTCATCTAACCTCAGTCAGTGACAGTGAGCCAGCGCGGACACACACGTCAGTCGATTCTAACTATCTACACCTGTGATGTAACGACTGCCACATACCAGTCATCTCTCCAGTGAGTCCTTCTCACACCAGCAGAGGGCAGCAATGCCAAACTCTTTCAGAATGAGTTCTCCAGTACAGTAGGAACATCTTCTTTGATGTATTCAGTCCTGTATTCAGTCCTGGTCCAGTGAAGCAGATAGTTCCAACTGCAGGCTCCAACAACTTTATTACAATGCACAAAATTTCTATTTTGGGTTTGGTCAAAGTTGCGAAATGAAGGAATGCAGACATGTTGTCGTAATGTCCCTGGCTCCTGTTGGGCAAACCTTTAGATTTAAAGCTCCAACACACAATTTTTGTCGTGGATTAAAGTGTTCTGCCCCTCTTTGGTCTTCATTAACAGAAACGATGTAACATAAACAGCAATGCTGTCACACGTGACTGGTATGATGTTTGTGTTGTCATGTCAAACTGCTGAACAATCATGTTTCAAGCAATAGAATTCAATTCTGAAACTGGATGGTGGATGTGGTCCTGTAATGCACTGGTGACCTGTCCGAGGTGTAACCCCGCCTTTCACCAACTGGGATTGGCACCAGAGAACCCCCGTGACCTTCATGTGGAGGATAAATCAGTAGAAGATGGATGGATGGGCGATTTGGTTGTCTAATTCCTGTTGGTTCACTGTATTTGCTCTCCTAAAAGCTTATGTTACCCCTCGACTACTCCATTTGTCAAAGGATTGGACAATCCAGACTCTTTTCGTGCTACCTGAAGCTCTTGAAGACCCAGCTCTTCCAAGAGCATCTTCTGTCCTATAGCACTTACTTCTGCACGCTCACCCTCAGTCAGTCCACTGTTCCTATCGAGTGGATTTCTTTCCAAGACTTGTGTGCTGAATAAATGGGAATGTTTTTGTTCGCTGTGAAACTCTTAATGATAAATTCCTCTCAGTTTTCTCCTGGCCTCTGCTGGCATCTCCGCCTCCCAGCAGGCACTTCACCCACTGGGCGTCTTTAATAGTGTGAGCGGGCTCCTGAGCGTGTTCTCACACCTGTCAGAGCGGCTCTCGGCCGCTGGTGCTTTCTCATCATGGTCCACTGGCACACTCTCTCCCCCCTCGACCTGAATTGAAAGGATTTGTTCTCGCCGCCGCCGCCGCCGTGCTCCTTTTGTGAACTCGTTCTCTCGCCGTTTGACCAAGTGGCCTTTAAAGTCACTCGCTGACAGGCCTCGGCCAGTGCTCATTTAAATACCTGTTAAGTCAAAGTGGTCCCATTGTGCTCGCACATTCCTGGAATAGCTTGGCCCGGGTAGTTTCGTCACACTCCTCAGCGTGGGTAGCTAGATGAAATAATTTGAGGAATTCAGGGTAAAGATGAAGTTATTAAGCGGCGTTTAATGGGACATGAGATTTAGGAGCTTCGCTGTGATGCTGGGCGACGATCTCGTGTCAGTGTCTCCTCCTGTTTCAGCCTTGATCTCTGTGAGATCTGTTCAGTCTATCATAATATGATCTGTTATTACAGGAGGACACGTGCCTGTTGGGGCTCATCCTAAATTCCTGTGGTATATTTAGTCGTTTATCTCTTTCATCATGAGCAGGAATATCACTGCTGCTTATTTATATATATCCACCACTTTAATAATTGACAACAGGACTGAAATATTTCCCATATTGTTGTGTTTAGGGCTGTGGAGTCATACGTCAGACACAAATGACCCGTCATCATATAAGATAAAAAGATCTTTGAAGGGATTCTTGGGTTAATATTACACACTTTATAACTGCACTCACACTGTGATGCATCATATTAATTCAAGCCAATAATAAAATGATCTTAAAGTGGAGATACAGATGCATTAAGAGCCCGGTCTGCTGTCGACAGGAGCAGATTAACAATTCATGAACTTTGAAAGCACAGTGTGTGTGTGTGTGTGTGTGTGTGTCGTGGTGTGTATTTTTTTGGGTTGTGTGTGTTCATGTTTGCAGTCACTCAAACTCCACTCCGCTCTGGTTCTGTCCCTCATAGTGAGGGGTAAAAATAGCACCCTGGTGCACATAGACAGGCCACTGTGTTCCTGTGTGAAGGAATCTGGAGATGTGGGGGCTGCAACACACAGGAAATGGCTTTACTGCCAAAGCCCTTTCTGCAGATTTTTTTTTTTAACTAGCCAGCATGAAGAAGGGTTTGGGAATAGAAGTGGACAGAAGGGTGTGTTTGTGTGCGTGAGTGGGTGGATGGGTGGGTGGGTATGCATGTGTGTGAGAGAGAAGGGGGCTTGTTTTTGGACTCCCAGCTCCTCAAAGAGGCCCTATTTGTGCTATCAGTCTCCGGGACTCTCGGGGATTGTGCGGCCGAGCCCAGAAAACAAAGCGGTTTGTTCATTTCCTGCACGGCCAGTGAACAAGTGTCTCAGTCAGAGTCAAACGACCAAAGGGGGTGGAGAGGGGAAAGCGGTGAGGGTTTAGGCGCAACACATTTACACGACGTTAAAGCAACATATTCCTCACAAGCAGCCGGCCTTATGTTTTATTCTTCATCCTTTTAAAATCATCTGATTAAAAAGGTGTCACTTCCTCCTCCGTGTGTGACCATAAGTAGACGTAAAGAACACAACCTTCATCTGTTATGAGCCTGGAGGCAAAGACGTGTGCAGTGTAGACATCTCCATATTTACCTCCTTCAACCTCCTCTTTTTTCTCCCCATAATGCTCAGGTTGCCGTGTGTGACTCCATGACCGTGCTCATGAGCAAGTTGGATCATCTCAGTGACCGGAGGCGAGACGACGTCCAAGGAGCCGAATCGTCCAATCCAGACGTGACTGATGCTGAGGCGGGCGAGCAGCAGAGCAACATGGTGAGTGAACGTCACTTCACCTAGGGTGGGAAACACAAAATAACATCAGTGATCACTAATCACACTAATCACTCTAATCCGAAAAGATGAACCTAAAATGTCGTTTTCATGTAAAGACATGGAGACCAACAGGTGAGCTGCGAGAGGTCACACAAATAAAGTTGGTAAATAAGGTTTAAGGGTGTTTAGTTTTGTAATAAAGCTTCAAATTATGTAAAAAATAAAAAATATTAATTCTGTTTAAACAAGTTTATTTATCTTGCTATTTGTAAGTTGAAAGGATTTTTACAAAATGTAGTAACTTCTATTAAATCTTGAGTAAACTCAACAGGTCAATATTAAATAAAACAAGTATATAATTGTGTTTAACTACATTTTTTTACCGGCAGTTAGTTTCATTTGTTGTTGTTTTTTTAAGCAAAATGCACTTGAATAGTGTAGATATTCAGAGGCCTGATTTAAAGTTCAAATGTGTGTTTTATGTTAATGTATAATTCAGTTTTGCTGGGCCACAGCATTCTTGAGATTGGAAATTACTTGTGTTGATTATATAGATGTACACACACAGATTATACAGAGTGTAATTGCATGTTAAGATGAGCAAATTAATTTATATGACATAGTTCCAGCTCAGTTTATCATTTAGAGAGTTTGAATAACTGTCTGATGGGCTGTTTTTTTTTTTAACATAAAACATCTTTAAATCGAAATAAAAGTGGATAATGTTAATTACATACAGTAGTTTTTTCATTAACATGCAGAATATGCAAATCAGAACACCAGTGCCATTACTAACAGTCTTTACACACACACTATTTATGGCCACACACACACTCAAACACAAGCACAATTTACCATGAAGTCATACTGAGTACCACACGCATGTTTGACAGAGAGCCGACTCAGGGGGAACGGGTTGCCAGGTTTGCAGTCTCTCTCCTATGGGGTAGATAATTAGGAATAATGGCTTGGATGTTTTCCAGCTCTGTTGCTTTTACCTCCTTTCGTAAATCAGGTCGTTTTCTGATTTTTGTCTGGCGTCCATCTGGAGACGCGGGCGTTAAAGCTGCCACCCACCCAGGAAACCACAGATAATATATTTTCTTTTTTTTAAAAGGTGCATTTAACATCATTTCTGGAGGAGTCTGTCGACGGTTGCTGTGCTCCTCTGTTTTCCTCTCATGGGGCATTCCAGCTGCCTCATTATGCTTACCAGTGCTAAATGTGCCAACCTCAAATAGCTCTTTAAACCAACAGCACAGAAGTTGAGGAATTCTTATATTAAAAAAAAAAAAGGAAAAAAAATGCTGCATTTAAAAGCCGTGAGTCAGCGAGAACACGTCTTATCTTATTTAGTCGAAATCCTCTTCACATCCTGAGAGCCATCGATAAATAGAGTCCAGACTGGACTGTGAGTATTCAACAGAGAACCTGTATTATAACAACAATACTAATAATAGTAATAATAATAATAGTTATCAATACAACTGTTATACAGAATCAACACAAGAACACAGAGTTTGAACATGTAGATTCTTATAGATATAGATTCTTAATTCTTTTTAACCCTTAGAACACAGAGCATTTTGGCTGCTTTTTTCCTTTACTATGTTAAAATGTACAGTGTATACAGATGCTATTAGAATATAAGTGCTCTATAGAGTGTCTTATATCTTTTTTTCAGCACAACATATAGTTAATCTGTTCAAACACCTGAGCAAAAAGTACTCAAAAAGAGTGAATTTGTGAAATTTGGAAAATACGCGACTGTTCAAAGTTCGCTCGGCTCGTTTTTATTAACAAAAAGTCTAATTTTGTGACTTTTGCACAGCTATTGCTACTTTATATCACAACAAAAAATGTGATATAAAATGAATTATTATTTGGCTCAACAACACATAAGAAGACGGAAAAACAGACATATTTAGTTTATTCAACACTAAAGTAAACTTCATTTTCAGCAGGCATGGATGTTTTTTGTTTTTTGCAAAAGCTGTAATCAATAAAAAGAAAAATCATTACAAATGTTCAGCAGAGGAGGACGAGAGGAGCAGAGAGAGAGAACAACTCTCCCCAAAACTGTCAAATATTTAGAGGGTAATTCATATTAAATGACCTCAGCACAGAATATTCTTTTCTCGCTGGCAGGAAAGGTCGTCCGGCTTCGGACAAATACAATAATTAAGCATTACTTCACCAAACGATGATGGGAAAAAACAGTTTGACTAAATGCTTATTTTAATTTGGAAGAGATTGAATTTAGAATTGGGGGAAAAAAACAAACGCACACATACAGTTAAGATGAGACATTTATGAACACTTACTGTACAGCATCATGTCATCTCTATTAGAAACTAAACAATTACTCAAATCATCGATTATTATTATTATCATTATTATTATTATTATTATTTTGATAATGGATTTATCAGTTTGAGGTTGGGAATGCCCCACAAGCTCAGGAGAGGGACTTTTTCTACACAAGCGAGCATTGTATGTTGTGATGAAGGGAAAAAAGTGTCGCTCTAAGCATGCATTTTTGGGAAAAAACACACACATGCTGCTTACAGAAATAATGCCACACTCCTCCTCCTCCTTCACTTTCATTCTCACACACACACACACACACACACTGCGTCATGGGGGTCAGGCTGAGATGGACTTTCCAGTGTTGTCATCGAGCAGAGACGGGACGAGGACAGTTTAAGATAAGAGGGGATTTTCCCCCCAACTGTAGAGTCTCATAAACTTCAAACCGCTCTTCATCTCCAGAGAGACACAGAGGGAGACAGGTGGCATGAAGACAGGCACTGCTGGGGTAAGAGACTGACATGAAAGACATTTATTTTGAGTTCATTTGAGACAGAACTGTAACGAACATGGGGCAAAAAAGACAACAGGACGCTCGAAAGCTCTAGAAAAACAGGAGAGTGGTGGCATCAGAGGTATTTATAATGATACAAAGCAAAATCAATTTCTTAAAAAGTAGAGTTTGTGGGGGTTTTGTGTGTGTGGTTATAAGAGATTCTGACATTATGATATTATTTTAACAAGTTTACTGCTTTTTGAAACTGTCACCGTTTCACTCCCTGCACCAAAGTCCAACTATTTTTTGGAGTGCTTTTCCCTCTATGGACTTTGGTGTAGAAGAGTGAGAAGAGTGAGTCCAGTCAGAAAAGGTTGTTTAAGAAGCAGCAAACTTTACTTTAATTTTACGATATCACAGACTTGTGTGTCCCTTGCTTGTGGAGATGGCGGCAAAGTCAAAGAGGAGCATCGAGTTTGTGTTCCGAGCATCAAGAATGAACCTTCAACCTCAGCTTGTTTTGTGTTGGACTCGCACAGGTCGCTCCCGCCGTGGGCAGGATAGCGAGCCGAGTCCTCCCGAGTCAGGATCAGGGAACCGGCCGAGCTCCGGACAAACACGAGCCACTGACCCGGCGGCGCTCGCGACCTTTGACACGCAGCAGGCCGCTCACTCGCTCGTCCCTCTCGTCCCCAACTCATCTGCACGCTCGGCGAGTCAGGGTGAGCCGGACTGCCTTTGTCTGCTGTTGTCTGTGTCGGGGCTTCTGTCGCTACTGTGAACACAAATAAGGTCGTTCGTCATGTGTTGCCTCACGTGCCGTTGACAGGATGATGGACGGATGTTTTGGGAGAGAAACACTCGTCGCGAATCTGACTGGTTTTGCAGTTTAACCACATACAGTCTGATTTATTGTAGTTGTTTGTGCTGTTTATATCCACCAAACTCTATTTGAAACATCTGAAGCCTCAGGCTGAGCTGTGTATTTACCATAACTGAGTAGAATAGGAAATCCTTTTGACTGTGTCTTGAAAAACCTCCCACTCTATCTCCCTGTTTACTGTCCTCCTCCTCCACTTCCTCCTCCTCCTCCCTCGTTTCTCCCTGGGTTTCCAAAGTCTAGTCTGTGTGTTTCCCACTGTTGTGTAAATAAGGTGAAGGTAAAAGGATGAGGCAGCTCTGCTCCGTGCAGTCGGTGCAAGGTCATCAGCGCCTGTGTCAGCACTGCAGTGCGGCGCACCACAACATCTGACACACAGACACACACATAAAAACTCACACACAGCAACACGGTTCAAAAGTCCGTCCTCGTTCTATGTTGTGTTGGAGCAGGGGCGTCAAACTCATTTTTGTTTCGGGGCCATAAACTTTTACAAATCTTTTTTTACAGTGTTTGTTTACAGTTTAAAGTGCAATTTGACCAATATTATGCCTAAATGTACCATTCACACATCACACTGGATCTATAAAGGCACACACATTTCGTCACAGGTAATATTTGATCTTCATGAATCAAGAAGCAGTTTGATAAAAACTGAACCTAATATTCAAGGGAAAAAGAAAGGAATGTAATAGCAGCAACTGGTTCACATGGACTTCACGTTCACTGAGAGTTTTAATAACGTGTTTTCAGTTCTGTTCCAGCTTTACCCGAATGGCAACACTTCATATCAAAACGGGGGGAAAAAAGGAGTTTTGACCTGGTTTTGATTTGTTATTCATCAAAAAAACACTACATGCTCATTCGGATTTGACATTTTTGGTGATTATGGGTGTAAAACTGTGGAAACCACATCTCGATGCTGGATTACTTTTGTCACAAGTGTCAGAAATGTTTGTCGTGGACAGACAGAGGACAGAGGACATTGCATTGACTTACATTCATTTGCCTGGAGACTTACTCTAACCTTAACCATAACTACTACTGGCCTAACACTAACCTTAACCCTAACCATAGCCTCATCCTAACCATATGCGACGATGTCTTCACCTTAAAATCTAATGAGTCCCCATGATGTGACTGTGTAAACAGACGCAGAGCAATGCAATGTTGATTTAGCTCAATTTTCTTTAGAGATTATTGTATATTGAATTCAGTGTAGCTATGAAATCAATGCCATAACAAGCTCTGATAGACTGTGGAGTTAATCTGCAGACTTAATATCAAAGATATCACCTTTATTTTCAGGTTTTTGCACTCAGAATGACTCTCTATGATCTGCTACAGTAGTTACAAAATAACTCGGACAGAACTGAAACTGCACATAATCTCCAGTTTTACTTGGTAATTATAATCTAATTTCCTGCAGCTTCAGACCGGTGAAGCAAAATCAAAATGACCTACTTCATACTATGAATTAAAAATGACAGCTGATTGTTAGTTTGGTTCATTTAAGAGGTTAATTTGTTGAAAGTTCAGGTTACTCATTAGGTAAATCCCAGCTTCTGTAAGGATGTGTGTCTTTCAGCATTTATGAATCATGATACCATATCTGCACCAGGATTATGTTTCATACAGCACATACGCACGGTTAGGAAATTAATGCCATTTCCTGCAGGATTCTGTGAACTTTTATAATTGTACTCCACATGATTCGTGTCCAAGCTTTAATTAGCTGGTTCTGTTTACTTTTACTCCTTCAATCCTCTTTGTCTTGTTGTCCGTCATTTATTATGTACTATTTTCTTTTTTTATGCCATTTTCTTCTTCTTCTCTACCTCTTTTCAAACCGGGTCACTGAATCTCAAGAGAAAACCGTTCAATTAGCTCCAATATTTGTCAAATTTATCAATATCACATAATTTGGGTCATTTTCCCAACGTAACTGTGGTTAATATTGAGTTGATATAGCAACGTTTGAGTGTGTTTATGTCCATGAGATGGGTTTATATACTGTATTTTATTGCTGTTGTTATATTCTTATTCTCTTTTTTTTCCATTTCAGGCTGCTGGGAGGATCACAAGTGCATCAGCAGGTATGATAACCCTGAAGTGACATTGTGTGTGTGTGTGTGTGTTGGTCAGAGGATTGTGTTCATTTGCTATCCCTCTCTGTTGGATTGTTTGCATTCCCGCTTTGGGATAAAACTGGACTTCTGGGAATGTCTCCCCCACAGGATTCCGAGCCTGTATGTCAAAACCCCAACCACCCAGAAGTCATTTCTGCAACAACACGCACGCACACACATGCACACACACACACACACACACACACACACACACACAAGCCTTTCTATAACATATGCATATTCACAAGCACAATAATTTTGTACCTGAAAGGCAGCTGCATCCGTTCAGTCCAGCATGTTTCAGAAGACGTGAGTGGAAGTGGTTTCCATAGCTTGTTTTGCTTTTGGAGTTTTTTTTTGCTCTCCACTGTTTTCCGACACTGTGTACAGCAGGCGTGTTCAAAGTCTGGCCCGTGGGCCAATTGCGGCCCTCTTGTTGGATTTTATGCTTTCCGCAGCTTCAGTTTTAGAATGTAATATTTATGACCATGGACGGACTGGGACAGAAGTTTGGCCCAGTCACGTGTCACATGACTGACAGATTCACAGACTTTATTGTCATTCAAATATATGAAATTTCAGTAGCAGCAGTAGGCATACTGCCTTATATACCTTATACAATAAATGTATATATGTATATATACATATATGTATATATATGTATATATATATATATATACATGTACTGTGTGTATATATATACATATATATATATATTCGGTTTAATTGCCACTTAAAAATGATAATTGTGACAATTAAAGTCAAATTATTATGAAACAGTGCATTTGTATGCAACTTTTACTGTTTAAAAAAAAAAGATCTAAAGAGACCATTGACCCCCGGGAATCTTCATATTATCAAATCTGGCCCTCGTTAAAAGAAAGTTTGGACCCCCCTGTTGTGCAGGTACTTCACCAGAACCAAAACAATGGACAACATCTATCATGTTAAAATGAAGATTAATACAGTTTTGTATTAAGTTTCCAGAGAAGATGGACTTAAGTTTCCAGAGAAGATGATTAATGAGTCCGACTCTGACCTCTGTCCGTGCGTCTTATCATCAGTCTGTGTCCACTTTGATTGACAAGCACAGGCATCGGCGGTGTAGTTAAGTGGAGTCCGGGGAGATGGAGTCTTTGGCGACAGGGTCACATTCGCCGCGCTGCGTGATTGTTTATTTTTGTATGTTTTGTCTGCGTGCCTGCGTGTGTGTGTGTGTGTGTGTGTGAGACAGACGTTACAGTTGGGGTGTCTCCAGTGTTGCACCACCGTCAGCTACAGGGTCGCATTACTGTCTGTGGAGGAGTCGTACACTGGAGGTAATGAGGCCCCAGAGGTTGCCGGGAGGTCAGAGGTGATGTGTGATGAGAGAGTGTGTGTGTGGGTGTGGGGAACACTTAACCCAAACGTGACAGTGCTCAGGGAGGAGGAGTGTAGATTACGTTCATTGTTTTGGCGTACATGCCTCAGGTTTGTTTTCTCACTCTCACTTTTGTGTATTTTTCTCTCTCTGATACGAGGAAACACTCTGGCCCGTTCGACAGAAATCTCGTCTAATCAGTCGCCGCCGGTTCGGCCTGTGTGGTCTGCGTTTCACGAGATATGATACGTACGTATCTCCGCTCGCATAGCTGACATAGCTCACTCTGCTCTCAGCCAGATACGCAGGGAAATACCTGTTTCTGCTGGGGTCTTATTTTTCTAACCATCCACAGCAGAGTCCGGGATTATAAAAAGCATAATTATTGTCCATCAGATATGCATGTTAGTGAAAAGTCTGACTGCAGGGATTCAGTTTCCGTGTGTGTGTGTGTGATGCGGGAAACCTTCACTGCTGCTGCTGCTACTGTGTGTTGTTGTGCTTCACAAACCTCACACACAAAAGCAGTCAGCTCAGCAATTAACTGCCAATAAATCTCCATCACTTAATGATGGTGACTCAGTGTGTGTGTGTGTGGTAAATATCGTGCAGCACTGCTTTAACAAGTCTGGAAGTCGTCTTGGCTGTAGTCCCAGTCTCTCCTCTCTTCCCTTCACCCGTTTCATTTTCTTCTCTTCTTCCGCACTCTTTTGTCTCCTCTCCTCTGTCCATTCAAACTTTAATTTTTTTTTATTCCATGCCTATTTTCCACCTATTTTACAGTAACTGTTGTATTCTCGTCTGCAGGATGCCGCGTCTGTCTCTCTCAATCTCATTAATTATGAATTCATTGTCTAGCTGGTGTCCCTTTTCACTTGAACCCTTAAGTTATCTCCTTAAGTGATTGTTTATGTTATAATTTGAATTTGTACACGGAAGCTAAATGAGTAATGTTTCAAATTAAGATGAATTTAATGCAAAAACATCAACAGGTTCTCGGTCCACTGGTAAATCCAGATCTCTAACTCAAGTTATTTGTCAAATAAATGATATGTCACCATACAGTATGAGCCCTTAAATAGGTTTTACTTGCAGTAAACATTCAGAATGTGCTAATAATAGTTGGTGAAAAGATTTTTTTCTGCCGTGGCAAGAAATAATGCTGACGAGAGCTGAACCAACACAATGAGCTGAAAGATGAGTTCTTCATCGTGATTCATTATAACCTCTGAGTTGCTATAACATTATAATAATATTTTTTTTCTCTTTAAAGGACCCAGTATGTGAGAAATGGTGACAACTAATGGTGAGACTGGAGATTGTAACAGACACAGAGGATGTCATTCTACTTTGCTTGTACACTAAACTTCTGCTTCAAAACACAAAATATGTCTGGTTTGTCCTTTTGGGGCTCCTGTAGAAACATGGCAGCACGTCATGTCGCGCTCTGTAAAGCCAAAACAACAACAAAAACACTTTAAATAAAATATAATCAGTGGTGTTTTTCAATTTCTCCCAGTAATCCCTCCTAAATGTTCCTTTAATTATCCAGACATGATGTTTGTAATAATATTCAGTTAGCTAGTATATTGTATTAGGGGTTTATTTGTCATAAAAATACCTCTCGACTCAGCTCTCACATGAGACTCTCGTACTTAGTGTTTATTGTTGTGTTTGTTTCAAGCTGAAGTGTGTGTGTGTGTGTGTGTGTGTGTGGTCCTGCAACCCTAGCTCCAAGAAGAGTCTTGAGAAAGGAAGTTGGCCTTTTTTTTTCTACTCAAATGCTTATTTTAACAACTTAAAACCCTCACAATATGTATATTTCACTCCTAAGTGCCTTTTTAAAATGAGACGCTCGGCAGCAGGAGCTCCTATCAGCATGTGATCTGCACTCTCGTGACCTGTGGCGTTTCCTCCTCGTCCATTAGCTATTGTTTCCCCCTCCCGGTCCTGCTCCGGGTCTTCCTAATGCCATACCACAGTCTGGGCCCCGTGGCCCTCTGCACTCTGAGCTCCGTGCTTTCTCGTTCAGTCGCATACTTTTTTACCTCAGGCTGTGTCTGGCCTCACTTTCCTCTGTGTCACCATCTTCATCGTCTCCCCCTCTTATTATTGGCTGTGACCTTTTTTGCTTTGTGGGCTCTGCCCCACTCACTGATAACCATCTCCTGCTGAAGGTGAGGTGGGACAATGTCAACACACGCTTTATCTACGCACAGGCCGGACAAGGTGGTTGTTGTCGTTGGGGCGAGTCAGTGTCGTGCTGGACGGAAAAACACCCCCAATTAGCTCCTCCCCGACCCACTTTCCTCCTTTCGGGAACTCAACTCCTTGACAGCTTGTGCAGAAATATCCATATTGTTGACTCAGGTCCACGTGAACACTCGGGTATGATCTCTGCTCTCCGTGATGTCGCTGCTTTCGGTGTCGTGATGACACACGGGAAGCATGTGGGTGCTAGAAATATGAGAAATATGTCTGCAGATCAAACTCAGGAAAATGTGACTTTTTTTCCCACTCCATCTTCCACTGGACGGAAAAATCAAAACATGTTCAAACTTTCTTAAAACTTTTAGTTTGCATTGTTCCGTAACATCACCGCACGTCCGCTCCTTCCTTTTGTAGAGTCTTTCTTCTGCTTAATCACCTGTCAGTCACTTTTCTCTCTCTGATGTGTTGAAGTCAAGGGTCACATGTCAACGTTGGACAGCTTTATTTGTCTCACGCAAAGTTCCTAATGATGTTTTTTTTTTTTTTGGTTAAATATGCTGTTTTCAAGTTGAATCCAAAGAGTGTGATGTCGGGTAAACTCAGGAACAGATGTTGTAATCTGAATCCTGCTCACTGCAAACATATGGAATTGCTATGCGATCCATACGTTTTTGTGGGTGTGTGCGTGTGCGTGAGTGTGCGTGTGCGTGTGTGATCACTAAAAACAGAGATAGTATGAGCTGGGAATTTAGGTCACATTCACACAAAACCATCTGTTCACTGGTTTCCTTTCACAGTTTATAGGAAGAAGGGTTTCTACCTCGATTTGCTCATTTGTTTAATGTTGAAAAATAGCAGCTTTTAAATTTGAAGCGAGCTGCTGTGGAGGTGACATACTGTACAGTGTGTGTTGTTGCGTGTGTGTGTGTGTGTGATTCAAGCTCCCGAGCAGCTTGGCCTGAATGACTGAGTGTTGCTGAAAATAGAAGACAGTGGCAGGGATGAAGAGGAGTAAAAAAAAAATGAGCAGGAGGACGAGAATAGGGGAAGAGAGGATACTCGGTTGCTAAGCAGATATTAGAGTAGGGATGCTGGGAGAGAGGAGAGAGGAGAGAGGATTATCATGTGATCTGCTAAATCATTGATTCGTCTCCTTAACTCCCAAATCCAGACATTGCAAGCACACGCAGCTGTTGACTTTTTACAGTGTTGCCATAATGATGCAGGAGAGTCTTTTAGTGGAGAATATTAAGTGGTCAGAATGAACTGAATGTATTCTATAATTAGTTTGTGTTCATGTTTTTGTTGTCATTGTGTTTTTTAAATCTCCTTAAATAATGAAAAATATGGGCAAGGACTTTAGAGTAGTGCTTCTTTAATAGTTTATACCAATATTGAGCTCTAGAAGAATCCATGTATCGTTTGTTTTTCAAAATAAAACAGAACAATGAAAAAACAGATAATTAGAATCATTTCTTTGGCCAATTTCCGATATTGTGCTCAAATGAATAATTAAAGAAGCGTTTCCCAATCGTCCGGTTTAGATTTTTTCACAGGAGACCGATTTTTATTCCCAATAATATAATTTTATCTCTCGCCATCCTCCTCTTCCTCACATATACTAGAGAATATGTGAATAGAGAAATTAGATTAAGATGGAGCGAGTGATAATATGTTCCATTTTCTACACACTCAAAGTCAAAATTCCTCAACTCCTCTCAGATCACATATCCTGGTAAATACAGTCGGAACAGTATTTCTAGAAAGTTCACGTACCACAGTTTGAGAACCATGGCTTTAGAGAGTCTGTGTCCGTCACATTGCGTTTTTTTGTGCAGCCTTTTTTTGACTTCGCCTCATCCGACACTGACCTCAGAAAACCTCAGGTAGAAGCATGAGGAACTCAACCATCTCCTCCTCCTCCATCATCTCCAAACATCTCCAAAGTCTGTTTTTGTAGCCACTGTAAAATGTGATTACTCTGCCTGTGGAGACACCCGTGATGTGCTGTGTGTTTGTTCTGAAAGATCAGATCGCGGGTCCGTCCACGTCCACGTCCGTCTCGCTGCTTTGATCGGCCGTTTAAGGCCCTGGAATGTGTGAGGCTGGTATTTTGATTGGGCCACTGCTGTGAGGCCGCGTTCCCGTGGTGTTTGCGCTCTCTCAACGCTCGTAGCGGAGGTCGACCTCAAGGGCCGGGCTCATCCCTCCACAGAGCATAGTCGTGCACATCACAGAGGAGAAATAATAAAACTGACCCCCGGATCAAAGTCAAGCCACACCGCACTCGGATGGTTGTGTAGTTTTCACACAAAAGTGATTTCTGACCTGGGGCCACTTTTCTTCCACAAGTCCCGTCCATCTTCACTGTAGAGCAGCCACTGTAGCTGTCTCTCGTTTCTGTGGCACGATTGTCCTTTCATGTGTCACTTGTCTCTTATGTTATGGACATGTGTGCAGGACGTGAGAGGCCAATTGTTGTCGGTTCCATGAACATCTGAGACATCAGGGAAATTGTCAGTATTTTCCATTAGAACAAGATCTTTCTCTAGTACAGTATTGCTGCAGGGTGAAGCACCGTTTGCAGCTTTAAAATAATCACCTTAGTACATGCTTTATAGCGCTCATATAGTATCTGGATTCTCTCGTCTCCCGCCGTTGGTTCTTTGTGAGTTTTTCCACCTCCTGCCTTCTGGTTCTTCTCTTCACAATAATGAAGTCTCGGACTCACGATCTGAGCCCACACACCTGCTTTCAATACCTACGCTCTCCTTTTGACATCATTGCTCACAAATCATCATCATGTCTCGAGCACCGCAGATCCACATTCTTGCCAACTGCAGGATCCGCACAACTCCTACTGCATAACTCAGGTCTTTTCAACGTTTTCTAGTGATTTCAGCCAGTTGTTACCCTGAAATCAACCGTTGACGAGTCATTGACTTAAGAATCTGAACTCCCGTTAAGGAGGCTTGAGATGAGCAGATTAGCGGCAATTATTGGTGTTAAAATAAGATGAGAAAGTCCTTTATTAATCTAGAAGTGGGGAAATTTACATTGTCACAGCAGCAAAGATGCTAAAGATAAAGGTAATAAATAATACACATGCATTTCCCACATAATTATATTAAAGTACCCTGCCCACTGCTGTGATGGTGTCCTGCAGGGAGAGGTCATCCACCACAGTTTTTAATCAGTCTGTCCAGCCTCTTCCTGTCCGCAGCTGAGATGCTACTCCCCAAAAAAAGATGGCTGATGCCACTACGGAGTCACAGAAGGTCTTAAGGAATTGCTCCCTGCTCTCCATAGCAAGTGGAAATTCACAGACCTATTGACTTTACATCATATTCTATTAAAGAAGAACTGGAATGGAACCGTGTACCCCCTGGTGGCTACTCGGTATATTGTTACTTCCTGGTTAGCTTCAATTATTTGTTTATAAATTCTGAAAGACGCGTTTCAATCATGTCAAATCACTTAAACATTTTCTGTTGTCTGAATGCTTGTGAAAATGCTTGATCACTCCATTAATACCTTCTTTATTTATTATTTTCTCATCGTTTGTCATGTTTGTCTGACTGACAGTAGCAGCCACACATCGTTATTGGACACCAGGCATTTGCTGTGTGTGCAAAGTTGGAACATTACCTCTAAATAACCCTTCCCTTCAAAAACTGTTTGCTATACGTTTAATAAGGGAATCAGTCAAACTGAGCAGACGTCACATTCACATGATTCTTTTTACCTCCTTACTTTCCATGATCAACTATCCGGACGACGACCACCACATTAGTGAAGTGGTGTTCGGTGTCCAGATAACTCCAGGATTGTGCTGACTGCTCGGGATGTCGGACACGCCTCAGCAGGCTGAAATGTTGAATCAGGTTATCTGCTCATGGATCCATGCTGACCTGCAACTCAACACCACAAACAAACAGGACGACGTCCGACGGTGTCGTGTCGTGCAGACGGCAGCTGAGGAGCGTCCCGGGCCGGTCTGGCATTCCTGGGATGACACCAGTGTTTGTGCACTTTCACTTTCACGCTTCTCAGGCTGACTCAAAACAGCGGCCGCATTATTCCGATTGTGAGGAAATGGTGCGGAACCTCAGACCCACTAAGAGCCACTTTTAGTTTTCTTTTGTTCCGTTGAGGTCCCCAGGTCACTGATACCCCTGGAGTCTTTTGAAACGCCTCTTGCGTGATGTCATTACGTCTTTAATGAGATTTAAAAACATTTGTCAGTTGGAAATGGAGGTATAAGCAAACTAAGCAGTTGCCTGGGGGCCTCCCGATCACCATGGGACCCCCAATAATGTGTGGAGAACGGAATCTATACTTATCTTTACATATCTTTAGATATTATTGAAGATTGCTCATTTAGTGCACATTTTTAACTCCTAACTGGTTTAATTCAAGTTCAGAATCACCACACATGCACATAATGCTTCCCCTTGAACATGAAAGCGAAAAATTAATTCAAGGCCACTTTTGTGATTTTACTGCCCAATAACAATAATTTATGCTATTTATATTATTACGTTTGTATCAATAATAGTCAAGCACGGGCTCCTATGAGGGGGTCGGCGCGTGGCCCCCCATTTTATCCTATTCTGCTTATAGGGCCCCATAAAGGCTTAGGCGTAATAAAGAATATTATCAAAGTCATTTGCTGATGAAATCCCAACATTTCTGTTGAGACAATTTTGTTGAGTTTAAGGTCAGATTTGTGACGAGAGACGCCAAGAAAAGCATTTACAACACAGGCTCAGTTTCGTGTGTGTGTGTGTGTGTGTGTGGGATTGAAAGAGATCCTTGTTTGGGTGAGTGGGTGGGTTTGGGTCATGGAGAATGTGTGTGTGTGTGTGTGAGTGTGAGAGGGGAAGTGAGAGAGAGAGGGAGAGAGAGAGAGAGTCTTGCACATGGGGAGTGAGGGGAAACCGCCTCTCACATCTGGCTCTCCTTGTCAGAGTTCCAGTCTCCTCTAATGAAGAAGTTGTGATGCAAACAATTCTGCACCTTCACACACACACACACACACACACACACAGATGAGAGGGTTATAACACCGGCTGTATCAGTGAGATCAGGACAGATTTGGTGGCTAAAACTCGCGTCAGTCGCTCTCCGTCCGCCTGCTCTGCTGCAGGGACGTGACGCAGCGCGAGAGGAGCTCCGTACCAGGTGAAGCGGTGACGACCACTGCGGCAGCTGAGCCGGGACACCCCGCTCCTCCTCCTCCTCCTTTTCCTCCTCCTCACCACACTGGAATATAACGAAGAGCACCGCTGAGGGGTGGAATAACGTGCGTTGGCTGGCGGGACCCGCTGGGTTTCAGTGCGGAAAATGCGTCCCCAGGCGCCGCAATGACAACCCGGCGCAAGTCTGCCAGGCTACAGCTGCGGCGGTCGATCAGCGAGCAGCTGCGGGACTCCACGTCCCGAGCTTGGGATCTGCTGTGGAGGAATGTCCGGGAGCGACGGCTGTCAGGTCAGAGAGCCAACTCGTGAAAACTGAAACTTACTTTAGTGAATCAAGTCTGTCACATTAGCGCGGATCGTGGACTTATTTATAGGCATCTTTAAAACTAGGTTTGGCGTGTTTTCATTTTACGCGTCCCTGTTTGAGGTCATCATGTATTTAATTACTCATAAGGAGAAGTTTGGAGACTATAATTAGAAGCGTATGGAAGACAAAAACTGTCTCCTGCTTTTATAGACTGCTGTGTTGGCTCGTGCTCGCAGAGGCATGCGCTGCGCGCGCTCACTGATATTTTTGGGAAGGTCATTGTCAAATTTAGTGCTCACAACAGCGCAGGCATGTGCAGTCGACACAGTTCCTGCGTTCCTGTCCTCAGAATGGTTCCATTCATTTAGAACTGGATTAAAAAATGTGCGGCAAGTGCGGAAGGAGTCAGTTTGCTCTGTTTTGGCCTGGACGCGCATGTTTTAGATGTCCCTCTCTTACCAGTGCGTCAGAGCAGCAGCAGCAGCAGCAGGAGGAGGAGGAGGAGGAGGAGGAGAATTTTGGGGGAAAGAGACGAGAAGAGAGAAAGATATGCAGAGAGAGAGAGATGCAGCTGTCTACTCACTTTAATATAATTACCAAGATGCCCACCACTTAAGCAAATTAAGACGCTTACATTTTCCAAACGCACACAGTAAACCATTGAGTCTGGAAAATCTTTCAAGTTATTTCCACTGTTGCAATTTGTGATGACTGTTGCTTTGGTGATGCTTTTACGCACAATTACCACAGGACACCTGCTGCCCTCGCTAATCCTCGTCCCCCTTTTTCCCCTCACTCCTTCCTCCTGTCGTCTATAGCCAGATTTCCCCAAACTACCCTTAAACTTACAGCTCCTCACTTACCCTCACTCTCCATCACCACCACTGACTGCTTAACCCATCAGCTCAGACGGCACAGGGTTCACATGTGTGCGGGCCACATTTTTGGAGATGGCGTGGATCCTTAAAGTGTGCACATCTGGTCATGTTGAGTTTAGTCAGCTGTAATAGTTCATTTGTTTTTTGTTTTTTTTTAATTTCTGCTGTTGAATGTGAAGTGTTTTCATTTCTGGCGTGAGCTCATGAGGCTAAAGATATAAAGTTTAATGTGGAAACACAGCTGATACACAAACAGAACATATATCATCATGGAAGAAAAAGTATAAATTACATTTGGTGAGATGCTGTGCTGACCAAATGGACAGTTCAGTGTCCTAAACATGAAGTGAATAGGTTTATGATTGCATTTATGGCTCCATTTGATCGTATTTGCATTAGGGATGGGAATCGGTATCGGTCAGTATCAGTATCGGTCAGATACACGTCAAAATCACTGGATCGGATATCGGACAGATTAAAAATGTAAAATACAATACAATCCAGAATCTTGTATATCACATGCTTCACTATGCCCAGATAGTAAATCAGCAAAAGCATTTTAGCTGAGTCATGTTTGGGCAGCAATGTATCGGACTAATATCAGTAGATACCGGAGTTTGTGATATCGTATCAGACACCAAAAATTACACAGATACCTCTTTTTGTGTGTGATACCAATATCACAAACTCGAGTATTCAGTGATATTAGTCAAATACAGTCATTTTATTCCACTTTTTTTTTGTCCGATACTGATACCGATATCACAAACTCAAGTATCTACCGAAATTAGTCTGATACAGTCATTTTATTCCACTTTTATCACCTATTTCCAATACGTCATTGTGTCACTGAGGAAATATCTTTCACTGCTTTTGTAAAGATACTCAGTTATCACTGTAAATGAAATCGGATGAATTATATTCAGGGATTCAAGCTTTAAGCAACATTCCAACATTCCAGATTATACAAGAGGCTGCTTCAAGCCTTTTGTGTAGGATTAAAGGTCCAGTGTGTGACATTTAGGTGGGTTTATGCATGGCATGCATATCTTGAATATATTATTACCAGTATTTTCTGGATAAAAGTATAATTGCTTTACAACATCCCTCTGGTACGTGAAAGCCACCGTTGTTGAGCAGAGGAGCGCTCTGTTTCTTATAATCTGTAGTCTCATCATTAGATGTCACCAATTCTTCCACACTGGGCCTTTAAGAAAAAATGTGCATAGGATTCAAGTCAATTCTCTTTTAGAAGATGTTTGTTTTTGTCGAGTCACATTTAGGTAACGTGTTGAAGGATAAAACTTTGTCATGACTCAGAAGTTTGGAAATACTCTGACTGTGGAGTTTCGATTGGTTCCATTTGTGTTATAATATATAACAAATATGGTTATAAATAAACAATCCATTATTAGATCTGCAACTGTTTCACTTGGGCTTGAGTGACGTCAGTAAAGAGAATCTTTTGTTTTGCATCATCACATATTTGTGGCTGTTTTTAGGTCACTATCTCTTTGTTTAGTGTTTAACGTTATTTTCTTCTGTCAGTTAAACTGATCACTTTTTCAGAGATTGCCTGAAGAGGGCAGTCTCCTCAAATCAGATCATGTAACGGTTTAATATTTCGCATCTCTGACTTAGTTTGACTGAGCATGACAGAGTGTGGAATCCCTCTCTGTAACATCAGGATTGTGTATGTGTGTGTGTGTGTGTGTGTGTGTGTGTGATATGAGAGACACTACTGACCTCAGACTGACTTTGCTGTGACCTACTTTTCACGCGAGCCCCCAAAACTGCCCTTTTCCTCCCTAAGATGAATTAAAATGACCTGCTCTATCCTCGACTCCTTGAAATCCACTCTTCTCCTAAACTAGGTCAAAGAATAAACGTGCCGCCTCCTCCTCCTCCTCCTCTTACTGCATTCCATAGATTTATCTCCTGACTGAACTGTATGACAGCGTTCACTCAGCGTTGCTCCCTGCAGCTGCCATAGGACAGATGTTTTTGTTTCATGCAGGGAATGTGACTGTTGTATCTGCTGTGATACATTGTCAACATGTGACACTTGACGGCATGAATTTAGAGAGCGTTTCTCAATGGCGTTACTGTCCCACGCAGCGTGAGCAACAATAGCGATGGTCAAACGTACATTCCTCTCCCACTCCCACTCGCTCTCTATTGTTCGGCCCTTTCCCTTTCACATTTTCCACGACCGTCCTCTCTCGTCTTTCCCACACTCCCTCGCTCTCAGATACACAAACACACGCCCGAGGCATGAACCAAGTGGTCAGGAAGTCGGGCGCTGTTCCCTAAACTCTCCCGCCATTGGCTGCAGGTCATGTGACCACAAGGGGGGAGGGGGAAGAATAAGGTCTGTCATCTGCGCCAGGTGGTGCGATGAAGCCTGTGTGTTTGTTGGAGTGTGATGAGCAGAGGGGAGGAGGCAGCCGGGTGTGGAGCTGACTCAGCTTCCAGTGAGGGCATGTTAGAGGCAGGAATTCACAAGGAGTGTTCACAAACAAACTTATCAGGGCACGAGGGAGGAAGGCTTGTGCATTAGCAACGATTGTACTGCAATGTTAGGGAGGTTGTGGGCATCAGTGTGAGCGTCATGGACCGTGTGGACGCAGCAAGTGCTGCAGGGACTGAAGGGGCAGTAAATTCCAGGCTGGACAGCGTGGACGATGCAAACACAGTGGGAGCAGGCAAAGATAAAGACGTTATCGGTGCTGTGGTTTATGGCAAAATGAAATACCCCACGAGTGCAAGCGTCGCTGGCCGTGTGGACGAAACACCAAGTGCTGAGGAGGATAGTGTGGACAGTGGTGATGATGTCTTTGTGGACAATGTGGATCAAAGTGCCAAGGGCAGCAGTAATGACGGTGAGAGTGACGGTGACAGCACCAATGAGGGCACCTGCCTGGAGGCCATGACCCCTGACGGGCAGGACCACTACCTGAGGCTGGGTGACAGCCCTCGGCGGCGTTCTGCCCTGCGCCTCTCGCGCATCATTGCTCGCCAGCTGCTGCTGCGGCGGCTGGCACAAGGTAGAAATGCAAATGATTCTATTTATATAGAAAAGTGGCTGTTTAATAATAGTTTTTTATTTAGGACCAGAATTTGACTTGATTAGTCTCTTCTATATCCATCTATCGATCATCTATCCATCCATCCACCTACCCTCCTATCTTCTTACCTACCTACCTACCCTCCTAACTTCTTACCTAGCTACCTACCCTCCTATCTTCTTACCTACCTACCTACCTTGCCAACCATTGCCTTACAAACTTTACAGATACCAATTTTAAACAATGTAAGTTTTGATGGACATTTAAGGATTGTTTACCGTCTCCGTCTCTGACTTTCTCACTGAGCATTTCCTAGTATTTTTTTCTTTACCACTATAAATTAATATGTTAAATAAAAATACTGTGTCTATCTTCTGTTTCAACACTTTATTGGCAAGAGCTCACACGCATGAAGTTGCCAGAACTCCCACTTCTTTCTGCTTTTCTCTGTTGGATTTAATATGGAGGGAAAATGTCTTTCAGAAATGTGAAAGAAATCACAACAAGCCCTGCAGGAGTAGTGGTATTATTGTTTTTGTCTATGTCTCCTCGGAAACCTTGTCAGCTTTGTATCCCATAGTTAACTTCCTCGACTTCCTGTCACATGACGCGTGTTTCTCGGCGAGTAAACAGAACATTGTCGTGTTCATGAAACCGTCACAGCAGAGGATTTTGGGTGCGATTCTGGCTTAAAATATTACCTACTGAATCTCTTCTCTTCCTTTTAGTGGATGACATGTTTTGGGTTACTGTAATAGAAGAAATTGTATTGTATTATATTGTTGTTTTCTTTCCCCAAATAACCCCGATGACTCTGGTGAAGGAGCAGAAACGTGTAAAGTCTTGTGGCAGGCATGCGCTCTCTCCTCACAAATTTCACAGTGAAGGAGACAAGACAGTTACAGCAGGTGTGGAATGTGAATAGAGGAGCAAGTTTATGCCTGTGCTGTGTGATTGTTTCACTTATTTAACTTTCACTCACACTCCCCTACTCGTCTTCAAAATCAGTGTTTGAACCAGAAAAGGTGTTAAAGAATTAACAAATACAGTTCCTGATACAATACTGTTGAATTGTGCTTCTCAGCCCCAAGAACACGTCGTCCTTCACTGTTTAATTTAATTTCATTTCATTTAATTTAATAGATGCATGTGAGGTCTATTTCTGCAGATGGTTGACAATCAATATTCAACATGATTTACTTTTAAAACATTTTAAAAATTGTGGCAAAAGGGCAAAAATAACACAGTTATACAACTGGCTAATGAATGGTGCTGCAAGTAGGTACACATAAAGGTCATAATATTTGCCCCCAAGGAGGTGAAGGAGACATAAACCTATTCAAGTTTTAATAGAACACGCTACACATGACCTGTTTCCAAATGTGTTTAGAGACAGGAAAGTTAGGAACCCAAAAAGTCTTAATTAGGAACTAAGGAAGCAAGCAAGTAAGTGAGCTCGTTAGTTAGATAGAAGACAAAAGCAAATTAAAATAACACATTTCCCAACATAACACAAACATACCATAAAACCAAGCCACCACACAACTGAGAAGCTTGTCTAAACAACAGTGTCTTCAGCTGTTTTTTTCCCAGTCTTTTAATCAGGCCGCATCTGTCTGTCGATCTGCTGTACTCCTTCTTTGGATATGGACCAACTTTACTGAATGCAAGTTCTTAATTTGCTGGAGGAAATTTGGGAACGTTACTGGACATTAAAGCTCCTGGGAAATTAAAGCTCCGGGAACATTTGGTGGAAAATGGGCCAAATGTGTCACGTTCAGCATAGAAGCTGAAAAAATGATATGTTATATTTAAGTGTCCTGTTGATCAACACTCTTCTCCCGTTAGTAGCTGCTCTCAGCTGCAAATAATTAAAACAAGAAAGCCGTTTACAGCAGAGATTTTTGACTTGTAAATTTTCCCAGTGTTGGAAATAGGAAAACAACTATTATATAATTAAATGTCTGTGTGCATTTTTTCTAAATTGCCAGTGACATTATGTGATCATCACATAAATTAATCTATTAATCTAGAATGAACAGGTTTTCCTTTCACAAAATGGAAAACTACATAAAAAAACACCTTAATTTAACCATACCCGTGTTAGAATTAAACAGAAATGTAAATGTGTCACTGTCATGCGTTACTTTAACATCCTCTGCTGGGGGAAAGGCAGCATAACAAAACATCACAGTCAGCCTATTTATTATCACAGTGGTGAAAATCCCAGTGCTGTTAGTTATTACGGTCAACTGTTAAGTTACACTTAAACTCTCCGAGTCTTTGCTTGAGGGAAAAACAGAACATGCATCTTCCTCTTTAACATCCTCCCTCTGTCTCTCACATCACTTCCTCTGACTTCTACACAACCTTTTCTTTTTTTCTTTTGACCTTTAAGTACTTGAGCTTATGTGGGAATATGGCTGCTGTCCAGGCTCTCCATGCCTTACACATTCTGACTGAAAGGACTCGTTCAAATAACTGCGCTTCAAACACGACATAATGACGTGAAATTAATTTAATAATCCCAAATTTCTGTCCTCTTGGGAAACACTGTCATTATTCATTAGTGGGCCTCGCCACAATTACGCCAGCTTTGTTCGGTCCGAGGACTTCCTGTTGCTGTTCTTAGCTCACATGCCGCTCTGGACACATGGGAAATCCAGAGCAGGAAGTGATGTCATCCGAGGCACTTTAGGGTCCTTGAGAGCCAGAACTTACACAGACAAAATACTGAGGAATCAAGGTTGCCGTGGGTGATTAAACCTGGTAGAATGAAAGACATGGTCATGACAAAGGAAGGATATTGGACTGTTTGTTATGACGTGTACGATGCAACATCCCGTTATGTAAGGAGTTAGCCTTACAGCCCCTTTATTCCACACATGGACGTCCACATCCACACACAGTGATGCACATACCATCTGTGTGCACCTTCCCTGCTGTTGTTCCAGTTGCTCGCTGCCTGTTGTCATATTATATCCTACACAGCGTGACCCGAAAAGCAAAAGCCCAGTCGGCAGCACGGATTAGTTTCTGTGTGTGTGTGTTGTGGTCCCCTAATAATAGTGTTTGTGTACTAATTAATCTCTTGATTAAATTCTGCACAGACGAATAGTGGCGCTTTGTTCCCACAGTGACGGAGGCTCTGTCGCGTTGGCACAAACATGAAGACCCATGTGCCATGTCACGCGCGCACAAACAACAGTGAAGTACACACAACTGTGTGCTTTCTTATACTGCAACGTAATCCAGGAAAGTAAATTAGGGTATAGTGAGGTTCTCTGTAGCATACAGTATGGATTTACAGTATATTATGTATCAGCTTGTATTACCAGTGTGTACAACTGTTTGCAGCACAGTGGCTGCAGAAGTAAGAGTCTGTAATTTAGCTGAAAAGAAGGAATCTGTAAGAAGCTTTACAGCATTTTAAAAAATATATTTGAAAGCCACATGATCCTCTGGTGTTTTTTTTGTCTTAATCAAAAATTCAGCAACAAATACAGCGAAAAGGCCAAACCCAACTAGTTTTTAAAGACTCCCAAACTCTGTGGCTCACAAAAATAATCATTATTATTCATTAATGTATCCTAATGTAATCTTTTGTGGTTCTTAAAGTAGTTGCTGTGCATTTTTTTTTTGGACATTTCAGAATTCTGATTCTGATCTGTGACGGAATAAATCTGGAAGAGTTCGGGTCGTCGACGTTGTACTGTTTTAGAAAAAAATGTGATGTGATGAGGTTTGGGCTTCCTCCCTGTGGTTTTCTCACAGGCTCTGTCCTTCTCAGCTGCCCTTCCCACCCCAGCTGTCTGCCTGTCTCATCCCTTTTTGCATTTCTCTGACTCACTGGGGCAACATCTGGATCCCGCTAAACCTGCTTTTGTGAGTGTGTGTGATCGGACAACATTAAGGACGGAGGACAGGGACAGAGTCTCCTGGTTGGATTCGTTGGCTGACGTGTGAAGTGACCGCTCACCAGTCGACATGTAAATCGCCAGCTGAGATGAAGCATTTCCATCATGGATGAGACCGGGCAGCAGCACATCTGGTTACAAAGAGGATGTGGAGTTATGTTGGCTCAGAGAGGAAGAAAGCAAAGAAAGCAAGTGAATGAATGAACGTGTGAGAGAAAAGATAAAAAAGTCAGGATGACATTTTAATTAATTGTCAAGGAAAAGCTTAAAGGAATAGGTAAAACAAGGAGAAGCTGCAAGAGAGAGAGAGCTGTAAACATAGAGAGATATTGTATGTTGATCCAAACGGGGCAGAAAGTGCACAAGAGGAGGCTGTGGAGGAAAATTAGAGGGAAGAGAAACCCTGCATGGGGCAGGCTGGTGAAGGGAGGCACAGTTGTAAACACAAGGATCTGAGAGGCAGTGAGGAAAGAAAGCAGAGCCGAGAGTCCACTCCTGATGGAGAGCTGGGTTGTAGAGAATGGATGTGAGGCTGGGATGCAGAGGAAACTTCAGTCTGAGTAAAGGAGAGAGACACAGCAGCGTGTCCTCGTCTGCACCATGAGGGCACCAAGTAAGTTTTCTCTTCTCTCCGTGCGTTTCCTCGTGAAATTCTTCGCCTATTTTCGGACCCTCGGAGAAAACAAAATGTTATTTTGGTCGCCCGAAAACCTTTTGCGTTTTGCTTCTCGTGTGATATTTAGACCAGAGCAGCTATGCCGGGAATGTTGGTGGAGGGATGTAATTGCCGGACTGCGGTGACACAGCATCGTTTCCTGTTACCGTTCTCATCTCTGATGGTGAAAATGGAGGCTTTTTTTTTTTATTGCCATGCTGAACTTTGTCCCCTGTGTTTCTGCGGTGTCGCTCCCATTCACTGCCAGCACCTTTTTAAACCAATGAATGAGAGCAGTGAAAGTGAACGAGTGGAGTAGTGACTGAAGAGTGAGGCAGGAATAGTGTCGCTGTGTGTACTTCTGGCTTTTATTGTGTTTATACCTAATAACTTTGTGTGCAAGTTAATAAAGTCAAATAATAGAGGTTTATGGTTGTGTTATTTTAGCTTCAATGATATTACAATGGATATATTTGATTTGTGGACAACAAGCTGTTGATAAAGTTGACATTGTGAAGTTTGGGGATCACGGATCAACATATTTTCACTGTTTTCTTGGTGAAGATTATTCACAGATAATGAAAGAAATGGCAATTTCTGTGGCATCATTCAAACGGCAGCTCTGCAGAGCGGCATAATCAGCGCTGTGTCTTCAGTAAACACAACTTATATACGACACGTACATACTGTACATTCATATGCAAGTGGAAAAAAGTCGTAAAACAAATGCCTGTAAAACATGTCAAGATGCTGGCGGCGGCGGCGGCGGCATCTAATGGGGGGCGTGATGCGGAGTTGAAGGCCTGTTAAATTTATATTTGCATTAACAGCTGAAAGCTGACGGCTGGTTCCTCTGTGTCGTTTTTTCTTTGACAGACAATGTCTGGCTTATTTCCAGGTTTTCATTAAAACTCATCATTCCACCGAATTTCCAGAGGAAATTCAGTTCTCGGAGACGTTATTTCCCCATTTCCCCAAATACATTAGGGATAACAGACAAATACAGCGTTATGTTTGGGTTTTTTGACCTTCACTCTTCATTTAGGCTTTCATGCTCTTTATTTTGTTCATAGTGTCTACTCTTTGTGTGTGTTCATGTATTAACTGCTTTATTTTTTTTTTGCTTTTCAGAGATTGAGGCTAAGGAGGCTTGTGATTGGCTTAGAGCGGCGGGATTTCCACAGTATGCACAGCTTTATGAAGGTAACACACACACACATGTCCAATGTCCAGAATTTACTCCTTGCTGCCCTGTTTCAAACAATGAGGCAACTCCTCTCATTCCTGCCTTTCATTGTTGCTCTCTCACTGTCTTGTTTTTTTCCATCCTCACTCTTTCTCTTTTCCCTCTCTGTCATCCCTCCATCTTTGTATCCCTGCTGTCTCGGCCGCTGCGTTCTATTTCCAGTCTTCAGTTCCTGTCCAAAGGGAGGGGTCATGAGAAAGGCCTTGTTATCACTGCTGGGACTCTCGCAGCTTCTCTCTCTCTCTCAGTTCTTTCTTCCACCTTTCTTCCTCTACTGCTTTCACCTCGCCCACCACTTTTCTGTCAGCCAAAGTTTGCATGTTCTGAGCGTTTCTTTCTTCTTACTCAGACTTCTGTCTTCCTTCTCTTCTGCGTCTTTCTGGACAAAACTGCTGGCATTCATTCATTCATGTGATGACCATCATGCCACTGAAGCACAAACAGGAAATGGCCCCAGTAATCTCCAAAGCAGCTCTTAAAATCCAGCAGTTCCCCTTAAGTAGACACACACACACACACACACACACACACTCCACTGCTCCGAGAAAGTGCCATGAGCTCCAGTAATGTGGGGTTATGAATGCCGGCCTCTGCGACTCTGTGGCGGCTTCCGCCTGCATGTTGTAACTCCACTCTGCCACTACATACACAGAGGATCGCCAAAATAAAAGGCTTGAGTCATTTTTGGTGTTGGCACTCATTGTGCTTATCAAGTTATTTTTGGATTTGGAAAATGTTTGTTTGTGTGTTCTGTAAACTGCAGACGCCAATGACAGGTGTTCACTGCAGCGTAGCATGGGTTGCGTCATAAACGTCACACTTTATTATAAGTTGTCCAGCTTTTATCTCCTGTCAGTGATTTACCAATGAAACGCAGCGTCTCATTGTCTTTGTTTCGTCTTCTTCGCTAAATCTTCTACAGATTCCCAGTTTCCAATTGACATTTCTTCAGTGAAAAGGGACCATGACTTCTTGGACCGGGATCTGGTGGAGCCCTTATGCCGGTAAGGCTAGCTAGCTAGCTAGCTTATCTATCTTATCTAGTTTATCTATCTTATCTTACTTATTGTCTGTCTATCTGTCTGTCTATCTGTCTGTCTGTCTGTCTGTCTAACTATCTATCTATGTATCTAGCTAACTAAGCTAGATGTCTAGCTAGCTGCTCTGATGACATATTATGTTAATTTTATGATAAAATACAACACTTTTCTTACATAATTTTACATTTTAACACTCATCCACATATACAGGCCTCATTCTCTATCAATTTGAGTCACTGAAACTGTTTTGTTTTTTTTTGTTCTCCGACTCATCCCCGTGGTTTGGTGCTAACCACTAATCACTAGTTGTCTGACCCTGAACCTTAATGAACTCCCCATCCCTGTCTGACACTCAGACGCCCAGCCTTTGATCATGTCACCTCCCCACCCCACCGCCGCGCTCTGATCTCCCCACTCAAAGAGCGGAGACCCTCAGGGGGGCAGCGGGGAGGGGGGCGAGGAGGGAGTAAGGGGGAGAAAAGTCAGCGTATTCCACCAGATGTGTGTTGTTAGTATCTCTGCACACATCTATCATCTCTACAATCTTACAAAAATCTTCTCACTGAAATTTCCCCTGCTTACACCCCTCCCAAACCTTTTTCTTTTTTTCCCTCTCATTCATCTCCATCTCCCCAACGTCTATGCCAGAGCAGCGTGTGGTAATTAAAGCGTTGGTGAGTCCTGACAGATCTGAAAACACGTCAGACTCCCTTTAGATTTGTCCCAGGAGCTGGTGGAAAAAAACACAGAAAATGACGTCTCACTTGTTCATGTTTTCAAGAATTGTAGACATTTGTACTTATTTCCCTTTCTGTTATATATAGTGTGTGTAGCATAGAAGTCTAAATTTGTAAGAATACTGCGCACGAAATACAGGGTTTAGAGACAATAATGGCTTCCTCTGTGTACTTTCCAACTTGAATGTTTTACTTGTAGCTAGAAAGGCAGTTGATATTATAGCTTGGTGCTTTCTGCTAGTATGTTTATGGTTTATACGTAGCGACAAGATGTATTCTGTTGGGCGAATGAGGGAGGTGGCAAACCCTCAAACATGTGTGTAAAGTTCCCATCAGATCTCCTATGCAGCTGCAGAGAGACACTGCCCCCAGCACGCCAGAGTATGGAAGTGAAAGGAGGAGGCAATGGGTGAAAGATGAAGGGAGGAGGGAGGCATGAGTGGGGGGAGGATGAAGCCTACAAATCCTTGAGGGTGAGAGCAATGTCAGGGGAGTAATAAAGGATGGGAGGAGAAAAGTCGTTTTTGGAGAAAATGCGATAGGCGGTGTCAGAAAAGATGAAAGCTGGGGGGAAATGAAGAGAGCTTTTTTGAGAGTGAATTAGACAGGAAAGAGAAAGTGTGATAAGAGAGTGAATGTGAATGGGAGACAGAATACTGTACTATATATTCAACCGAACAGCTCCAGCATGTTGACGTGGCTTTGTTTCTGTGTTGCAGGCGCCTAAATACGTTGAACAAGTGTGCCTCTATGAAGCTGGACGTCAGTCACCCCAGGAAGAAAGTAAGTTCATGTGCTTATTTCACTGGTGCAGGGTGGATTATATAGTCTTAAACTGACTAAATCAGGATTTGTCAGATGTATATGTTTCCACGTGTAACACAATTTTCTTGATTGACATTTTCGCCCTCTGCTTGCCATTCTTGACATAATCCCACCCTTGAAGAAGTTTGGTGAAACCTGGATTAAGAGAAAGTAATAAATCAAAGCACCGAAATACGGATGGAAATCAATGGAAATAGAAAATGTTGATTCTTGATTCCTCCACAGGGCGATGACTCTGATGAAGATGACCCGCTGGCCATCAGCAAGCGGTGGACGTTTGAGTGGAGCAGCCGACGCTGGTCTCGTCTGCAGGACTTCCTGTTGGACAGCACCTGCGAGAGCAGCCCGACGGGTCAGGGGGAGGGGCTACGCAGCACAGTGAGCAGCGAGAGCGTGCTGACCGACCTCAGCGAGCAGGAGATCGCGGAAATCTCCTCGCTACACAGCGAGGACTCCACCTTGGCCATGCCCGACTCCATATCTATGGCATCCCTGTCTGCTTCCTATCAACCGCCCCGGGATCTTCCGCACTACAACTCCCTGCCAATCAAAAGCAGCCGCCAGGGGCAGGGAGGGCGGAGCAAAGCCAAAGAGTTTCTCCGTCGTATGGAAGTCATGCGCACTTGGGGGCCGTCGACAAGGCGGAAGAGTTCAAGTCGCAGGCCGCCGTTGGTCATCAGTGGGCCCGTGTTACAGGGGGAGGAGCCTCAGGCACTACAGGTGCTGCAGTGTACGCCAATCAACCAGTTAGAACTCAGCCCTAAACAGAACCACCAGACGGATGGCGACACGTCCGCTCTCACCATTGCCGGTGATTGTAAAGACCAGTCCACAGAGAGTGTGAGTCCCAGTGGTGAGGTTGTGGTACCCGATAAGATGGAGGCGGGGCCTATGAAACCGCGCACTGCCAGCAAGAGAAGCAGCATGTATCTGGAGGACATGGAGCTGCCGTCGCAGGGTAAGAGGACAGACGGGCAGAGCCACTTTGGCAGGAACCAGTTTCACTCGTATGAAAACCTCCTCATTCACATCCCGAAAGACCACAAACCAGGCACCTTTCCAAAAGCTCTGTCCATAGAGAGTCTGGCGCCGTCCCCTGGTGATAGTAACAATGGCAATCAGACTCAAGCCCACTCGTTTCCACCCAACAACAACGGCCAGGGTGAGCCGTGGTCTGATAAACCTCTGTCCAAGCCTCC
The DNA here is from genome assembly GCF_019176455.1 of Solea senegalensis. Classification (NCBI taxonomy): domain Eukaryota; kingdom Metazoa; phylum Chordata; class Actinopteri; order Pleuronectiformes; family Soleidae; genus Solea; species Solea senegalensis. Next base: position 18,741,023 of record NC_058033.1, read on the forward strand.
CTGTCCTGGCGCGCCGCGGGGCAGCAGGGTGAGCGTGTACGACAACGTGCCGGGCTCACACCTGTACGCCAGCACCGGGGACCTGCTGGACCTGGAGAAAGAAGACAACCTGTTCCCTCACCTGGATGACATCATACAGCACGTGAGCGGTTTGCAGCAGATAGTGGACCACTGGAGCCGCAGTGTTCTGCCAGAGGGCGAGATGACGGCGGAAGGGGGGGAGGAGGAAGGGGAGGGCCGGACCACTCCCAGCGAAGGGGAGAGAGACGGCGTCTCCTTGAATGACACTGATTCAACAGGGACCAGTCGGGAGAGGCGGGATTCTGGGGTTGGGGCCTCGCTGACAAGACCACGGTGAGCAGCTCTTATCATCACAGTTTTACTTATGAACACACAGTTGCAGATATTAAAGGAATAGTATTTTCTCTTAGTCCACTTTGAGCCAAGTGTGATGGTTGTGTTCCCTGCAGTGTTGGATTCCTTTATTCTGGATTCCAACATCTCAGCAGTTAACGATGACAAGGAAATGATCACAGAAAGCACAGATGGCGATGACGATGATAATAATAGGGCCCAAGCAATGAGAAGCCAGAGTTGTTGTCTTTTTTAACCAGACATGGCCTTGTCTCATGTTTCATTCATGTTCTCCACACCCCCAGTCTACGATGGCCCAGTTTCAGAACCTCTGATCATCTCAACCAGCCGGCGTCTTCGCTGCAGATCAGCAGCCAGTCGGCAGGACAGCTCAGCCTGCTGCAGAAGTTCTCTTTGCTGCGTCTCACCGCCATCATGGAGAAATACTCCATGTCTAACAAGCACGGCTGGACATGGTGAGTACAGACACTGCCACAGATTTACTCTAGCCTTCAACTAGCTCCTGTTTAATTCCACCCTGTGTTGTGTTTTATTGTTGTATTTACTTTTTAATTATTATTAATGCCTCAATTATAGCTTGTCTTTTTCCATATTTTTGGACAAAATCAGCTCATTGTTTTGAGCAGTTCACTCATAATTGAAGTAAGTTCAAATTTGGGAGTTGGATACATGATAAGTTTCCAAAATATTTTCTTAAATTTCTTTTTCAGATCTTATTTCTTAGAGTATTCTCATTTATACAACATGGATAAACCTCCTGCCACACTCTCATTGCCTTCTTGTTTCCAGTCTTCCATTAAAACTCAGGAAACTGAGGCAAACACAAGCACATCCTTGTTTGGTTAACAAACAGGCCTGTTCACTTTTTATTATCCCCAGTGGGGAAATCCTGACCAGCATCTACATGAAGACATAGTTAACAGTTAGAGCACAGGCCTCTCTTTCCTCCCACACCCTTTCCTAATTCTTTTACTTTTTCTGTCTCCCTCTCCTCGCCCAGGTCTGTGCCCAAGTTTATGAAGCGCATCAAGGTGCCGGACTACAAAGAGAAGAGTGTGTTCGGTGTTCCCCTCATTGTGCACGTCCAGCGCTGTGGTTTTCCGCTCCCTGTGTGTTTACAGCAGGCCTTCAGCCACCTCAGAGCACACTGTCTGGACCAGGTTAGAAAACAGCTTTTACAAGAGTGGACTCCGGGCTAATGAGACAGCTGACACAAAGCCTTGTTCTTTTATTGTTATTCATGTTATTACGTATTTATAGATATTCTGGGCTGAGAAAGAGCATTTTATCGTACACTTGGACTGAACCTCTATCATCCCTCCACGGCCTCTGTCTTTGCTCCCTCTCTCTCAGGTCGGACTGTTCCGCAAATCCGGCGTGAAGTCTCGCATCCAGGCTCTGAGGCAGCAGTGCGAGCTCTCCCCCGACGCCGTCAGCTACGAGGATCAGTCGGCTTACGACGTGGCCGACATGGTCAAACAGTTCTTCAGAGACTTGCCCGAGCCTCTGCTAACGAGCAAGCTCGGGGAGACCTTCCTGCATATTTACCAGTGTAAGTCGCCGGTGGCAAGTCTGAACACACCTGTGTCTCTCTGCTTTCCCCAGCCACAAACTGAGATTTAAAGTAGCGTCAGTTGTGAGTGTAGAATATACACTATACACTATACACACACACATCTTCTCATTTCATATTTTAAATGTGCATTTAAAGACTGATGAAAAGTGTTGAGCAGTTGGATTTGGACGCATAATTCCTGAATTCCTTTCAAAATAATTTATTCAGTCCATTAAATGCAAAAAAAGGGTGAATGTAAGATGTTGAAATAGAACAAAAAATTAAAACTTAACTGAATATATATAATTCAGCAAATAATAAAGGAAGTACAGTCAATTACGATCATTCTCATAATCAATTAATCTGTCTATTATTTTCTGGTCCATAAAATATCAGAAAACGTTAAAAAATATTGATAATTGGAAATGATGATGTCTCGTTTCGTCTTCAAACCAAAGTGATTCAGTTTTTAATGATTTCTGGATTCAAGAAACAAAGGATATATTCACATTTAAGAAGCTGAAACCATCAGAAATCTTGTTTTAATCACGAAAAAAGCTTAATTGATAGGAGACTCTTGCCTTAAGCACATAGAAAATGCTTATTCTAATGCTTTAAAATACCCAAAGGATTTTTATGTAAATGACATGTTACACACAGCACCTTTAAGGTTCATGAAGTCCACAGTTAGATGCCTCTCTCTCCTTGTCCTTGTTTCTGTCTGGACTGTCAGCTGTCAGATATTCCTCTTCAATCCCCCCCTTCTTCTTTTTTCTCCCCCCCTTAGACGTCCCGAAGGAGCAGAGGCTGCAGGCCGTCAGAGCGGCCATACTGCTGATGCCGGACGAGAACAGGGAGGTTCTGCAGATGTTGCTCTACTTCCTGCGCGACGTCACGTCTCTGGTGGAGGAGAACCAGATGACCCCAATGAACCTGGCTGTGTGTCTGGGACCTTCGCTCTTCCACCTCAGCATACTAAAGAACGATGCGCTGTCGCCAAGGTGGACATTAGTTCCAAGCTGTTGATTTTGGAAAAGCTGTGTTTTGATTGTGTAATTCATTGCAGATGTTTTTATATTTGCTTAATAGAAGATAATCACATACTAGCATTAGCGTTAATAATGTCAATTACTGATAAAACTGATGTTGTTGTTATCATAGTAATCATTAGAGTAATCTAATACCAAGTCAATATTAAGCTCTTCTCATGTGAAGTGCATTGTTCTAGTACCTAAGATAAGATACTTGAGTAAAAGTACAAATATCTTACCAGAAAATCACTTTTTTATAATATTAAAAGTCTTAAAGTATATGAAATTTACTGTACTTCAGTGTCATCTAAAATGTACTTAAGTTTTAGAAGTAAAAGTATTAAAAAAAAAGAGTTCGGGTTGAGTCATGGCGGCTCAGTGGTGGGGCGAGTTGACTTTCAACTGGAAGGTTGCGGGTTCAATTCCTGGCTCTGCTTGTCTGTGTGTCCTTGAGCAAAGACACTTAACCCCATGTTGCAGCATGTGAATGAGTGAGTGTGAAGCAGCTCATCAAGACTAGAAAAGCGCTATATACTGTAAATACAGACCATAATACCAACTTCTTCTGAATTTATTTGGTAGTAACGAGTTACATATAATCATATTTTGTTAAATTTCTATTCCTCAAGGTCAATCCAGAGGAAGTACACGACGGGGCGCCCGGACCAGAAAGACCTGAATGAGAACCTGGCCGCCACTCAGGGTCTGGCCCACATGATCACCGAGTGCCAGCATCTGTTTCAGGTCAGGATTTTACTCCTTTAATTTGCAGCCGTTTGTTGTTGACAGCAGACGACAGCGGATGTTAAAATGTCTTGTTTTGTACCAAATACTCAAATCTCTGTGGTATATTCTGTTTCACACAAACACTGATGGGTGATCTGATTTAACGCACGTTTGCTCCAGATCCCAGAGGAGATGGTGACGCAGTCCCGCAACTCCTACATGGAGGCTGAGCTGATGGTGCCCCCGCTGGACGAGCTGTGCAAGTCTCACGAGGAGGAAGTGGACGAGTGTGAGGAGGAGGAGGAGGAGGAGGAAGGGTCCTACCACGCTCACATAGAGCGCTTGGTGCAGAAGCTGCTGAAAGAAGCCAAAGACAAGAGCAAAGGCTGGGTGTCTCGCTCCACTGCTGACAACACGGAGCTGGCATTTAAAAAGGTAATACATGTGTGGAATAAAACTTTGTTTATTTTAGGAAAATAATCTTCATATATTTTTACACAAAATTACCTTTTTATCACGGACAGCACAAGTCATTTATGTGCGTATACATTCAAACAGTTTGGATAATGAAATCAAGGGAAGCAGAAGTATTATACAATTAAGAAAATGATTAAAAATACTATATTTTCAAGTGTATAGTATAGTAGTAGTAGTAGTATACAGTATAGCAATAGTAGGTACAGTATAGTTAGTATAGTGCAGTACAGTATAGTGTAGTAGTATAGTACAGTAGTATAATAGTTGTAGTAGTATAGTACACTATAGTAGTAGTATAGTATAGTATTGTAGTAGTATGGTAATATGGTATAGTATAGTTATACTACAGTAGAGTATAGTATAGTTGTAGTACAGTATAGTATAGTAGTAGTAGTATGGTAATATGGTGCAGTACAGTATAGTATAGTTGTAGTACAGTACAGTATAGTATAGTTGTAGTACAGTATAGTATAGTTGTAGTACAGTATACTTGTAGTACATGTACATAGTACATAGTATAGTATAGGGCATGTGCTTCATCCTCTTTTATTTTATTCATCTTTTTACTTATTTAGTTTGTTGAATTATTATTTTATGTGTTTTTATTTCGTTTTGTTTATAACGTTTAAAATAAACATTCATTAATTCCTTCATATGATACACAATAATAAAGCTCTTTATTACACAGTGACATGATGATGACGATGTGTCTGTCTCTCAGGTGGGAGACGGTAACCCTCTCAGGCAGTGGCGAGTGTGCGCGGAGGTGCCCGCGGCGCCCAGTGAGGTGCTGCAGCGGCTGCTGAAAGAGCGCCCCCTGTGGCAGACCGGCCAAGACAAGGAGAAGGTTCTCGAGATACTGGACAAGCAGACCGACGTGTACCAGTACTCCTGCCGCAACATGGCACCTCAACCCGACTGTGACTATGTGGTACTAAGGTCAGTATCACAGATTTGTGAAGTGTGTTTAAATCACTGAGAAATAGAGATGTTTGTGTGGAGCTGATAAACTTAATCAGCATTGTGACAGTAGTTTGAATATAACGGGCATTACTTCATTTAAAAGGTACACACTATAGATTTAGTCAGTTTTTACCTAAAAAAAATGATTAATCAAAATGTCATTAAAGATCAGCTGTGAGTCCATGTACTTTTATGCTGAAATCCTGCCAAAATACAGGAACATTTCAAAATGAAAGTCAGAATTGTGTTTGTTCTCAGTCAAGTATATTTTATTTCTGTAGCACCTTTCACAGATATGGAATCACAGGCCTTTACAAGTAAAATACTGAGTGAAAACACAGTAAAAAACAATGAAACAGTAGGAACCCCAGTGTAAACCAAAAGCCTCATTAAAAAGAGAAGTATTTAACTGCTTTTTAAGTCTTAAAATGACTCTTTGGGAGCATGAGTAACATCTGACGTGTGGATATAATTAGCATCTCCAATTCAACCTGCAAGGTTACTAAAGAACATATCACATTGCTGCATTAATATCGCACAAAACCCACTCGTGTTTCCCTCTCTCAGATCCTGGCGCACAGACCTGTGCAGAGGCTGTTGCGCGCTGGTGTGCGTGTCCGTGGAACACGACGACAGCCCGCGCATGGGCGCCGTGAGGGGGGTCGTGCTGGAGTCGCAGTACCTCCTCGAGCCCTGCGGGACAGAGAGGACCAAGCTCACACATGTCTCCAGAGTGGACCTTAGGTGTGTGTCGGGGGGTGGGGGTGTGTCGGGGTTTTCTTCCGCAGCTTAGCCTCAGTTTATGAATGTGCTCGCTGTTCTTGTTACAGGGGGAAATCTCCAGAATGGTACAACAAGGCGTATGGTCACCTGTGTGTGAACGAAGCCCAGAGGATCCGCTCCTCTTTTCAGCCGCTGGATCACACTGAGCACTGAGGCCTAGGTGTGAACCCCAGGAAACCCAGAACTTAAAGAGCGAGTGATCCAGGAGGGGGACGTGGGGGGGGTCATGCTGCTGCTGAGTCTCTGAGCTTCACTGTACCATCACAGTACCGAGTTACAGTCATTCACACACAGAGCGTCAAGTCTGTGTCATCACCTTTGAACAACAGGTCACTTATTTATTTTGTACCATAGAGCAAACATTTGGTTTCTTATGTCGTTACACCAGATTGGCTCTGAATGATATGCATTTTTAAAGTTGAAAGTTTATACAGTCAGCATTTGGGAATATTTAATACTCCACCGCTATCTCGAAGCCTAAACAACCACATGGCCAATGTTTCATCTCAGTCGTTTTCCTGAACACACCTGAAACAAACTTTATCCAGTTATTATGTGATGCGCCACTTTTAACAGATGATGTAAACTGGACGTCGTGACATTTTCACGTTTCTATAGTACGCACTTAATAACTTACAGAGCCCTCTAATGACTGTAAAGACACTTGTCGGTGCTCTAAAAACCAAACTCTCTCCATAGGAACGCCCAACACGAGTCCATTACTGGTACATGACAGCTGGTATTTTTGGGAAAATCAAGTACACGAGGGATCCGGGGATCACAGGAAGCCAAGGAGTTTATGGATGGATCACTGTTTGGCGTAGTAGTAGTTATTTTCAGTGTTAATCTTATCTAAATTAAAATGTCATTTTTAAAGTTATTATTATTATTATCGTTATTGTCATTATATTTCTGTATTATGGCATCACTGTTTTTGTTCTATTTTTATTCATTTTTATACAATGTCTAAGACATGTGACCATTTCACTGCTTCTGGGAAGCTTGTTTGAAATTTTGCATGTGTGTGGGTGTGAGCGTGGCTGCACGTGTGTATCTGCATTTTTAGATACACGACGCACAGCCACGTGTACAGCATATATATATATATATATGTATATATATAATGTACAGTATGTATGACCTTTCTGTGCCGTGCCAGCAGATCAGACTTCATAGCTTTTCAGAGTGTTACTATCATATTGATATGCTGAAATGTGAACTTTCAACACGGTGCCCGACTCGAGCAGAGGCTTCTTTTTGTTATTGTTGTTGTTGTTGTTGTTGTTTTTGTTCCAGCAGTGAGCTGTGTTGTTGCTACGGTGTTGCTATGATACAGTTTCTCGACGGTGCCACCAAAATCCTTTGTGGATGTTGCTTGCTGGAGAACAGAGTGAGTGAACGTGTGTGTGTGTGTGCGTGCGAGTGAGTGTGTATGAGAGTGTGTGAGTGACTTTGACATGAGCCCTCGGCTTTGTGCGGAGAGTGGCCACGAATGGAGCGGAGTAGATGATTTTGTTGCTTGGTTGTTTTCTGACAAAGTGACAGGAAATAGAATCATTGTAAACAAGAAAATAAAAAAAAGCTTTAAAACAGTGCAACATAAACACATGGTCTGTTTTTTTATTATAATGCTATTTGGTAACACTTAATATGGTGAAACCATCTTATCTCTAAGGCAATTTCCAGCTTGGCAATAACAATACAGTCAAAGTCATACCCAGGTCATGAGAACTGCTATAGTCTGACATCATTTACGTCTTTTAATAACAGATGACCTAAGAACACCAAAAAACGTCACATTGATGAAGTATTTAAGAATGTCTGTGCAGGACGCTGGGCTGCACGACTGGTGTAGTGGTTAGTGCTCTTGCCTTTGAAACAAGAAGATCTGGGTTTGCGACCCAGTTGGAACAAGAAGACTAGAGTTTCTGAGGTCAGGGGTTCCAATCTTGGATGAAGCAACTTTTTAAGCACAATATTCAACACAGAGAGTGAATTGGTCTGAGAAAACCAGTGGAGGAGTGTGGACAGTTAGCTCGGCTGGTGAGAGAGTCTTTATGTTGATGGTTCTGTTCCTTTATACTTGAAGGTTTAAGGTTCCACAGCCACAGTGAAGACTGAAAACCACCAAGAGCTTCTTCCAACTATCAAAAGGGTTTGTGGCGTGGTGGATTTGTTGGCACCTGACATGGAAATGTGTCACATTATTATTATTAGGGATGCACATTATTATCGTTATGGGCCGATATGACTATGACTGCACTCTGATATATGGGCTTACCATTATTATTATTAAAACAAAGACATAATTAAAACTGAATATTTTTTGGTTTGTGGATGAAAAAAAGAGATTTTCAGGTTTTCCAGGTTTGAGAAACACTGATCAACATTTTTAAAACATTTTCTGGCGCAAACAAATACTAGATTAATGGAGACAATAATAACATTAACATTTCCTGGATTCTTTGTCTTTCTGTAAAAACAACATCATTTATATGTGAAGAGAAATGAAATGAAAGGTGTGTGTGTTTACATGCGGAGCAGTGACGTCACATTAGCATGAGCAGGTGTAATCTGAACACCTGTGATCGGATGTTAACGGCAGGTGCGAACAGAGCGTCAACAGAAACGTGTGGATCATTTAGGCGGCAGTGACCACATGTTCGTCTCCGCTGTCCTCGTCCTGCTTCTGTCTCCTGTGGAAGAAGAAACTCGGACTGATAAACACAAAGTGGAACATTCCAAATATATCGACACAGAGGGGAACAGTGGAATGTACCAAGTCACGGAAAGTATATCATGGCCTTCACGTCAGTGTCGCTTTGTGCAGGAGCAGCTCCATCTGAAATTAATCAATGTTCATGTTTGATGCTCATTGAATGCTCATTGAAATGCTGCCACCTGCTGGACGAACGTTTCCCCTTCACCCAGCTGCTGAAAGGATCCACTTGTCGTTCTTATCTTAAAAGTATAAACATAGATGATTCATCTCAAAAGTTGTGTAAAATGTCACAGTTGTTTACTGTCATGAGACTGTTACTGTAGAGAATGGAGTGCATTTCATAGTTGGACATAAAAGCGAATAACTTTTTTTTCTTAATATTATTTCACTTGCACACCTTAGTGTCACCAAAGATGGACAATCGCAGTATAAGCACTTAGTGAGTTGAGTTGAATTTCTTTAAAATAGATAGAGAATTTGGAGAATTGTAGCAGCACAGGATTATATATGTCAAAAATGTCCAAATATAAACTGTCAAAAAAAGTCATACTATATAATATGTTGTCCAAAATCACCAAAAAAGTCATAGTATAGTATGTCGTCCTATTTCTACATTTCTGTTCACTTACATTTATTAATTTATTTCTGTGTCCATATGTTAATGAAGTAGGAGGTCAGCATGGTTGGTCAAATCGAAGACCCAGACAAACACAAACGATTCCCGATCCCAAGCCTTACTCCCTGTAACGTAACATTGCATTAGAATAACATTAGCGATCAGAGATCACTGGCAGACCTTCCCAGTATTGCCAACGTATCACTCTGCAGTTACTGTGCTCAACAAGCTGCGGGTGCTGCTGGGATCTCATCCCCCTCCCAAAGCACTCACAGGCGGTCAGTCTCACAGTAGTCTCTGCAGCAATCCTAGCCTGCAGTCACAGCAGACCCTCACCCCCCCCCCATATAGCCAAAGTGAAGACTGAAAAACAAACAGCTTCTCCCAATTATAAAAAGGGTTTGTGGCAGTCCGGCTGTGGCTAGTTCAAATCCACCACGCTCCGAATACCTGGCCCCCGGCGCTGGGGCCAAAGTATGCGTGCTCTCGCTGCGATTGTAGTGGTGGGGGGTTGGGGCTGGGCTGTGCTCCCACAAAGATTAGGGGGTTATACCATTTTTATTTTATATTTACCTCCCAAAAAAGACAATAAAAATTGATAGGGGTTCACTCCCTGGACTGTTGACCACACAGTTGGGTCCAGGTGTCCAGTAACTGCTGCTTAAAAATGATGAGCACATGAATTAGACTTCTGGTCTAAAGTTTTATGGGATATGTGCGAGGTCTGCTGATATGACTTATAGGTAGGCTTATTATTGTTATTATTATTATTATTATAACAAATAAATAATTAAAACTGAATATCTTTTGGTTTGTGGACAAAGTTTAAAATCCAAGTTTTTGCACCATTGTAATAAATACTGGTCGACACTGCTTTGTCCACTGAGGGGTGCTGTTGCCCCTCTGGATTCTGAAGGTCATGAATGAATGAATATGGAAAAGTGTGCCATGGAATATATTTTTAGATAATTGAGTGACTGAGAAGTCATCAAAGCATCAGGGGGTTCTTCCTCCCCCCGAGGACGGTTAAACTGTTCTGTCTCTGTGTCCTCTCTCAGACGATGAATGCGGGTAAAACTAAACTAGTGCAGCTCAGATCAATATTCAATCACATTTACCTACTTAGCCGCGTGAGATGGGGACTCTCGCAGAGGACGATGAAGGTGTTTGGACACCAGCGCCGCTCTCCCCTGTCGCCTGTAAGCTGTTAGGTTTGTAACAAACGCAGCGACGACTGTACGACTGCGTTAACTTGTAGCTCATTTAACATGTCAGTGGTTTTAATGAGAAGTGGCGCACACTGGGCCCCATGAATGTCAATGATCCTCTGTACCGCGGGGCCACTTAATCTCCACTACTGCACACGTTCTGACAAACAAGGGACATTATGTTACAAATGACTCTGTGGAGAAAAGAGAGGGTTTGTGGTCAGGTGAATCCAGGATTGATTTTCTTTCCCCAACTCTATACGTTATAGATGTTAACTGTGGTCTGTGTGTAAACTGGATGTGACAGTGACAGAGGATCATCTGTGTCCTTTCATACACATCAGTGATCCTGTGAAATCATTTGAGGGTGACCTCTTCTGGAGAAAACAGGAAGAACAGATCCTTCTTGAAGAAATGTGTATATACATGTTTTAAGTTTAGACTGATGAACTTTCCCTCCCCCCCAAAAAACCCACAAAGTATATTAATGTATAGATAATGAGAGTCAGTGCACCAGGACTTTGACAGGAATACAAGAGCCATAGCATACCATACTAAACCAAACCAAACCATACCAAACCATACCATGCAATGCAATGCAATACCATGCTATGCCATATCATAGCATACCATGCAATGCGATATCATGCTTTGTCATGCCATGCCATGCCATAGCATAGCATAGCATAGCATAGCATGGCATGGCATGGCATGGCATACCATGCAAAGCGATACCACGCTATGCCATGCCATAGCATAACATACTATACCAAACCATGCCATACCATAGCATAGCATAGCATAGTATACTATACTATACTATACTATACTATACTATACTATACCAAACCATATCATAGCATACCATAGCATACCATAGCATACCATAGCATACCATGTGATGCCATGCCATAGCATACCATAGCATAGCATAGCATACCATACCATACCATACCATACCATACCAAACCATGTGATGCTATAGCATACCATGCAATGCGAAGCCATGCCATGCCATGCCATGCCATAGCATAGCATAGCATAGCATAGCATAGCATAGCATGCAGTGTTATTTATTTATCTATCCGTTCCCTATTTCTGGTTCAGCAGCAGTATTATAGATTGGTGGATGAACACAGCTTTCTGTTTATTGTGTTTAAATGTGGGGGATTCTGAATCTGAGTCTGTTTGAGGGGAGGAGTTGGTGTTCACTGTTGGATGAGACATCTGATCTTCAAAGGTGGGAATATTGACGATATTTAGAGTCTGATTTAAAATTGTTGCTGAAATAATCATATATCACTTTCTGTTCCTTATATTCAAACCCCTGGTCCGAGAAGAGAACTCTTTTTGAAGGACGTTCTTATTATTGAAGCTGCAGCACAGAGACAGAAGGGTGGGTGTGTGTGTGTGTGTGTGTGTGTGTGGAGAAATAACTGCATCCACTGTCTTCATCCAGACAACCCTGATAAGGTCATAAATGAATAAATTATCCAATGAATGAATTATTGATAAGATTACAGTATGGTCACAGTTGTGTGTACTTGAGTGTACTGCCTGGTATTAATACTGAAAAAATGTGTGAAATAAAGGAAGCCACATTTCCCAATTAGTTTAGCAGGTGGAGTTTAAAAACAAAGGTTAAGCATGACTATGATAAAACCACTATAGAGCTATGACTCAGCATTATTAGAGTTCAACTGTATATACCATGATTGTGCAGTGATTACTTTGCTTTATGTTTCCTTTACTTACCCCCATTAAACTCGACAAAGTAATTATTTATTTGCATTTGTAGATGTTGTTGTTAAGGGGTTTAAAGTGATAGAAATTAAATGTGCAGATGCTGAAGCAGCTCATATCAAGCAGTGGATCAAAGAACATTAATAAATGAAATCAGTGATTTTTCTTTTTTTTTGCATGAGAAAGAAAACATTTATTTATTGGTTTAAATATACTTGTTTTTATTTTAATTTAGAAGCAAAAATTCAAATGCATTAAGGGCTTAAGTTTACAAAATATGTAACTTCTGAATGAAGCTTAGCTCCATAATTCAAATGTCAAATAATTCCTGAAATACAGATTATGTGAGTGCTGCAGTCATTTGATTATACTGTGTTGACTTGGAATCATCTCCCATGGTCCATGGTCATCGCTTTATGTATTTATTGCGTAATCTAAGAGGCCTAATTTCTCCCGTGGGCGGCTTTAAACGAAGGCCTTTCTTCACAGCGATCAGCGTTCTGCCAACAGTCACATTTCTACTAAAGACGCCTCAGGGTGAAACACCTTAAGTAAGCTTTTTTTTCATCAGACTGAAGTGCTTGTTTCATCTCACCTGGGTTGTTGGGTTTATTCATGGCCAGCGCCAGGGTTCAGGAGCCCAGTCAAAGAAGAGATGAGTCGTTGATCTCGGAGAGTGACCACCCCCCCCTCCCATGTCAAAGAACTGGCTCCTTCATCTCCTGTGTGACAGCTTTCCGTGACAAATGGAGTGGCATCGCTGATGGATAATGAAAAATGAGGGGAAAAGACAGGTTTTTCTTTTGTTTTTATGGGTTGAATAGATAAATTGTTTGCTTGCTTGATTCAGACAGAAGAGACACGGCACATTTCTGACTTAATATAGATTTAATAATCCTTAAATCATGGCAATGATCAATATTTGTGCTATAAGAGATATAACCTTTTGCCTTTCATTTTTTTTAATGTAGCTACTTTACTGATGTCTTTTGACGCCTCGTCCACTGCGTCCTCCACCGGTGTGGAAAACAGTAAAACTGAGTGAATGTGACCCACTTGTTGAAACTAGTTATTCCCATGATTGGAGACAAAGGAGCAACGGAGGAAATGTTGTCTAATGCCATCAGAGCGAAGAATATGTGGCTTTGAATTCTGCACAGGCCACACGGTTGCTGTGGTGGTTAGCAAATTCTCTCCCCGTGTGTGCATGGGTTTTCTGCGGGTTTGCAATATGGGGATTAGGTAAATTGGGCAGTAAATTGACCATAGGTCAGAGAGTTGATGGTTGTGTACCCCATCTATCCCCCTATGTTAGTTGAGATATACGGCACCCCCTGTGACCCTCCTGTGGAGGATAAAGCGGTAGAAAATGGATGGAATTCTGCATAATTAATTGTTTTTTCTGTGTCTTGCTGCCTCACACAATTCCCCAAATGATGGAACTTACACATTGGACCACACTGACTTTTTGTATTGTATTATAAAGCCATGGGAAGAGTAGAAAAATCACAATTGAACAATATATTTATTGACATTTTCTTCTATATACACATACACTTGTATATATATTAGAGCTGCAACTAACGATTATTTTCATAACCGATTAATCTGTCGATTATTTTCTCGATTAATTGATTAATCGCTTGGCCCATAAAATATCAAAAAAACCATTTCCAGGTTTGTCAAACCTGGAAATGATGATGTTCTAAGAAGTCCTGTTTTGTCCACAAACCAAAATGATTCACTTCTAATGATTTCTTTGTTATGTGGAGCAAAGAAATTAAAACAATAATCACATTTAAGAAGCTTAAACAATTTTAATCAATCATGAAAAACACTCCAAACCGATTTAATCGATTATTGAAATAGTTGTTGATTAATTTAGTTAAAGATTAATAGTTTCAGCTCTAACATATACACACTCAATTATGTCCATATGTAGACCTCTGCCTAATTAAAGAAAACCATACACATCACAAATTGTCAACTTCAACCGAACATTTTGTTCATAATTGAATGACCTAATATAATAATTACAGGTATTGGAATGCATTAATCCTGTTATAATAGTGTTTTTCTGCTAAATCAATGCTTTTAACAAACACATTAAACGGTTCACATATCTTTTCTTCCTTTCCCAAAACATTACGATGGATATTTGGCATCTAATAGATGCACATCTATGATTATTCGTTCAACTTTTGCTGGGCTTGTTGACAAAGTCTAGGATCCATTGGAATAATTTAGTTTTTTTCTACTTATTTTCACACCTACAGGCAATTTAGAGCCTCGCCTGCACAGGAAGCTGCTGCAGAAAACCAACACAACCATGGAGAGAACATGGCCAAAGGCTGTGAGGCAGTAATGACCACTGTGCACCTCCGTGCTGTGGAGGGGGAAGAGTACGTGAGTGGAAACAAACATGATGAATTAACTTTGTTTTTTTTTGTTTTTTTGAAACAAAACAGTGTGATAAGAACAGACAGAGACGTCATCTAAAATTGCTTAATGTTTCTTTCCAATCGCACCTAACTTCTCTCTCTCTCTCTCCCTCTCTCTCCCTCTCTCTCCCTCTCTCTCTCATACACGTGCACTAACATGGACTCGCATCGCACATGGATGCACAAACCCCCACGCACGGCCATCTTGGCGATGACTCACATCTGTCTGTGAAAACAGGAAGCCATTACCTGTGTCTCTATCACTGTCTGAGGTCAGTGCTTCATCTGATTTCCAGTTGTCCCTGGTAACACTGGCGAAGCTGAGCTGAGCTGTGTTGTGCTGACAAAAAGGAGAAAAAAAAAAAACACATCTGTCTGTGACAAAATACCCTGCGACTTGAACATCTAACTGATCAAACCTGTCGTTTAAGAGAGAGCAGTAGATATTTTGTCAAACTAAATCCTGCCACCAGCAGCGTGCAAACACACAGAGGGAGAAAAGCCAGCTGCACTTTCCTCAGTTTGCACTCATCACCTGACAGGTGTCACCTCTGTTGCACTCGCTTCGCCTGATCCTCGCCAACTCCTGGTCCCTTCTTATGCTCTCGTTCTCTGATCATCAGCCCACACACGACACTGGCACTACCTTCACACATCCTTCTCCAGCAGTGTACACAGAGCAGAGCAGAGAAGGATGGGGAGGGGGGGGAATGACTGCCTGTCTGCGAGTGCAGCATCTCTCCTGGAGGAGAGAGACACAGAGGGAGAGAGGTGAGGTGAGGGGGAAGGAGAGGGAAGAAAAAAATGAGCAGAACAATGTTTGTTCTTTTACCCAATCACCAAGGACATTCCTGTTAAGACCTCTCTTGCTGCTAAAGAAGTCTTTTGTGGAATCACGACAAAGCTGCAGAATCGAGCCTTTGTCTGAAAACAATGGGGAGTGTGTGTGTGTGTGTGTGAGTGTGAGAGAGAGAGAGCCTGCCATGTGTGTGTGTGTGTGTGTGTGTGAACTTGTGTTTGAGACCTCTTCAGGACCTTTTTCGAGAAAAAGCGTTGACCTTGTCACGACCAATGGTCCTCATTGGTTACAGGTTATGTAAAATGCTTTGGTTTCAAATGGATATAAGTCAGTGAGAGTCCTTCAAAGGATAGCTGCGCAAACCTGTGTGTGTGTGTGTGTGTGTGTACACAAGCGTGCATTAAGCGAGTGTGCCTGTGTGCAGTTGTGTGTGCAGACTGTGTAAGAATGTCTCTTTCATTTCCTTTGTGTTGACGATCGGGTCGAGAGAAAACACGATGATGGCCTCTGCTCATCTGTAAAATTCTCTAATGATCTTTTGTGTGAACACACACACACACACACACATACAAAGGGTGTGCAGCACTCATAGTGAGGACACACATAGATGTTCCTGAACCTACACACTAACACTAACCCTAAAAAAAATGCCCTCATAAAGCTACAAACACACACACACACAATGAGGCAGAAGCTGTCACTCCCATGTCTCCCCCTCCTCATCACCCCTGTCAACAGTGGCCATCTCGAGAGAAGCAAGGAGCGAGACATCAAAGAGACACGCTGCCATTTCTTCCTCTATGAAAACGCACTCTGACAGAAACACAAACACACACACGCAGACAAACAGAGGGCCACAGACGAGCGTGACAAATCATCGTCTGTGACGTCCTTGCTAATGGAAAATCCTGCCGGGCCAGATGTGTCCTGGTGGAAGAACACATACGAGTGTGAAACAGACTTTTTGTGTGTGCGTGTGTGCGTGTGCATACAGGTAGTGAACCAGTGGCAGCCGCCGGAGGATACTGTAGCTGCATGAGTGAGTATATGTGTTTATGAGAGACACCAGGAGGTGGACCTATGTGTATTTACACAGTCACATGCAAACGAGTGTATGACCTAAAGAAGTGTCTAATAGTTCTTTTAAACAATTTAGAAATAGAAAATAACAAAAAAAAAAAAGAGAATCAGTTCTCAAAAGAAACTTCACTTATATCAAGGGCCTCAAACTCAAAATGACCTGGGGGCCAGTGAACTTCTAGGCTGGTCAAACAATGTACTTAATGTAACCTAATGTATTATTGTCATTATGAAAAATGTTCTCGACGGGCTCAATTTTCATGATCAATTTAAAGTAAGTGCGGCGCCACAGGACATCGATTGGGGGGCCACGGGTTTGAGACTTCTGACTTAACTATATGGAAAGATATGTGCATATAAAAATATTTATTGCCTTTTTCAGACTAAAATAAAGATTTGTTCTCAGAATGAAATCATGAACATGTTTACAAATCTAATTTTTTCTAAAAATTTTTTTAGGGGTTCTGCTTTATTTAGATCCTTTATTTTATTTATTTAGTTTAATCTCACATACCCCCTGGAGTAAGTCTTTGGACTACTTCCTGCAAATTTCTGCTGTCAAACCCCAGCTTTAGAACTTTAGTCTTTTATAATCTTGATGTATTTTTTTTTTATTTGTCTTTTAATTATGATTTGGGACATTGCGTACTAATTTGAACACAAACTGTACTTTATGTCAGGACATTTCCTGCAGCCAGTAATTAAGGACACATTTAAAATGTACATGAAAAAGTGCATTAAAATATCATAAAATGACTAGCAATACAATGTTTGTTTTCTCTGGTGCATCACAAAATGCATAAAATGAAAAAGGTGCATGATATTAGCATTTGTTTCTCTTTGAAATAATGTAAACAAGTGTCATATATGACCCACAACTGAACAGACTGAAACGTCAGTCACGGCCTTTTAAAGGGATGAATGTTCCACTCATTCACAGATGATTGGCCCACACCTGTGTGTGCAGGCAGAGTGGGCGGAGCCTGATCTATTTAAGAACGTCATTGGTGGAGGTTTTTTAAAATGTTTGACAGTTCTTGACAAAGGGCATGTTGCCTCATGTTTTGACAGAATGTGGATTTATGAAGCTACAGAAGTGGAATACAATCACAGGAGTCACACAGACCTCATGACCAGGTAGATATTACCATACATGTTTTACATAAACACCTGTAAGAAACTGCTGTGTCAAACAGAAGAATATGATAAAGATGAGAGGATGTGTGTAGTATGTGGGAAGTAACTGCAGGAGGAGAGGAGAATAACTTTAGAGAAAAGTAGAGGGGAGAGCAGTCCTGTATTTAATGAGGAAACAGAAGGTAAAGCAGAGTTTAACTGGGGACAGCGGTAAAGTTAACTGAAATAGAAACTAGAGTTAAAACAAACCCAGGTAACTAACTGAAACTGAATTGTGTGTTTATGAATCTAACTAAAACTAACTCAAAATGGAGCGAAAATGTGCTTCTTTATTTTGTTAGACGTGTCTGATGAGGGTTATTTATCATTTTCATCTATGTTGTTATAATCATGTATGTCTTTAGTCTGCAGGCTGTTTGATTTTGACCTGTCACACTATAAGTCAGTGTTTCTCCGCCCTGGTCCTCGGGACCCACACCTGATTCAAATGAATGGCTCGTTACCAGGCGTCCGCAGAGCTGGTTGACGAGCTGATCGTTTGAATCAGGTGTGTTGGAGCAGGGAAATGTCAAAAAACACCATTTTTTTCATCCATCTTCTCCTGCTTTATCCTCCACAACAACCACCCACTCTCACCTACGGTCAATTTAGAGCAAGGGTGTGAAACATACGGCTCACGGGCCGGAACTGGCCCACCAGTGGGTCCAATCCGACCCCCAGGATGGATTTGTGAAAATTTCACAGTATGATTAGAATCTAATCATAATGAAATACTGACATTTTTCGGTTCCTGATACCTATAAGTGATCAACTTAGGCATAATATTGTTGAAATTGCACTTATTTTTCTCACAAAATTCCAGGTTGATCATAATGTTTTGTCAAATGATAGAAGGGAAAATGTTGTTGTTCATAGGTTATTTTGCTATTATTTTACTAGTCCGGCCCACTTGATCAAGTATTGTGCTGTATGTGGCCCCTGAACTTAAAATGAGTTTGTCACCCCTGATTTAAAGTGTCCAATTTACCTAATCCACATATTGCATGTTTTGGACCCCACACACACACACACACACACGGGGAGAGAACATGCAAACTCCATGCAGAAAGACGCTTGATCTAACTGCTAACCAACCTTATGGCGTCTTTTTGCATCTTGCACCTATCACAAAAAAAACTAAAACTAATAAGAAGTAGCCAAAAAATAAGGATTTACAAAAAATAAAAACAAGCAAACCCACTCTAAAAACTAATTAAAACAAACTCAAAACTAAAGAAAATCTAAAGCTAATGGAAAACCCCAAACCATTATAACCTTGGCTTGTGTGTGTATAAACAGACTGTGTGTGACGAGCAGGCTCTTTTAATCTGCATGAATTCACTCAAGTACCCCTGCACTGCACCCAAAACATGTCCCCCCTCTTATGTCATGTCTTTCTTTAATTCTACTCATTCTTCATTATTACAACTCCAGAGAGGACATAACATAATATAAACAAACAATAAATAAATAAATCAATAAATAAATAAATAAATGAAATGAAGTAGAAAATAAAGGTGCAGATGTTTAGGAGGTGCTCTGTTCTCTGCCTGTGTGAGCCCTCATGTATGGATGGATCCATGTTATTCCGCTTCAGCAGCCTTCCAGAAAAACCCCCTTACACAGAGCGCATGCGCGGCTATAGCGCACCACCGCAGACAGGGGGCGTCATCATGGCGCTCTGTACTCGACGACTGACCGCACTGACTGCAACCTGCCAGAGAGAGAGAGAGAGAGAGGGGGAGAGAGAGAGAGAGAGAGAGGCAACGTAGGCTCCCCGTCAGTCAGACCTCCATCCTTTTTCCACCCTTATGAATCCCTACATGTTTTCCGGAGGATAGGGTGATATAAGCGGATTCTTTTTTCCAAAATACTAAACTATTTTGTGTGTTTCCCCCCCCTCCCTGCGCACATCGATGGTATTTGTGCGGCAGCAGACGCCCGAGCTTGCAGAGCAGGTGTGAGAGACAGCGGCGGCCGCTCCTCTCCTCCCTTTTTCCGAGGGGAAATGTCGAGCGAGAAGCCGGTTTCAGCACCACCGGGCTCTGCTTCTTTGCTTACGGACACCGACCCGCATCTTCCGCCGGGCTCCTCCTCCTCCTCTGCCGCCGCCGCTCAGGAGCAGCAGCAGCAGCAGCAGGTCGCCGCGGGATCCAGCTCCGGCGGCGCCACTACCGGGGAAAGGATGGTGTCTGCAGCCGGCTCTATGGTCCTCCCGGCCGGGGTGATCAACCCCGCTGTCCCGATCAGGAATATCCAGATGAAATTCGCCGTGCTGGTGGGCCTGATCCAGGTCGGCGAGGTTAGCAACCGGGACATCGTGGAGACCGTGCTGAACCTGGTGAGTGGGGAGCAGGTCCACGCAGAGGTTAGAAAACACAGAAAAGGCAGAATCACTGCGCCCTCAGCCGCTCTATGTTTTATTTACGATGCTTCACTCTCCTGGTTTGCGTGGCTTTTCAGAGGATGATGTCATTTGTCTGTTACGGGGGATCGATGTGGGATTTTCTTGTATTTATTATCATTTCCTTCACATGAAAGATGAAGTCTTATACTGGAGAGTGAAATAAAGCAGTGATGTTGTAAAGAGGAGCTGAATGGAGCATGTGACCCCACCAAGGCACGCAGGGTTAGACCGTAATCACCGGCCATTGTTGACTAAATGACCCGCTTGCGGTGCGACAACAAGGGAGAAGGGAAAGAAATGCATTAAAACATTGAAGCAGCGGCGAATGATCAGAGAAAGTGTTTGACCTCGTTCCGTTCACGGTGAAGTGATGCGAACGGTCACAATGTTGCGCACAACACGCGACATCAAAACGGACATTTGTTTTCCTCTCGCGTGTGAAACGACGCTTCTGTCACACATCTGCGCGAGACGGACAAAGGCCGACGAGCCATACGCTGGAATCAATCGACATATTATTACATGTGTGTGTGTGTGTGAGAATTACGCACGGGCCTATTGTTGAAGGCAGGCCGCTGCATCCTGTGCGCAGAGGTGGAGATGCTTGTAGGGTATATATATATATTTATATTTATATATACACACACATATATACATGTATATGTAAGAGCTGCAGCGGTGGAACGGTCAATGCTTTGTAACAGGGATGATTTTTATTTATGGATCATATATGTACGTAAGCTGCATCTTTACGCGTCTGCATCAGAGGTTGTGTGTCGGTGATGTTGGGCCTGCGCTGCACAAAAACACCACAGGATTTAATTCTAAAGCCGGGGGGTTGTTTTTTTTTGTTTGTTTTTGACGTGACTTGTGTTTCCCGTTACGAAACAGATGAACAACATTTACAGCAAACAGACACAGGTCTGGAGAGCTAATGCCTTATAGGAGGATATGAAGTGTGTGTGTGTGTGTGTGTGTTGGATGCTACCCCCCCTTTCCTTTCCGCCCCCCATGCATCAGGCGATGGCGTTTACTGCATGATATTAAATACCTGCCACACAAAAAAAAGGAGGGAGGGAGGGTGATGTTCCTGGTGATGATTATTAATTTTCTTTAAGGAGAGAAGTAGGAAGATATAGGCTGTTCTCAGCTGCAGTACTTTGTATGTTCCGTGTTGTCAGTGGCCTATTTTACTCACTGGATGCTTTAAGAGCAGGACAGTCTACACACACACACACACACAGCTGGGCTCAACCATTTTCCTCTCAGTCAGACTGATGAGCTATCCGGATTCAGGTCGCCTCTCATCTCCCAATCGATTATTGGTACTACACGGAGGAGCAGGGGGTCTCTGCCGCCTCACGCCGACCTTGTCTACCTGCCTCATACACCATCATCATCACCTCGCCATGGCTTCACAGGAAGTGTGATAACCATCCGTCCTGCTCAGCGGCCTCTTCCTCCTCCTCCAGTCTGGAGGTGCTGGACACAGAGAGAGAGAGAGAGAGAAAGAGAGAGAGGAGTGCTGCTGCCTGCATAGACCGGCCTGGCAGGGCAGCAGCATGCATTTAAAAGCAGGTGGAAAAGGAGGAGGAGGAGGCGGTGAAGGGGTTGTGAGGGAAGGTGGGGGAGGAGAAGAGAGAGAGTGGAGGAGGATGAGGTGGTAGGATGCTGCAGTGGCTATGTGCTCAGAAATCACCAGCTGATGCAGCGGAAGAGGTAAAGGACTTGGGATTGGTCTAACGTCACATCAGTGAAAGCTCATCAGAGTGTGCAGCCTGAAATGTGCTCTCTCTCTCTTACTCTTATTTAAATACCTGCTGCATTTTTTCTAGATTGTTGTCCTGATGCATTAACACACAAATAACCCCGGAATGAAGCGTGTTTTTGTTTGCATTCACCTCTTGCCCACCAAATTGAACAATCGGTGCTCGTTGCGAGGCTGTCAATAAGCTAAAGTCTGTCAGGGAATTCAGGCCAGGGCCCGGCTCCTTTTTTAATTAAAAGAGTTGAAACAAAGAGGTGTGGAGGCAGGAAACCTCAGTGGTCACCGCTGCCGGTACAATGAGTCCACCGTGACCCAGAAGCTGATCTATTATTCCAGTCGATGTGAGAGACCACAGCAGCCACATTCTCCGTCCATGCTGGCTGTATTGATCCGATCCCGCTGTGGCTTGGAAGAACAGATGGTTTGTTGGCTGGATCAGATATGCTCCCTGGACTCTATGGCATGATCCTGGCCTTTGGCAAGTGATGAACCATAGTGTGTGTGTGTGTGTGTGTGTGTGTGTGTGTGTGTGTGTGTGTACAAAGAACAGGAAAACCAAGGACAATGGAAATAATCTTGGGCCAAAATTGGTGGCTGTGCTGATGCTGATACTGTGGCTGTGTTTGTCTCTGAGGTTAATAATAGTAACTTTTAAATAAACATGAACCGGTTGATGCAATAATAAACGTGTACATTTTGAGCTTGTCATCTGTGTGTGTGTGTGTGTGTTGGGGGTTGCTGGTGGTGATGTGCTAAGCTATTACCATCAACAAGGCATCACTGTTGTCAAGGCAACACTGCTCTTTGACTGCCTGCCTCCAGACTCTCCACCACCTGCTGTTGCTCTCCACTTCTGGGCTTCTGTTACTGTACTGTGTGCCACAGCGCTTATCTCTCTCTCCCTCTCTCTCCCTCTCTCATGCTCTCACTCTTCCTTTGTTTGTCCGTCTCTTTTGTTTCCTACCTTTTTTTTTTACTATATATATTTTTTTAAATGTTTGAGGAAGTCACAGAGAAACTGAACAACAACAACAGCAGCTCGATTTTTAGTGGGATCACCAGGGAACGAGCTTGTTTTAAGAGCAAATGGGCGACAGATCCACACTGGGTCACAACAGACACTTAATTGACACAATATTTTCTCATTTTGTCTTGAAATCAGAAAAAAATCCCCACTTAGATTTGTATTTATTGACCAAATTTGCGCTCTTGTTTCATTTCAGCTCAGTGGCGATCGGCTCTACTGTGTTATTTGTTATTTATGGTGGCTTCTCTTCTCTCTCTGCTTGCTGTTTCTCAGCCTCTTCCCACACACGTGGAGCACAGTTAGGTTTAAAGAAAACAAACAAACAAAAACAATCACTTTTAAAACCAGAGATAGACCCCAAATTCTGCACTGTTAAGACGAGTGGTGCTTCTCAAACATCCACACATTCATGCATTATAGTTCAAGGAGTTTGGTACCCACGACTAGTGATGATGCTTTGCAGCACATGATACTTTCGTATCATTGAGATAAAAGATCTCCTCTTCCAGGAAGTCCTGGTAAAGAACGAGACAATTTCAGATATAAAACGTTAAAAGGAGGTTATTAAAAGAGCGTTAAAATAAGAGAGGTATAATAAAGTAAAGTGCAGGAGTGTACAGGCCATACCAACACGTAAAACAACAGCAGGTTTCTTTTTAAACCTTTGAATGTGTTTAAAGTTTAAATGCCGTGTCTGTAGTGAAGTTGTGTCCACGGTACGACGGTGCTTTTCTGTTTTCCCCCACTTCTGTTTAAGTTGAAGTCAATGGTGAAATCACTTCTATGCTGTACGTCCATCTGGCTAAGCAATGTAATGCTTTTTTTGGGGATCAGAACCGCATGTTAATCTGGCAGCGAAAGCTGGTACGGTCTGTCGACCCCCGTCTGAAAACCTTTTAGAGGTCCCACCGAGTCTTTGTTGGCCACCGTCACTGAGGTCACCTGACGCGCATGCACCGAGTCCACGCACGTCCCTGTAACTTCTAACATTTACATGGTGACATTTAGGTCTAACTATAGACTATTCTTTGTATCATGATGTATTGAACACTCAGCTTCACGGACCCCTCCTCCCCCTGCTCCTCCCCCTGCTCCTCATTTCAACACACATTACGTAACTATTTGTTATTCTGCCCCGAGGTGGGTTTAAATGTCAGTACAACACTGTTTAATTTCACTGTTCAAACCACAGCTATGGCTTTGGCTTTGCAGGGGAATCACTTTCCAAGTGATGTATGTGCACGATGCAGAATTCTGTTGTTTTACCTTTTTTGTTTGTGTTGTTTTTAGCGAGCGCAATCCTGGTTTTTAATGCCCGAAACCATGAATCGATTCATTGCAGACGCTAAAGATGTTCCAATCTATTATTTAATTGTCAATTAACTGAGGAAAATAAGGAGAAGCATAATCAATAATGAAAATAATTGATGGTCGTGTCGTTCCTGGTCCTGTTGTGTACACAGATGTCTCGTATAGAGTATTAATCTATAAAAAAACTGCACAGTCTATACTTTCCTTTTATACTTTAGTCGGTAAAATTGTTAAAAACAGCCTCAACAAAGTCAATTGATATCCCATTTCTCCCCCAGTGTGCAGTAAAATGATGGAAAATAGTGTCGTAGTAGTAGTTTTATCCATTTCTAGCCCTAAATATGATATTAGCTATATCGTAACTATGTGTATTCTGGGGGGATTCTGTGTATTCTGTTTGTATGTGCGTTGGAGATTTGGAGGACAGAGGGTGTGGTTTCCTCAGCAAGGTCACCCATGACTTTGCGATCTATCACACAGCTGGGTTGTCTTCACCTCTGCATGAGCCCGAGAGACAGAGAGAGAGAGAGAGAGAGAGAGAGAAATCCTTACCTCAGTATGAGCGATGAAGAGTGAACTAAAGGGAGAGGGAGGTGATGATGGGAAGTGTCCAGAGAGTTTTAGATGGAAAGATTGGAAGAAAGGGTCCTGATTGTCATTCAGGTGCTGTTGTCCTTCTCGAAGGCGTCACAGGTCCAGCTGTAAGGTGTTCTGTGGGGGTTTGATGAGCTCCAGCTTCCTGTGGAGCCTCATCCTGCTCTCTGTGTCACTGTTCTCCTCCCATCTGCTGCCGGTCACTGCACAGCGATACAGGACGACGCGTGTTTGTTTAGGAATTGCTTATTTTTAAATTGTCAAAATGACCACCATAAACGGAGACTTGGCACCATTTTGCCATATGCCGATATATTTGGAATGCTTGAGCCTATAACTGATATATACGTCTTTCCTTTTAGTCTGTGACATTTAGGAGGCTTTTTAACATTTAATATTTCCTTTGTGTTGTGTATGAACCTCAGGTTCAGGGTCACACACGTGTGGCACATGTTCTACATGTGGAAGCTGGTAATTCAGTGTCAGTGGTAATTACAGTTATTTCTGTTATCCCGGAATAATACACCTCCAAATATTTTAGGGACCTGAAACCAGTGAAGTTTGTGGTGTTATTATTTGAATGTGAATTTCTGTTTTATTTACTCTCCTCTTTTGTGTTTTTGGTTCCTATCCACCTGTGTTGTCAGGTGGGAGAGATTTTGCTGACGGAGTGTGCGTGTTGTACAAGTTTTCTTTGGAACTTTCAGCCTCCTGTTTTAGTCATTAGTCATATTGGCGGATCTCGGCATCTTTGCCAACAGCCAATAATTCACATTAAAGCCAATATCTGCTGATACCGATATCATGCGTCCCTACATGTTCCTCAGAAACTCCACACGACCTGAATGATTCCTGCCGTTTTGTTTGTTTGGTCCATAAAATATCAGAAAACCTTAAACAATGTTGACCGGGAAATGATGATGTTCTCAAATGTCTTGTTTTGTCTGCAAACCAAAATGATTCACTTTTAATGATTTCTTTGTTATCCAGAGCAAAGAAATGAAGATAATATTGACATTTAAGAAGCTTAAACATTGGGAAATCTTGTTTTAATCATGAAAAAGGCTTCAAACCGGTTAATCGATTATCAAAATAGTTGTCGATAAATTGAGCCAATCACCACTGCTGTGCATCCACAAGACTTGAATGGAATTTATTTGTGAGTTAAGCTGTGTTGTGCTGGTGCGACGTCTTTCTGTTCACAGCTGACGCAGCTTCCTGCCTTCTTAGCCCCTTCGGAGTCCCGTGGTGAAGAGGAAAGAGTGACATTTTGAGGTTTAATGGGTCATTTTTCTTCATCAGTCAGTTGCGTCACACTGGGATTAGCTTCTGCGCGCTCACTCGTACCTGGTAAATGTTCCGTATAGTTTTGGTGCTCTGAGACAAATGTGTGTTTTGTTTTTTTTCATCTTCATCTGAGACTTTAACCCTTTTAACACCTCAGCCTCAAAATCTTTTTATCTTTTGCTTATTTAAACCACAAAAGAGCCAGAAAATGTCCTGTAACTAAGTGTTTTTACCCATTTTTCCAGAATAACGTTCAATACATGGCAGTTATTTACAATTGAATACAGTTTTAAAATGAAGGAAAACAAAAAAGTTTCTTTTAAAACAACACTGTTTTTGTGTGTTAAATGTAAAATTTGAACAGTATAGAACGTATTTAAAATAAGGTTTGTTTGAGTTTTTGTCTCATTGTCCAAATACAGGCCAAAATAACTATTTTTTTCCACCTCTTTCCTCCCTGTGTGTCTAGGCTTCCTGAAATTACCGTAATAACCAACTTCTCATCTTTCAGAAACCGTCGCGTCATTACGGTAATGCAAAGTGCGTTTGCGTAAATGCGTCATCTGCAGTACGCTCGGTGTTAAAGTTATTAATATGCTGATTCTTCTTGGTTTCATTTTCATTTCCATTGTGGGCTTAGATTAGAAAGTGACTTGTGTTAGACAGTAACTGGTCCGAATTATGTGAGATGTGTTAAAGCGTCCAGGGTAATGTTCAAAAGAGAGAGAGAGAGAGCCTCAACTCTGCTCCACTTCTCTAAATTCCTCCTCATCCATCGTCAGCTGCTATTTCCAGGTGCTGGGATTTCTCAGAGGGATAAATTGTGTCAGATTTCGGGCGAGGGCACCTTCTGGGAATGGGCGAAAACAGAAGAAGAAGAAAGAGAGGGAAAAAAAATGGTTCTGTTCTTGCTTGATGACACATTTTTTTTTTTTACCCTTTACTTCTCCATCACGTCCTCCTCCTCCTCCTCCTCCCACTCCCTTGTCTTTATCTTCGTCGAGCACATCCATCTCTGTAACCTCGCGGTGTAATCTCAGTCCTCCCTGGTTGGGGTAAAGCGGCTGCTGGATGAAAGTGGATGATCCCTATTGTAAGGAGGTAATGGAGCCATCTGTTGTACCGTTCCTCTCCTGTTCCCTTTCTCCTCTCCACTCATCCCCGCGCTCGTCTCCATATTTTGACTTAAATCAGCGACTCTTATGTAGCTTATGTAAAATGAATTGTGTTGAGTGGAGTAAGACGATACCTGCGGGGGCTTTTTACTGCCCTACATTTTCATATAAGAATGTTTTTGACCCAAAATGAAATATTATTTCGGCCATTTTCCTCGTCTTTCTTTAAGAAATCAGAGAAATTATACATCATGTAAATTATATAACCAAATATAACCATTATTCCTTCCCATGGTTATCCCAAATACTGACTTAAAAGTTAATATTATTTTTATATTTTAAACTTGGAGCTAGTGAAGCAAAAATATGGCACCTTTTTCTAATATTTATGCATCAAAAAAAACCTAAAACACTGAAATCTCTCAATAATTGGTCCTAAAAACTAAACCAAGCAATGGAATTAAACAATTGACAAGAGCTGTGTGTGTTGACTTTGTTTAACAATAAAAACTAAATTAATTTAAAAGCTCACCATTATTTTTTACTCAAAAGAACAATTAAATGAATTTGCTATTGTTCTCCTTATAAATAGTATAGGAGTCTAGTGTTGATAATGTTCTTATTTTCTCTGCCTGCTATTGTGGTCCCAAGTGATTTATTTTTAATCGTTCAAGTGTGAAAGATGGATCGGTTGGTCGTATCTATAGAATCTTCAATCTTGATTTATCACATTTGGATCAAAACACTGCTCCGGTCGGCTGTGTGGACCATTTTGACCTTGGGAGGACGTTATTTGGCTGCTCCATGCAACTTTATAGGCCTTTTTGAGGATTAAGACCTGGTTTTAGGCTTAGTTGGGATGGTTGAGGTTAGGGTAAGGGGTTAGGGAGTGTATTCGGTCTATGAGAGTCCACACAATAATGCAAAACCAGCATGTGTGTGTGTGTGTGTGAGAGAGAGTCTGGCACCCATGCAACGCACTGATCTCCCACCTGTTACAGGCTGCTTTGTTTAAATTACCTGCAGTTTGTGTCCCGGCGAGCGTCGACACGCCCCTCGACATCCCCGTGAGCTGATAAATGACTGTTCCTACAAAACCTCTTGCTTTAGTCTTCTACACCTTCATCTGCACATTTTCTCCAGAAACATCTCACACACACACACACACACACACAGTGCTCCCTTCCCTCTTGTATCCCACATTATTGCCTGGCAGGCGTGATCTTATATTCATGCTGGCCTACTTCGCCTCTCTCCCTTGGCTCCTCACACACACACACACACACACACACACACACACACACACACACATCTGCTTTACTGTGAAGTATAGCTAACTGTGTAGCTATTCATCATGCTGTATACTGCAGTGGCTGAAGGTTGCGTTGTGTTATGTGTGTGTGTGTGTAACGTCAGTATTCAGCAGCTGATGTGATTTTGCCATCCAGACATCTTGCATCTCAGCGTCACGCTCCTACAGGACAAAGTCATTTAACCCTTTAACACCGAGCGCATCGACGTCGGTTAATGAAAGCTGAAAAGTTGCACGTCAAAAACCAACATGTGGTTATTACGGTTCACTGTTTTGAGGAATCAGCGTCTTTTGGCCCTTTTCCACCGACGGTCCCCGCTCAGCACGGCACGGTTTAGGTTGGTTTTCCACTACAAAAATAGTACCTACTCAACGTGGGCGGAGTCATCACAGCACGGCTGCATGAAACTGCCGTGACTGCGTTTTACAAGCAACACAGCGAGTGACTAGTGACAAAAAAGCAGTTGTTTTCGGTGTAATGGAATCATTACACTCAACTATTTGTTCAGTACTTCCTCCATGACCGGAGCACAGACTCCGTCTGATTGAAGTACACCAGACTCCTCTGTTAAATATTGCGATTTTAACAATTTCCCTGGCAATTGTTGGAGATTAACCCACATTTTTAGGATTGTGAAGTCTTTTTAACTGATCTACAGTTCGGCATTGTTCGGCTTGATTCTTGTGTCGGACGTCGCTTCCTGTGACGGCTCTCTGACCAATCAGCGGCCGGCAGTCTGGCGACGTTGCGCATAGTATCGCCTCAGCTCGCTTGGCGGTACTAAAAGTACCTGCTCTACTATGCTAGTGGAAACTAGTGCTGTGCCGAGGTGGAGAGTTGGAGAGTAGTTGGGACAAAAGCTCAAACAAATGCTACTTTAAAATGTTCGTGTACAGCTACAGTGTTTTTATTATTTTTTTTTAAATAGAACTTTTTGTTTTTCTTCATTTAAAATTAATTAAAAACTTCTATGATCATGGTTAAAACAAGCAAAACAAAAGTCCAGACGGACATTTTGAGGCTATAGGTGTTAAAGAGTTAACACTATATTAAACTGGTTTGTGGAGACACTCTTTCTTTCAGACCAAAAAAAACAGCTTCTTCTTCTTCTTCTTCTTCTTCTCGTTATTCTCCTTCTTCTCCTCCTCCTCCTCCTCCTTCATTTCTTATGACGCCACACTGAGTGAAGATTGTGTCAGGACTGCGCGTTCTCACCGCGAAACAAGCCTCGACTGTAGCTCAGCAGACGAGAGTTATGATCGCTCAAGGATTTCGTCTCATAAATCCACTTCATTGGTGTCAGACGGTCGCAGACGGAGCGGAGAGTTAAACAAGGATGTTTGAACTTCCTGGCTGGGCTTTTTCAAAAGATGACACGGCTCGCTCAGAGAAGAGAAAGGCCTTGGTTACTGTTAGTGTGTGTGTGTGTACGCTCCAAAAACAACTCGTTAAACAGAGCAGACAGTGACACAGTATGCTCCTTCACTGTGTTGCTTGGACATGGTAATGTCTATCTCTCACTGCAGCAGCATTGGGTTTAACCAGTCTTGTATAAAGCACCTTAAAGGGATACTTGAGTAAAAGATGGGGACGGCACAATGCCACTTTTTTGTGTCCGATACCGATAACAAAAGCTTTATACCGATTATTATTCTGATTCCCAGTCATTTTAGACCATTTATGAACGTATGAAGCTGTTCACGACACACTGTGCCGAGTCAGAATTCTCCAGCTGTGTCACAAATACTGTTCTCCCAAAAAGAAGAAAATGAACAGCCCAAACATGACTCGACTAAAATGGTTTGGCTGGTTTTTATTTACATTTTAATAGTCGTGAAGCATGCGATTAGAGCTACAACTAACGGATACTTTCCTTCGATTTATTTCCGTGATGATTCACTTTTAATGATTTTGCTGTTATATGGAGCAAAGAAAGCAGAAAATATTCACATTCAAGAAGCTGAAACAACCCGAAATCTTGTTTTCATAATGAAAAAAAGCTTCAACCCGATGAATCAATTATCAAAATAGTTAACAATTAATTTAATAATCGATTAATAATCGATGAATGGAGTTATTGTTTGAGCTCTACATGCAATATATAGGATTTGTGAACTGCAACGGATTCTACGTTTGTATCTGTCCGATATCTGATCCAGTGATTTTGACCAGTATCAACAAAGATACCAGAAAATGAAGTAAAAGTCTTAAATGATGACATTTACTGTACTTATGTGTCAAAAGTATAATCTTCTGATATAAAATGTGCTTAAGTTTTAGAAGTTAACGTATTAAAAAAGTGAGTAAGTACAGACCATAATACCAACTCTTCTTCTTCTGATTTTTGGAAGTGTAGTTGAGTAAAAGCACCAGTTGCTAAAAATACAAATAGTAAAGTAAAGTACAGATACGTGCCTTTTGAACTTAAGTACAGTAACAAAGTATTTGTATCGACGCTGCTTTTAGCTCAGGTTTGTGTTCCGCTCTTCATTGACGAGCGAAATAAGAACATTGTGAAGAGTCGACTCGAGCGTTGGCTGTCATTTAGTCGTGTCGGCATATTTAACTACAGCGTCTCGTCTTTCATTTGGAACCTAAATCACCAAAGTGACTGCTGACGGATGTGCGTGTTTACCGTTGTACTAACACAGCCAGAGGCAGCAGAAAAAAAAACAACCCAAAAACCTTGATCTTATCACGGCAGAATGTTCTGGGGAAAACGTCAGAGATCCAATAAAAGTGAGAGTGACAGTATGCAGAGCAGTGTTTTGTGTCGAGGTGTTCATCAATCATGGCGCAGAAAAAAAAAAAGGTCGCGTTGTCAGAATGTCAACAGCAGCTCAGTTTGAGGGTTTTACCTCAGACGAGGTCAAACGACTGACGAGTTCTTAAAAAGACGAAATATCAAAGGGAAATTTAAAAATGCGCTGGTCATGAAACGTGGTTGAGGAAAGTGGGAAAAAGAAATCCTGGAACAAGCATTTAAACGATATTTTCGCCAAAATTGTGTGGGCCTATTCTTCCCAGGCTTAGATGGAAATCAGTTTAATATTGATTAATGTGTCACTGGTTTCCTCGATTAATTGATCGTTTGGGTCTCATTTTGTTAAAAAAACAAAGATACTTTTACTGAGGAGCAAAAAGGCAAAAATATTTACACAAATCTGAAATGGCGATTCATTCAGTGGTTGATTAGAAAACCATTTCTCTACACCCTAAACTCTGCTACTTAATCGTGAAAAGATGCTCTCAGCCTTTTCCCGAGGTCATCTTTATAACAAAAGTAATAATAATTGAAGACCAGTATATATTTATAAAGATATATATATATATGTATATAAATATGGGTGATTCTTGAAGGGCAGCTTGGTCCGGGGCTGATGTGACCGTGTCTGTGGCACCACGTCACCTGAGACGAGGTTTTCTCACTCAGAGACAGTGGTGGAGGAAACAGTTGTGCAGCCGGTACCTGGCAGCAGCGGTGACTCACTGTGCAGCCCCACCTGACATCACACTGCTCTCTCCTCCCTCCTGCATCCCTCCCCCCGCCTCCCTCCGCCTCCCTTCCACTTCCCTCGCTGTGCTCAGGCTCCGTTTCCAGGAGAAATATCAGGTTGAAATACAGATTATGGACAGAGTGCGGCCTGTAATCAAGCTAACGTATGGAGGTAAAAGTGTCAGCTGTTTAAAACATAATTAAACTTCTTGATCAAGAAACTTGATTTACACCGTTTTTTTCCCTCGCTACATTTAATATTTATAGTTTATGAAGGTCTATATTTGAATTGAGAATATACTCATTAATCTTCCTCGCACTTGGAGATTGTTTTCTTTCTTTTTAAATTAAAATCTTGTTTGTGAAATCGATGAAAGATTTGTTTTCCAAGGTCACACACGAGCTGCAACACTTACGAATGGGTTTCATGTCGATGACGATGTGAACGTCGTCTGAGAAGCCTCATTTTTATATGGTGGATATATAGTGATAAAGTCTACATTTACAGAAAGGGTTGGGTGGTGTCGTTTATTGCATCAGTTGAAATGCAAGCTTTTAACTTCAGCTACAACTCTTTATCCTCAGAAAACTTTCTTTTGATTTTAACCCTGAGATCACGGAGCATTTCAGCTGCTGTTTTCCCATCACTATGTTAAATGTACAGTACATACAGAGGCTATAAGAATGAACAACATAAAGTGTATTATATCCTTTTTTTCAGCACAATCTTTTGGCAAAATGATAAAAAAAAGGTAGCAAAAAGTGTTCAAAATGTTTAAAATCAAATTGGAATTGAAATTTGAAAATGCATCACGGTTCAAAGTTCACTCGGCTCGTTTTATGAACAAAAGAAAAGAAAAACAGTCTAATTTTGTCACAATTATCACTACTAAAAATGCGATATAAATACGTGAATTCATAACTGTGTCTCAACAACACATAAGAAGACACACAAAGCCTGAATATGTGACCTATGAACACACACACACACACACACACACACACACACCCAGGATGTCCATATAATAAGGAATTGTGTATTATTTCCAAGGCAATTTACCAAGAGTGCAAGGAGCAAGTTTATAATATATTTGGATTTTTCATGTTTTCAAATTGTAGTTTTAATTTATTTTGGTTTTTATTTCCTGTAAATGCTTTCATTTTAGTTTAGTTGAACGTTTTCATAAAAAAAACAGCAAAAGCTGCCATTTTTTAAATAAAATATACAGTATTAGGAAAAATAAACAACTAAGAAAGTAGACTGAAGAGCAATAGTGCTCAATAATGTGCTCAATAGTGCTGAGGTTGGATACAGTTAGTGTGAAAGGTAAACATCTAATAGCTACACATGAACATAAATAATAATTGAGGAAATGACGAAAAACAATCTGAGGAAAAACATGAGCAAAAAAATAGGTTTGATTCACTTGGATAAACCAACTAAACCCAATAAACCACATAAGAAATGTTATGATTGACATGCATCACCTGATGTCCCACATTGTGAACATTTTATTATGGATGAATGAATGAATGAATGAATGAAAAAGGCCGTTTAAAAAAATCCACTTCATATGAACCCGAAAGGCTCATTTGAAGTATGAAATACATTTACAAAGACGACATTTTCCCGACAGTTATTATAGCACAGTTAGTCGTTGGTTATTTTGTTACCTTTCTTTCACTCTGATGACCTTGGTGAGGAGGATTTCAACAACTGAAATGATAGACTTCCTCCACGTTATGAATAATATATGCTTTTATTTGTTGCAGATGTGAAGCTTTCACATCGTAACCAATTTAAAGTCACACTGAGCGACTTCAGACCCATTTGTCATCCATTAGCATCCGTGAACGCGTCCTCCAGGACGACGCCACCGCTTGTGAATTACACCAATGAAGTAGAAGCTGCGTGATCAATTATTAATGTTTAATATATTCCCCCTCAGGGTTTTGCAAATAAGGCAAACTTCAGAGTGGAAACAGTACCAGAATGAGCTGATGAGGGAGGGATTTGTGGTTTATGTACCAAACACACATGCGGAGAAGATCTGAATCTCCAATTGGCCGTTGATCACCGCGAGTGCACAACTTCAAATGACTCTTTCAGGGTGTGACTTCCAAAGCTTTGACGACTACTTCATGTCCACTGCTTCATGTCCACTTCAAACGAGCGCCAGCTTCAAACGCCTGCGTCCTCACAACTGTCCCCGCGCGGACAACGCGGTCTGACATAAATAGGATTGAAATGATAAGAACGCTCAGAGCCAAGTTTTGGTTTTCTGTTTCATCGCTTTGTCTGACTCTGTGTTGTCCAAGATGTGTGGTCCTTTTTTGAACAATAACATGCTCCACTAACTTTTACATACTGTGTGTGTGTGTGCGTGTGTGTGTGTGTGTGTGTGTGTGTGTGTGTGTGTGTGTGTGTGTGTGTGTGTGTGTGTGTGTGTGTGTGTGTGTGTGTGTGTGTGTGTGTGTGTGTGTGTGTGTGTGTGTGTGTGTGTGTGATTTGTGATCCTGTCTCATGATGATGGATTACTGCGTCTCGTTGGAGCTGCGTGCTGCCCCTTATCCTGCATCAGCTGTGACTCAGAGCAACAGTGCTCGCCATTGTGCGAATGGTGAACACATACACACAAAGTGTGTGTGTGTGTGTGTGTGTGTGTGTTTATCTATTGCAGAATATATAATCAACCGGACAGAACAAACAGATTAGTGATACTGAATTGCCACCAGCCTGGCCTGAGTCAGCTCTGCTGGACTGAGCAGCAGCTATGCAAACGCTTTATTCTTTTACGATGACATGTAAAACCAGTCGTGTACCGTACAGATGCTGTACGGTACACGATAACATTAATAACATTATTCTCTGTTATTAGAATAATGAAGGGTTCAGACCTGATGTGCAGTTTTAATTTAGTTTTAGTTACAGTATTAGTACAAAAAATAGATTCAGTAATCTCAGATGTTTTAGTCGACTAAATATAATCCTATTTAAAAAAAAAAAAAAAAAAATGTAATGGGGTTTGCTTGTATTATTGTATTATTTATGTTTCCCTATTGTCCTGTCTATTAATGTATTTAAGGTTTGAATTTACAACACAGATACGACTGTTTTGATATGAAACATTTTTTATCTGCCTTAATCAAAGCATTCAAATACAATTATTACATGTTTGTTTCCTAAAGCCATCATTTCTGCCACTTTCCTCGTGTTTCCTCCTCCCTGTGGACATCCGGGTAGATCAACCATCAACTAGTTTTTTTGTCACATCAACTTTATTTTTATTTACTTAACGAGGGTCGTGGACAAAGCTTTTTCCGTCATAGTTTCCTTTAACGAAATTGACACCGTTTTACATAGAGTTTACATACAGTTAAATACTCTGAATGCTCCTCCTTCTCTATTAAATGACAGGAATAGTCCGTATGAAGCTGCACATCTGTTGGTGCTGCAAATATTTCACAATAAAGCCTCCGTTTCCTCCACCAGTGACTCCGAGAGAAGCTGAGCTTCCCTGGAAGTGACGTTTTTGCTGTCGAGCTCCACCTATTCTGTGCCGTCCCATAGAGAACATTTGAAGCTGAGCGGCACGGTGGCACAGTGGTTGGTAGTGGATAGCACTGTTGCCTCACAGCAAGAAGGTGCTGGGTGTGTGGATTTCGTTCGGGCTCTCCGGTTTAGACACATTCGGTCAGGTCGATCCATACGTTTACAATGAAATCCTAGAGATGTGCGTCTCTCCACTGCCCTCTCCAGCGTATACTTTGATTTCTGATACGCCCACTGATGTGTTTGCAACATGCACGGTTCCCTGTAGGGGTTCAGTTCCTGTCAGGTTCTTTTGAAACAAGTGTGTTTGAGTGGAGACAGGATGAGACCGGGCGAGAAGGCCTTGTTAAAAGTGCCTCATCTCAGCCTCGAGTCCTTCCCTCCTTCCAAGGCTCCCGTGACATAACACACAAGGAAAGAAAATATGAAAAGAGAGCAAAATTGAGCTGCCTCTTGTCCTCAATAACACCTTGACACCACACTCCTACACTTCACCATTCAACTTGTGCTTTCTCCCCCTGTCTGTGTGTCCAAAATTTCGGCAGCACATCTCATTTGTTTTTTGCCGTCCTATGAACGCTGCCCTCTCCGTCACCGCCTCTCACTGATGCCGTTTCTCTTCCCTGCCCCTCGGTCTCTTCTCCCCTCAGTTTTTCTTCTTATTCCCTCTGTGCGATGCCTTTGACAATTTTGATGTTCGATGTTCTCTCACTCTGCTCCTCTGGACTTCTTTGTTCCCAGCTGACAGAAGTTGCCTTTTGGACTGGTTCCAACACGTTACTCGTAGCAGTTGCTGGCCCGGTGAAGCGTAGACATCGTGCTGTAGTTGTCGCCCTGCTTACCACCTTGGTTAGATTCCAATCAGAGAGGTTTGGTTGAGCTTATAAAGAAGATTGATCCGTGCTCATCGAATAATTGTTGCTGTATTTGACTCTCACTAGACCTGGGGTGTCAAAATACGGTGCATAGGCCAGAACCGGCCCAGCAGAGGGTCCAATCCGGCCCGCAGGATGAAGTAGTTACATTTTTAACTGGAATGTGTCATGATTAGACTCTAATCATAATGTGAAATACTATATTTTTATAGTTCCAGATAATATTGTTCAATTTGCACTTAAATTTGTCAAGAATTGTCAGGTTGTTCATAATATGTATTCTAAAAAGAGACTTTACATACATTCCTGGTCTGATCAATTTGAGATCAATTTGTGCTGTTTTTGGCCCCTGAACTAAAATGAGTGGACACCTCTGCACTAGACAAAGATAACTGTAGTTTTTTTATGAATACAAATGTGTTATTTTTACCATGAGAGTTAAATTTTGGGAGGAAAACTTACAATAAGTTCCTTTTCTCATAGTATCTCAACATATTGCATTGCCAGATTCTTGACAAATGACAAAAACTGTAGTTTTTTCAGCACGATATTATAGTAACTAATACTTAAGATGTTCCCTTTATCATTTTCCCCTAACGCAGGTTCCACTGTATGACTTATCAGCTACGATGACAATCGCTACTATTAATAGAAGTGTTAATGTCAAAGCTCTACATATATAATTAGCTCTTATTGTTCGTCCTTTCTGAAAAGAAAATCTTATGTGAGGCGACCGGTTGAACTCAATTTGAAAAGGTCTGTCGCTGGAGTCAGTGTCGTGTCACGTCGGCAAAGATGCAAATTTATTCATGAGAAATTTATTCAGTAGTTTGTTATGTTAGCTCGGAGGCATGATTCGAAGAAATCCGTTAATGCACGTCGTCTAAAGCACACACTTTACATACTTTACATACTTTACGTCGAGGAAAAATGAAATACTTTCTGCAGTGGATAAATGACTCAGATTCACACAATTCATAGAATTTACACTAGATTCAGCTTCTTTGTTCTTGACATGTTTCATACATTAAAAACTATTAGAAACTAAACGATTCCCCTCTGAATCATGGACCATTTATTAATATTAGTATTTTCTTATCCATTTTTCCAATTAAATGACAGTTAACCCTTCTGTTACCCTTCTGACTCATGTGTAGGATAAAGCGTTAGATGGATACCGGCAACTAACGATTATTTTCATAATCGATTAATCTGTCGATCGGTGTTTGTCAAACTTGGAAATGATGATGTTTTCAAATGTCTTGTTTTGTCCACAAACCAAAATGATTCACTTTTAATGAGTTCTTTTTTATATGGAGCAAAGAAAACTACATTTTAGATTTATTTCTCCATTTTTAACAGTAACACATTTATTTTGCATCAGAACTGTGCTTTTATTGTGAAGTGCACATTCCATATCAAAACAAACACTCTTTATTTGGAATTCTGTGAAATATCTTCATGAATATCTTCAAGAAGATATTGCGTTATAATTTTAAGCGACTATGAAACAGTTTTGTTTTTTTTCTAGACTGGCTGCCTCTTGATCAGACGAGACACTCATTGGCCCACAGCTCATTTGAGTTTGACACCCCTGATTTAGAGTGTTCAATTTAATAATAATAATAAATGAATAATCCCCATACTGCATGTTTTTGCACTGCGGGAGGACGCCGGAGAACCCGGAGAAAACCCACACACACACACACAGGGAGAGGACATGCAAACTCCATGCAGAAAGACCCTTGTCCCAGCCGGGTCTCGAGCCCTGGTCTTCTTGCTGCAAAGGCAAGAGTTCTGCACATTCTGTGGCGTTTGTGTGACGTTCACAGTCGGACGACCGGGGAAAAGCACATTTTTTTGTTTGTTGTCCAAAAGCATGTGACGAGGCTTAACCGCGAGATCCGACGCTAAGCCTCTTTGTCCAATCAGGCGGTCGACATTTTAGACGAGTGTTTCCTTGTGGTCCGAGTTGTGATCACCTGCCTGCAATCCCTGCAATCCCACGCCAATCCCCGCGGTGCACGTGCCCGTGTGTCTGAATGGCATTTTCCCTGTGAACAATGTGGTTCTGTTCTGCTGCGTCACCGTGGAGCTGCTCGCGCAGTATTTGCCGCCTCAGACTTGAAAGACTTATTGCCGTCATTAAAAGTGATATTGTTACAGTCGCCTGTTTGACAGTGAATTTCCGGCGTTCTTTATACAAGGGATTTTTCTTTATTCTAAGTGTCAGCCGAGAAAGAAAGCAGGGGCTGAGACTGTTGTGCTGAAAAGATGTCATTTCTCCCCCCTTTTTGCTTTCAAAAGCAGACGCCCACCGATCGTGACGGTGACCGCAGCTTTCTTCTCGGCTCAGTTTGTGACATCGCACTCTGACCTCACTCGCTCTTGTTCTCGTTCTCTGTGGTTATTGTTCTAATCCCTTTTTACATTATTACATTACTCCATGGATTTGCATAGACCACGTCCTTCAAAGGATGCGTCCCCTGAACCGTCTTCTCCTTCTTCTACTTCCTCTGTTCTCTCTCGTCCTCCCACCCCAGTAAACAACCTTTTTTTCAAAATTCTCTCCTATGCGAGTGCAGCGCTGCCTCATTATTATTATTATTGGATTATTTTGGGACAGTCTGCCGTGCTCGTCTTCTGTTCTCCTTTGTGTGCACTCCTTCTGTTATTAATGTAATTGCAGCTGCTGTAAGCATGTATGAGTGAGTTAGTGGTGAACTGACACACAGAGGGAGAGAGAGAGAGAGTGTGAGAGCAAATGACTAAGAACTACAAGACCCTTTTTTTGTGATGAATTGCTAGAAAGCTTTTGCCATTTGGATGCTGAGTGTGTGCGTGTGTGTGTGTTTGACTTTTTCAAGTGTGTATCAGTGTGGGAGTGTTGGTGCACGGTTTGTTTTAAGCTTGCACAGCACAGGACATGCTTTGAGTGAGATGACGGAGGCGTGAAAGAGGCACACTTTAATTGGTTTGTGATGAAGTGGAGAGAGAGAGAGAGAGACAAGGCTTTTCACAAAGACAGATCTCAGCAGGTATTACTCTGGTATCTCACCTTCTCTCGCTCCCCTCTTTTTAGGTGTATGGCCGTGGTTAAGTCAATCCATGGGAGCGCTCAATATCTTCTCCCTTTTTCTTTGATGTGTACTGATGCATGTTCATGGTGCTTTCATATTTCTTTGGGGGGGAAAGAGAAAGGATGTGCCACAGGGTGCAGCCAGAGAACACATTTAATGTCTGTTTCCAAGTGAAGAGCTTACAATTTCTTGCTAAATTGGCGGCCGTGGTTTGCTGATTAATTGGAAATTTTCATCTTTCCGACATGGCACCCTTGACGGGATCACTCAAGCTGATTGAAAAGTGAACCGTCTTTGCCCATAGGCCACACTTTTTATGCACACATTTCATTTTTGAAATGAAATGTGACTCACTCTTCGGCTCGTGCATAAGATACAGTATATTCTTAGCGTTGACCTGATTTGCAAGAAGGGAAACATTTACAATGCCGACGAGGAGTCTGAATTCATGTCTTTGCATTTGTGCAAATCACAAAACACTTATCATGTATGAAAAATGACACTTCTGATGGTGGTGAGTACGCGTTATAATAATAAAAACTGTTCTCCTGCTTTTTTTTTTCTCTGTTTCTCAATTATGTTTCTCACTTCTTTGAATGGGCTCGGTGTTTGGATGGCGTGTGTGTGTGTGTGAGTAATGAGAGCTGTCAAAGAGGGAAGTAAGTTTGCTGTGTGTCGCTGACAA
The DNA here is from genome assembly GCF_019176455.1 of Solea senegalensis. Taxonomy (NCBI): domain Eukaryota; kingdom Metazoa; phylum Chordata; class Actinopteri; order Pleuronectiformes; family Soleidae; genus Solea; species Solea senegalensis. Next base: position 18,781,229 of record NC_058033.1, read on the forward strand.
ATCAGCTTGTAATTAAATGCCATCTGCACTCTTGCAATCCATATATTATTATAAGAATGCAGTGTATCGTGCTTGTGCTTCTTGTTTTTGTTGGGCTCTGTTGCCCTTTGGTGATTTTTAATCTTTTGATAGTTGTTGTTGATAAAAATCTATAAAACAAGAAAGTCTCAGTCTAATTACTGGAAGTGGTTGGATCAGTCGGATTCCCGTATGGTATTAGATTTCTGTCATAAATCCAGGTAGAGCTGTGTAATTAACCACGTTTACAATGAAACTTGTGTTTCAATTACAGTTTTTTGGCCCAAAACAAAATGATGATGATGATAAAAGGAATGCTTTTATTCTGAGAAAAAACGTTGTAATTGTTTTTGACTTCCTGTTCCGGCGTTCAGTGGAATCCCTGTGTTAAACACGCAGCGCGAGTAAAGATATAATATACAATAGAGCTGCAATTAATCTGTTGATTATTTTCTCGATTAATCGACTAATTGTTTGGTTCAGAAAATGTCGAAAAATGTTGGTCATTGTTTGTCAAACCTGGGAATGATGTTTTCAAATGTCTTGATTTATCCACTAACCAAAATGATTCACTTTCAATGATTTCCTTGTTCTATGGAGCAAAGAAACCAGAAAAAAAAATCACATTTAAGAAACAGAAACAATCAGAAATCTTATTTTAATAATGAAAAAGCTTGAAACCAAATCATCCATTATCAAAATAGTTGACGATTAATTTAAAAATGGATTATTCGAGTAAAGTAAAGCCTCACTAATACTGTTTGACATGATATATATGCAGGTGTTGGCGGTCGATGTAGAGACAACAATGTGTTTTTTCTAATAATTAAAACAATCATTTTGGATTTTTCAGCTTCTTAAATGTGGAATATTTCCTGGTTTCTTTGCTCCATATGACAAAGAAATCATTAAAGCAAAATAATTTTGGTTAAGACTGGTACTCCACAAAAACACGACTCCAAAGCATCATCATTTCCACATTTTTCAACATTTTACTGCACAAACAAGTACTCGATTCATCGAGAAAATAAACCCTAGTGTGCAGCAAACTTAGGCTGAAAGTTTTATGGCTGTAATCAAAGTGTCTAACATTGTAAGATGATTGTCTCAGTGTTTCTTTTGTATTATAACCTAATTATTGTGATCGTGACATGCACTGAGGAGGCGGAGGCCCATTCAACACTGCCTGCACCCTAGGCTCGTGATTATAACCTAATTGTTCCAATTGATTCGTCACCATATCCATAATGAATGTAACGTTGCCTGCAGTATGGATCCATAATGCTGAAAAACACTCTGTCTCTGCAGATGATAGGATCTGCGATGTTTGTTTGAGGATTACTCACAAATCTGAGCAGCCGTGAACAGTTTGGCCTTGCATCGCTGTGGAGTTGCGACATTATCGGTGCATTAGTATTATTATTAGGATTATTATTATTATGGATTATGTGGAAAACAATTACGCTGTTGACCAACTTATACTGAACTGTGCACTCTGCTTGTGACAGAGTGCTGAAGTCAACTGTTTCCTCTGTTTTTGGACATTTGCGACAAAAACTCCAACAAATGTTATTTTAAATATGTCTTATGCCGTTTAAATTTGGTGATCATGTACAACTACTTTGTTTTTCTTGTGTAAATGCCAGGTATTGAAAGCTATTATGGAAAAATGTGCACAAACACTTACTCACAAGACATTTTCTGGCCCTTTTATGGTTAAAATAAGCAAAAAAAATGTCCAGATGGACATTTTGAGTCTGAGATGCCTATAGACAAGCACACGCCTTATACACAAAAACCTGCTTCTGCTTACCTAAACAAACTTTAGTGTACAGTTAATTCCCTCGTGAGGTCTTATATAATCACTGCATTTTTGCAGTGTCTAATGTGTGGGTGCATGTGTGTTTTCCACACTTTTGTGCGGTGTACCTTCTCCTGCTTCTTCCTCCTCCTCCTCCTCCTCCTCCTCCTCCTCTAAAGTCTACACATTATGCTGAACTCCATCCTCTTGGTTATTTTACTCTCTCGTGGCTGATTGTGTTGATTTCTGCTGACTCTCGCTCACGTCTTTTGTTAGAACACTGTGATTGTGACGTCGCCGCTCTGAAAGGGGCTGTTATGAGTGGGGGGGGCTGTGTGTGTGTGTGTGTGTGCCATCTGTGCAGACACTGGTACAAAGGCCCATGGGAAATGCAGTCCCAGGGGTGCCACCCCCCCTTCTCCCTTTCCCCCCGTGTGTCTGCAGGCTGCAGTCACTCGACATGTCATTTCAGATCACAGTCACAGAGCGAGAAATGCACACACACACACACACACACACACGCTTCCTGTACAAGATTGTACCATTATTTCTTGAGCCAGTGATTATTCCACCGATCATTAAGATTTAAAGAAAAAATGTCAAATCATGTCATTAAAGTGCTCTTAAGATCCCGCAGACTGAATTTACGTGTTACAATTGCTCGTTCTGAGCAAATTCAAAAGAATGTGATGTAAAAGCGTTTACGTTGATGTCCAAATTGCACAATGTATAATATAATGAGAGATGGACTTTTAAGAATGTGAACCCAGTTAAAGTAAAGTAGTTAAGTAAATGATCAAGTAAATCGTTTCAGTGCCTTAAATGAATCTCTCTATAAGGTCCTTGCTTGAAATACTCACATCAGTCCTCGTCCTTGAAACACACAGAGATTATAAGAATTTAATCCTGAGTGTAAATGAACTGCTGCTCTTATCAATGTTGTTTACAAAAAAAACAACAAGGCCGCGGCGGAAGGAGAATGTGGATGGTGGAGAGTTTTGTAATCCATGTAATCCATATCTTATTAGAGATTTGCTATGGTCATCATGGAGGGGACAGTGGCTGAGGGGAATGAAATGACTTTGCTGTTCTGATAAGAAAAGCACAATAAAGGTGCATTCAGCCGCTTTCTCGCCCTTGTTCTCGCTCCATCTCCTCAACACACTCTGTCTTACGCAAACACTTTCTAATCACCCTTTTCTCTTCTTCTTTTCTCTTCATCGTGCGTCCCCCCTGCCCCCCTTTTGCAGTTTACACCGTTCGTTCTCTTTGTTGGTTTTTCGTCCCCCTTTATATTCCCTCTCCCTCTCTCTCTCTCTCTCTCTCTCGCTCTGCTTCAGTTTTGCTCTCCTGTGCTCGGCTGAGCCCTCTTGGCGAAGCGTTAAGTGTATAATCTGTGATCTCATGTCTAGATGGGCCTCTCGTCTCCTCTCTCGCTCTGCACACAAAGGGACTGAATAGCCACGACTCACTCAGGGGACACAAATGAGTAATGAGCCCACCCCAACCACACACACACACACACACATGCTCGCACCTCTCCAGCACACTCACTCCCAGAGGCTTTGAAGTTGCATATTGATGATGCTGGCGGCTCCAAAAGGCTCCGCTTGAATGCGCAGAGGCAGAGAAGACCAGGCTATTGACCGTCCACTCGTCTCGCTCTGACCTGTCATCTCTGATGACTGTAACGAGCAACAGGTGCCTCTTTTGCCAGCGTCGGCCTTGATAGTCATCCAATATTCAGCAGCATCAGTCAGTCAGTCAGTCAGTCAGTCGCAGCAATCAGCTGTCGTAATTGCTCGTTTGATGCACCATCACAGCTTTACATAATGGGCTGCGGTGGGTCTGCCAGGGATCGATCTCTATTAAATAGGAATAATAATTATTATAATCATTTGGAATTGGTGCCACACTTCTCACTAATTCGAAAACCAAAAGAACAACAAAACAAAAACATCTCTGATTACAGTATTTTAGGCCCCTACTCCACGATCCCTAGGAGAACGCCAGTTCCAGTCACGACTTCCCAGCTTAGACTTTTTTCGGTAATGATAAAGTTTAAAGACAAGTACGTTACACATTATGTTTCACCAATTACCAGGGATGTGCAATTTATTTCCCAGCCGCTGACGGACACTCGGTCAATCATTAATCACTGGATAACGAGATCCGGGGGAGAGTTATCATGTGTAAAGAGCAGTAAAACAGTCGTCGTCGTCATCCCAGCACCTTCTGTCTCTGCCTCTCTGTCTGTCTGTCTGTCTGTCTGTCACGGTTGACTATCAACTGACCACGTCTCACTTAGGGTCACGGTTCTCAAACTGTGGTACGTGTGCCGCCAGTGGTACGCAAGCTTCCTCCGGTGGTACTTGGAGGAAAGTCCAGGGAATGTGAACTGGAGTGTGTAGAAAATGAGACAAATAACTAAAAAATAAATACATACAAATAACTAGTCGCTGTATCACTTGCCCCATCTTAATATTCTCATTCTAATATACCAGTGATAGTTATCCTAGGAAAAGTCCGTCGCTGATTTTGCTCGTTGGCGTTACTTTAAGCATCTCAGTGTTTTCTCAGGTGGTGCTTGGTATAAAAAGTTTTAGAACCACTGAACTAGGAACTCTTGTGCTGCACTTGTTTTCGATGCACCTGGTGTCCCATATTGAAATGAGGCAGAGTCATTTACCACGTTTCCATAACACGGTTAAGTCAGGTCAGTTGTAGCTTGACTATGCAGTTTAATCGGACTATCTTGTCCCAGCATACGAGCACTAGAGGGGATTGAATTTATTGACCGAGGTGTCGATATGCCCTCTTTCAGCTTGTTGTTATTCGGCCGTTTCTGGTTTAGGTTGCAGGCTTACTGTTAGTATGCCGGGCGCCAGTCCAAGTCTTCCATCCATGAAGTTTTAAAATGTTCAATTCCTTAAGCTGACAGTGCATCAGTCAGAGCATCAGTGCAACAAATGTACTGGTCTGACATTGGCCATGTTTTTGTCACTGTTATCCTCTGTGGAGCCACATGTGCAAGAGCAGAGTGCACAACGATATGTCAAGGTCAGATACCTGCCCTATCGCATTATTAGGTGTGAGTCAGACTGTGAGAGAGATTCGATTTTAGCTGCACTCACATGTTAAAAGTCTGGACTTTAAAAGTCTGCCTTTAGTCGGACAAAGACGGTCATTTACTTTTGTATATATATATATATATATATATGTATGTGTATGTATATATATATATGTGTGTATGTATATATATATATATATATATATATATATATATATATATATATATGTATATGTATATATATATATATATGTATGTGTATGTATATATATATGTGTGTATGTATATATATATATATAGATATATATATATATAGATACATATATATGTATATATATGTATATATATACATACATATATATGTGTATATATATATGTATACTGTATATGTATACTTTTGCACCCCCATTAGAACATGGTAAAGTTGTAAACTCAGAGTAAACTCAGATTTCATGTGATAATAAAAAGAATCATGGGTTCACGGCTGGATTTTCTGTGGCTGCTTCACCGGCTCACTGACACATGATGATGGTATAATGGGACAATCAAGAAGCATTGTTATCTTCATCAGTGCTGTTCACACTCTTCACCAACGGCAATCTGTAAAAAAGAAGCTGTGACCTGTCACATGGTGACAAAAAAACAGCTCACTTCCTGGGGCAAAATAAATATAATACATGTGTATTTATAGCACGGGCAACTTTCTGCTCATCTCTGACATTCCCAGTGAGTTTCTCTACGACACACAGCACAGTGGAGACGGTTCTCACCAGAAAAATGACAGAGAATTGTAATCTAACACTCAGTTTGTAGCGTCGTGACAGACGGCAGCGTAACACTCAGACATTTAATTATGCACATCATCATATTTTCCTGACCATCACTACTTACACTCAAATCTAACCAAACTGCACAGTGGGGCAGAATTGATATTTTTCCAGCAATACATCAAATGATGACGTTAATAACTTCATTGATTAATAATTCAGCTTGATGAAGCTTTTTAAAATAATTCCAGCTTGTTACTTAGCAACCTGGCCAAAAAACCTTTCGGCGATTCCGAGCCGAGCTGGTCTTTGTAAGCGTCTGTCAGAGAGAGACTCAGAGAGAGACTCGTAGACATCAGAGTCTTATACATGCTGCTTGATGTCATTTAATTAACAATATTGAGCTAATGCTGAATTAGACACGTCTCCTCCGTCGTGTCCTCGTCTCTTCAGGCGTCCTTGACTTGCGCTGTCTTTGACCATGCACATGTTTAATGTATTAAAATGCATTCTGCTTGGTTTTTTGTAATCAAGTGGGACATTTGGAAATTTCCATTACACAACAGAAAGCTTTAGGGTCAAAGCTTTAAAATCCAAAGTACATTACTTGCTCGTCTTCAAATGACACAGGCGTGAAGTAGAAAAAGAGCAGTTTTTGCTTCCTGACGGGGAATTGTGTTCCCACATTCAGCTAAACATCCAGAAATTCAACTTCACGATTATGGCGAGTTAAAAAGACTAAAAAACATCCTGAAAACACGTGTTAGTCCAACATTTAGCAAGGAAATCTCTAAAATCGGAGAAAAATAAACAATGAATATATTCACATTTAATAACTCGAAATATTTGCCAATTAATAATATATTTAGTAATCGATCATTTCCAGCAAAACAAGCTTTTTGGGGCCATTATGATGCGGTTTTTATCTTTTTCAAATAACTGTCCGATTTTCGAAATTGCGATTTTCACTATTTTGCGATGAACCGAGCGGCCCTAGTGTTGGTGAGGTTGCACATCTCTAACTAAGCGAAATGCCAGCTTCTGCTTTGTTGTGTTGCTCAGGTGTGACAACTTCCTGGAGACACCTATGTTGACACGCCGCTGTGAAATGCTCTTTTGTCCTCGGAGTAACTCGAGGCTTTTCCCTGAGCAGTGCGGCTGGTGAGAAAGGGTCAGCTGGACAGAGGAAGTGTTTGTTTTTCCAGCCTCTTATGTGAGCTGCTTTTGGCTGGATGAGGTGGCTCCGGTCAAATAAGCTCTTTTGCGGTGTGAATACGGCTTTGGCACTGACCCCGCGCCCTCCCCAAACCCTTTTCTTCCCTCCCTCCCTCCCTCCCTCCTCAAAGCACCCAGAGCGATGCCAAGATGAACACCAGCTTCCTTCAGGGTGTGAATGAGCAACACTGCAAAAGCTGCTCAGGACAGAATTAGGAGCAGGAGAGGAAAGGCAGCACAGAAGTGTGCGTCCACGGAACAGATTGTTTTTGTGAGTCCAGGCAAGAAAAAGAAGTGATACAAAGTCTGACAGACTCATTTTTGCACAAGCTGATAAATAATGCACAATATGAGGAGATTAGTCATCAGTGGGATATTAGAAGTATAAACATGAAAAGTTTTGAAGCTGGAGGTATCATTTCTATTAATAATAAACACAAGGGCAAATTCTCAATACAGCAGGCATGAATGTAAAAAAGTATCTAAAAGCAAAAACACAACCCAGCCTCAAGATCTCCCACAGATGCTTGGACGAATGAGCCTCATTCAACGACCTTAAACTCAACTGACAGGTAGTAACTTGTATGTAATGTTATAAATAAACATAAATAGACACAATTGTTGAATTTAAGCCGTAGGAGACTGGTTTGCACCAACATTTCTGTGATCAAATGTGCATAAATGTACTTTTGAGTTGAAGAGAAGAAAACGGGTGAATTTCAACGTCTTTAATAACTATGCATTATTTATTTATTTATTTTTTTTTCCCCCAAAAAATTCAAACTATTGGTCCATTGTTTTGATGTAGGAGCTCAAAGGTTTGGGGAGTCGGTGTGTGGTGGACAGTGTTGTAATGTAACAGAGTACAAATCATTTTCACATATCTGTCCTTCATTATTTATATTTCTCACAACTTGTACTTTTACTCCGATACATACCATCTTCATTACTACAAAATAATTTGCCGCTCGTCTTCAGCCCGTTGCCAAGAAGCCGGTGAGGTCATGGCATCAACAGTGTCCGCCTTATTTGTGTGTTCTTTACCACCAGTGAAGATCTTGAGGTATTAAAGTATCCTTGTGTGTGTGTGTGTGTGCTCATTGATGTGATTACAGCTCTCCCAGTCACAGAACGGAGGTTAAACGAGAGGTCGGAGGTCACGGGTTTATGCAAAAGAATCGTGTTACCGCGTAAAAACCTAATTAGTTACCTTTTGTCCGTGTGCACGGCGACACGGCGCTCGGGCCGCTCATGATCGCCCTTATTGCCATTTATGCATCATGTTTATTTATACACCAATTAAAGGCCCCACTGGAGCAAATAATGGCCACGGAAATGCTGAACGCACTTATCATTTTTTATGGAAGTGGCATGAAATGGAGGGAAGTAAATTTGACTTCTGTCTGAATGTCCTTCCCCCGTTTCCCCTGATGTTCTTGGTCCAGGCTGTTCTTGGCAGCGTCTCCCAGGTTTAGTTCCCTCTTCTTTTTTTTTTCCAGATGCTGCCTTTGCTGGAGGAGAGATAATAATGATCTGGGCACGTTATTTTTCTCCCATTCCACCCTCCCCCCCCTTTTCTCTCTATTGTTGGTCACAAGACTCAATTTGTTGCCGTTGTTTGCATCATCGCCCTCCTCAGCCTGCTGTGATGCTCTGTACATGGGTGGGAAATGCAGCAAGGAGAGACGGAGAGAGAGAGCGAGAGATTTCAACTCGTGCTGTTACTTGAGTTTCTTTACCGAGATAATTCATCGGTGGGTCCAAGCATCTCTAGAGCGGCAGGTCGTATACGTACATAATGTAGAACACCGCAGTCCCAAGTGGGTCCTGTAATGGGAAGCCTCAGAGGAGAAGGAGGAAGAAATTCGATGTAGGATGAATTCATTCTTCCCTCTTTTATTCTGCACCTTATTCAGTGGTCCACTCTAATCTGCGTGCTAATGCGTTCACAGAGTGCACTGGATCAATCCATTTTACCCAGAGAGAGGAGAGAAAGAGGCAGAGTGTGAGTGGGAAACGAGAGCACGTTAGAGTGTTTAAGGACTGAGAGGACGATCGGATGAGAAGGGGAGGGGACAAATCTAAAACCTGATCTAAAACCACAAGCCCACATTGTCGCAGCAGTAGAAAGAAAGGTGTTGTGGCTTAAAAAAGGCCTAACCTTTAACCTTTAACCTCAAAAGTCAAACTGGAGCTGAGAACAAGTCAGTCAGCTGAGCAGTATGTAACGTGTTCTGCACCACTGATAAGGAGCCAAAGTGCCATATTAGGGCTATATCACAATAGAACTACTTCGATTTCCATCGATATCGATAGTTATTGATCATTTTTCATGACCTATTAAAAACTGATAATAATAATAATAATAATAATTAAAAACATTTAAACCAACACTTTTATTCTAAACTTCATACACTTTCCTGTTATTTCAATCACTACAGGGATCAATCAGACCACACAGAGGAAAATAGTAACGTCAAGCACGTTCATGAGGTTTTTAAAACCATACTTCTCAACAAACCTACAGAGACGACGCTCACATTCTCACCTTTCGTGTCCAATTAACCTTAAACTGCATGTTTTTGGACTTTGGGAGGAAATCGGAGAACCTGGAGGGAACACACGCAGTAACAAACCCGGGTGTTTTTGCTGTACTGTGAGGCAACAATGCTAGCCAGTTCTCCACCACGTGAACCCTGAACTGAATCAGAAAATAGTTCTTATATTCAAGTACTTCATACTATTAATGGTTAAGTGCTCGACCGGCATTGTGTCATTGTATAACGTCGTCCTTAAAATCTTACAAGGCCGTGCGTATGATTAATGTTTCCACCGTGTCGTCATGTACATGAATGGTGTTGTAAAAGTCTCATAAAAAGGTCTATACGCTTGAAAATGAATGACATGATAATTATATACTTGCATGATTGTGTTTGGAGACAGTACAGTGCATTTTTCTCTCTCCTTTACATCCTGTTACTGCCTCTCTTTGGATTATAGATTCATTTCCTTCTTTCAAACACAGCCACAGTCGTACAGACACACATCATCACGGCCGTCGTCTTCATTTAAACTTGTAATCTTTCAGCTGACAGCTTTTATTTTGTCTCTTTTTTGTCTTTTTCTGGGTTGTTATGGATACTGTGTACCGGTGTGAGGTACAGTGTGTCGCAATGACACGAAGGCTGTACTTGCACAAGTAATTACAGCGCGTCCGCCGTTAAAAGGCAGAGCGTTTGCACTCGACTTTGAAAGAATGGTGTCCTCTGACTAATGCCGTCGGAAGTGACAGCAGCTGAGAGGTGTGTTATTCATTACCTGTGTGTGTGTGTGTCGGAGCAAGTGTGTGTGCAGCATTTTTAAAATGATTGTAGTTCACAGAGGAGAGTGATGCATTTCACACATTGCACAGAGAGAGACAACAGAAGGGAAGATGGGGTTGTGTATTTTATGCGCATGTGTGCACAGATGAAGGACGTTGATCTGTTGCCGTATGTGTGGCCCCTGGCTGAAGAAATTCATGTTGAACTACAATCAGCATCCATCAGAAGCCAGGTTTAAATGCTTTACTAAATCATTTCCTCTTTTTTGTTCTCTCCCCCTCCCCCCCTTTTCCTTCCCTTCACGTCAACCTCATTTCCCACCATCCCGAATGATGTCCTCCATCGTCTCCATTCTCCCCCGTCCTCCTCCTCCTCCTCCTCCTCCTCCTCCACCAGCTGGTGGGCGGCGAGTTTGACCTGGAGATGAACTTCATCATCCAGGAGGCGGAGAGCATCGGCTGTATGGTGGAGCTGCTGTCCCACTGCGAGGTGACGTGCCAGGCCGAGATCTGGAGCATGTTCACGGCCATCCTGCGCAAGAGCGTGCGCAACCTGCAGACCAGCACCGAGGTCGGCCTCATCCAGCAGGTGCTGCTCAAGATGAGCACCGTGGACGACATGATCGCAGGTGAGCGACGGGGAGAACTGTACGTTTATGAGCGTGTGGTGGTAAAGGCGCTGAATACTTGGACACACGGTGACAAAGGAAAGCAACTCTGATGTTAACAGTGTCAGTTTTAACTCCATGCAGGAAGGAAAAGAGTGCGAACCACTTGTAATCTATTTATAATCTAGATTAAACACCTCTTGATTGATATTTAAAATGTATTTAGCTCTTGCCATAGTTTTATAACACTTAGAATATTATTCATATGTTATATTTAACCAGGTTAAAAAGCCCTCATTGAGATTCAACAAATCTCTTTTTCCAAGAGTGGAGTGAAGGTCACGCTTATATCAGAAATAGATTTAACTGCCCTGCATCTTTACACTCACAGAATAATATATGCAATATGCCCCCGCACCCTCTTCAGTTTATGACGTTAAATACAAATAAAGACAAGTTTAGATGAAGCTGTTACTGCTCTATACGCTCAGCCTGATTAGCCAGGTAGTGATTCTCCATCAAAGAGAATCAGCGCCGATGTGTGGGCTGTGTGTAGGTAGACAAACTATTTAAAGTGCAATGTCCTTACGTTACCTCCTAACCTCATACTACTTCATCAAATACTGTAGTAATAGTTCAATAAAAAAAGGAGCAGAGACGACGACGACGACGCATTACGAGGTTTTGCTTGCACCAATCAAAATCCTTTAAAGATGTGTTGCCCTCTCGGTGTCCTCTCTGTCCTACAGTCACTGCCTCACCACAGCAGTTTATGCATCACCCAAATCACTTGATTGCTCGCCGTGATTTCCAAGTCTTTCCCAAAACTATTTAAAATGACCTACATGGATTTATCGTACCAAAAACAGAGCTTCGGGGTTTCAAATCTGGGACGTTGTGCACTGCGTTCTTCAATTTTCTTCCCCTCTCATAGCGAGCACCTCGGTGAGCTAGCCTTCTGCTTTATTCCCTGTCGCTGGTTTCTGGCTAATTAAATATTGTGGGAAGACACTATTCATATCTCACCAGCCTAAGAGAAAAGAAGAAGAAGAAGAACCTCAGTGAGCAAGATTACCTCACTCTGCATCTGTGCCATGCTGTGTGAAGTGAGAGTCGCAGTGTAGTCTTTTAACAAGCTGCTTAAATATTCACTGGGAAATCTTTCGGATGCCTTGTTTTTTTTTTTGTCGGTTTGTGGCATGTAGTCGCTAAACAAGAGCTTATGAGTCGCAGCCTGCTGTTACAGAGTTTCTGACTGCTCAGCATTAACTATACTGTATGTTTGATCATTTTAAATAAGAGTTTTTATGCATGTGACACGGATTAGGAGCAGCTGTTTGTGTCACATCGTATTCAGTGTACAAATTAGGAATGAACAAGCCATAGATATGCATTGGTATTGGTTTGATTCTGGCCAAAATCACTAGATTACTGATAGGGCTGCAGCTAACGGTTATTTTATTCGAGTAATAGTTTGGTCCATAAATGTTGAAAAATATTGATAATTCTTTCTCAAACCTGGAAATGGTGTCTTGTTTTGTCCCCAAATCAAAATGACTCAGTTTTGAATGATTTCTTTGTTTATATGGAGCAAAGAAACCAGAAAATATTCACATTAAAGAAGCTGAAACTGGTTTAAATCTTAAAAAAAATCACTTTAACCGATTCATCGATAATCAAAATAGTTGACGATTCATTTGGTAATCGATGAATGACTGATTAATCGAGTAATTATTACAGCCTCAATCACTAGATTGCAAAAGTAAAAAGAAAGGGGAACGTCTGCCACAACTGTCACAGATGTTTGCAGATGCCGCACAGTGGTAGCATTGTGTTGTAAACACCTTATTAACAGCTGTGTTAATTAAAGAAGGTAAGAAGGAGTAGATCAGACTGATGTCAGTATTGGTAGACGGTCATCGTCTTTGGAAAATAACTGTTTCCACTGAAACTTTAAATCAATTTGTCAGTTTTTAATTACACGTCCATGTTGACAGTGTGCCGCGTGAACTAGTCGCAGTCGCCTGTATTGGCTGTAAAGTATTTAACTCCGTCTCAGTCCGTGTTTTGTGTCACATTCCCTGATGTATGTATGTATTGAGAGTGTGGAAATAACAAGGTTTTACATCGTGATGAACTGTACGCTGTATTGTAACGCTGACTGCGGCTCTTTCTCCCGCTTCAAGGATGTGTTCGTTTTGTGCACAGTGGAGGAAAAAAAAAACCAGACCGAGTGCTTTAAATGTAACACAATTGACATGCAGTTTTTGTTCAAATGGAATAATGCTGACTCACAAAGGTACGTTTACACTCACTTTCTGTGTGTCTCTGCTTTCTCAGACCTGCTGGTGGACATGCTGGGAGTCATGGCCAGCTACAGCATCACAGTCAAGGAGCTGAAGCTGCTCTTCAGTATGCTGAGAGGGGACAACGGCATCTGGGTATGTTGGTGGACACCTGAAAACAAAGTGTTATGGAGATTCTGGAGCTGTGCAGGCTCATGAGTGGAACTTGTTTTTATGTCTGTGGAGCTGGAAATAGTACATATTACTGAAAGATCACTGATGTCACATAGTACATGGGGGTCACTGACCTTTTTGAGCTACCTGAAGGGTAGAGAATAATATATATTTATGCAATTTATCATTTAAATGATGAATATCATGCATTTAATTGTGTACACATTTATTCCAGCGCTTACTCCTAGCAATTATTGCAGTTTTTATAAATTATATCAATGATATTTGATTAAAAGTGATCCTATGGATGCATGCAGTTATCTTATGAAAACAAAACATGCACAATTATTGTTTTATTAAACCGTCTCTCTATGTCAGTCTTTCACACACAAACACACACATCTCAGTCGGGTCATGTAGCGACGGTAGCTTAGCGATAGAGCAAGTCGTCCATCAACTGGAAGGTTGTGGTTCCGCTTCCTAGCTCCGCTAGTCTACGTGCCGACGTGTCTTTGGGCAAAAGACTTAAAAGAATACTTCACAGATTTGCATTTAGCTTTGTATTAATAGAGTTGGGGTAGTATTTTTGAAAAGTTGAGAAATATCGTCATTATTTTCTGTATTACGTGCCCACCAGTGACACTTGGTCCTGTTAGCGTAACTGTTAGCAAAGATGGCGGCTTTAGGATGTCACGGTAACTGCCGAACGTGATCCGTTCTACAAATTTGAATACGCCAGCGCAATTATTATTTGTCGGGACGAAAAATGTGTTTCACACGGGATTAAACGCTGCGGCCTGAGTTTGTTTGCATGTCATTAGTCTGGATCGGATTTAATCAGATGAGTGTTAATAGAGCAGATTTATATAGTGCGTGTGTGTTTGTGGATTGATTTGGGATTGACTGTCAAAACAAAGGCAACTGTGCTCAAGCTTAACTGTTTCTCTCTGTGTTGTGATTGGCTTAATCATTGCAAAGGAGGTTTGACTGTGTTGCATTTGTTAGAGTCGTGAGTAATGGCCTCATCAGCTGCCATGGTAACACACACACACCAGATATCACCAGATACTCTCGCTGTACCTTTAACCACTGTTAATACATTCATCAGCTCTGGAGGAAACGTCTTGGGCGAGGGTTTTTATTTTTCTCTCCGTCTCCTCTGTCAAACATTTTCACCACTTGATCCCAGTTGACCGCATCATCGGCTCATTCATGACTTACTGTGGTGCTTTATTCATCTGATTTCTGTTGCTGTCAATGAGCCTTGGACAAAAGTACCAAAGTGCAGATTTGTTTCTTCTACTTTCCAGCAGATTTTCTTTAAAACCACAGAGTAAAAACCTATTTTCAACATATTAATGTTCATCTTATCTTTTACATCACATTCTATTCCATCTATTCCATTTCAAACATCGCACATTTGATCACTGAAAATGAGTTTTACCCTCGTAAAGGACTTTGCTGTTTGCTTTTGTTGCCGTTGAAATGAAATTAGCGGTTTGAGATTAAGGAAATTATCCTCGGCGCTTGGCGTGCTACTCGTTGTTGTCGTATTATCTGCTCCTTGTAGTTTACGGTCACTTAATCAAATCAAAGGGGACGTTTTAAAGAAGAACGGTGATGTTTCAGGTGGTTTTTAATGCGAGCGAGCCTTCAACTGCTCACTGTCGGGGTGCGCGATTCATCCTCGTCCACTCGCTAAGTCGATACACCCTTGGTCCTTCTCGTCAATCTCTCTCCCCTCTACTCAGGCTACAGGGCGACCGCCATCATCATCAACAACCTTTGGTCACTGATCACTGGTCCACAGTAAGACCATCATCCCTCCCTTCTGTCCACCTCGATCCACCTCACCCCTATTTCCACTGGCTTTTCCAATTTCTCTGCCGCAGCTGCCCTCTCCAGCGACCGATCAATAAAAGGGTTACCATGGTATTGATGAGGTGTCGTTGAGGGAGGGGCGGGCCGGGGTGATTGAGGGCTTATTGATCCAGTGGGGTTGTGGTAGAGATGTGATGTCACACCACCCATGTCTCTGATATGCAGCAACTGTCACATAATAATAGCAATCACATCTTTTTCCACTCCTTCTCCTTCTCCTTCTCCTTCTCCTTCTCCTTCTCCTTCTCTTCCTCTTCCTCCTCTCAGCCAAGACACGCGATCAAGCTCTTGTCCGTGTTGAACCAGATGCCTCAGAGACACGGTCCTGACACCTTCTTCAACTTTCCAGGACGCAGTGCAGCAGTGAGACACACACACGTACACATACACACACACACACACACACTTAAGCCTCATTAGCTACTTATTATTAGCCCAGTTTCACAGAACTCAGAACATCTCAATTACCATTTGGTTGTTTTTAGCCCAAACATTGAAACAGAAGTAAAGCTGTTGACTTATCGATCGCTGTGAACATGGAACGCCCCGCTCTGATGTGTTTCTCCTCCCTCAGGCCATAGCGCTACCACCGATTGCCAAATGGCCGTACCAGAACGGGTTCACTATCAATACTTGGTTCAGACAGGATCCACTCAACAACATAAACGTGGACAAAGACAAACCGTACCTCTACTGGTAAGTAGAAGGCCAATCATGTGCATTACAAAATGACATAAATATCAAATCCATGTAATAGGAAACTGTGACTGCATTACATTACACACTTAGATATCAGGGAAGCCAGCTCACGAGATATTTTTAAATCCTTTTACTCTTTTTTATCCCACCCTGTGTGGGTATTTTATTTGTATTTTTAGTTTATTTTAAAGTTAAAACAGGGTTTTAACCCCCTGACTCGAGACTTTTCCTATTTTAGTTGTGTTTTACTGTTTTAATTGGGTCTTTTGTTTTATTTCAAAGTTAAAACAGGGTTTTTACACTACTTGACTTTAGCATTTTTCCTTTTCATTCCACCCTGTGTTGTGTTTTATTGTTGTATTTGCATCTCTTTTCTTTTTAAATGTTATTTTCTTTTATTGTGGAGCACTTTGAGCTGCGATCCTTGTACGAAAGGTGCTATACAAAAAAAGTTTACTATTATTATCATCATTATTATTATTATCTGGTCATCTCATCCAAAAATGATGTGTTTTTTTTAGTTGCACTAAACTTATGTAATTTTGGCTCTAGCTGGTTTGTCCAAGTACATAAAGTATTTAAAAAATCTTTGGAAAACCAAACTATTTGTTCTTTTTCAGTGATTATTTAGTTATACATACATCTGTGTTTCTTCTTCTGCATTTTGCCAATTCATAACTTACATTACCTCTATCTATTCTATACATCTATACATTATTACTATCTTTACATCATTATTAAGGTGATGACATTACAATAGGAACACAATGAGGAAACACTCGGCAACAGTGGCGAGAAAGAAAACTTTGACAGAACCAGACTCGGCGTGTACAAACATCTGCCTCGACCGGTTGGGGTTAGGAGAGAGGAGAGAAGGGTAGGGGGTTAGTGAAGGAGAGGTGGGTGAAAACGGACCCTTGGATATTCTTAAACACATCAGGACTATATACGATTTTTGGTTTTCTGCCCTGTTTTCCTGACCCACTGACAAGTCGATATTTTCAACAACGCTGTTCTAGAGGAGTTTAAATAAAGGGAAAGTGTATTTGTGTCAGTCCTTTGACAATCACAGAGGCAGCAGGCTGGAGAAAGTGCAGTCAAGTTTTTCTTTACAAGGCCTTTCTGGTTAAAATAAGAATAATAAGCAGAAGTGAACAGAAAGAATGAAGGTTAAAGGAGAGTGCGCCGCTGCACTCAATCACACAACGAGGAAGCACTCGACACACTGCGAGCACAGGCGACTTTAACTGTAAGGGTAATGAGAAATTCACCTGCTGATGGACTCTCCAAGGTCAAACTCTTGCTTTGCTTTAGGGTTTTTGAACCGCAACTAGAAAAATAACAACGCTTTACATTAAACTGGGGCAAAATATCATTTTATTAGATTACTTATTGTCTTGATCTATACACGTCTTATGCTCCAGACCGACGAGAACATCTTTGCTACTCACAGATTTGCACAAACATCACAGAGTAGTCATTTTAAATATGTTTGCCTGAGCGAAAATGAGAAGAATGATGCCGTCAAAATAATCACAATTAAACCAGCAGTACGTGGAAATGGTTTAAAGGTTTCTTACAAGGTGATAGGTCTGTATTTACGCAGCACTTTATGCTACAGTGCCATTCAGATCTATATGTAGCACATAATATTTTGTCACACATCATTCACACCAGTCCACCGACACAGCTGTCGGAAGCAATTTGGAGTCTTTGGAGTATTTTGCCCAAGGACAATTTTTTTGCCACATGATCTGAATGAGCCAGGTATCAAAGACCTCACTGATCATCCCAGAGATCTGAAGTCATCACAGCAGCTGTGGTAAATAAGAATAATAAGAATAATAAGAATAATAATAATAAGAAGAATAACTCCTGGGATTCCTTTACGAGTAATCCAATATGAAGTTTCTCGACATAATAAAGATTTAACTCCGGACAGAGAGTGAATAGATGAACAGATAACGAGTTATAATTTAAGATGTCTGGGTGCTGGTCGTACAGCTCTGGACCTCACTGGCCACAACGTTAACACTGTAGGTCCAGGCTGTTAGCCTCATTAGCTTTGACCTTTAATTTAATTGCACTCCTTTACTTCGCTGCTTGCCTTCTTCCCTCCACGTTTTCACTTGGCTCCCCCCACCCCCATCTGATGCATCATTATTATATATTTTTTTAACCTGAATATTAAAAGAGGAAGTCGTCTACGGGAAGGTTGTCATACGTCCACATATATAAATTCTCTCATTACCGTCGCGGAGAGACATGCTCAGTCGTCAGAAGACGTTAGCGTGTAACCCTGTTTCCTTAGTGACCATTTGTCAGGTTGTCATGGTAAGCAAAGAGCCAGAGAGAGAGAGAGGGAGGGGGGAGGTGGGGGTGCACCTCCTCTTCTTCTTTGGCTCAGGTCTTATCATCCCTCCACAGCTGCGACTCACTCCGGCTACCTGTCTGAGACAGAGCCTCCGCGGCTGCCACGAAGGCGACGATAACGCGCCGTACATGCACTCCTCACGTATATCAGAGATCCACTTTAGTGGGATTTGTGTCTTGCCTTGTGCTCTGCGTGTGATCCTTGTGGGAAGTGCATCTTGTTGTTTCATGACACAGCTGTGAGACTGGGTTTTTACATGGAGGCTGCATGCAGCATGTGGGAAGACAAAACCTATAGGAAAAGAAGAGAGGTAAAGGGATTTATAGCGTGGTCCAGGACCCCCCGCTGCTGCTGCTGCAGAGGGAATTATGCTGCTGTGACTGATGTTGGCTTAAACAAAGTGATATGTGTAGGTGGTAAAGGTGTCGTGTTTGTTTGTTTTTGGGTAAGCAAGGTTTCACGAGATACCGTTTTCTTTGTTTAACTTCCTTTAAATGCAGTTGCAGTCGTAGTTTACAGAATCAGAAATACAAAGTAAGCCAGACACTGCGGTTTGACTTCATTTAACAGGAATACTAGTTTAAAAAATGTTAAATGTCTCAATTAAATATATTTCGCTGTACATAAACTCAAATAAGGGGCCCTCCATGAGGAAGTTTCATCCATCCATCTTCTTCTGCTTCATCCTCCACATGAGGGTCAAACGACCACGCACTCTCACTCTCACACTCACAGTTTAGAGCAGAGGTCCCAAACTTGCGGCCCTCCAATCGATGTCCTGTGGCCCCACACACAGAAACTAAAGTGATCATGAAAACTCTAACCTGATGATGATAATAATACATTAGGTTACATTAATTACCTTGTGTTTCTGTCTGGCTTTTTTTCATTTTGCATCATAATTGTGTTCTTTTTTACATATCAAAACAAACACTTTTACTTTGAAAGGGTGAGCAACATCATCCTGGAGGTTTTCAAATTCTGCAGTGTCATAATGGATTGTCAGGATATCATTTGAAGTGAATTTAGTTCTGTGGAACTTTTTTTACTTTGACCGGAGCCTGGCCCCCGTCCTGACCAGCCTAGAAGTTCACTGGCCCCCAGATCATTTTGAGTTTGAGGCCCCTGATTTACCTAATTCCCATATTAAATGTTTTTGGACCCCCCCTCGTGGAGTCTTCTTGCTGAGTATGTTTCATAAATAGTTTAAATGTATGAGCTTTATTTTAAACTCTTCGCCTCTTTGGTTCCCCCTTCAGTTTCCGCACCAGTAAAGGAATCGGTTACTCCGCTCACTTCGTGGGAAACTGTCTCATCGTGACGTCGTTGAAGTCGAAAGGAAAAGGTTTTCAGCACTGTGTGAAGTATGATTTCCAGCCGCGCAAGGTAAGCACACAAGCGAGCAACTCGGCCAAATGATGGAGATTTTTATGCGTTGCTTACGTTTCAGACGAGACAGCACCGGGGATTGTGTGGCTGCTCTCGTCCCTCTATCTCTCCTTGCGCTCACTCGGAGGGTTATTGAGTCTAGATAAGGTCTGTCAATTAAGGCCTTAAACACTGCCCCTGTGCTGCACGGTCAGCATTTTTGCTCAGGCCCTGCACCCAAACAGGCACATGTGCACACACACACACACACAGACACTTGATGAGATAGCCTTCCACAGTATTTGCTGACCCAGTGGAATCTCCGAAGTGCCTAACAAAGTTCCCAGTGGTCTCATTTGATCAATTTATAAGTCACCGTGTCGCACAGCACTCGCTGTGCATGTGTTAATGTGTTTATGTGCACATGAGCCTCCACGTAAGTGCGACTTATTATCCATTCACCAGCTATACTGTACTTGTATGCGTGCGCCTGGAAAATTTGAGCCAGCGTGACACCAGTGTTCCCCCCCTTCTTCATTTAAACCTACCTTCAGGCAAACCTGTGTTTACTTTAACCCGGGAAGACTTTTAATCAAGTCACACAAACAGACACGTTCATGCTCATGTGCTGCTGTAGACTCTTCAGTGTGAGGCGACCCTTAAAGAGAAATGTTGCATGGATTTAATCCACATTTTTCTTTAGTAAAGACAGAAAAAATGAATATGGATTGTTGCACAGTCGGGGGAATTGTCTCTAAACCCACAAATATTTAGAAATGCTAAAAAGTAAATGAGTAAGGCAAGACAGAGGCAACTTAAAATTCTTCACAGAAGAACATAAGTAAGGAAAATAAGACGATTTGAAATGGGATAATTCAGATCTTGATGGGTACAGCACTGTTTGGCATCAACATTTAAAGAAACAGACAAAAGGACATGCTACCATCTTGGATGGTTCTTTGATTTGTACCTTTAATTTCACTGAGAAGTGCTTTGTTGCTTTCTGTTCCATATGCCCGTGCCAAATTGGGCAAAAGGGCTTTCTGTTGCAGAAAGACTGGAAACTATTTCATTTTAAATTCAGTTTTAATTCCATTGCATGCTTTCAAATCCAAACTTGAGAGTTCTGGAGGTTTGGACTCCACAACATGCACTTGTTTTTCCATAATGTGCTTTTATATAAATGTAATCTGGATTCTTTTTTATTGGTTTTCCGCTTGTATTTTAACCCTATCTTGGCCAGGACTCCCTTGGAAAAGAGGTTCTTAACCTCAGTGGGATTTTTCTGTTTAAATAAAGGTTAAATAAATAAGAAAAATGGCTGCAGTTAATATAAAATGACAGTTTCTCCTAATGGTAATGTTCAAATGGCAACAGCTTAAACACAAGAATAAGAGATTTCTTTGTTTTAACATCATCATTCTGACTGTGTTTCCGTGTTTTTTCTTCAGTGGTACATGATCAGCATCGTCCACATCTACAACCGCTGGAGGAACTCTGAGATCCGTTGCTATGTCAACGGTCAGCTGGTCTCCTATGGTGACATGGCCTGGCACGTCAACACCAATGATGTAAGAGCACCGATACTACGTCTCGCCGTTAAAGTGGCGCGATGTCAGTTCTTTTATGCACTCATTTTAGCTTCTGTGGCAGCCTCAGAGAATCCAGTATGTGTCTGCTCTTCCTCCACGTTTCACTCCCACTGAGATACTGGCAAACAGTTGAGGTTTGTCCTCTGTATTCATTAGCTGCAGCAGATTTGCCCTTGGGCCTCCCTCCAGCACAACTTGCTCACAACTCCAAACTTCCAACTTTTCGATTTAGCAGGGGACAGGTAGTCTGACCTCTCAGTGGCAGCACAGCCTTCATTATACTTCCTGGCTGGCTTCTTCTTTTTTTTTTTTTTTTGCTGCCTTCACTGAAGGCTGGTTTTTTGCTTATGTCTAAAAAGCTCTTGAGTAAATATTATTTGACATCTTGATGAGCAGAAATGTCAATGATGAACGGCAAGTGGACGGACTGATTGTAATTGTAGGTGACGGCAAAGCAGAGTGCTCACTGTCAGCTGGAAAATGAAACATGTATTAAGTTTTCTGAGGTGATTCAACAAAGACAAGTGTTTTAACACAAGTTGGTGCACCTGTCATTTATACGGAAGAGTGCTCGGGCCACACGTAAAACAAAACAATTAACAGAAAGAAAGAAAGAAAGAAAAATCTGAATTCTGAGATTAAATTCAGAATTCTGACTTTCATCTCTCAATCCTGACTTTCTTTATTATCAGAATTTAATCTCAGAATCTCAGAATATCAGATCCTGACAGAATTTAATCTCAGAATTCTGACATAATTTAATCTCAGAATCTTGACAGAATTTAATCTAAGAATTCTGACATAATTTAATCTCAGAATTCTGACTTCCATTTCAGAATTTAATTTAACGTTAGAATTCTGACTTTAATCTCAGAATTATTTTTTTTTGACATGTGGTCCTAATAATTTACAAGTTCAGCAAAGCTTGAATTTATTTAGTGTCAGACTTAAGAATAAACTGAGTAACTTTGGTTTCTAATAATCCCTCTTCCAAAATGTCTCTCTAAAGAAAATGACTTTTTTTTTTTTTGCCTTCCATAATGTTAAATTATTCATGGATCCTTTTAAATGAACATGCTCTGAAAATGTTAATGAAATAAATGTTTAATCCGTGTTTTTCATCGTTATCATTTATTCCCGTGCTCCGCTTCTTTTCCGCAGAGCTACGACAAGTGTTTCCTGGGTTCGTCAGAGACGGCGGATGCGAACAGGGTGTTTTGCGGTCAGCTGGGAGCCATTTACGTGTTCAGCGAAGCTCTCAACCCGGCTCAGATCTTTGCCATTCACCAGCTCGGCCCGGGATACAAGGTGAGACGGAGCCCGTGTAGTCACCTCATCAACCACAGCGCAGTGTACACAGTATTCTCTGCTGTGCACCACAGTGAATCAACGTCACGCTGCATTTGCCTGACCGAGAGTATCCGGTGCAAACCGAGGATTACCTTGCCAGTGTTAGTTTTTGCTGCAGGTTCATATTAAAACATATAAAAACATAAAAAAATATATTAAAAAGCCACGGTGGTACCGTAGTTGTTTGTAGGGTTGAGTTTATCCTGTCACTTTCACATCCTGCAAAGTGTCCTGTGTGTGTTTCATCACAAATTCTCAGACACATCATCCATCTGCTGCTTCTTCTTTTTTTCCCATTTAGTTGAGTTACAGTTTTTAGGTTGGTCAGATTTGCTTTCCTACCACAGCAACATTTTAACTGAATTTAAATCAGCGATTAACCCTTAGAACACTCGCTTCTTTCCGTTTTTATGTTAAAACATACAGTATATACAGAGGCTGTGAGACTGTTTTCATTTTCACCAACTATATGAACACACCTGAGCAAAAAGTACTCAAAATGTTTCAATTTGGATTGAATTTGCTTGTTTTATGATCAAAAAGAAAAGAAAAACAGTCTAATTTTGTGACTTCTGCACAATTATCGCTACTTTATGTCACTACTAAAAATGCGATACAAAAAACGAATCATAACTTTGACTCAACAACACATAAGAAGACGAAAAAAAAACCACACTTTTTAAAACCTGAATATGTGGCCTATAGACACACACACACACACCCCAGGATGTCCATATAAGGAGTTGTGTATAATTCCCATGGCAATTTACGATGGATGCACCTCTGTTCCGCGTGAGCACTCAGGGTTAATGTGAACTCTTTATCTGTTTTTTGCTCTTTTAATTGTTTAAAATGTAACCAGAAGAGATTTTTGTATGTTGTTGTATCATCTGCACATATTATTTTAGCCAATACGGTTTGTTGTTATGAGAAAATGTTCTTATGCTTCTGCACTGAACAAAATATAGTAAATAAAAGCACCATGTGTCTATTACTGATAGGTATTTGTTTAAACCTACCTACGTTACCTTTATCAATAATCTAAAACAGTCACCACTTTAAACTTAACCAATTATGAGCTACTGTTTTGTTATTCTGGCCAGTATTAAACACAGTAATAGTTAACGTAACATATGAAACATAACTTTCTGTACAGGTCAAAACTATAACAATAAAGCTTTCCACTGTAACTATTAGACGACATCATGGTTATGTAATAGGTGCAGAGCTGTGTTTTCTTTGTCGTCACTTCTGTCTCTGTCAGAAAATATCACAGTGATTCATTCATGTGTATTTTTAGAAACGTGAAACCAGCCCTTGCACGTTGCAAAATCTTCAGATAATCTTAAACTACAGGAAGCCATGAAAACAGTAAACTATTCCACTATCATTAACCACTTCCTGGAAAGTCCCAAGTTGAAGTAACGACGCTTGTTTCGCCGTTAAACCGTCGTCTAGACTCGCAACACCTGCGGCAATGACAATTAATCAAATGAGGCTTAACGTTTAAGTCGGCGATAAAGCGCTGATGACTCGAGAAAATCCTCGTCGTCGACGCCGCAGCACCTCGCCGGCGGCCTGCTTCTTATTTCTGGCTGACTGACGCGCCTCGGGCCACTTGTTTATGAAGCTGTCTCTGTGAAACTGTCTGGATACGCTCAGTGAAATGACACGGGCTGCTGTTGTGTGTGTGTGTGTGTGTTTTTGAACAGCTCCCGGTAAAAGATTAGAATGGAATGTGCTCTAATTTACTCAAACAGGTGACACTGATGGAGACATAATGTCAGCATGCACAGTGTGCACTAGTAGATTGTCTGACGTAGAGTATGACAAATCAGCACTGGATCATACTTTTCTTTTTCTTTTTCTCCCGAAACTCGTATAACGGAAGGTGCAATAAAACGGATGGATTGTCCTCACATGTTCCTCCTGATGGTCACATGCTTGTGATGTGATTTGATCCGTCTGTCTGTCACAGCTCACAGTTTCTCGGGACAGATCAGTCAAATGATGGCCTCACTACTTGGCGCGGAATGGGCTCCTCTGATGCCCAGAAGAGACCATTAAACGGCTCGGTTGTTTCAAAGCTGCGGGGCCTCTGCGCTGGCGATGTCATGATGAGTGCACTGGGTTTTTTATTATTATCATTATTCAGTTGAGTTCAGGAGAACGCCAGTGGAACATAGCTCCTCTGTGTATGTGAATGTTCTTCACACAGAAGATGGAGTTTGAGGAGAGTTGCGTCAGTGTACGCTTGTATACAACATCTCTTGGACTCAGCCGCTGTCTGCTCTTCAATAACGATACAAAAGGCAAGACAGGGAACTCTGCTCACTCTGCTAAACAAGCCTTCAGCATATGCACAGCGAGGTTGTTCGACGTCTTCTAACTCGATGTGACTCATGATGGCACCCGGCACGCTTTGTGCTCTGAATATCTGTCTGTCTGTGTATGTGTGCAGCGCGTCGCTTCCATGCTCTTTAGTTTTTGCATTATGTTACGTGTTTTCCTCAAGTGGCAAGATATGTCGTCTAAAATAATAATTACAATAATAACAATATTGGGATTGCTGTTTCAAAGATGTGCAAATTGACAGTATTGAGAATTTAAATGAGTGAAGCCCTCCTTGCTGCAGCAGTGAGCAGGATTCACATGATCACATGACCACTAGTGGGCTTACGTGATCACATGGCCTTTACCTTACAGTAAAGCATCTGAACGTTTACCCAGAGTTCAATGTTTCTACGCTGTAGTTTAGTTATAAGTCTTTGAGTTTTGACTTGAATGCTGAAGTTTAAAGGCTGATCTGTAAGGACATTAACATCCTGGTTTTCAAAATAAAATACTGATAGCACTGTGTCTCTGAGTGCACGTCTTTGAATTGGAAAAATAATGAAAATCCCCACAGTTGTTATGGAGACCGCATAACTGGACTTTGACCAACGGTATAAAGCGAGTTCTCTAAAGAGTTCTACTTAATAAGAATGAAACCTACTAGTGTACTGGATACAAGACATTTTACTGTACAGTTTTAGAGAAAGTTCAAGTTAAAAGTCCCATATTTGCACTTTTTAATCATAAAAATGTTTTGATGTTTTTATAAGGAGCACCCCTGGTGGCTATTCAGTATATTTTAAGTTAATGTAGTCTTCCAGTTTGCCAAATCAATCAATTTGGACACCTGTTTTGTACGTCTCTTTGTGTGTATATGCCCATACGAGTTCATGTTAAGTGAACTCGTAGTAGAAGTGAAGTCAGTACTCGGTACCTTCTACACTGACCTAAAAACTGGCCTCAGATGTCTCGAAAAGCATTTATTTAATTTGATCATATGTTATTTATTGAAATGTTCAGATTTTATTCATGCACAGACGCACAAGCTGAGCTAAATTGAATAAATGTGGGTGTGTTGTTGTCGTTGTTGCTGCTGCGAGCCACCGCCGTATCTGCTGCTGTCAGGTTTGAGATGGGCACGAGCTGTTTTGTGACTGTGAGGACACGTGTGTGTGTGTGTGTGTGTGTGTGTGTGTGTGTGCACGTCCCAACACAGCAGTGTCAAAATTTACATTTTTTTTTCACTCTTGCAAATTCTTGCCACTTGAACGCCACCATACATCTTTTAATATGGTATTTTCACGGAGTCAGCAAAGCTCTTTTACACTTGCGGCTACCTGCCACACACACACACACACACACACTTCATAAATGCACCACAATAAATAGGCTTACACTGCAAAAAAAAATAAAAAAAATGTGCATCTTAATCAGAGCATTAATTTTACATTCAGACTATTCAGTCTTTTCTTTTTCATGCCGAGGGCCCACTAACCTTGGTAGAAAAAAAAATAAACCAAAGAGCAATTTGTTTTTGTGTTTGATTTATTATCCCGGCACATGGCTGCTGCACTACACTCTTTCCTTTTATAAACACAGCTGTTTAATGTATTATCTTTTTAACGCTGGGTCATCATCACCCCTTTATATAACGAATGTAATTTGTTTTGGAGTCTGTAAATGTAAACTTAGACAAGGGTTATTATGATGCCATTATTTACCATTTGCAAGACAAGAGAGTGTGCGTAGGTGTGAAGGAAAGTGTGTTTCCGAGGAGGGAGGAAAGTTGAGGCGAGGACGATGAGGGACGAGGATGTTTGACTACAGGAAGGCTGCTGTTTTCAGACGTCTCCACATTGTGCCTCACTGTGAAATTTACTTCTGTACGGTTCAAACAGCTCAGGGCACAGAGAGACCACAGATGAAAGGTTTCAAACAAGACAGGCCTGCAGGTCTCTGAGCAGCGGGCATCTGGGGAGCGTTGGGGTGGGAGTGTGGGGGTAGATGGGTGAAGGGCACACCTTGCCGGAAGAAAGTGCAAATAGTAGCAGAGCAGCGTGCTCGGGCGTTCATTTTCTGGGCTGTTTGTGCACGTCAGCATTGCTGCGGGATATAATTACGGTTCCGCACACGGACAGATTTAGACGTAACAGACTATTGTGAATACCGGCACAAGACATGTAAGACAAAATATGGGACTTAACTAAAGATTTCTCTAAAACGGACAGCTGTGTGAGGGAGCACATTGAATATTACATTAACCGCTAGTGTGGTAAATTGCTGTGGGAATATTACATAACTCCTTATATGGACATGCTGGTGCATGTTTGATTATAGGTCACATATTTAGCCTTTGAAAAATTTGTTTTTGTTCATCTTCTTACGTGTTGTTGAGTCAAAGTTATAATTAATTTTATATTGCATTTTTAGTAAAGGGATATAAAGTAGCAACAATTGTGCAGAAGTCTAAGAAATTAGACTTAGTTTTCTTTTCTTTGGAGTTAAACATTTTGAGTTTGACTTTTTCCTAGGTGTGTTTATATATTTGGTGAATATCATAGGATATAAGACACTGTATCCACACAAACATGCCCTCAGTCACGTCTGATAGTTTTGCTTGACAGAGGCCTGTCTTTTCAGATGAAGGACCCGGCATATAAGTAATAATGCAACATCAATATAGTGCAAACAGACAAACAGAGGCAAAATAAGTACACCATAAATCAACACGCGCCCAAAGTGACGCACTGCAGGTTTTTACATTGAAAATGATGAGTACAGTGAATGTCTGTAATTCAGCTATTTTTGATTTAATATCACATAAATATTTAGCAGCTCCCGGTGAAGGATGATGTTTTTTCTTTTTTTTTGTTATGGGCCAGAAAATTGTAACATGAGACATTTAATTTCACTGATGCGTCATTTTGTGTCTGAAGTACTTTGTTTTTTTTGTTGTTGTTGGCCGGCGACGGAACGAGAAGATAAATTTGAGGCTCTGAGTGTTTCTCTCCCACACATCTGCTCCCTCCCTCCCTCCCTCTCTCTCTCCCTCTCTTTGTCTCTTATTGTGGCGTAATTGAATTAGCGCTGTGTTCATTAAGATAATGCTGTGTTGTTTACACGGGACACATGCTGCAATTAAGCACTCACCATTTCGGGTGTAATGTGGACCCCGTGCACACTCTCACTCACTTCCAGTACTTTTTGGATAAGTCTGTTGTCATTTTTCCATTCCTTTCCTTTACAGAGCACTTTCAAGTTTAAGTCAGAGAGCGACATCCACCTGGCAGAGCATCACAAGCAGGTGTTGTACGATGGTAAGCTGGCCAGCTCCATCTCCTTCACCTACAACGCCAAGGCGACAGATGCACAGCTCTGCCTGGAGTCGTCGCCCAGGGAGAACCCGTCCATCTTTGTCCACTCACCACATGCGCTCATGCTGCAGGTCAGTGTGACTTGATTCTTCTGAGTGGTTGTTCATCACTGCGCGCAGGCTCCAGACCTCTGACTCACCGACGCTGATACCAATCTGATTTGTTATAACGATCGCATTAAAAGGGGAAACGGTCCAGAGTCTGATGATCGGGCTCCTTGGTCACAGGCTGAGTCACACGTTATTATGGGAGGTATAAATATGCAGTAGATGTAAAGGGAACATGGGCATCCAGTGACATGGGTTCAGGCTCTTTTGACATTTAGTTAAAAGCTCTTAAAATAAGAAAATATGGCTTTACAGTAAGTTGTTAAGTTGGCTCTCTGTTTTGCTTTTTTTTTTGTCTCATCTGGATTTGTAAAAAGTGCTGGAAGAGACAGTGGTGACTGTATTTCACTGCTACTGTACAATGAGTCCTATTATATTATACATTAAATAGATTTTTCTTCTGTTTCAATCAGCTCTGGTCATTCAAGAGTGATTTGAAAATTACAGACGAGTATTAGGGCCATATGTAAAAAATAAATACATTATAAAAATTAGAATTCTGACTATATATTCTGATTTCAGAATTTATACTGGGTTTTTTTGTTTTGTTTTTTAAATGTGGCCTGAAAAAAAAGTCAGGGTTGACCTTTTGACGAAAAAATGATTTAAAATTATAATTTTCCCCTGGATTTTACAGCATCACGGCGATGAGTAGAATCTTTCAGTTCCTGAGAAAGTCTGCTCAGAGCTACTGAGGTACATTTATTTCCGTGTCGTCACTAACAGTACGTCCCTGTTCCCACAGGATGTGAAGGCAATTGTTACCCACTCGATCCACAGTGCCATCCACTCTATAGGAGGCATCCAGGTTCTGTTTCCTCTCTTTGCTCAGCTGGATTACAAACAGCTCAACGACAGCAGCGTGGACACCACAGTCTGGTGAGTGTTCTGCAGAAGCAGTCGCACACGACTTCAACCGATCTCATAAACAAACCGGACCAGGACCTTAATGCAGCTTTTAAATTAGGAATATTAGAAATAAATGGTGGTGAAATGTTTGTGTTGTGTTGCAGTGCCACTCTGCTGGCGTTCCTCATGGAGCTGTTGAAGAGCTCAGTGGCCATGCAGGAGCAAATGCTGGGAGGAAAAGGCTTCCTGGTGATCGGGTACCTGCTTGAGAAGGTCAGTATGGGTTTTTGAGTTTTGCATTTGCTCTACAGATTAAAAAATGTTCAATAATGTTGGGTTTTTTAGGGGATGGGTAGCTACCGATACCGATGTTAATCCGATACGAGTCATTTTAGACCATTTATGAACATATGACACTGTTAACGGCACAGTTTTTGTGCTGAGTCATTTCAAGGACATAATTCTCTAACTGTGTCCCAAAAAGAAGAAATACACAGCTCAAACATGACTCAGCTAAAATATTTTTGCAGATTTTTGTTTACATTTTTATATTTTTTAACAGCGACGTTTAGAAATATACGTGGGAAGAAAAAAGATGTCACATTCTGTACATTTATTTCACCACTTTTATTGCTTTATTATTAAATTACTGCCACTTGGCATTTTCTCACATCGGCACCGAGATTGCTGAGAACGGAAGTGATTGCTGGTTATTTAATTGTCTGTGCTGTGAGTCGACGGCAGTATTTTTTGTCTAAGTTACACTGTATTTCCACCGCTAATATTCCTTGTATTCGCCTCAGTCATCCCGGGTTCACATCACGAGGGCCGTGCTGGAGCAGTTCCTGTCCTTCGCCAAGTATCTGGACGGTTTACCTCACGGGGCGCCGCTCCTCAAACAGCTCTGCGACCACGTCCTCTTTAACGCCGCCATCTGGATACACACCCCTGCCAAGGTCTGTTTATATACTCTATGTGTGTCTGTGTGTGTATGAGATGGTGATATTGAAAACAGCAGAAGAGAGTCGCTCTGTACTCTTTGTTCGAGAGCTTCGTCAGTATGCATGAGGAGAAGCGCCTGGCACGTCATCCATGGAGAGGATGGAGCACAAAGACGGGATGTGATGAGATGTGTAGTTTTTTTCTCGATGTAAGTATTCCTGGCATTCCTGCAGGGTAAATCAGCTTTTTGCCTCCCTCATTTTCACAATTTCCTGGAGTCCCTGTGGTTTCCCACTCTGACCCCGAGCTGTGATCGGCTCCCTCGGCACATTCACAGTCAAGACGAAAAGCACAAATGTCAGAATCCTCCATGATTTGGGTTAGGTTGTCCACTTTGGCTTGACATAAAAAACACAATACGCAAAGACAGTGGACAGAGATGGCAAAACGGTGGTAACTAAGCGCTTCATCAGATCAGATCAGGGCATGCTGGGTCATCAAAGTGTAAAGAGGCAGTTAAAAATGTGAGTGCAGTGCACGAGAGAAGTCCCTTGTTATGTCAAGAGCGAATGAGTACCTGTCACTTAGCAACATCAGTGGTTTCCCTTTTAATTTGACCTGCCACATGGATCTGTGCACTCTGAATAGAAAAGAAACCTCAGTTAACTGTGACACCAAGCAGTTCAAGTGTCATTTTTGGCTAATTTAGTGGCAAAAACGGGACATTGAATGTATTTGTTAACATTACAACAATTACACAGTGTAATAATGATAAAATAGCATAGAAGAAGAGTTCAGTTAACATAGCAACAGGATAAAAAAAAATCTCTGTACATCCCTGTGTTCCGCTGAGCTTTATTATTTTTCTGCCCTCATGGTGTTATCATTACCACTATTATTCGCCAGAATAACCTTGCTCAGATGTTAATGAAATCTCATCTCCCGTCTTGCACAGATTCTTTTATCTAAAAAAAAATTAAAAAATGCAGCTCTGGTTTTCTTCCGTCCGTACTTTGGTGCCCGAACCTGTTGCACATCTCTCGTGCAAATAAACATGCGCGCTCAACACATGAAATGCAATGTAGTGAAGGCGATTTAATCCCGCTGAGTGTGTTTTCCCCTTCTACACGAGCTGTGGTGTGGTCGGGCTGCAGCACTAATTTCATCCGCTTAAACAGAGCTGCCTCATTATGTCAGGTCCTCGGTGTCATGGTCACTGTGATGAGCTCAGAGGTTTGTGCCGCAGACTGGGATCTGTGCACAGGTGATGAAGAGGAGGACCGCTCCCAGAGGTAGAGAGGAGACCGACAGAGGCAGGGAAACGGGAGAAGAAGAAGAAGAAAATGAGCAATCGGAGTACACTCTCCTTAAATGTCAGCGCTGTGCACGGAGCTCCTCGCATGCCTCTGACGCCTCCAGGCGAGGAAACATCAAAAATAACAAAAGGAAAACAGTTTCCTTCCATTCCCCCCGTGGCTACCTTTTCACAATGATTTTGTTTGAACACCGTGAACACGCACGGATTATTGTGCAACGAGCAAAGGTTGCAATTTAGGACAAAACCCGGTGTAGCATAGGGTTTATATTTTACTGCCAATCAAAAACTATAAAAATGTAGTAATGTGCTTTCATGTTTTAAATCCTTCAACCCTTCTACATTGCGTGCAGTGTATAAATGAATACGTGTCAAACACAGGTGCAGCTGTCGCTCTACACGTACCTGTCGTCGGAGTTCATCGGCACCGCCACCATCTACACCACCATCCGCCGCGTCGGCACCGTCCTGCAGCTGATGCACACTCTCAAGTACTACTACTGGGCCATCAACCCGCTGGAGTGCAGTGGAATCTCCCCCAAAGGTCTTGGTGAGTTCACACGCGCACTTGTAATGTTCTTGCAGAAAGGCGACGACTCTTCTCCTGGTTCTGGTTCTGGTTCCCACTTTGTTCTCTCTTATCAATTCTTCTTCTGCACAGTCTCTCTTTTGCTCTTGTGACTCAGCGTTTTTTCAAGCGCGTCATTGAGAGATATTTTAACTCTGCATTCATCACGGACACAAAAGTGTTGCTGTTGTTGTTGTCTGTCTCTGACACACTGACAAAAACTGACATTGCAGAGAAATATCAAGGCTTTAGCTTTAATTACATCATTACTTCTTGTTATTCCCCATATTTAAGTCTTATCTGTGTTGCCTCTCAATTAGTTCACTTCCCAGTGTGGTTTTTAAAATCATTGGACCGTAACTGACGTGTGTGTGTTTGTAGGAAATTGGGAGAAATCACTTAAACACAAGCAGAACATGCACATTTCTTTAGCCCAATAATCATAATTATATTAAATACACATTACATATTTATATATGTGTGTGTACATAAAGATAACCTATATTGGTCTTTTTATTTTATTTTATTTAGACTTATTTGTCCACCATTGTGAGCCAATGAGACACTGCACAAGACTTTTAAAATAAAATAAACTTGAAGTGACTTACCGTGCAATTCCATTAAATCAGCAGCTCTTTGAAAAGTAGCCGTTGTCCTTCCATTAGTGTAATTTACAGGCGCAACTGACCTTTTCTAAAGCAAAGATGTAACCGAAAGAAAGGTTTTCTATTGATTAATGCGTAGTGTAGAGCATACGAGTTTAGCATTTTTGGTTGTGAATGTTTCTTGGCTTTGTCGACGTTATGTATTCACATCGAGGAGGTCAAACACCAGAGGATCGCCCCTGAAATCAAACCAAAGACCAGTAATGTTTTCATGCATGAAGTAAATAAGAATGTACGTGGTAGTTAGAGTGCCTGCCTGCTCAGTAATGCTGTTGTCATTGGTTTGCATTGCAGGATCCAAGATGATGTGCTATGACTTTTCTAAGCGTTTCAAGTAACCATGGCGACAGAAGTTGCCACATACACATGAATGGGAAATGGTCAAAAAATGATCACAACCCAGTCCATTTTGGAGCCTCACGGTGTCGTCATACTTTAACGTAGAGACGTGGTTGAAACTTTAAACGGGTCACAAGACTCGGGACTTTTGTCGCCTAAGTCAAAGTTCTGATACCTAGTATGTTTTGAAAAAAATCTCAATTTAAGTTTTTTACTTTTTTTGGACGTTTTCAGTGTGTATTGGGCCACCATGGGAGTGCCACCATGAAAATAATCACAAAAATCTCTAAAAAAATCTCTTCTTCTGCTCACAATTTCCAACGTACTCAGCCAATTTTTACATAAAAACCTTGCTATGGTTGTTGTCTAACCCTGTGTTTTGTTTTCATTTTCATAGAACTTGCAGTTTTTCTTAAAATCAGAGTTCTGGTTGAACCTCCCATTAACCCCCATGTTAAAACTCAGCTCTCTTTAAAAAATGAAGACGAGGGTGATATTAAACCTGTCATTTCTCTGTCAAGTCACACTCGTTTTTCCACAAATTTAAATAGGGAACCTCCAGACGCTGACAAACCAAAAATGTAATCTCTATCATCAACCGTTTTTGAAATACGACAACTTTAAAACACGTTGCTTTGTCTGTTTTTTTTACCAGTTTTGGACAGTTAGAAACACAGGTGTTTGGAAGGGGGAGGGGGGGAATCGGGGAGGGGCTTGTTAAAGTTTTAAAGGTTCAATCCACCCAAATTGGGTAGTTCTATCTGCATCTAAAATGAGGTTTACAGAGATTAAGCCTCAAATCAATTTCAGTTTTAGGTTAAAGCATAAAACCAACCTAAATGAGACCCCAAGTCAATAATCAATAAGGTAACGGCTCTGAATGTGTTTGCAAATTAGCACAAACCCCTCGGGTGTCGTAAGGTAAGAGAAAGATGTCCTGATTCTGCCAATTCTGCGTTTTCCCCTGTAAATAACATTTAGGTGTTCCGATTGAATAAATAAATACATCTTTAAACATTTTTGATTTGAAACGCGAGTCCACGATGACTGAGAATGCAGTCGAGAGAAAATGTGCCCGCGTGTTGGAAGGAAAAATTAAGCAATTAAGTGAAGAATCATCGTCAGAATGAAACACGGCGCAGAGAGCGGCGTTAACACAGCCGCACATCAGAGTTTCAGAAAGGTCAGAAAATGCCTTTTGCTTTAATAAACCTCTTCCTACCCTGGCTGATTACATTTTATACCACGTTGCCATGACAACAGACGGTTTGGATTGGCACATTCAAGAGTTTTTTGGGGGGCGAATTTCTAATGAAGAGGCTGCCTGGTTTCTTTTGTGTTTGATGGTATTAAGTGTGATTGCTGTCCCATAAATGTGTATATTATAAAAAATATCATACATAAGATAAACATGAATTTAACTTAGTCTCAGTTTGGAGTAATAAGGTTTCTTATTTGTTTGTACAAGTGTATTTTTGATCTAGTTTTGGTTAGAATAATAAATAATATATGTTCTCTTTGTCCTCCGTATTTTACACATAATTCCATTTGATGTCGGCAGAAAATTGCTTCTAGCGCGCCACGGAAAGTAAAACACTTGAGGTCTTTTGTGCCGGCGCGCCAGTACATTGCTTTTGAACTCGGGCTAAATTATAATTGAACAAAAGCGATGCGATTATTACAAGAAAGCATTTATGTCGTCGGGATTTTATTTATTCATTTATTTATTTATTAATCTATTTCTAAAAAGGTTTTCTTGAGCTCACCTTAGTGACAATAGCGTCCATGCATTGTACTGTACAAGCCTCTCTCCTATTGTCCATATTGACATGATAGCATCACTCAGTGATCCAGGGGATTGAGATCTGCTGAGAGACCACTTTTGAGATGGTGTGGCTTGTGAGACATCATGACATCATTATTATGCAGGGACACTGGGGTCATAAAGGTCAGCAACGCTATTTTTTTATTTATTTTTTCCCATTCTGTGTAAACATTAAAGATATAATAAGCCTATAACCTGCACTACACACACATCTACATGATGAATTGCATACAGTCGGTCAGATCAGACTCACACAAAAACAAGCAGAAAAGAAAACCCTCTAATTTGTTTTTGCATTATCTTAATCCAGGTTAGCTCGTACATAAAGTGCACACGAAGAAGTAAATGAATTCCAAGGAGGAAACCGTCATAATTGCACCTGCCCCTGGGAGGCAATTAAGATGATTATAAGCATTATCCAAAAATCCTCTCTTCACAAACGACTCACAGGAAATTGGCCCTCGCACTTGCTCACCTGGTGCACTCGTCTGACACGAAGCTGCCGCGTGACCGTGACGGATGGCGACTGTCGCCGCGTCCCACCAGTGTGTGTACCACCTTGACAGATACGATGATGAATTGTCTGCTTCGGCGTCACGTTTAGAAGACGGCCGGCCGACTGAAACGTGTTCAGAGTCTGACCGGGGAAGTTTCAAAAACCCTCCAACTTCTCTGTGTCTCTCAGCCGACGTCCGCTGGCTGAGCAGCTTTGGGGTCAGATATCGGGGGTTTAGCGTTTTTATTTGGCGAGCAGTAAAAACACTGAGGCCGATTTCCGGCGTCCTGACGCAGCAAAGTGAGCGGTGCACACTAGCCGAAGATCATAAATGTTTATCGCTGCCTTATAAATCTGACAAACCTCTGTCCGGTACTTAGGACACTGATGAGAGCCGTTAGCTGATGAGAGTCGTCGTGTTTGTTTGTTAATGACATCTGTGGAAGAGCAGCAGAGGAAGGAGGATAGGTGGGGAAAGCAGGGAGGACAAAGTCAACTTTAATGGTCCCAGTGGCCTCTGAGACCATTAAAGGAAGATGCTGCAGACTTTCAGCAAACTCATCAGCGAGCACAAATGAATAAAACACGATTATTTGAATGAAAGTGCCCTGCAAATGTTTGAGCTGTCAGTTTCCCCCTCACATTTTTAAAACGAGGGCTGCCGTGCCGCGGCTCTGCAGAGGTAGATGTTTGTTTGTTTGTTGGAGCCTCCGTTCTTTCTGCAAAATGTCAGAAACCAAACAAAGGTAGTCGTGAAGGAGAGAAAACATGAACGCGAACACGAGAGATAACGCAGGACACTGGCATTTACAACGAGGAGCGACGAGAACGGCACAAGATGTCGGACCTTTAGGAAAGAGCCTATTCAGTGCGTTACATATCTTAATTATGGGAAAATTGCATTACCAATAAGGCCTGCTACCTAATATGTATTTAATCTGAAGTGGTCATTCATCTTCTACCGCTTCATCCGCCACATGACGGTCGCTGGTGCAAATCCCAGCTGACATGGGGCAAAAGGTGCGGTACACCCTGGACAGGTTCGCCAGTCCATCGCAGGGTCAAATATAGAGACAAAGAACCATCTACTGTCACACTCACGGTCAATTTAGAGCGTCCAGTTTGCTGGACGCTCTAAATTGACCGTGAGTGTGACAGTAGATGGTTCGCTAATCTCAGATTATACAATAATACAACTTGTAATGCCTGGCTTGTCAAATTGCCAAATAAATGGACCTGACTGTATTCTTATTATAGTGTGTGTTATGTGTTTCTGCTCTCTCCAGGAAGCCCAATAACACCCGGCATCAGTAAACAGCCTGAACTGCCACCAATGTATTCGTCTGATCGGTATCTCGTGTGAGAAATGGATTAATTGCGGCAGGAAATGATTCTTTTGTTGTGCTTTGTGTCTGTTCAGACGGACCACGGCCGTCCCAGAAGGAGATCATCTCGCTCAGAGCCTTCATGCTCCTCTTCCTCAAACAACTCATACTAAAGGTAAAGCGGGAAAGAAAATAAAAGCCATTTCCGATTATTTTGTTTTCTTAATCTGAAATTGTTTTGTTGAAAGACGCCGTGTCTGTCTGTCTGTCTGTCTCGTTTGTCGCAGGACCGGGGCGTGAAGGAGGACGAGCTGCAGAGCATCCTCAACTACCTACTGACGATGCACGAGGTAAATTCTACCGGTGTGTGTGCGAGCGAAGCGGGGCGAGATTGGAGACACAGACAGACAGACAGACAGACAGAGGCAGTGAGGGAGCAGTTGGAGCTGGTGGCGAAATGGGCATTTTAATTTGCAGGCTGGAGTTATGGTCCACTTAAACGAGCGAGAGTGTGAGTCAGCTTGGGTGCTGTGACAGCATGAAAAATGGTGCAACAATGGACTGAACAGAATGTACTCCCCCTGTAACAATTACATCTATTCTTGCTCTGTAATGCCACATGCTCCTCCGCAGTCTCCCCCCTCATGTCCACCACGACATCTCTCTCTCTCTGTCTCTCTCTTTGTCGTCTTAACTCTCTATTCATCTGTTCCCCGTCCTCCTTTGTTCACCTGGGCAACTTTGCTCCCTTTCTTTTTTTTTTTTTTCCCACTCTCCAGGACGAGAATATACACGACGTGCTGCAGCTGCTGGTGGCTCTCATGTCCGAGCACCCGGCGTCCATGATCCCCGCGTTTGATCAGAGAAATGGAATAAGGTGAATTCTGTGCACGCTCTGATGATGCAACGGCAGATTCCACTGGCAAACACAAGATCTCTTTGTTTATTTAACAGGATTTTACTTATAATTGCAACTACTCGCGCAACAAATGACTTGAATTAATCCCAAAAAAACAAAGCCCTTGGATATAATTTCACCGTGTATGCACAATTTCCTTATTTTATACTGACGTATGTTGATGCTAATGTGTAAAATTGTAATTGAGTGAGGAAAAGCAGCAAATTCACTTGAAATTGAATTGCAATTTCTGTAATTTCTTGATCTTTGGGCTACAGATCATGATTTTCTTGATTTATCATGCAGTTGTTTGGAGTAGAAGACCATGAAATGATGACACTCTCACATGATTCAGTTTTAATGAATTCTTATGTCATATGCAGCAAAGAAACTAAGAAATATTCACATTTAAGAAGCTGTATTTCTGTATTTGTTCACATTTTATTTTAGATAAACCTTCAGGCTATAGTCAACCCTTCTGCTAATATTTTCAGTTATTATAATAATAATAATATTACAAACAGCATGCAGTCTGAATTATTTTGGTATTTCCCCCAACATGACGACTACCCAACGACGGGTCTTTTTGGTAGCTATGGTAACTCTGCTGTTGTGTAAGAAATCCTCCTCCTCCCATGGTGTTTGCTCCTCACAATAATCTGATGTAGTAACTAGGTGTTAACCTTCCACGACATCATCACTGACGTGTAATCCGTGTTCACAGAGTGATCTGCAAACTCCTGGCGTCAAAGAGCGAGAGCATCCGGGTTCAAGCCCTCAAAGTCCTCGGCTATTTCCTCAAGCATCTCGGTCACAAGTGAGCACCTCTTTTTGTCTTTCTATCCCCTTCATGTCCCCCCTTTTTTTGTGGTGTTAACGGATAAGCGGTGAGGTAATGGAGGGAGGATAAAACATGAAAAGCCTTGCAGTTCCGTTCCGTCTGAACTCAGACGCTGTAGGGAGACGGAGAGGCTTCACGTTTAAGGTGCGAGAGAAAAACACGGCGCAGTAATAACGCCAACGACAGCGGCGCCGTCTCCGGTGAGCTTTAGAGGGACTGTTTGTGTTTGTGTGTGGAGATAATGTCCTCATCATCACATCCAAGCGGAATAATAATTCTGACAGCATGCTCTGGCAGGGAGGGAGCGAGGGAGGGAGGGAGTGGGGGAGTGGGGGAGGCGGACCTTGCTGAGCAGCGATGAATGCTGGGGGATTTATTCATCCCATGTGACGCGCACGTCTCTCACTGCACATCATGAGAGGAAGCTGCCGTGCTGCACCTGAGCCCCGCACCATTAGTCCCTCACACTTGATGTCTGTTTTTTTTTTCAGACATGTATGAAGGCTCCTTTTTTTAATTTAGTCGTCATTTCCATAGTATTTATTTATTTATTTATCAAAATACATGTTTTTGCGACAGACTAAAATCATTTTAGATTTTACTACGTCAGTGTCCAATTAAATAAACGCCTTTTATTTTGAAGGAGTACATGAAGAGACTTTAGATGTTTTGTCAATAATTTATAACCAGTCAATATTGAATGAGACATGAAAGGCTTATCTTTACCAGCAGAATAATATTGATTATTTATCTAAACCAGGGGCCACATACAGATCTCCAGTGAGCCAGGCCAGTAAAATAATAGCATAATAAACAATAAACAAGGTCAATTAATTAAATTAACCCTTTAACACACCTGAAGTCTCAAAATCTTCCGGCTTCCTGCAACAGTGCAATGAAATTATCATAATAACCACATGTTGGCTTTGACGCTTTCAGAAACCGCTTGCGCAAACTTGTCATCTGTGTTAGTCTAAGTATCTTAAACTATCCTGAGAAAAATAAGTGGAATTTGTGGAGTTACATTTAGTAAACATTTAGTCACAGGTATCTGGAATAGAAAAATAGTATTAGTATTTCACATCCTGCGGTC
This sequence comes from Solea senegalensis, assembly GCF_019176455.1. Lineage (NCBI taxonomy): Eukaryota > Metazoa > Chordata > Actinopteri > Pleuronectiformes > Soleidae > Solea > Solea senegalensis. The sequence continues at coordinate 18,820,724 of NC_058033.1, forward strand.
CAGATTGGACCCTCTGGTGGGCCTGTTCTGGCCCGTCGGCCGTACGTTTGACACCCTTGAGAAATTAAAGTATACGCAGGTATGTTTTCAGCAGGTGTTCTCGGGCTTGATTGAGTATCAGCCATGCATCACATACACCACAAATGAGATGTCAGGGATTAGAGTCATGGATTAGAGCTGCTCACCAAGTTTAAGCACTCATGAGTGCAAGATTATTCGTGTTTGTAAGTGAAAATAAAACAATTGCCCGTTCCTTTGACAGTTCCAACAGCTCAAATTGACTTAGAAATGTGCAGATTAATGTCCTGGATGTGACAGCTTCTCTGATATCTAATTTATTCAGCCTTGGCCCGTAAGACTCGGTGACATAATACATTTGTCTGGTCGTGTCCCATATACAGTAATGATTTGCAAAGTAAAAAAATTCCATTTTTCTGCTTCAAAGGTCATTGCGTTCGATATAAGTCATCGCGATGTCTGAGCCTCTCAACTTCCACAGTCAGAGTAAACTAATTAGCTGTCATATGTTTTCTCAGCGAGCCCTGCAGTGCAGTGCCGTGCTGCACTTTTGGTTCATTTTCCTTCTTGGTATTAATATCTCCTTGGTCCCATCGTGATTGACAGGGCCATATGTCATCAGGACAGTGACAGTTGATGCCCGCCTTAATTGTCAAATGTTCTCTAATGAATGACAACCTCCCTCCCTCTCTCTCTCTCCCTCCCTCTCCCTCTCTCTCCCCCTCTGTGTGTGTTTGTTTCTCCCCAGGAGGAAGGTGGAGATAATGCACACGCACAGTCTGTTCACGCTGCTGGGGGAGAGGCTGATGATGCACACCAACACCGTCTCCATCACCACCTACAACACCCTGTATGAGGTAGGTGATTGTCTGGCAGCCGCTCTTTCACACTCCCCGTTGGTCACTTTTTAACTCGGTGTTTAATGAAAGGCTGTGGCTCTTCTCTCTGTGGATGTCTGGATATTTGGGCCTGCAAACGATGATGGTTCTCCAATAATCATGTCGTCGTTTGGTGTAGAAAACGCTGAAAAATGTGCATCGGCGTTTCCCAAACCACGAAACGATGACGCTATTATTCAGTTTTTTATGATTTCTTTGTCACACGGAGCAAAGAAACTCAAAGTATCAACGTTTCTATACTAATATCACAGCCTGAGTATAAGGCTGTACAATATGAACATTGTCTTTTTTAAATCATCAGTCAATAGTGATAATGATGGGGATAAATACAAGATGATAACGATAAGATAAGTCCTTTATTCGTCCCACAATGGGGACATTTACAGTGTCACAGCAGCAAAGACAATTAATATAATAAATAGTAAACATTTCATGTCTGTGATTGTACAATATAGAAAAATATTTACAATTAGGCATTTAATGTACATTATAGACATTAAATTACCAGAATATAAACAATATGGGCTTGATATTTACAGTATAAACAGGACTGAACATGAGATTTTGCAACAAATTGCAGCTTTAGACTCTTTTAGAGCTTCAACTAATGATTATTTCTATAATCGATTAATCTGTCAATTATTTTCTCGATTATTCGAGTAATCGTTTGGTCTATAAAATGACAGAAAAAGTTAAAAAAAATGTGGAGCAAAGAAATGAAGAATATATTCACATTTAAGAAGCTAAAACAATCAGAAATTCTGTTTTAATCATGAAAAAAAGCTTCAAAATGATTAATCGATTATCAAAATAGTTGTCGTTTAGTAATCGATTAATAATGGATTACACAATTTGTTTTGCACATCTCAGCACATCAACATTCGTTCGTTTGTTTGTGCAACGCAAACAAACTCAAGATCACTGGCTCGTGTCTTCTTCTCCCTGTACAGATTCTGACGGAGCAGGTCTGCACTCAGGTGGTCCACAAACCCCACCCTGAGCCCGACTCCACTGTGAAGATCCAGAATCCGAGTAAGTAGGACAAATATGTCATTCTTTGTTTTATTTCAATGAGAGCAAACACACAGCAAAGCCTGAATCTTATTATTGATCTTCTCCATTGATTTGTCACTCACATTTTATGAAAAATACTCCTTAAATATAATGATTCTCTGACACTTCCTCGCTCCATGACCCAACGTGTGCCTCCCACTCAGTGATTTTAAAAGTGGTGGCGACCCTCCTGAAGAACTCCACTCCCAGTGCCGAGCTGATGGAGGTCAGGAGGCTCTTCCTGTCCGACATGATAAAACTCTTCAGCAACAGCCGCGAAAACCGGCGGTAAGAGCGCGCCGATGACCCGACATGGTTGTATTTAGTATGTTTCCACATCCCTGTGACTCACGTGACGTGCGTTGTGTCTTGTGCCAGCTGCCTGCTGCAGTGCTCTGTGTGGCAGGACTGGATGTTCTCCCTCGGATACATAAACCCAAAGAACCCCGAGGAGCAGAAAATAACCGAGATGGTGTACAACATATTTAGGATCCTGCTCTACCACGCCATCAAGTACGAGTGGGGCGGGTGGCGAGTCTGGGTCGATACCCTGTCTATCGCACACTCCAAGGTGAGAGGGGACCTTTTTTTTGCTTATTTTAACCATAAAAGGGTAAAATAGACGTTATCCTGTGAGTTAGTGCTTTTGCCCATTTTTCCAGAATAACTTTCAACATCTGGCAGTTATTTACAATTTACTGCATGTTAAAATAGTGAATTAACAATTCAATATTAAGAAAAACAGAAAAGAACACTGTAGTTGTACACGAACACCAGATTGTGCGTGTTAAATTTGAAATTTTAACAGTATAAAACATATATAAAATAACATTTGTTTGAGGTTTTTGTCTCAATGTCCCAACTCTTTCCTCTCTGGCGACAAAGACGCTGAATTGCCGGCTTGAAATTCCCGTAATAACCACATGTTGGCGCTTTGACGTACAACTTCTCAGCTTTCAGAGATCGTCAGAATTTCTCCGATAGCACAAACAGTCCCGTACTTACACTAATGCAAAGTGTGCTTGCGCAAAACGTGTCGTTTTTACGAATGACTGTTGAAAATTTTGACAACTTAAGGTACTGATTTGTTATAATTGTTGAATTTTTGCAAATCGTGACCAAAATTTTTATTTTTTGACTAGTTTTAATGCTAAGTCCACTGATAAACCAGGTCGGGAATGATTAATTCTCGATATACGGAGCTGTTTGGCTGCTGTCCTAGTTTTACTCCTGCTCATGATCTACGAGCCCTACGAGAATCACCTGATGTATTTGACGTGGAGGTTAACTGTCGCTGCTGCTGCTCGTGTTCTGATCGCATTACCAATTACACGCCCATCATCTGTCACAGGTGACCTACGAAGCCCATAAGGAATACTTAGCCAAGATGTATGAAGAGTACCAGCGACAGGAGGAGGAGAACATGAAGAAGGGGAAGAAAGGCTCCGTGTCCACCATCTCCGGACTTTCGGCGACGGCGGTCCCCGTCGTGAACGGCAACCTGGAGATCGACGACAACTCCCAGACGCAGACGCCCGAGAGCGAGGCCGAGTATAGCGAGGGGGCCGCGGGAGACTCGCGGAACCTCCTTGCAGAAGGCGCGGTGAAGCGACCCAATGGAGAAGCTCTGACGCCGGGGGAGCAGAGTGCCGGTCCGGGAGTGAGAGTGGAGGTCCACGACCTGCTGGTGGACATTAAAGCAGAGAAGGTAGAGGCCACGGAAGTGAAACTGGACGACCTTGACTTGTCCCCAGAAGGCCTCGGTGGAGGCGGAGGAGGCGGGCGAGGAATGGAGAACGGACCTCTGGTCGAGGTGGACTCGCTCCTGGACAGCGCTTACTGCGCCGTGGTCCAGAACATGAACGGGAATCTGGCGCCCAAAGATGACACGTCGACCTCGGGGGTCGGGATGGGGACAGGCCTCGGGCTCTCAGGTGTCAGCCTGGAGGACGATGGGAACATGGGTCCGCTCATCACACTGGCTGACGAGAAGGACAGCGTCCCGAGCAACAATGGGTTTCTCTTCAGCAAGGTTAGGATGTTCTACGATGAAAAATAATCCATAACTCTCTTTCTACTTCACCCAAAAGAAAATAAGTTGGAGCTGAAAGGTTTTCCTAATGTTTGGAGCTCTTGTAACATCTATTACACCATTCATCTCTTTCAGGTCGATGAGAAGCTGCTCCCAGCTCTGGCTGCCACAGATCCCCTTATACTGTCGAGTCCGGACCAGCCCGCTCCACCTGGCCCGGTCCCAGCTCACTCCAGCACCAGCGCCAGCGATGACCTCAGCCTGCTGGCCCACATGACGAGCTGCGGCTCTGATTTACAGAGCCAGAGTCACACTTCTGGGGAGCTTCCGGAGGACGGGCCCTTCAAGATCCAGAGCCCCCTCGCTGACATCAGCTCCATCGCTGAGGCCGAGAGCCAAGCCCAGATGCAGGGAGCCTCCAGGCCAGACTTCCCCGAGGGAGAGGGCACTGCCGGGGCAGAGGGAGAGGACGGTGCGCTCAAGACGGGTGGAGACACGGCCAGCACCACCTCTGACACAGAGAGGTCGGATGACGGGAAAGACAAGGACACCAAAAAGATCCAAACTACTGCAACTACTCAGGTGTGTTTTTACTATTGTTTTAGAATAAAAATTATGCCAGATTATCCCCATTTAGATCAGTTCTGCCAGTTAGGTTGGGTCAGAACTCTTGGAAGACTCTCCTGTGCTTTCTTTTACAAAATAGATTGAATATGCTCCAAGTTTTTATGCATTGAAAGACCTAATCTCCCCGTTGCAGGCCCTCCACGGTCGCACCGCGGCGCAGTTGGAGCGCGACCTGCGCGTTGACCTGGGCTTCAGGGGCATGCCCATGACGGAGGAGCAGCGGCGGCAGTTCAGCCCTGGGCCGCGCACAACCATGTTCCGCATCCCAGAGTTCAAGTGGTCGCCCATGCACCAGAGGCTGCTCACCGACCTGCTGTTTGCCCTGGAAACCGACGTCCACGTGTGGAGGAGGTGGGTTCCGGGTGTTTGGATGCGTGTTTCCTGCAAAATGAGGCACAAAAGTACCGTCTGACAGCGTCGTGGTACAATCTTTGATGTCTCCCTGGTTTTCCCCGTTTATTCCAGCCACTCCACCAAGTCCGTGATGGATTTTGTCAACAGCAATGAGAACATCATCTTCGTCCACAACACCATCCACCTCATTTCTCAGATGGTGGACAACATCATCATCGCCTGTGGAGGCATCCTGCCTCTGCTGTCTGCCGCCACCTCCCCTTCTGTAAGTGGCTCCACTACGCCCCTCTGTGGTAGGAAGGGAAACTGCGGGCGCACAAAAACCTGATTGTGTTCCAGCATTGATCTTAACATGATTTAATAAGTTAAAGACTTTGTTTTGTTTTTTATTGCATTTTAAAGCCTTTTTTAAATTATTAAATCATGATAGGTAAACCAACTAATTTGACAATGATTTAAAAAAATATTTGAATCAATTAAAGTTTAAAGAGCATTTATCCTGGATTCCTCTCACTATCAATCTCACTCTAATATTTATAACCTTTATTTGATCCATGTTCTAACCCCGTTTGATTAGCAATAACTTTAATTTAATCCGCTTTCCTTTTGTTTTTCCTTTTCTTCTCTGTGTTACGTGTATTCTCTGTGTTTCTCTCTCGTTCCTTTTCCGTGTCTGTTCCGTCTGTGTCATCTGTTCTTTTGCATGTACAGAGTTCTAAGAACAGTGCCAGCACTGTAAGTTGTGCTTTTCCTCTATTTTCTCCTCCACTAATACGCTGTTTACTGGTTTATTTTTACCATTGTGACCGACACTAACCCTTGCCCGTCATGCCGACATACATTTTGTTTCTGTTTTGTCGTGCAACCTTTTGCTGGAAATCATTGCGTGGGTGTGCATCGGTAATACTGTTTTCTCATTAATGTAATATTCTAACACTGTTGGAATATTATACCAATAAGGGGGATTAAAAAAAGAGGTCGGTCTGTGATAAGATGATGTGTTTAGAGGTTAAAAAAAAAAAAAAGCATGAGAAAAGGTTTGCACCTGCTAAGCCTGTCCCCTTTGTATCAACACTAAAGAAGGTGGGAGGAGCCAGACCTCAGAGGGGGTCAAAGGGAGAGGAGGTGACCCCTGTTCCTGGGGGGGGAGGCACGGGGCAGAGGTGAAGAGCCTGAGACTCTCACCATCACCTGAAGAGCTAAGAGCACCAACCCGAGCCCCTCTGTTGCCACCTTGTGTGTCTGTTATACCCTCTCCCCACCCCCATCCCCCACCCCCCACTGAATGTCTGTGCTCACTCGTGTGGACGAGCCTCCAGATGCTTGTTGCACTTTTGTCAGTTCTCCACGTCTCTGCACACCCCTGCTCGCTGAAGCAGAGACACGGCAAACTACACAATCGCTTTGGGGTGTTAATGCTGCCTTTAGATTTAAGTTCAGTCGATGTCACAAAAGTTGGGTTTTTAATTTTCGACAAACAAGACTTGGCCGTCTCCACGCCGCTGTTAGACCACGCCGCTACTGTCACGATCCCACTGTTGCCATTATCTGTGTGTCATCACGCTGTCCTTCCTGTGCATTGTGTAAAGCACCTCATGTTACCAAGATTATATTAGTGTGTATTTCAGCATGACACGCAAGATTGTGTGTGACTGCTTTCTTATAAAGGGAGGAGACTAAAGTGTTTTAAATCATCTGCTTCCTTGTGTCTCCATGCCTTTGTTTTAACTGGTCGAGCGTGTGTGTGTGTGTACATTTGTGTCCTCTCCCCCTCGTCAGACGGAGTTGGAGAACATCGAGGCGACGCAGGGCATGTCCTCGGAGACGGCGGTCACGTTCCTCTCGCGCCTCATGGCAATGGTGGACGTGCTGGTGTTCGCCAGCTCCCTGAACTTCAGCGAGATCGAGGCGGAGAAGAACATGTCGTCAGGAGGCCTGATGAGGCAGTGTCTGCGTCTGGGTGTGTGCCAGCTTCGGTTATTCTTTTCAGTCGATTGAGTTTTCTGCAAAGTCTTGCCTCGATTTTACTTTTCTTTTCCAAGATACAAATTTCAGCTACTAGAAATAAAGAATTCTGCATTTTTTTCCTGAAAGAGTTTGTTAATAAAACACTAGATTTAGCACTACTGATGCATAGACTTTTCCCAATATGTATGTTTGATTCATTCCTATGTATATCCTTTTTGTCACTCCAAATGTCCCTGTTTTGTGTCTTTTGATCGTTCGGTTTAACATGAAATAGTGGATTTATTGTTATTAGTAGTATTAATTAATAAGTATTATTGTTATCATTGTTGCTGTTGTTATTATATACAAAAATATCCAAATAATACATTAATTGGATAATTATTTGAATGATTTTTCAAGCTAAAATATCAAATATTGCATGTTGCCAGGTTTTAAATGGCACATAATCTATTATTAACATAAAGTATTAGCTGTGTTGCAATCCTGTAGGATTAATCACGTATATATAGTGTTTAAACGTATTCATAACACGCACGTCTCCTCCACCAGTGTGCTGCGTGGCGGTGAGGAACTGTCTGGAGTGCAGGCAGAGACAGAGAGACCGCAGCTGCAAGTCGTCCTTAACCAGCAGCAAGTCCCAGGACAGCCTCCACAGTGCCTCCACCACCAGCAAGGTACCACACGCACACGCACACACACACACGCACACACACGACACTTCAAACCTGACAAATAGAGACACATCTGACCTTCTGTCTTCCATTTTTTTTAGCAGGATCCAGACAGACTGTTGCAGGACGTCGACATCAATCGTCTCCGAGCTGTTGTTTTCAGAGATGTGGTGAGTGCGCGCGCACACACACGCACACACACACATGTGTTTTTATATTATTTGTGTGGTTGTAACTGCAAGACAAATACCATCGTGTTTTGTCTTCGGTAGGATGACAGTAAACAAGCTCAGTTCCTGGCGCTGGCGGTTGTCTACTTCATCTCGGTCCTCATGGTGTCCAAGTACCGAGACATTCTGGAACCCCAGCGGGAGATTGGCAGGTCCACCAGCCTATCAGGGAGAAGCATCCGCCACGAGATCAACTCCCCGACCAGCACAGGTGATTAACATGTTTTTTTCTTTTCCTCTGCTGCAGTATTCCCAGCATTAATAGGGTAATCTCGGGTAGCTGGTGACTCATTACAGTCGCAGTGGTGGAGCTAACCGCGGGCTTCTGTGGGACAACTAAACCTTTGTGAAGAATATTACACAGCAAAACACCGGAAAGAGAGAATTGGAATGACTTGCCAGGGAAATTAAAGCTCAAAGAAAACAGAAAATTTGATTATGAAAATAGACAATTTGTTCATTAAATTAGTGATTATCCCGTTGTAAACTAATTTTGCTCTCCATTGTCTTCCTTGTTCATCTAGAGCACCCGTCCACGGCCTTCTCTGACAAACAGACCCCCACCCCCGTGGACGACTCTCCCAGGGCCGGCCTCCCCCACACAGACTCTGGCATCGGCGACGAGGGCCATGTGGCTGGTTCCCTGAACGGCTCGGAGATGGGTCTCGGGCTCGGCCTGGGCCTGGTCGGGAGAGAGACAGACAGAGACCGAGACAGAGACATGGGAGGAGGGGGAGGAGGAGGAGGCGGGGGAGGGAGCACAGATCTGTTGTGTAGCCTGTCTGATGTCAGGAGGTCGCAGGAGAGCCTTCTGGATTCTCCTCACAACCCCAGCTCCGCCTCCAGCCAAGCCCCGCCCTCGTCCATCTCCAGCATTAGTCAAACAAACAAAGGCATCAATGTCAAGGTGGGTCCGTCCATATACACGTGTACATATATATATATATATATATATATATATATATATATATATATATATATATATATATATATATATATATATATATATATATATATATATATACATATATACACATACATATACATATACATATATATTTATGTATGTATATATATATATATATATATACATATAGTTATAGCTATGCATATATGTATGTGTATATATATATATATATATATAGATATACACACACACACATTATATACTTTATATATAGGTTGCAGCTAATGTGCATCATCTGACTTTTAGGTCAAACATTATCTGATTTAAATCAGAGATTACTTCTCAAAGAAACAGATTTCAGTTTAGTGATCAAACTTCTGCGACATGAGAAATATTAAAGCCTGCATTAAAAACAAATTGAAGAATTTTAGAAGGTCATAAAGGAGCTACTAAACATGGGCTGCTGCTTCTGCTGCTGCTGTTGCTCTCTCTCTGAAACACAGGAGATCCTGAAGAGCTTGGTGGCTGCTCCACTCGATGGTGGGGACCTGGGCCAGGAGTCGGGGCCAACACCCTATCACCCAGACCCGGCTCTGAAGACGCACCCCATGCTGCCCATGCAGTTCCACTCCTTTGACAGGTCGGGTCCCAGCTACTGTCGCACCCTACAAGAAACATGCAGAGATGTCTGTAACAGTAACAAGAAACCACTGTAATGCACAGATGAGTGAGACAAGTGTCTCCTGTCCTTTATTCTTTTTTTATAGGAGTGTTGTGGTTCCCGTCAAAAAGCCGCCACCGGGCAGCCTGTCCGTCAACACGGTGGGCACGCCCACCACCAGCGGAGCGGCCAATGCGGGCAGCACGCCGAACATATTTGCCGCCGCGACGGCAACTCCCAAGAGCATGATCAACACGACAGGTGGGAAGAACACCAGTTGTGCTAATTCTGTATTTTTGCATCTACAAATCTATGTACCTTTTTTATTTTTCATTTTTTATTTATACACACAGTACAAATTTAAGGAAATGAAAAGCTACAAACAGAAAAACTATGAATATACTGTTTGTTTATTTATTATTTTGGCGAACAAGTTCCAAAATGAAAAGCACTCCAGGTAACGTGTTTCTAAGCAGCGGAGATTTGTAACCAAGGCCTTGGTCAGCCTGTCAGACATTTTGCACTGCATCATACTGTACATGCATAATGGACAGAGACAAGGATTTCTTTCCTGGACTGGATTCTGGTGTATTGATTGCTAAAGCTATTTTAGGACACAAACGGCTGCATGTCCAGTGAAATACTCTGCTATTCCCACTCTCTCTTGATTCATCTTGCTGTGACGCTCGCCCCGTTTCTCCCACGTCGCTCATTTGTCACTTCTTGGTTCCCGTCTCAGGTGCGACAGACTCCGCCTCCTCGTCCTCGTCCTCCTCCTCGTCGTTTGTCAACGGCGCGACGAGTAAGAATCTGCCGGCGGTGCAGACGGTGGCGCCCATGCCGGAGGACACGATGGAGAATATGAGGTCCTAAACGGCTTCAGTCACTTACTCTCCTCACACTCTTTCTTTTTCCCCCCCTCTCCTTATGGCTTTTCTTTTTTTTGACACAGATTTGTCTTGTTTTTCTTGGGTGCCTGTCCCCTTTTTCCATCATATATCCTTATTTCATTTTGCACTTTTGGTCATCGTCCTCCCACAGATGTCTCATTAGCAGTCCACGCTCACGGACATTAAGGTTATGTGGGTTTTATCTGCAATTTGCAAACATCTTGCAATAACTGATATTAGTACTCGATATTATCACCTAAGATTATAAGGAGTGATGTAGTGAGACTCAACTCGCTAATTAGAGAGGATGACACAATTAAGAGACACAGAAATAGCAATAACACTCATCCAGCAATATAAAAAGATATCAACTAATATTAATCTGACAGAGTGTTTACGTCCACATTCACGTAAAAGCTGCTCCCACATCTTCTCATCCGTCACACGGCCCCTTTTGTTTTAATGTCACATTTCATAGAACACTGTAAAAAAGAAAGAGATTGAATTCAGTGAAGTGATTCCATAAACCCATTAGTCAAAGATAGTGACCGTCTCATGTTTTTTTTGTATGTTTCCATACTGTTTGAAGGTGTTCAATAACGTAAAGTAAAGAGATAATATCTGACGTTGGCAGTTTGTACTGTAGACTCTCTGTCCATGTTAGACAGTATGTTATGATGTGTGCAGTTACGTGTGCTCTGAAGCAGGTGCGGCGCGTGTGCACGTGTTTCTTAATCAGTGTGCATGTCTGTATATGTGTTTGTGTGTGTGTGTGTGTGTGTGTGTGTGTGGTTTGTATTGCAGTGCCTATTGTGAGGTGGCGCAGTGTGCGCTGCGCAGCGGTCAGACGCCCCCTGAGCTCAAGTCTTTTAGCTCTCTGGCAGGCTTCCAGGCAACCCCCCGAGATGCAGGACAGTGTTTTAGGCAAGGAGATACTCGTCCTGCCCCCGTCCCCCTCACCCCTCTGCCCCACCTCCACCACACACACACACACACACACACACCCTCTGCACGCCCAAGATTCTACTAAAACTAAATGTACCCACAATGCCATGCAAGAAGGGACAGAGCCCCCACCACCACCACCACCACCACCTCCACAGCCCTTAACATCACCTTTGTTTGAGTCCATTTACAACACTCAACTCTGTCACTTCTGGCATGGCTGTCCCCCCTCACACTAACACCCCCCCCCACGTCCACCCCTGTTTGCAAATAACTTGTGACATCTGTTTGCTTAAATGTGACTTTAAAATGAAATTTGTACACACGAGCACGTCACGGCTCCATATTGAAGTCATTTCTTAACTGGAAAAAGCAAGAATTTTCACTCTACACGTGATCTTGTGTACACATAAATACATTAATATAAAGATGTTTAGTATTCACACAGCACGTCACCATACAATACTCTATATTAAAAACAGCTTGTTATTCAGGTTTAAGCATTTCCAATTCCAACTCACGAGATGAGCAATAAGTCTTTAAACTGATACTAACGCAGGCATCATTGTGCTTCCATTCCAAACCACGACACACTCTTTGATTCTCTTTCGTTTTGTGTTTTTCGTGACCATGGTCTCAGCATGCCCTCCTCCCCTCGCACCCCTGTCTCCTTCTCGCACGACTTTGTTTCCTCACTCACTCACTCGCTCGCTCGCCTGCCGTAAAAACCCCCTGAGTTTCCCCCTCCCTCACACGCTCTTCTACCCTCATCTCCATGTTCGCCGTTTAACCTTCACTCCGCGGCCGTTTGCATCTTAAACCTCTCGCTTGTATCTCACACCACAGCATCACCACCAAGCTGGAGCGCGCCCTGGAGAAGGTGGCCCCCCTGCTGCGGGAGATATTTGTGGACTTTGCGCCCTTCTTGTCCAGGACACTGCTGGGTAGCCATGGGCAGGAACTGCTCATAGAAGGTACAGGTGCTGTACACGGCTCCTTTTTCTCTAACTGGCGTCTTCTCTGTGGAGTCTCCCCCCCCATTAAGTGTCCCTCACCGCAGTGTTTGGGTGTGAGTGGGTGAAAGCTGGTGTGCAATAAAGATGTGACTGAGTGACTGAGTGTCTTGCTGCTTCACGCATTCATTGAGCAGGTATGATGTCACGTGATGTTTTTTTATAAGCTAGCGAGGGCCAATGTTGACATGATTTGTAGATCAGATTATTATTATGAATTCTGCCGGTGGTTTAGATTGTGACGCATTCCTCCCTCTGCTCACCCGCTTCTTGGTGTCTTGGTTTTGTGATCCACCGTCTCCATGTTGATCTCTCTCTCTCCTTCTCTCCTCCTCTACCTTTCCTCAACTGTTTGTTCCTGTCTTTTCTGTGGCATGCTTATTTATTAGAATAAACCTGACACTACAGTATATTTCTGTGGGTAAAAATAGTGTGTGTGTGTGTGTGTCCGGTGCATTAGGGGCATTATTGACTTCTCATTTTTTTTAATAGATCGATTTAAGTTGAGTCGTTTGATGACGTCGTCACATCGACACAGCGATGGAACACAGCTGTACAACGATGAGCGACTTTTATTCAAGTTCTCTGTAACCTGAGCGGTCAATACGCCGCGTTCCAAATGATTATGCAAATCATATTTTATATTTATACTTTTCCTAAATAGTCGATGCAAAGGTTTCACTGACAGTCTGCATCATTTTCAAGTCATCAACTGATATATGGGGGTAGGAGATATTCTGACATCCTGCAAAGAAATCCTCCTATGTTAAAATGGAACTCGACCTGTTAAGATGTTTTTGATTTCAGTAAATTTGACCTCCTAATGCTGCCAATTCAACAAATGACCATTTTCAGTTCAGTGCTTCCTCCCTCCCCGATCCGCTTGTCCAAAAACCCTCCACCCCGGGTACAAACCCCCTCCGTACTCGACCTGCTGCCACGCTCGGACCACGGCCCGCCTGGTCTCCGCGCGCCAACCGGTTATCCAGTCAGAGAGATTGTGGAGAGAGAAAAACACTTTCTGTTAATGCCCTAGTGTGCGTGTGTGTGCGTGTGTGTTGAAAAGCACAGGACCCTCCTTGACTGTGCTGTGTGTCTTTCCTTCCTCTGCAGGTCTGGTGTGCATGAAGTCGAGCACGTCCGTGGTGGAGCTCGTGATGTTGCTCTGTTCTCAGGTCGGTTCCTCCTTTCATTCTCTCTGATCCAAATGTCCACGTTCAATATAAAAGTTTTAGTCTTCCTTGCCTCGTCCCCGCGGTAATTGACGGGAAAGTTGACTGCATTTGAGGAAGCGGTTGACTTATGGCTCCGTCCTCCTGTGGCGGGGTCAACTACGCAGTGAGGACACTGCAGATGGAATATAATCTCACTGCATCATCACACCCACAGTTTGCCTCATCAACATGAAGGCCACAAAAACAGCTTTTCATGTCACTCGCGTGCCCACGGCATTTTCCTCCCCGTCCTCGTACACTTTAAAGCATCTTTAAAGGATTTACTCGGATCTTGAACTTGGATTCGAAGCCTGAATGAGCCTTAAAAGAGCAGCAATAGTAGAGAAGCACTTACCACTATAAAGCTTTCCCCTGATGCCAAAGGTGACCAGTGAAGTTTTCTCTGTTTGCATTCAAGAGTCCAGTTTTCTCTGTTGTCTTTGCTGTCTTCTCTCCCTTTCTTCTCTCCTCCACCATCATCGTCCATATCCATCAGACATCTGTGCTTTTCTGGATCATTTCAACACTCTCCCCTCTGCTTTGATCATCTACCTCCCCCTCTGTACTCTGCAGTTTCCTGTCCTTTCACCACTCCCTTTCCCGTCCCACCACTCTCCTGGCTGGCTGCTCGTCAGCATGTATAGTATTACCCCTCCAGTCTTTGTCTGACATTAGAGGCTTCGGGGAGTGAACCCTAGCCCAGATATTGATCCTGCGGATGGGTCGGATGTAACGCGAGCCGCTCCCATGTGTCCTGCGCGGCCCTAAGAGCCAGCGGAGCTAATGGAGCTCTTATAGTTTGTAGGCTTTCAGCAACTCTCTGATTTCCACTCGCGTGTGCATAACCTTGGACAAATGCACTCTTATTGACACGTAGGGAGCTCCTAATCTGTCTTTACCCTTATTAAGGTTTATGCTGTTATATGTTATATGCTGCAATATTTCCCTTTATGATTGAATGAAGCTGTTGTTTTTTTTGTTTTTAACTCCGTTCATATGCACATAAATAAGCTGATTAACCAGAAGCTTACTTCTTTCAACCTGGATTGGATAACTGGGGCGATAAATGCAATGAAACAATGAGAGATTTTATTGGTCAATATGAATCGACATTGCTTTGGTATTTTTTTATCAGTATCATCTTCTTCTCCTTATCATCATCTCTGTTACACCAACTGTCCTCATGTCCTCCTTCACAACATCCATGACCCCTCTTTGTGGTCTTCCGCTTCTCCTCCAGCTCCATGTCCAACATCCTTTGTCCAAACCGTCTCTTCCTTTCTGTCTCCCAAACCGTATGCACACATGTGTCTCTGTATTAATTCCGTTGTGTCCTCTGCACGTAGGAGTGGCAAAACTCCATTCAGAAGAACGCCGGCCTGGCCTTCATCGAGCTCATCAACGAGGGAAGGTAAATCCATCACGATTTACGACGGCCATTATTGACCCCTGCGCAAATTCCTCCCGCGATGCGCACGCTAACGCAAACAACGTTCTCAGTGCTTAACAACTAATGACAGAGGCCTAATGAGAACCTCGCAGGGATAAGTGCACGTTGCCATGTGTGTTCAGTTGGAAGTCAAAACCATTAGAGTGCAATTAAGTTTACGGCTGATTTGTGCTGCTCTATTTTCAGTGCCTGTAATCTTGTTTTTGTTTTGTTGTTTTTTTTGGAATCCAAAGTGTTTACTGAAGCGTTGGCAACAAAACATTCTTCAAACACAAAGAGTGGATATTATTTACAGCCTCTGCAGCAAATGATCGATTGATAGGATTAGCAAAAGGTTTGCAATACATCGGTGATTTCACACACTCTTCTTCCTTTCCCGTCACCAGGCTCCTGTGCCACGCCATGAAGGATCATATTGTGCGCGTCGCTAACGAAGCGGAGTTCATCCTGAACAGACAGAGGGCGGAGGACGTTCACAAGCACGCTGAGTTTGAGGTAAAGCCTCACTGCTCGTCTCCGAGCAATAGAAATGTATACCATGTGATTTTCACTCGGATATTATTAGAGGAAAAAGCAGATTTACAGCTCAACGTATGAAACACAAGAAATCGTCAGCCAGTTTGTTTGTTCTGTGAAGAAAATGAATTATTTCAATCCTTTTTTTTGCACCTTTATGTCCATAAAGAGTGTGAATCTGAAAGTAATAGAGTCTAATACCCTGATCATTACATCACCATAATATTATATAGTTATAAACAATATAATATTTTATTATAAAGCATAACAAAACATCTTAATATGATTTTTTTTGCCTGTGATTTGACTGATTGTCTCCTACAAATACACAATAATGATTTTCATCAGCTGCAATGACGAGGCTCTTTTTTACACTTTGGGGAAAAGCAAATTTAAAAAAGCTAAAAGATTGAAACACAAGAAATCATCAGCCAATTTGTTCGTTCTGTAAATTTAAATTTTATCTTTTTTTTGCGGGTTTACATTCATGAAGACTGTGAATCTGAATCCAATACTCTGATCACTATATTATAATAATATAATATGATTATAAACCAATATAAAATGTTATTATTAAACATAAGCAAGCGTCTTAATATGATTTTTTTCTTTTTCTTTTCATGTCTGTACAATTTCTCCCCATTTTCTTTCTTTTTTCATTAGTTATTATAAAGTGAACACTTGTTTTTTTTAAGGATTCAAAGCGATAAATGAAAGTGGTTTAATATTTTGTCCACGAAATGTAAATAAACATGCGTCACGTCCTATTATCAAATCGTCAAATCATCCCAGAACCCGAGAGTCATTTGTCCATGAAGACGTACACATGTATTAAGCAAGTTTTCTCAAGCATGAACAATATAAAATCCAAATAATCTTTCAATATTTCTTTCAAAGAGGTAAAAACAGTAATGAAATGCATGATGTTGTCTTCATTTTATGGATGAAATAGGTTTTATGGCTCCAGATTATGTCTATTTGGGTGGAGAAAATGAATCTTTTAATACTAAAGGTTGCAGATCCCTACACTAGAACTTAGTCAGTAGGTTTTACAAGTGAAAAACAAAGTAATACTTTAACATGATTCCCTATTTAAAAGCTTTATCAATTATATCAAAAACTCTATTTATGCTGTTAACTCTCGACCCATCAACTCTCCTCCAGTCCAACTGTGCCCAGTACGCCGCGGACCGCAGGGAAGAGGAGAAAATGTGCGATCACCTCATCAGCGCCGCCAAGCACAGGGATCATGTGACGGCGAACCAGCTGAAACAGAAGATCCTCAACATCCTGACCAATAAGCACGGCGCCTGGGGGACGATGTCGCAGAGGTGAGAGGGAGCAGCCGCGTGTCAGATTATGCCAGATTACCATTTATACACAGGATGCCGTTTGACAGGAGGCATTACTCTGGCCGAGCGTGTTTCAGTGCGTGTGTGTGTGGCGATTATTATTATTATGCAGCAGCAGCTGTCCGTCATGTATGGTCAACGTCACCGTGTCATATCACGACTGCATGTTCTTATTTATTTGTGTAATCTGAGAGACCTCTAGTTTAGAGTCACCAGTTTACCTAATCATTGACATATTGCATGTTTTTGGACTGTGGGAGAAAACCCCCCCACACACACACACACACGGGGAGAACATGCAAACTCCATGCACAATATTCCTAATATTGTACACCAGGTGTGGTTATAAACTTAAAGTTGGCTGAAGATTTGCATTTTCTCTCATAGTTACTACCATAAATTAAAATTACCTTCCATTCCCCGTTTAACTTCAACTTTTTCCTTTCTTTCTTTTTATGCCCGCAGCCAATTACATGACTTCTGGCGTCTAGACTACTGGGAGGACGACCTGAGGAGGAGACGGAGATTTGTGCGAAACGCCTTCGGATCCACTCACGCAGACGTGGCGCTCAAGGCCCTGGAGGATTACGGTGCCTCATGTTTACCAACGCAAACATCATGCGTCGTGCTCGCTCTGTCTCAGAAGGGTTTTGGTTTTTTGTTTTTTTTGTCTGCTCATATATGTTCTTCATATCCACAGGTACCGAGGAGGAAGAGGAGGGCGTGAAGTCGAAAAAGACTTTCCGCAGCCAGTCGGTCGTCGCCCAGAACCCAGAGGCGGAGCTGATGCTGGAGGGAGACGACGACGCCGTCAGCCTGCTTCAGGAGAAGGAGATCGATAACCTTGCAGGTGATTGACACACACACACACACACGCACACACACGCACACGCCTGACAGACGTGATACTACAGCACCATTTAAAAACTGTCTATGACTCTTGTTTGTAGTTCGTTTCCGTCGAAGACTTTTTACCTCCAAAGGCAAGTTTTGGCGCCTGCAAGTTTTCCAACAGCTTCTTTTAACCTTGCAGCTGAAGTCCTAATTATTTACTGACAAAAATCAGTCTAAACAACTTAATTTAATCCAGAGAGGGGAACTAGATGAACCAAATAAATAATCAACCATAACTAACATGTGCCTTTTAATTGTCTGTATGTGATGATTGCTCCCTGCTAATTCGAGACGGTGAATAAGTCACTTTTCCCACCTGTGACGACCTATAATATTCCCTCTCCTCCCTCCCCAGGACCCGTGGTTTTAAGCACTCCCGCTCAGCTGGTCGCTCCAGTCGTGGTGGCTCGAGGCACTCTGTCCATCACGACCACCGAGATCTACTTCGAGGTGGATGAAGAGGACTCTGCGTTCAGGAAGATGGACGCTAAAGTGCGGGCAGATCGTCTTTATTCACGTTGTTTCGTCTCAGAAATAGATTTAGATCCCGGTGTCTGTGAAATATGACAGACGGTGTTATTCTTTTGTCCCGTTCTCGTCGTCAGGTGCTCGCCTACTCGGAGGGTCTGCACGGCAAGTGGATGTTCAGCGAGATCCGAGCGGTGTTTTCCAGACGTTACCTGCTGCAGAACACGGGCCTCGAGGTCTTCATGGCCAACAGGAGTAAGTCACTGCGCGTTTATGATTGCTTACTTACATTTTTAACACTCACTCATTGATTGCTCATCTCATGTATGCACACACTGCTACAGGCTATTGATTTTTTTTTTTCCCGCCAACACTTTGATAAGATCGTCAAACCCAGCAGTTAACCGTGTAGTTTTTAAGCCCAGGTGAGTGTTATTGATCCACGAGGCCAAGATAATAATAATAATAATACACTCAGAATTCCACTGTGATATGAGATTATAATTTATTTATTATGTTTGTGAATGTATTGTTTATTTTAACTGATTTGAAGGTGTATTTTAATGTGTTTTCAACGCATTTGTAACTATTTTGATCATCGATTAATTGTTTTAAGTGTTTTTTTCAATAATTAAAACAAGCTTTCTCATTTTTCAGCTACTTAAATGTGACTATTTTCTATTTTTCTTTGCTCCATTTGACAAAGAAATCAGTAAAACTGAATAATTTTGGATAGTGGACAATATAAGACATTGAAGAATATCATCAGATCAACATTTTTCAAAATTTTCTGACATATTACGGACGAGAAAAGCCCTAGATGGTTCGTCGAACTTTTTATCAATGTGCAATAAAATCAATGCACCGGTCCTGACTAAAACATGCCGAGTTGAAACATTGTGAAACATTCGAGATGTCATTATCAGAAAGAGTGAAATTCAAATCAAATACTGTGGATTGTGAATAGAAATAGAAATAAATGTCCAAATTATGATCATAATTAGATGTGAATGATGGTAAAAGCACCAAGTATAATATTGGAGGAATAAAGATTTGGGTTTTTTTAATAGATACAATTATTTGCACTGCCATTCCTTGTAATAGAAGTTTAAAAAAAATAAAAAACTTCATTCATGTGCAAGCCGTTGAAATGAGAGCCCAGTAAAATGTTAAGGTGAGAATAAGTTTTGTTGACATGTTCACTGTCATGTTGCCTCTTCCTCTCTGCAGCATCTGTGATGTTTAACTTCCCCGACCAAGCCACGGTCAAGAGAGTGGTTTACAGTCTGCCGCGGGTCGGGGTGGGAACAAGTTACGGCCTCCCACAGGCCAGGTCGGTGCAGCTTGTTCACGTCCGCACTTGTGTTTTCATACATTTTGTGCAAAAAAATGGAAAGGAATTCAGTGTCGTCGTTATGTTTCTTTACAGGCGGATTTCCTTGGCCACGCCTCGTCAGCTCTTCAAGTCGTCCAACATGACGCAGCGCTGGCAGAGGAGAGAGATCTCCAACTTTGAGTACCTCATGTTCCTCAACACCATTGCAGGTGAATCTCAGTCATTCATGACGTAGTCAAACATTTTCTCCAGGACCAGGAACACGTCCTCGTTTCCCTCTCTGCTTTCTGTGTGATATATTTATTCTTTTTCTTCCTTTTTTTTTTTGCTTCACTAAAAACATTGCTGCTCTGACAGCTCCTGTTGTGCTGCGCTGTTTAAAAATAACTGCAAAGGGCAGAAATTGCAAACTCACTCCATGTGTGTTTTCTCTCCTCGTGGACTCGATGCGTGATACACAACGTTACGTCCATATGTGACAAGAGTTTTGAATTAAAAGGTTAACCGTTTATATCTTTTTACTGTCTTGTTTTGTGTCATTCTAATACTTCTAGTCTGGTGTGGAAGTTTTAATCTGGGATTTATGTGGTGCGTACATCACAGCAGAGTTTGGGTGAACATATTATTTTGTATATTAATCTGGTGACGTAAAACTTGAAGTTGTTTTTCAGTGCGCTCTCATTTCAAGTCAATAATATTGTGTATTCATCCCTCAGATGCAACTTCTGCACCAAATTAAAAGGAGATTAAATGTCACTTTATAGTGTTTTCCTTGTGTCTGTGCAGGGAGGACCTACAACGATCTGAACCAGTATCCCATCTTCCCTTGGGTCTTGACCAACTACGATTCCGAGGAGCTCGATCTCACTCTACCTGGCAACTTCAGAGACCTCTCAAAGGTTTGGATGCTGTGGCACTTTTCTCTCCCCCCCTCCCCCTCCCTCCCCCCCCCAGAGTATTTGTATTTGTGCTTTAAAAACTGTACTTTTCCTTCTTGGTGTGGTGTCCTCTAGCCGATCGGTGCACTGAATCCCAAGCGGGCGGCGTTTTACGCGGAACACTACGAGACGTGGGACGACGACAGCACGCCGTCTCACCACTACACCACCCTGTACTCCACCGCTCATTCGACGCTGATGTGGATGCTCAGAATAGTAAGAGTCGTTCACTTAAACCGGCCGCAGCATTGTTTGAGTGCAGGCTGGACACACAGTGTTGTCCACTCTTGTGCCCGCAGGAGCCTTTCACCACGTTCTTCCTCAACGCCAACGACAACAAGTTCGACCATCCGGAGAGAGCCTTCGCCGGCATCGGCCGCTCCTGGAGGAACTGCCAGAGGGACACGGCTGACGTCAAGGTAATCCTGAGACGCCGGAAGAACCACATACTGAAGTAACATCGAATGTTTTAATTTTTTTTAATGCAGCCAGGCTATATTTATTATATTTGTATTTGTTATTTATTCATTGTTTTATTGCCATAACCTGGCTCTTACAGCTGTTTTCATACAGAAGTTTACTTTTACAAAAGTGCTTTTTAAGTTGAAAAGAATGGTTATTCCATAAGATGTGTGCACCTAAAGTTAGTCTTGAAAAATTTATGTATCTGTTAACCTGTTCCATTACATGACTGAAAAGCTGGTTGTATTTCTATGTTAGAATTTCATATTAAAGGTCCCATGACATACTGGCCTTGGAAAAGATAGAAAATAAATCTCTCAGGTCAAACTCCATGAATAACCGGAATCGGTGCATCCCTAGTTTTTACTGAACGTACATTTGCTGTGTCCATCAGGAGCTGATCCCAGAGTTCTACTATCTCCCCGAGATGTTTGTCAACAGTAACGAGTATGAGCTCGGGGTACGTGAAGACAGCGTCCCCGTGTGTGACGTCGAACTTCCCGCCTGGGCTAAGAAACCTGAGGATTTTGTCCGCATTAACCGGATGGTGAGAGACAGTCGTGCGCGTCTTTCCTGCAATATGAAACAAAGTCTTTTCACATAGAACATATTATTATATTGTTTGTGTGTCTCAGGCTTTGGAGAGCGAGTTCGTGTCGTGCCAGCTTCACCAGTGGATCGACCTAATATTCGGCTACAAGCAGCGAGGGCCCGAGGCCGTCCGAGCTCTCAACGTCTTCAACTTCTTGTCCTACGAGGGAGCGGTCGTCCTGGACAACTTAGATGCTGCACAGCGGGAGGTCGGTTTCCGACACATCGCTCTTGTTTGTTAAGATTATTACTCGTAATTTAAATGACTTCAATTTAGGGATGATTGCATATAGAACATACATGCACACTCCTCTGTCACTGTAACCTTGTTTTCCTATTTAAAACCCGGTTTCTTCTCATCCGCTTTAACTTTTAGTCAAATTTTGTATTCTAAATGTTATTATATGTTCTAATTTTCCCAGTTTCTGATCAGAATGTGTGTGTAACGTCGTGTCTCTCTGACGTACGGCAGGTTATTGAGATGCAGATTCAGATGTACGGTCAGATCCCCTCGCAGCTGCTGATCGAGCCACACCCACCGCGCTCCTCCGCCATGCACCTGGTGAGAAAACCGTGCAACGTTATTAAGATCATTTTATCTTGTTTATTTAGTTATTAGTCAACAATAAAACAAGGTTAAAGGTTGTCGATGTTGTTGAAAAGGTTCAGGTTCAGTGGTGTGGATGTAAAGATCTGAATATTATTTAATCCCATACACCAGTTAATCTACGTAATCCAATATTTGTGAAAGTACAGTACATTTGATACAAGTATGGTGTCAGCCTCTCTGTCCTCACTGCTACTCTCGGGAGAACAAGGCCTCAGTGTGTCCAACTCAAACCTGTCAATCCTGAACCAAAAAAAACAGTGCCTCCGCCCCCCCCCCCAGGCCCTGAGCCCCCCCTCAGTGTGTGCACCTGCTCTGACCCTGTGCTCCCACTAATATACCTTTTCCCTTCCCTCCCTCGGTCTCATCTGTTCTGTCTCTTCCTCGCCCTCCGTGGCCATCCCCCCCTCCTCCAACCCTTCCTTCCTTCATTCCTTCCTTCCTTCCTTGCCCCGCCCTGTCTCTCCTCCCCTCCTCTCTCTTTCTCTCTGTCTGTCTCACCAGTGTTTCCTTCCCCAGAGCCCTTTGATGTTTAAGGATCAGATGCAGCAGGACGTCATCATGGTGCTCAAGTTCCCGTCCAACTCGCCCGTCACGCACGTCGCCGCCAACACGCTCCCGCACCTGAGCATACCGGCCGCCGTCACCGTCACGTGCAGCCGCCTGTTTGCGGTCAACCGCTGGCACAACACCGTCGGTGAGCGCTTGGGCTGCAGCTGACGATTGGTTTCATAATCCATGAATCTGTCGATTGTTTTCTCGGATTTTATGATTTCTTTGTCATATGGAGAGATAGAAACCAGAAAATATTCACATTAGTGAAGCTGGAAAATCACAGAAACTGGTTTTGATTCTTTAGAAAACACAAACTGTTTCAGCCCTAGTGAGCAGCTGTTGTTCTGAGTTGTTTTCTATGATGATATTAAGCCATCTGTACACTTATGGATGATTTATTTATCACCTTTTTATGAGATAGCATGTGATTTTAGCACTTTTCTCACACAATATGTCTCCACTGTTAGTTAATTAGTTAATTGGTGAGTTGGGATTTGTCATTTAAATTGACACACAATTAAGATTTGAGAGTTAATGGAAACCTGTAATGTTTATAACATCAATGAGACACATTCTATGTGTTCTTTGTTGTTTTTGTATTATACTACTTGTAACTAGTAGATTATATATGTATACACCCTGTACCTTGACATCGGAGTATTTCTAATTAAAACCTCAATTAACCCCCGGTTAATGGACTCATTAGCACAGCAGGCTCGGCTTTTAATGAACTGCCAAAGTGATAATTGAGGGTCATGATGCAAATGGCTTCTCTTGTTTATCGCCACGTTTAGGTGTCAGTGTGACTGTAAAATGATTTATATATATGTATATAATGTATATATAACATTTGACCCTGCGACCCCTCAGGCCTTCGAGGAGCTCCGGGATACTCGCTGGAACAGGCTCATCATCTTCCCATCGAGATGGACCCTCTCATAGGTCAGTGCACAGAAATCCCCTCAACAGATTTACTGGTCTTACCTTTTATAATAAAGAATAATAATAATGATAATGATGATAATAATAATGAAGACTTCCACCATTAAAGGGATGGATCATGTGATGTGTGTCATTTTATATCATATATAAATAAGTATATAATGAGAGTCACTCGTGGGACTGCATCAATAACCTGAGTAATGAATAAACAGTAAAGAGTTAGAGCTCTAACCTCATTAACCTTTGACCCCCCCGCAGCAAACAACTCGGGCGTGAACAAGCGTCAGATCACAGACCTGGTGGACCAGAGCATCCAAATCAACACGCACTGTTTTGTGGTCACCGCCGACAACCGCTACATCCTGGTCTGCGGTTTCTGGGACAAGAGCTTCCGCGTCTACTCCACCGAGACCGGTACGTTTCTGTGTTATTCATGAGAAACGTGTCGGATTAACTCTAATTCTGTCAGATTGGAAGATCTAATATGTTAACCGAGAGATGAATGTTGTACATTTTTGAGTAGTATGCTCAAATCAGCCTTCTTTAAATCCATCGAGATTTGTATTAAAGGCAGCAGACTGTTCTTAGCTGCTGCCGTGTATTACATCGTGTTAGCCTGTGATAATCACCATACATGTCGTACTGTTGGTGTTAAATGTTCTTAATCCTCCTCTGATTCTTCAGCGCGAAGCCATGCATCTGCTGCTCCTGCAGATATTTCACAATAAAAGCCTTTTTTGAAAGGGGGGGACATAAATGCTTTTACTTTGAAAAAAGATACAGGACGTGTTGTGGTCGTGACATGTGTCCACTCATGCGAGAGAGAGCGGGAAGTTGGGGGTGTCACTCAGTGTCGCACTTTTTAATCAGCTGAATCACGTAATGAGGAAGTGAGCCGAAGCTGCTTCCTGACATCAAACTAGTCTGTTATTATTGTTTTGAATGAGAGTGAGAGAGAGACCCCTAGCTGCAGTAATTGAGAGTTTAATCATCTGTCTTCCCTCCTCCCTCCTCTCCACAGGAAAGCTGACCCAGATAGTTTTCGGTCACTGGGACGTGGTGACGTGTCTGGCCCGGTCAGAGTCCTACATCGGAGGAGACTGCTACATCGTGTCCGGCTCCAGAGACGCCACTCTCCTCCTGTGGTACTGGAGTGGACGACACCACATAATAGGAGACAACCCTAATAACAGTGAGTGGCTTGAGTGGTCAGGACTTCAGTTCACACAGCAGAATAAACCAGACAGTCTGTGGTCATGTATCTCTGTTGTGTGTCTTCTCTTCCAGGCGACTATCCCGCTCCCAGGGCAGTACTGACAGGACACGACCACGAGGTGGTGTGTGTGTCCGTCTGTGCAGAGCTGGGACTCGTCATCAGCGGAGCTAAAGGTTTGAGCGTCTCCATTATGTCTGCGCTAAAGAGAGAGAGATTTTAAATGTTACATTTGAATGAATAAAGTGCGCATTGGACTGGAGAGAGATGAGGAATGAAGGTCAGAGGTAGAGAAAGTGTTTAATACCTGAGGAAAAGAGAGGAGAAGACGAGTGTCGGGGGGTCTACAAGACTTGAGTGAGGCCAGCTGTGATGTGTGGCTCAAAGAAAGGAGGTAGGAGGCAGAAGATACTGAAGATTTACGTCAGGATTAGACGTGAGCATATTCAAGGCACAGCTCAGGCTGAACGTTTTGGAGATAAAGTCAGAAGAGAGGCGAGGATAAGATGGTGTGGAGAGAAAGTAGTTTTTTATTGGACAAAGGATGCAGGAGGAGAAGAGGAAAAGCACAGAGAAGGTTCCTGTGAGGTGAGGTCCTAACAGGAGAGGACGCTGCGTGTGGTCGCCCCTAAAGGGAGAAGCCGAAAGAAGACGGATTCTTGTGTGGTGATGTTTTGGTTTTATTCACTTTGCGACACAGAAATATAGCAAATTAAAGAAAAGGGAGAAACTATTATTGAAATATTGAATGTTGCATTGATTGATTCAGCACGATATGCTGATCCCTCTCCTCACGACATGTCGCTTAACTTCACGATCACTGTGACTGAAGCTGTGTGACTGTGCACATCTCCCTCCTCAGAGGGCCCGTGCCTGGTCCACACCATCACCGGGGATCTGCTGCGGGCTCTGGAGGGGCCAGAGCTCTGCCAGAGGCCCCGTCTCATCTCGGTGTCCAGCGAGGGCCACTGCATCATTTACTACGAGAGGGGCCGGTTCTGCAACTTCAGCATCAACGGGAAGCTGCTGGCAGAAATGGAGGTCAACGATTCCACGCGGGTGAGGCAATGAAACGACGACACGAGTGCATCCTTTCGTCTTATTTGACAATAAAAATGTTGTTTTATGACACAACGGAGCTTGAAGTTGACCCTGAAATGAACAAATATGCATATTTTATCCTCGATTTAACGGCTTTTTCTCTCTTCCAGGCAATTTTATTGAGCAGCGACGGACAGAACTTGGTGACGGGAGGCGATAACGGGGTCGTGGAAGTGTGGCAGGCGTGCGACTTCAAACAGCTTTACATCTACCCAGGCTGTGACGCGGGCATCCGGGCCATGGACCTCTCACATGACCAGAGGTAAAAACCTGGACAGTCTGATGGTTTTAAGTCTGTTGTTTTATCTGAAACTCCCCTAATGTGACGTCCTCTGTGCTCTTCACCCAGGACTCTGATCACTGGAATGGCCTCTGGGAGCATTGTGGCGTTTAACATAGACTTCAACCGCTGGCACTACGAGCACCAGAACAGGTACTGAGGTGGACCGCTTTGAGGAGAGAGGATAACGGAGAGGAGAGAAGAACAAAAGGGAGACGGAGACGATGCATTCTTCTGTGTGGGGAAACTGACAGGTACTGAGAGAGGAAGGAGAAACTGGATCTTAGGCTCTATTCTGTTAAGAAGTTTACTTGATTTGAGGAAATGCAGCAGCAGCGCTGCGCTGCGGGGCGGGAGAATAACCTCCTCCATCCACATGTGAAAGAACACGACCCCGTGTGTAACCTACAGACACATAAACACCCAGAAGACACGCGCCCCAAAAATCTGCTTTTAAAATAGACAAGACTGCAGAACCCGGAGGTCGCTCGTACTCGCACCACTCGCAGGACCGGTACGCTTTAACGCTTCACAGGTAATGAAAACCCTAAACTTTTGCTTTCTTTTCTTTTCTTTTCTGTTTCACTGTTTTAAAATCTTTGTTGGATACTTTTTTTGAGTTTGAGTAGAGGATTAATTCAAATGGGTGGACGATGAATTTAAAACTCCTTCAACGTGATTTAGAACCGACCCACCCACCATTCAAACATCGGTGCTATTGGCTATTGGATTTTAAATTCCCTCTTGAAAAAAAAATTGCCTGGGGTTTGATTTGATCTTTTTTTGTTTTTTAATATATATACATATATATATATATATATAATTATTATTTTTCTTTCTTTTACCCACAGCAGGGTTAGGTTTTAGGTTGTTTTTTTTGTTTTTTATGTACATAAGGCTCTGCTTCCTTGCAGAGTCTACATTTGTTCTTTCACGACACAAACTGCGCTTATCACCTTTAATTTATTAATGACTTGCTGTATGTAAGATATTGTGTAATAATTATTATTCTAATGTTGACAAGGCTGATGGTAATAACGGCAGTGTCAAAGGATCGGTGATTGTTTTGCCACCCGAGATGGCAACGATGGGGTCTCGCCAGTGGACGACAACCACACAACTTACAACATAATTTCCTTTGTATATTTGGTGATTGTTTTGTCAAATATGTACATATAGTCTTGGTCCGGGCTCGGTGGGAGACTTTAATCAGCTGAATAAGACTGAAACCGCAAAGGAAAAACCTTCACTTATCCACACTTGTTGATTATTTTAAAGAAAAAAAGGAAAAAAAAAAAGAATCACATCAATGTAAGAGTTTGTTTTGTATTTGCACTTTGCACCAATCACATATCATTATTTATTCGCTTAGTTCTTTCTGGTCGGCTGCCATTTTGTTTAGGTCCATTTTTTTCTTTTCTCTTCACCCGACGGGATTATTTGTGCATTGATGTTTGTATTTAAAACGTTGAGCTCATGTGTGATTATTAAGTTTTACAACCTCACCGTTGTAAGCAATATCATGATTCTGTAGCTGATAGTGGCGGAAGGGGGAGGGGTGGGAGGAGTCAGGAGGAGGAGAGAGGAGGGGCGGCGTTACTGTATGTGTGAAGCCATCTTGATCAAATCCACACATGCACATACTCTATCATCACAGGTTATGTATCCAAAAAAAAAAGGTTAAATATTTTTGGATCTATGAAACCCTTAAAAAAAACTATTGTATTCATGTTTTATTGCAAAGATGTAAAATATGACATGTGTGAGCTGAAAAAAAAAAAAATCATGATAAGAAAAATAAAATATGCAAAGAATTTCATGGCTTGACTTTTCTTTCAGGGAGCGCCACGCGGTCGGTGCAGCGGTTCGCACCCGGGTTCGCGTCCTGGTCAGAACAAGGGCCTTTCTGCATGTTCTCCCCGTGTGTGCGTGGGTTTTCTCCAGCCTCCTCCCACAGTCCAAAAGCATGCATTATGGGTATTAAATATTGCATAAACCAGGGGTGTCAAACGTACCGCCCGCGGGCCAGAACTGGCCCACCAGAGGGTCCGATCAGGCCCGCAGGATGAATCTGTTATCTAATCCTAACGTGAAATACTATATTTTTCCACTTCCAAATACCTGTGACTAAATGTTTGTGTCTTTATAGATCCAGTGTGATGCGTAAGTGGTACATTTATGCGTAATATTGTTGAAATTGAAATACTTTGACTACTCCGTAGACAAAGTATTGTCGTCTGGCGGTGCCAACACCCCGCACGAGACAATCCAGACCCTACCAGTCTATCAAGAAGCTCTTGAAGATCCAGCGTCCTATAGCACTTACCGAACCCCTCTCCTTCTGCACTTGGATCCAGCTCTGCACTCTCACCCTCTGTCAGTCCACTGTAATGTGACCCCGTCTATGGCCCTACGTCAGCTGAGATTGGCACAGCACCTCCCCGTGACCCTCATGTGGAGGATAAAGTGATAAAAATGGACTTTTGTGGTTTTTCCCTCTTTTTTACTTGGTGCTGCACAGAGACGATGAGACATCAGTGACGTGGTATTGCAGCATCTTATGACTCATACTCTATGACTTATGATAAGAGGCTGAACGCGTGGCATATTTTTATGCCCCACAAACATCTCACGGTGTTTTATTTCTGTTGTATTTTCTCTGTTGTCTGGCATAGACACAGTGAGAGTGACAGCTTGCACAGAGCTCTCATGCCTCAGATGCCATGTGAGCTGACAGGCAGTAGAGGCAGGATAATCCGTCACGCCGGTGGACCCCGTCTTTCAGGAGCAGAATTTAATCTTGTCGTTTCTGACACTTTTGACCCGCTCTGTCCGTCTGTCGATCGCTCCGTTCCTTTCTCAGCTTTTCGAGTCCACGTCGCCTGCCTTCGTGTCCCAAACCCGGCACGTCAATCAAGCCGTTTGGCATTTACACACTTTTTATTCAAGGTATCTGTCTCTTTTTTTCAACAAGTTTTGATATAAGCATGCATTTCTAGTACAAAGTGATGAAGTTCATTATTATTACGCAGTGTAATCTACAGATATTATAAGATAATGCAGTACAAAGATTTAACTTTAAAACAGGATATAGACAATAAAAGAAGGTAGCTTTTACAAAAAGTGGTTTATCCCTGTGCCACACCTGACTTTCTAGTCCATAGGGAATATTATGATATGCTTGCATGGAGAGTAAAAGCCATGACGTCAGCTCTTTTGTAGCTGGTGTTGTTGTGTTTGTGTGTCACAGTGAGCGATGAAGAGTGTGCGTTCTGTCCTGCTGTTGGCACTTATCACATCTGTCCGTGTCTGATCCAAGCCCATCGCCCTCTCTCTCTCATCTCTCCCTCAGGTGGACAGTGAGGAGAAGGTGGACCGCTGAGATGAGATGCTGCAGATCTCCATGTTGGTGAAGGAGCTGCCGCCCTCGCTGCTGCAGTCGGGGACCGAGGACGAGGAGGAGATGATGTTCTTCAGCCTGTGGAGGGAAATGATGAGCAGGCTCAGCAGGAACACCAGCAGGCCGAGGAAGAGCCACACGTACACGTAGACGTTGCCCGGACGTCCCGGCAGCGAGGCGGCAGCTGAGGTGGACGCCAGGGTCGGGGAGAAAAGCAGGAAGCTCCCATTGTCTATTGGAGAGATTCCAGTGTCGTTACGGTCGACCACGGCGACATCCATCCCAGACATCCTGGCTCAGACTCTGCATGAGAAAAAGAAAGAGCACAGTTAATATAGGTAAAAAGGGTATTTTGTCTCTCCAGTTGCTGACTACTGTATACACTTATATGTACCTACCCCCATTCCTATTACACACAACACGATTTATCGACCACTTTTTGTCCCATCACATATTTACAGTATTTTATACGACGTTCTTGATGTTCTCAGTGCAGAACAAGAACACGTCTGACTTAAAAACCGACCATTTCCATCACCATCCTGGATTAAACCGCTTTCTGTTTATTCAGAAGGTTTATTTTGTATATTCTTTCAAAGTGATTTATAGTTTTACTAATGTTTTAATCTTAGTTAGACACCCTCTCTCTGAAAACAACAAACCGGCACGGCACTGCACGGCACGGCACGGCACGGTGCCGACCCAGTGGAAACATGCCATATGCGTGTCGGGAGTACAGAATCTTTAATTAATTAAAAAGAGTTAGCTAATCAAGTTTTTGGTCTGTAACATCAGTGGAATAATATTACTTATATTATTAGTAACTCAAGTAAGTTGAGTAGGGTGAATAGTTATACTAATGGTGTCCATGTACAGACTGAAACAGAGAGAAGTTCACAAGGAGAGGTTTTGATTGAACACTAACGTCAGCAGCAGCAGGGGGAGTGCTTGCCTCACTAAATGCCTGGCAGACTTGCACCGCGCCCACCCCCCCCTCCCCCCAAGCTGTGTCTGTTCATAAATGAAGGCAACGTTATCTGATGAAATTAAACTCCTCATAATCAGCTTTCACAAAGACAGCAGAGACCCGAGCCTCCTCCTCCTCCTCCTCCTCTGCATATTAAGGCCAATAATAATGTTCCACTGCGAAATTACTGCAAAGCCAAGCGAAGAAGATGAGCCCGAGAGCAGGAGACAGACGAGATGAGAGAGAGAGGAGGGGAGTAAAGCCTTGTATCTTCACTCGATCTGTGAGAAAAAGACATTTCAAAAGGCAGGAATAACTGACCATGACCACAATGAAAGAAAGAGGTCAGCACACACACACACACACACACTGGGCCTCACAGCGGGTGGTTCTATCTCCTGTCTCCACCTGTCATCTCTCTGCTTTCCACTTTATGGTTATGTCTTTCACAGGAACAGTTTATTAAAACAGCAAACATCACACACACCACAAAAACTACTGTAGCACTTAAGCTCTCAGAGAGCTGCTGTGCTGTTGTAGGTTTTGGGCTACGTTTCCTTTAATTGGATGTGAAATGTGATTTGGGGGCGGTTTAATTTTATTTTTGTGGGACTTGCACTTGAGCACAGTTGTGTCTCTTTATCTGCAGAGGACGTGCAAGTAGGAAAAACATGATGCAAGGGCTTTTACTTAGGGGCCGTCATTAAAGTTACCATTGATGAGAAAAGAAAACAGTGTCGCTCTCAGCTTCCATGTGGTTCCACTGATTAGAATCCTGTGACAAACACACATGTCTTTAAACTTCTTTGCTGATTTAGTTAGATAGTTAGTTAGTTAGTTAGTTAGTACTAATTTGGTTTTGTATAGTCATAACTGTAAAATACCGTATCATACTGTAAGACCGTATTTGGACAATCCGCATCAGACTTAAAACTGTTTACAACAAAGGTTCAGTGCTGGCTAAAGGAAAAACAGAGCTGTACCCGTATATTAGGTTTTTTAGCAAGTTTATTGTACTGATTGTGTTTTATATTTATCATTTTTTCACAAATGTTATTAGATATTGTGTAATGCAGTTTCGCTTGTAGTTGTTCTGTGTTTGAGTGCAGTTTTAACGTGTTTGATCGAGAGTTGCAAACTAGCTCTAAACTCTACGTACAGCACATCTGTTGCATTATTTGTACAGTAACTATGTTAACTGTATTGGCCCTATTTAAATAAAAATTCTTATTCAAACACATAATCAGTGATCAATAAGTAAAAGCCATGTGATCACATTGAACGTCTAAAACTAAAAACTTAATGTGTTGTGTATGTACTCGTTCAGCAGTGTCCAATCCCAGCCCTCTCATTATCTCATTAGGTCTCACATGCATCATCCAAGTCCTTTTATATTTATCTACTCAATCTTCCTCCATTTCACCACCTTTTTTGTCATCTTATGCCCACCGTCCTCCTCCTCCTCCTCTCTCCTCTCCCTCCCACTCTCCTCGGCTCTGTATAGGTTAATGATTTGTTGTTTTGAAAAGCTGTTACGAAGCTTGTTCATTGCGAGCAGAAGTGGCTGATAATTGTGCTTAATGATGCTTTTTGTATCCAGGCAACGCGGTACATTCGGCCCTTTTTATTTCTAATCTACTTTAAGAGGGCAGGCCGTGCATTCCCACTGAGGCTGAAGAGGTCAGATGTACACACCCACCTACGTATAATAAATACCAGGGGTTACTTTGTTCAGGAATGTACATGCACGCATTATAGAGAGCAACTTGTGTGCATTTATTAAGGGAAATATGATGATTTCTATCCACATGTCAAAAGAGCCAAATCGCGGACTTCTTAGTTTGTTGTCGAGATATTATCGGTGGGATGTGAGGCTGTGAGGATTGCAGGATTGAAGAGCGGAGCCATCAGCGACAAGTCCAACTGCATCTACACACGTCGCAATAAATGCTTTGAGTGCATATACAGTAACCTCCTGTGGAGGATAAAGCGGTAAAGAAGATGGATGGATGTTGCAACGTGTACTCGCAACTTGTTGGAACCATTTTATTGGTGTTCCAAACTGACAGACTCTCAGTGGGAATAGGCGTGTCATCACGACATCCTTTTTTGGCCAAATTTTTGGTGCATCTCTAATAACTCCATAAAAAAAACCGCTTCATTTTAATCCAGAGATCTCAGAGATCAACACGTCTGCTGCTCTTCTGGGCTCCGTTTACAGCCTCGCTACTAAAGAGAAAGAGCCACAGGGCTTTTCACTGACTGTACGCTTAACTATACTCAGCATTCAGGTGCTTTGTGAGTGTGTCACTGCAGAGGAACCTAAAAAACACAGATCACGTTGCCTCAGGCCGTACCTATAACCCAACAGGCTACTTTGGTCATCTCCCGCCTCGACTACTGCAACACCCTGCTAACAGGCCTCCGGACCTGTGCTGTGCAAGCGCTACAGATGGTCCAGAACGCGGCGGCGCGTCTGGTCTTCAATCAGACTAAAAGGGCACAGGGTTCACATGTCGCCCCTCGTGGAGCTCCACATCAAATTCAAATCACCGCTGCTGGCCTACAAAGTGCTTCCTGGGTCTACTCTCGACAGCTCTGGTGCCAACGCCCCGAACAAGACACAAGCTGGCGGAACAGGGGGCGTCTTCCAAGAAGCATCTTCTGTCCTAGCACTTACCTTAACCCCGCCTCCCCCTAACCATCTCTCACCCTCTGTCAGTCCACTGTTCCTATCTCGTGGAGTTCTTTCCAAGACTTCTTCTTCGTGGCTTATTCCTCTTTTTTAACTCACGTTGGATGTGCTTAAATGTTAAATGTAGATGTAAATATAAATGAAGGAAGAGCGTCAGCTATTAATTGCAGTTAACGCGTGCGTCGGCATCAACAGACATGGAAAGCTTTGCAGAACAGAATCAGTGCCCTGCGTTCTCTCTTTCACTCGCGTCATACGTTGTTTCACTGTCCTTCCTCTTGCTGCAGGTTTCGTCCTTGTCTCGTGACACCCGGCAGGAGTTGTGATCCAGTGTTTTCTTCGTTGTACCCGACAGCGAGGGTCACGTCTCCTCTGACACTGCTGATGAAATGTGAGCATTTTAACAGACTGGAGTGTGACTGGAGTGCTGAGTTTTTCTTTAAAGGATATTCTTTTTCTGGCTGTTTTTACTCGCTCTGACATTTTGTTTCTCTCTAAGATGTCATTTTCTTTTTCTTTTCTCTTCGTTCCCGGGGTGTTTAATCCACCACTCCCCGCCAAGTGCACATCCAACCGATCCTTGCCTCCCTGCTGCTTCCCTCCACTTCCTTTAACGGCATTGCTTTCCTGAGACTGAGGAAATAAATGGTTTTTATCTCTCCCCCTGCACTGTATAATCTCATTTGTTCCCTGAGTCTCTGTTACAAGAGCCGGCTGTAATTTCAGCATGTGCTGCACCCTAATTATCTGCGTTTAGGTGTTGGAGACGTTACTGTAGGTCATCTTTTTTGTTGTGGGTTTCCAGAAAGACTGTTTCCACTTTATTGTTGTTGTTTCGGGAGCTGTGGGGGTCTTTGTCTGAGTGGCTTTAACACTGTCAGCTGAGCCTGCCGCCGCTTTTAAGGTTAAGCTAAAAGAATTTACAGCACCCGCTGGTTCTTATTACTGTCAGTGTCCGTCCCACTGAAGAAAAGACGTCTGGCTTCATTAGTCTCAGCTGCTTGTACTCTTCCCTCGTAGGAGATACGGTGTTTTGAAAGCATGAAAGGCCTCTCTGTTGGTCGCCTGCTCCAAGGATAACTGAATGTGGCAGTGGCCGTTTCTTTCAGGGGCAAAGGCTGACGGCCTGACTGGTCTTTATCATTCCAGACTGGGCATCACCATGGCCTGTGGCTCATATTTAGAGGATGCTCTCCAAGGTCTCCCACTTTTGGAACCAATATTCACTCCCCTTTTGAGCGGCATTTTGCTATTTTTACGTCTTTGTGGCGTACATTCAACAAAGTTTTTGGAAACATTCAGCAGAGATTCTGGTCCACGTTTCCACGATAGCATCGTGCAGATGGTGCCATGCTGTCAGCTGCACGACAACGTGGCACATGATGATGAGGATGATCCAAAAATCCTCTGTTTCGCCACATACCAGAGGAGATAAATGTTCAAGAAGACGATTTGAGCTTTGCGACATTGTGGCACATTATCCGAATGAGCCATCAGAAGGTGCACAATGTTCAGGTAGACATGTGGCATTGGCATTTATTGGAGCTAAGAAAACATCCTCCAAACCATTACACCATCATCTGCTTGAATCATTGATACGTTCTTCAAACCAGGCAGCCAAGTTCCGCTTGTTTTTCTCTGTTTCTACACCACCCTTAGTGTATAACTTCCCCTCGAGTCGAGTGCAAGCCCCTCGTCAAGCGGTCTCAATCGTCTGCTGGTGCTTGTTCAGCCAAACTCCTCCCGAGACTCAGTCGCTTCCTCTGCTTCCACTTTCTCAGTCTGCTCCTCGCCCTCTTTTGATTTTCTTAATCATCACCCTATAATAAAAATGTCCTTTCTCTATAATACTCACAGTTACAGCATAGACAGCTTTATAACCTCACTGCTGTTTCTTTTGATGACAGAGAACAAGCCCTGGCAATTACTGGACAGTCTGGGCGTGCGGCCACGTCAGATATTTACCAAAGCTCAAACAGAGGTGCCTGGTGTCTGCTCAGTTCTGGCGTGATGTCTTCACTTAAATGCATAATGGACAATGGCCAAACGTGTGGCAAAATGTCATGGCATTTAAGCATGTGTGTGTGTGTGTGTTCACCGTCTCATACTTTATTCATAACACGTTTGCACGCGTGCATGCGCTGAGCCACGAGCAAACTCCCGCGGCACAGATTGACAGTGGATAAGAGTGTGAGCCTGAATTTTAAACATGTTTAAATTCTCCTTTCGGAGCCAGAAGAGCCGCAAACAGACCTGAGAGGCTAACCAACATGAATTCCAAATCACCTCTGCAGAGACACATACCACAGATAACCCACACAGAGGTCAGAGATATCCCAGGATCGGGTGTTTTATCTGAAATTCTCACCCGTTTTCCTTTCAACGTTCTATTTTCCCTGCCAGTTTTTGATTGTTTTCCAGTGCAGGCAATGCATGTGATTAACTGTTGAATGAAAGAATACTTCAGTATGAAGAAGTAATGGCTTTATTCAATGGACCCTTACATTGGAGTGACAGGATCTCACACCTGAGTGCACTCGAAGCAACACCAGCGGCCGAGTGGCCACTGTTCGGCTGCTGCTGCCCGTCTGATTCTCTCTCTCCTGATTTTTCAGAGCATGGAAGTGGAAAAGATTTCATTAAGCCAAATAATAAGGGTGTTGCAAAGGTCCTATTATAAGTGGCAGGAAGGTAACGTGATTTCAAACCAGAGCAGACTGTGAGAAATTGGGATCATTATGAAAATTAAGTATGGAAGGGGTTTTTTGATCAGTGGCCAGTGTAGATAATGAGCTCTTTGCTTTGATGTCTCTGTGTGTGTGTGTGTGTGTGTGTACACTGTCATGCTGTTCCTGATCTTTTTTTCAGAGGCTGTGTGTGTGCAGCTCATTTTTACTCTGTTTACAAGCACGGAATAATAAATCTAAATATTGGAATAGGAATATGCTCTAAGGGCATTATCAGTTTTTGTTTTTTTGTACATGAAAATGAAAATGCAAAAAAATCCCAATTATAATCGTGACTCAAATCTGATGTGGGTTTTTTTAGCACAGCATATAAAGCCTTGTATTTATTATGACAAGCAGGGGTGAGTCACACACACACACACACACACACACACACACACACAAATAAGGCTGTTGTTCTCATTAACACGGTCAGCACCGTTCATCTTTCATCTCCTCTCGTCTCGGGGTACAATGAGTCCACTCATTACTCTTAACTGCCACACTGGAAGCCTGAGTGAAGTTGATGAATGAAAGTGTTACCACCACCCCCATCCTGCTTTACTATTAACCTTGTTAACTGGACTTGTCAACTGCCGACAAGCGTTGAAGCATTTATATATTTTAAGCGTCCTTTATTTCATCTTACATGTTTTCCTTTCCTCAATTTGTTTTCTCATAAATCACTGACTAAAGTTTAAAGAGTGATGCCTTCTTATTTTAGGATTTAGCCTTGAGCCCTTTCTGACAGATCAGAATACATACATATCTATTCATTTAAAAAAAAAAAGGAGATAGTTACAGACCTTTTTTTGGGGGGGTGTGAGGGATGCGTCCCCTCGACTGTGCTCACGTCGTGCAGAAATCCATCTCGTGTTTGCTCTTTCCAGCCGAGCAAAACAGATCTGCTGCCCCTGAGATTCTCTCTGTGAGTCTCCCTCCCTCTCCCTCCCTCTCTCTCTCTCTCCCGCTCCCTCTTTCTGTCATTCACTGTGACCCCACACACACACACACACGTAACAATGGCACGACAGCAGCAGCAGCAGACACTGTGGGATGTGAGCAGAGCAGAGCTCCCATTCAAAAAAGGGGAAACATGCATGAACACACATGGCCTGAAAGAGAGAGACACTTTAACTAATGAATAACACTGTTTTTGTCTGTGCTGGAGACGTGAGGAAGAGGGAAAAGAGAGGAGGAGGAGGAGGAGGGGGGGAGTGGAGCTCCTTCTGTCTCCTGCCTCTCACTCCTCTGCTGCTCATCACCTTTGACTGATCATAATGATCACATCAATCGTCCAATCTGTTCTGTGTGGGTGTTTTATACATCTACACACACACACACACACACATATATATATATATATATATATATATAGATTCTCACTTTCTTTGAGAAAATAGTGAATTATTATAGTATATAATATATAATATAATATATATATTATATTATATTATTATAGAACCATGTAAGTGAGCAAATGAACAGCCCAATCAGTGGAGACAGATAAACAGTTTGTGAATGTGACCAATAAAATGAACACCTTTGTCCTCGTGTGTCAAGTGTTCTGTTTGAGAGAGACACAGCCTCACTCTCGCTCTGCTCTCGACAAACTGCGTCAGTAGACAGTATCCAGCAGTGAGCAATAACCCACTGACGGCAAACTGAGCTGTTCAGGCGCGACCCCCAAACCGGCAGATAAATGAGAAAAGGGAACAGCTCAAAATAATTCCCTCTCTCTCTCTCCGTCTTATCTTTCCTCTTACGAGTACGTCTGTAAGCAGCAGCCGAACAAATCTGTTCCATTTGTGAAGGATTTGAATGTGAACATGTGGTGAAATACATGTCTTCTGAGACAATGGTTTGTTTTGAGGAGAACTAAGAGATAAGTGAACTTCATCAACGAGGAGCATCCTCTTTTGTAAAGCTAAACTTACACATGTCGCTGTATTAAACCATGAGGATGTTTTTGAAAATATTTGGACAGATATAATGCAATAGTTTGCTATTCATTAGTATAGTATGCTTATTGTGCTAATTAGTGGGACACACAATGGAGCAACAGCTGTGGATGTGATGCAGTTTTTCAGATTTGGTGTCAATGGCTCTGGATAAAAAAACTCCAAGATAAATGTTTTATTAAAAAAAAACAACAAAAACAAATCCATTCTCTGTGAATCATGAATTTTCTGTGAAATCGGATAGAACTTCACCACATGCATTCACACCTATATTCATATGATCCGATTGCTATCCAATCACGGTCACCTCCCCCCTGTGCACTGCCATATCAACAACAACAACAACAACAACAGCAACAAAGTTAGCTGCACGTGAAGTTGCACTATTGTATGGACTCCATACGATGCAGTGCGGAGACACTTGCATTTACACTTCTGTTCAATGTGGTCACGTCACAAAGAGTCTCCGACCACATCGGACCTGTCAAACCATCTGTCCTCAGGTGTGTTTACACCTGTACTTACATGCTATCAGGTGTTGTCCGATTGCAATCGGATCACAGAAAACACATTTTAATGCCAGGTGTAAAGGGGGCCAAGATGTGGCGAGTGGCCCCCCTTTTCTCCCTCCCTGCTGTAGCGCAACACTGCCCAGCTGAGCTCACCTTGCGCACCGCATCAGCTGATCTCCCTGATCGCAGGGCCGTGTGTCATGCGCAGTTATATATAAAGGTGTGGTCAGCGTGCTCTTCCTTTCTCCCGTTGTGTAGCGTGGTCTGCGCATGTGTTTGCGCACTTTACCTGTTCATCTCCTCCTTTGCATGCGCAAAATACGCATTTTGGTAACTTGTAACCTGTTGCTAAATGGTCCGGTGGTGGCTGTGTGGCTCCGCTGGAGGCTCCTAAGAGTGCAGTCGTCTTGTAGCCGGAACCCGGAAGGTAGGTCGGCGTTTTCTTGCCCGTCTGTCTCTCTGCCTGTCTGTCGCTCCCTGTTCATTGTTGCTGTTCGCTTTCTGCTGCAGTGGTTGAACCATAGCCTTAAAGGCTTCATCCTCCTGTTTCCAGTTGGTGGAGTGGGATGTAAGTGAGTGAGATTGTTAATTACTCAATTTACAATTCTTAGTCATTTATTTTTCAATTAAATAACATGGATATATGCCTTTGTTTTGTCAGAGGCTCCGTACCCTGGATTTGGCTGCTGTTTTGGCTCTGTTATCTTTCCTGGTCCCGGTTGGAGCTCGGGCAAAATGTGAAAATCATTTTCAATCTGCTGTTAATTTTGCTTTTGTGTATATTTTGTTGCAAATTGTAATTTGTTTGTGTTCGTTAATTGCCGATTGTTTGTTGACTTTTTGTTTTTTTATTATTGCAATTGAATATGTCCTCATTATTTCCTTTGAATATTACTTTATTTAATTTGAAGTTTGCTTTGTTTGCTTATTTTTTGTTTGAACGTTTTGTAGTTCCATGTTAATATTTTTTGGTTTGGTGTCTCGTGGCATGACATTTGATTTGTCTCTCTGTGCTGTGGGTCTTTTCCTCACAATCCTGTTTTTGGCTGGTGTGCCATGTGACGAGTCCTCTTTAAATTGTGTACTTTGAGATTGATTCCTTGTGTCCCTCCAAAACCTGAAGACTCTCGCCTCTGCCCAGTGGTATAAACCAACCTGTGACTTTCATTACGTGAATACATTCCCTGGGGTGATATTTTCACACTTATAAACATATATTTATATACAGTATATCCCCGTCTCGCATGAACAAAAAAAAAGTGAAAATTCTGAACTGCAGGTGGAGCAGTGGAGAAATCTGAAGATCATCCTGAGGCTGTGTTTGTGCCGCTTTATCCTCCACATGGGGGCTTTGTGGAATACAATGGGGCAAAAAAGTATTTAGTCAGCCACCGATTGTGCAAGTTCTCCCAATTAAAATGATGACAGAGGTCTGTAATTTTCATCACAGGTACACTTCAACTGTGAGAGACAAAATGTGAAAACAAAATCCTGGAAATCACATTGTAGGATTTTTAAAGAATTTATTTGTAAATTATGGTGGAAAATAAGTATTTGGTCACCGACAAACAAGAAAGATCTCTGGCTCTCACAGACCTGTAACTTCTTCTTTAAGAAGCTCTTCGGTCCTCCACTTGTTCCATGTATTAATGGCATGTTTGAACTCATTATCTGTATAAAAGACACCTGTCCACAGCCTCAAACAGTCAGACTCCAAACTTCACCGTGGCCAAGACCAAAGAGATGTCGAAGGACACCAGGAACAAAATTGTAGACCTGCACCAGGCAGGGAAGAGTGAATCTACAATAGGCAAGCAGCTTGGTGTGAATAAATCAACTGGAGGAGCAATTATTAGAAAATGGAAGACCATTGATAATCTCCCTCGATCTGGGGCTCCATGCAAGATCTCATCATCAGGGAATCAAATCCTGCAGTGCCAGACTTGTCCCCCTGCTTAAGCCAGTACATGTCAAGGCCCTTCTGAAGTTTGCCAGAGAGCATATGGATGATCCAGAAGAGGATTGGGAGAATGTCATGTGGAGGAAGAATGTGTTTGGAGGAAGAAGAATGCTGACTTGCATCCCAAGAACACCATACCTACTGTAATGCATCGGGGTGGAAACAGGACGACTGATCCGTGTTAAGGAAAGAATGAATGGGGCCATGTATCGTGAGATTTTGAGCCAAAACTTCCTTCCATCAGTGAGAGCATTGAAGATGAAACGTGGCTGGGTCTTCCAGCATGACAATGACCCCAGACACACCGCCCGGGCAACGAAGGAGTGGCTCTGTAAGAAGCATTTCAAAGTCCAGGAGTGGCCTAGCCAGTCTCCAGACCTCAACCCCATAGAAAATCTGTGGAGGGAGTTGAAAGTCTGTGTTGCCCGGCGAAAGCCCCAAAACATCACTGCTCTAGAGGAGATCTGCATGGAGGAATGGGCCATAATACCAGCTGCAGTGTGTGCAAACATGGTGAAGACATACATTAAATATTTGACCTCTGTCATTGTCAACAAAGGTTATATT
The DNA here is from genome assembly GCF_019176455.1 of Solea senegalensis. Lineage (NCBI taxonomy): Eukaryota > Metazoa > Chordata > Actinopteri > Pleuronectiformes > Soleidae > Solea > Solea senegalensis. Next base: position 18,861,699 of record NC_058033.1, read on the forward strand.
ACAAAGTATTGAGTTGAACTTTTGTTTTTGACCAAATACCTATTTTCCACCATCATTATTCTTTAAAAATCCAACAAAGTGATTTCCAGGATTTTCTTTCACATTCTGTCTCTCACAGTTGAAATGTACCTATGATGAAAATTACAGACCTCTGTCATCATTTTAAGTGGGAGAATTTTCACAATCAGTGGCTGACTAAATACTTTTTTGCCCCACTGTAGCTAGCAAACAGAAAATTATAGGCTGTTCTGTGCCAGTGTGGACATTTAAGAGACAATTACACATGCTGTATTTTCATGTAGCCAATTTAAAAAGAAAATGGCAACCGTTGTTTATTGAACTGGCTGACCAGGAGCTCTCATGTTTTCCTTTAAAATCAATTTTCAATTAAGGCCGTTTTAGCTTTTCTTCATGCTTCTTCCTTTTAGGGGGTGACCACAGTCGATCATCTGCCTCTAATTTGACCCTCTCCCTTGTGTCTTCTCTTGCACCGACTGTCCTCATGTCCTCCTTCACAACATCCACGATCCTCCTCTGTGGTCTTCTTCTGTTCCTTCTGTCCAACAGCTCCATCTTCAACCTTGCCTCTCTTTACTTTATCTCCTTAAACTGTTCAACCTGAGCTGTCCCTTGAATATGCTCATTTGTAATCCTGTCCATCCATACTAGTTTAAAGCAATTTTCCAGTGGAGGACAGTGTTGCACATCACTGAAACAGGTTTAGGTGCACACGCATGCCTTTTTTTCGGAGAGGCGTTTTAGGACCTGACATGGAGTGGGAAAATCTCATGCCGCAACACACACAAGTTTGTGTGTCGCAAAGTCACTGCAGTTTCATGCAGCTGTGCTGGGATGACTCCGCCCACATTGAGGAGGTACTATATTGTAATGGAAAACCAACCAAACTGCGTAGATTCGAGCCGTGCCGTGCAGAGGCGGTACTATGTAGTGGAAAAGTGCCATTAGAGACGAGCACAAATTATGCCTCCTGAAAAACTTGATTTTAAATATGCTTTCTGTCTTTCTCCTTCATGCAGTTGGCTTTAACTGGTTCTCCTCCAGGTTCTGAGATTTACAGATGCATCTGCTGAAGATGGGTATCTGTTAAGCGCAGTGCTCGCACTCATAGAGGGAACCAAATCAGTGCTGAGAAGTCCTGTGTCCATAGTATTTTTTTTTTACAAAATATGAAGATATTTTCACTTCAACAAAATACAAAATAATATTTTGTAATTGAAATATGTATTTTAAATACACGCATCACATAGTGTGACATTTTCAATGCCTTGGAATAATAAAGTTATAGTATGACGTCAAAATATCAGTCATCTTTTTTTGTTTATCATCACAGTGTTTAGAACTAAAATAAAAACTCATTAAGTAATGTTCAAGAGCTTAAAATGTTCTCAAGTGTGTTAAAATTAATTATTATTATAACAGATGTGTGTGGACGAATTCCTCTGTATTTTATACACTGCGCTGTGGATCTTAAAATGTAGGTGTAATGAAGTCAAGGGTTAGGGTTAGGGTTCATGAAACCTCATGAAACACTGTAAACATGTCTGAGCAGATAGCTCAATTGATTAAAGTGATTCTAGAAAGTCCTGTGATAGTGATTTCAGTTCTTAGATGAGAAACTTAACTTTAACTTTGTTCAAAACCAAAAGGTTGTTCGACCCACAAGGGGGCAGATTTAATAAGATCAGGGTTATCCATAACCCTGGGGTTGTCCCAGTCTACATAGTGGTACTTTTGGTTTCACACTGGCAGCCAAAATTTCAATAAATAAATCCCAAACTTGTCACCATGTGTACTGGAACAACCTTTTGGGTTTGAACAAAACCACCACACCACTAGTTCCTAAAGAGTTTAGGACTTCAACTTGTACAGCTCTAAATGTTTGACGTGGACTCTGCTAGACCTGGAAACTTGGATTCAAGTTCTGAAAGTGTGAATGACGAGAACCTTATTAAGAATTCCAAGACCAAACTGTTTGTCAAATAGCTTTGTCTACTAAACATTGATTTGAAGGTCTAAAGTTGTAGGTTCAAATCCTTAATTCGCTTTTTTTGTTAAAAAGAATTTGATAAAAACACCTAATAAATACACTGTTACATGTTGAGTTGTTGATCTTAAAATATAGGTGTAATGAAGAGCGAATTTTCAAAACGCTGACAAGGATGAGAAAGTCAAGCACGACAAGAAATGCAGCATGAGAACATCAGGACAAATAGCTCACTCTTGTATCTCTGAGATTATAAGTTTGAATCTCACAATGCAAAACTTCACACCAAAAACACCAACAAAGTGTTATTGAGTACTGTAGTATAAATAGCTCATGCTGGAAAAAATACGATGTGTTATTGAGGTTGTGCGTTCAAATCTCATCATGTAAACTCATTCAATGTAAACAGTTAAAAGCTCAAAGAAAACCTCAGGAACTGTAAGGAGTCAGTAGCTTTGTTGGTAAGAATACTGCTGTCTAATTCATATGTCACAGGTTCAATTCTGATAAAGAGCGACATGTTCAAGATCCAAATTGAAGATTCAAAGGAGACCAAAAGTCCCACATGGCCCAGGAATATGTGGTGTGATGCCTTTGTTCACAAGCATAAGGTTGTTTAGTCCACAGGGTTGCAGGGTCAGTTCCACATGAATGCACAAGAGGACTGAGGTCTTTCCATTTTAAATGTTGGACATGGTTGTGAAGCTCAACCTGGCGGACCAGAACAACCTGGCTGTCGTGAAGCATGTGAGTAATAAGGTTGAGAGCAATGGCACGGTCATGGAACAGAACCTGCCAACTGCCGCATAGGGGACAACCTCTCAGTTGTTAAAGTCCACCAAGTGTGGGGTTGTCCCCTATGGGGCAGTTGTCAGGTTCTGTTCCACGACCATGCCATTGCTCTCAACCTTATTACTGACAAGCGGCTTGGACTGTTTGCATTGAAAATAGGATTCTAAACTTCATCACACAACAGTTGAACCCACATGTTCTATTACACATGACAATATATAAAAGAAAACTCAAAAAGCTGTTGGAGTTGTTTAGCTCAGTGTGTTTGACACTGACTCATAGATTGGAAGACTGGGGTTCAATACCCAGGAAGACCACCTGTGTATTTTTTTGAACTTCAGAAGTCCAATATTCTATGAAGTCCAGAGATCGTGGGGAGATTTTTGAAAAAGTTCAGAATTCTAAAATATCTGACCTAGATGAAAAAGTTAAGAATACCAAGAAGTGTTGACTATCCATCTCAGGACAAACAGCTCATGCTGTTGGTTTTGGACTTGAATATCTGAGGTTGTTAGTTCAAATCTCATGAGAATCTTGAGATTTTTTTTAGGTTAAGATTCAATGTAAACAGTCAAAGCTCCACCAAAACCTGAACAAGTGTAAGACCTGGTAGCTCAGTTGGTAAGAACGCTGCTGTCAAATTCTGACTGTGTGGGTTCAAATCTTACAAAGAACAATACATTTTAAAGTTCAACATGCACAGTTAACATTGAAAGGAGACCAAAAGACCCACATCTGTAAGGAACTTGTGGCGTAGTGGCTTTGCTCTCAACCAAGATTGCGGTTGTTGTTCGGTTCATGAGGTCGTAGGTTCAGTACCACAACGGTTGGGTTGTGGGAATGGTGACTGGCTTGGGTTACACAACGGCTGGGTTGTGCGAAAGGTTGATTGGTTACACAACGGCTGGGTTGTGTGAGAGGTTGATTGGTTACACAACGGCTGGGTTGTGCGAGTGGGCAGGGATGTGGGAACTTGGCAGTGTGGGCAATGGCTGGCTTGTGTACACTGTAGTGGTGGTCAGATTCAAGTGGATGGAAAGAGGGTTTTTTTGCAAGGGTTGCCAGGTTGGGTCCAACAGGCTGCTGGGTTGCATGCAGTGTGAGGGTTGCCATCAGTGGGTTGCCAGCGGCTGCTGGGTTGCGCGCAGTGTGAGGGTTACCAGGTTGGGTCCAACAGTGGCTGCTGGGTTGCATGCAGTGCGAGGGTTGCCAGGTTGGGTCCCACAGCAGGTGCTGGGTTGCGCACAGTGCGAGGGTTGCCAGGTTGGGTCCCACAGCGGCTGCTGGGTTGCGCACAGTGCGAGGGTTGCCAGGTTGGGTTCCACAATGACAAGGTTGGGGGTTTCTTTTGGCCAAGGTTGTAGAACCAGACATGCTGGACCAGAACAACCCAGCGGTTGTAGAACCGAACTTGCCGGACTGGCACAAACCTGCACCACAAATCTGGTGGGTTTGGTTCCACACCGCAGGGTCGTTCTGGTCCAGCACGTTTTGGTTCCACAACCACGGCATTGTTTCAGTCCACAGCGCGACAGTCCCTGGCTCCCCGGAAGTGGCTGAAATTTTGGCTGCATAGTGAAAAGATTCCTGTTCACTAAAATTAGGTTTTGGGTCCAGGTTCTTAGTAACTACTGCTTAAACAGGATCAGCACATGACTGTGTGAGCATCACTTTTACATTGTTAACACATGAAAACTAGTTCTCAAGCTTTGACTCGTCTCAGTTAAAGGTATAGTTCAAAGTATCACTGTTTAGGCAATAAAACATTTTTTTAGCTCCTCCTCCTCCATGAAGTGCACAGACCTCCCTACTCCTATTTCAATTGCAGATAAAGTTTGCTGTCCAATGTTTACTCTTCACAGTAAGTCGTTGCTTGGTCTTTCTTTCTGTTTTACTTGATCCTGGTTTGAAACATTACATTTATTATGTAACCTAGCTTAATACTGAATTTTGTTTGAAAAATCTTATTTCCACAACAGTGTCAATACCTCATTCAATCATGCTTCTAAAACACCTGGACTGTCCCTTTAACTGCAGCCATTTGTAGGTCATGGCACATGATGAGACAAAGTAGTAGCCACTTTAAAATGTGGTCATTGCAGTAAATGAGTGAAGAAACATGAGAAATATATGAAAAAAACTTTTTATTTTTATTAGTCCATATCAACACAGACACTTTTATATCGTACCTGAAGTCCGACATACTATGACTTTTACAGTGATTTTGAATAACATACTATATAGCATAACTTTTTTGTTGTCATTTTGGACAACATACTGTATTATGACTTTTTTGAGTGACTTTGGACCACATACTATACTATAACGTTTTTAACAGTTTGTATTTGGACATTTTTGGATGACATACAAAATTAAGAAACATTTTGACAGTTTATATTTTGACATTTTTGTTGACATACTATACTAAGACTTTTTGACAGTTGTTGACATAATATACTCGTACATTTATGGCAGTATGAAGACATTTTTATTATGTAACCTAGTTTAATACTGACTTTTGTTTGAAAAATCTTATTTCCACAACAGTGTCAATAGTACCTCATTCAATCATGGTTCTAAAACACCTGGACTGTCCGTTTAACTGCAGCCATTTGTAGGTCATGGCACATAAGACAAAGTAGTAGCCAGTTTAAAATGTGGTCAATGCAGTAAATGACTGAAGAAACGTGAGAAAAATATGTAAAAACCTTTTTATTTTTATTAGTCCATATCAACACAGACACTTTTATATCGTACCTGAAGTCCTACATACTATGATTTTTTAGTGATTTTGGATAACATACTATATAGCATGACTTTTTTGGTGTCATTTTGGACGACATATTATATAGTATAACTTTTTTTGGGTGATTTTGGATGACATACTATAGAGCAGGGGTCACCAACCTTTTTGAGACCGAGAGCTACCTGAAGGGTAGAGAATAATATGGAGAGCTACCATATTAACATTTTATGCAATTTACCATTTAAATTATGAATATTGTGCATTCAATTGCATACACATTAATTCTGTGTTTACTCCTAATGGTTATCACAGTTTCTATAAACAATATCAAGGACATTTTACTCAGTGATCATATGGATACATGCAAGTGAGGTGAAGTGAAATGAGCCCGCGGGCACCTCATTGGTGACCACTGCTATAGAGCATGACTTTTTTGGGTGATTTTGGACGACATACTACACCATGACTTTTTAAAGTGATTTTGGATAACATACTATATAGTAAGACTTTTTAAAGTGATTTTGGACGACATACTATACTATGACTTTTTAAAGTGATTTTGGACGACATACTATACTATGACTTTTTAAAGTGATTTTGGATAACATATTATAGAGCATGACTTTTTTGGGTGATTTTGGATGACATACTATACTATGACTTTTTTGGGTGATTTTGGATGACATACTATGACTTTTAAGTGATTTTTGGGACATACTACACCATGAATTTTTAAAGTGATTTTGGATAACATACTATATAGTATGAATTTTTTGGGTGATTTTGGGCGATATACTACACCATGACTTTTTAAAGTGATTTTGGATAACATACTATAGAGCATGACTTTTTTGGGTGATTTTGGATGACATACTATACTATGACTTTTTTGGGTGATTTTGGACGACATACTATACTATGACTTTTTAAAGTGATTTTGGATAACATACTATACAGTAAGACTTTTTAAAGTGATTTTGGACGACATACTACACCATGACTTTTTAAAGTGATTTTGATATAGTAAGACTTTTTAAAGTGATTTTGGACGACATACTAAACTATGACTTTTTAAAGTGATTTTGGATAACATACTATATAGTAAGACTTTTTAAAGTGATTTTGGATGACATACTATACTATGACTTTTTAAGTGATTTTGGACGACATACTACACCATGAATTTTTAAAGTGATTTTGGATAACATACTATATAGTATGAATTTTTTTGGGTGATTTTGGACGACATACTACACCATGACTTTTTAAAGTGATTTTGGATAACACACTATATAGTATGACTTTTTTTGGGTGATTTTGGACGACATACTATACTATGACTTTTTTGAGTGATTTTGTATGACATAATATACTATGACTTTTTTTTCAGTGATTTTGGACCACATACTATATACTAAGACATTTTTAACAGTTTGTATTCGGACATTTTTGGATGACATACCATACTAAGACATTTTTGACAGTTGTTGACATAATATACGAGGACATATATGACAGTATGAAGACATTTTTGACAAATACTAAATTCGTTTTTGAAAACAGTGAGTTGTGACAGTTTCAGTGACAACACACACATGCATGGTTAGACGATGATCGTTACATGCGGACTCGTGTCGTCACATTAGCAGTAGCAGTCGATGTAATCTGAGCACCTGTGATCGGATCACTCGGGTCGGATGTTAACAGCAGGTGTGAACAGAGTTTCAACAGAAAATCTAAGAAATGTGTGGATCATTAAGGCAGCAGTTACCATATGGTTGTCCCCGCTGTTCCTCGTCCTCTTCCTGCCTCTGACTCCGAATGCTCCGACCGTCCATGGCTCTGACTGGTAAACACAAAGTGGAACCTCACAAATAGGTCCACACAAGAGGGGGAGGAGCGGAATGTACCAAGTCATGGAAAGTATACCGTGGCCTTCAAATCTGTGTAGCCTTGTGCAGGAGCAGCTCCAGCTGTAATTAATCAATGTTTATGTCCAAATTGAACAAATAAAAAAATGGCTGCTGAATTTGTAGTCAGTTAAAAAAAACCACCAGCGTAGGAAATGCTGCCATCTGCTGGATGGAAAAAAAACTTTCCCACTTTCTTGATTAACTTGTTTTAAGCCACTTACAGTGTAGTACAGTATATTTTTTAATAACAATATTAATAAAACTGCAAGCCTACTTGTTTCGAAGAGGTGAAAAAAGACAGCACTGCACATCCACAGCTCGTCTGTGGATGTTTATGTGCACTGTGTGTGTGTGTGTCGGTCTCTCTCTCTCCACAGTAAATACAGTTAGATGGATCTCACTCGTGTGGCAGAATTGTGCATTTCCTTCTTGTAAAGTATTTGGATTATGACAAAAATTCAGTAGATTTGTCGTTAGTTGCTTTTTAAAACAAATAAAGTTGCCGGGGGTCTGTAAAGTCGCTAAATATGTACGTGGAAACAGCACCAAACTAAAACAGACATTATTTCCCTTTTATGTCTCCTGGCTCAGTTCATTCTGTCTCCGTTTCTGTTATTATATCTGTAATGTGTCTTTTCTGTTTTTTTGGTGTAACTCCATGTACTCCAGCGTTTTTGAGTTGTTTTATCTCCTGTAACGATGGCGTCTTCACAGGGGAGCTTTTTGAAAACACCAAAGGAAAAGGATGGTTAACGTTTCGTGCCGTTTCCGTCTGGACTTGGCCTCAGTGTGCGCCAACCTTGACGGGAAAAGTTTCAGGAGAAGAATCTCTCTGATCCAAAATGAATCTCAAACGCGAGCTTGTTAGCACGTTAATGGTATTCATGAAAAAGTGTTAATTGTGCAGTGGGTGACACCTGTCCCTGCTCTGTGACTAGGAAAAGGCACCCCCACCCTCTCCTCCTGCAGATGCCACTGTCTTTTTGCCATCTGTGCACCTGACACATGCAGCAGCAGCAGCAGGAGGTAATAACAACAGCAACATAAGACGAGAGACAGTAGAGATGAGAGGAAGATGTTGCTTCACATCTACATATCACGTGTTTCAGGCAGCAGTGTGAAATGGCCTGATGACTGTGCGTCCGTTTGTGACCATTTAAATGTAAATGAGCGTTTTGTTGACGCGAGAAAGAAAAATAAACGTTAAATGTTTTAATGAGACGCCGCTGGCAGTTCCACTGACAACGTCGAGAAGAAACTCTGCACATGAAGTCATTCCCCCTCCCCCCCGAAGATCAATTCTAAACCAACGTCAGGGAATTGACGCTCATACACACACGGTTCGTATTTTGCAAAAGAGGAGAATATATTTGGCAAAGCTAATTAAGCCTTTTTGCGAGTACATGTGCTCGTGTGCGTGCAGCAGACTCAAGTGCCCTTGTGTGCTTTTATGGCGCCCGTGTCTGTGTGTGTGTGTATGCGAGAGAGGACTGCGGGATGGAGATAAGAGCTTTGGCCTCAACTGGCTTTTGTCACTAATCCCAGACGGCAAAGAAGTGGCTGCCGATTCCATGTAATTTCCTGATATCCCAGCTGTTTCTGACTCTCTGCCCTTGCGAGGACACCAGTCTCTGCTGCCGCTGCATGTCAATGAAGCAGCAGAGACTCGGGGAGCAGAGGCGGGTGTGCGACTGCATTTTGGCGCCATTTTGGGGTGGATTATTCTTTTGACAAGTTCAATCTATGAAATTCATGAGAACACCTTTTAAACTGTAGGATAACAGATAGATATTAGTTAACAGATCCTCATATGTTTAGATTCAGTGACACTTTCTGTCTTAATCTGAATTTCCAACACAGTCTACTGAGAAAGTGGCTCAAGAAGACTGAATTTAAGAGCAATGAGCTATACTCCCAATCCAGAATAAATCTGCGGTTAAAGCAGCCTATGCTGGATTATACCCTGGGTATATTATGGCCTAGTCCGCTTTGACCCCAAGAGTGTAAATTAGCCTAGGCCAGACTTTACCCCTCTTGTGTAAAGGTTTGAATTGCATTTACACAAGAATTAGTGTTGTCGTGCGCTTTTGGCCTTGAAGCTAAGTTTTAGATTATATGAAATAATGCCGTCCACCAAAAACTTATTCTAGGGTATATACATGTTCCTGCTCCTGTTTATAAATATTAGTGAGTGACTATACTGTATAAATAGAGGGGTATTCTCTGGCCTGGGCCAAACTATACCCGGGTTTATTCTTGGGCAGGGGTTAATTTGATCTGTTACACCGGGAAACTTAATTTACATTGCACGTCATCTCTTGAAGAGGCCGATGTTTTGTCAGTGCCGAGGGAACAAAACGAGGTGTAACACACACTCACACACTGACACTGTCTAGAATAACAACGAGAGACATGGAAGTTTGATATTGACAAGAGTCTCAGAAACGTCACCCTTGAATAAAGAGAGAACAAAAACCAAGCCCGACTGTATAAAAACACATCTGTGCAAACACTAATAGACTTTTCTGACCCATCTCTCTGAAGACTGCACTCTCAATCCATGAAGGAAGAAGAAGAAAGGGGGGAATATGTCCTCGAAAATCTGATTCATTTGTATAAATGAATAATTCAGTGCACCAAAATAATTTGGGTCCTCACAGTAAATTAAATTGCAAGGTTTTTTTTCTAAGCCTTTATTCTTCAGACATTCATAATTCATACATTCCAATTTTCGGCAATAATATTGCAAATGTGCGTAGACGGTGCGCCGCAATGCCGCAACGCAACACTTTGCCTTTCAGTGAAATTATTGAGTCAGTTTACACATTTGGTGAATAAGTAATGGGCAGAAGCTCTTCCCCCTCTTTCATTTTGCTCCTAACTAAACTCATCAAAACATTGGAGGCTTTTAATATCATTTGTCATATTTGTTCCATTTTTCTGGCGTAAACACGGACGTTGTCGTGACCGGTGTGTGTTGTGGTGTCTTGACTTTAGGGAGATAAATTGCCTGTTGGTTGTTTTTTAACCGGTGATCACTACGCTGCTCATATTTGATGCAGTTTGTTGTCGGGGGGGCTTTGAGAATCTTTCCCCAGCACATTTCTCTTTCGGTTCACTGACACACTGCAGATGATTTTGCTCTCTTTGGAGTTCTGTTCGTTGCTTTGATAACTGGGCCAACTGCCAGCCGCCCTTCTCTGAGACAAAACTGCTCTTTAAACCAAAGTGACCCCACCGTATAACAGTGTTCATGAAGGAAAATAAACAACTAACACACACACACACACACTGGCCTACAGACCCATAGGGAAGGACATGAGTTGGCAGATTTCTCAATCAATCAACATCTTAATAGATGATATGAAATACATTTACAAAGATGAAAAATAAGCACATTTTTTTAGTTAGTTTTATAAACACACAATTCAGTTTCAGGTTGTTTTTTCCATAAATTTTTGTTATTTCATTTGTTTTCATTAACTATAGTGACCTTGGTCAGTGATGCTGTCTTTTCATGAACTTCCTGTCCGTCACTCTTAGCATTCCCCCCTCTCTGTGTCACCTCCTGAACACACCTGGTGAAGCGGCATTTATTTATTTATTTATTTAGACAGATTCTAATAAAAGTATTTGATGGAGAGCAGCTTTAACTTTGGCTACAATCATCTTAGTCTACTCCTCTTCTTGCAACTATACTTAGAACACACAGATGCACTCTTTATACAGTCAAAACTGCTGAAATTCACTGACATAGTATCTTCCCAAACAGCAATCATCATGTACAAGGCAAAAAAACCCAGAAAAACAGAAAATTACCGGAAAATATTCAAAATGTATTTAGGAATCGGGAGGGAGGTTATCAGTCGGGGGAACATAAATTCAAAATCTATGTTTTAGACTCAAGATTTAGACTCTTTTTTATCATGTCATTTCTTTTCTTCTTTTTTCTTTTTCTCTTCATTTCTGTATTATGTTGTGCAAAGAATTTGTTTAGTAGTAATCAGGAAGCCTTTTACTATTTGCACTGATCTTTCTGCTGATTCCTTATTTCTATCCAAGGCACAGGACCATTTCAATGTGGTCACCTTTTAATGACATCATCCAATTAAACCATCTCTAATATAAGATCCGTAACAACCCCCCGTATGAACATTAGAGTGAGGAAGGAGACTTCAAACGAGACAGCACTTCTTTTTTTATTACTTTGACCGAGAGATCCCTAATGGAAGAAAGTTTAATACTGTACGTTTAAATCTCTGCAGGTTGTCTTTTCACCTCGCTGTCCGTCCATTGACTGATTATTTTACTGTTGTCAGCTGTCGCCTCCATCACTTGTAACATTGACGGCTGAAGACTTGAGAGATGTCCATCCTCAGTTGGGGGGATGAATGACACTCGATGCTCAATCTCTCAGCCCATCTGGCCCAAGCGAGCCTGTCACAAGGAATAAATCACGCTAATGAAATGGCACCAGCCCAGTGCTATCTGTCATAAGCAATCTGCATCTACTTAGGGATTGAGCGGAAATGAGGAAGAGAGATGTAAAAAAAAAAAAGACAGAGGAAGATGGAGAGACTGTCTGTGTCCCTCGAGCAGCTACCATGTGTTTTTGTTTTTGTGTGTGCCTCCGTGACCTAGTTCAGCACAGTATCAACAAATATTGATTAATTGTATCTTATTTATAAAAGAGGAATTTGTCACCAAACCTTAATTTTCTTTATTTATTTATCCATGGCCATTAGCGTGACGTTTCCCGCAGAATTATTGTCTTGCACGTCATTAAAAATATATTTAAACAGGTCTCACTAGTACGTGTAAGACAGAAGGGACCTATTTTATTGTAGATTTTCCCTTTATGATTGTCACACTGAGTTGAGATGTTCTTGAGATGCTCTTTTAGTCCTTAAGAAAATAAATAAACAGCAAGTTGCAGGAAAATGTACTTTTTGTAAAAAAAAAAGAAAACGCAGGTTGATTAATACATATACTATATACTATAACATTTTACTTTTGTGAAATAGTATACCCTATATTAGGTGGTGTATGTGACCTTTTCTACACCTTGTTACAATAAAGGTATAGGATGATGTCAAAATATCAAAAAATGTCTTTCTTTTGTTTGTGTTTAGAGCTAAAATATACTCATAGTGAGGTGAAAGGGCTCGATAAATTATGAATTTCACACCAAAAAGAGAGTGTTATGTAGCTCAGTAAGAATAAGACTTGTATATCTGAGGTTGTGAGTTCAAATCTCATTATGATGTTTTCTTAAGTTCAAAATTCAATGTAAACAGTCAAAAGCTCAGAGAAAACCTTGATCGCTGCTGGAGCAGGGAGCTCAGTTGATAAGAACACTGTTGTGAAGTTCTAATGTCACAGGTTCAAATCTTATAAAGAACAAGTCATTTTAAAACTTCACTTTTTAGATGTTGAACTTTAAAATGTATTGTTTTTGGAAAAGAACAAACGTAACCTTTGCCTTACTTTGGACAGACAGATCTTATATTTTGTAATGACATGCTATACTGGGACATTTTTGACATTTGGGTTTGACGTATTATATTTGGACATTTTTTGACGGCACACTAGGACATGTTTGACAGTAGGAAGACAGTTCTTTGTTGACATACTCGGACACGTCATACTTTATGTAATGATATATTTGATACCAGGTCTGTTGTCTCACTGACGACACATGTGCATGGTTAGACGGTGATACCATTGCTTTCAAATCAGTGTAGTTTTGAACAGGAGCAGCTCCCCCTGCAATTAATTAATGAATGTTCATGTGCTTATTGAACAAATAAAAAATGCCAGTTGAAAAAAAAAAAACCACCTCCTTAGGAAATGCTGCCATCTGTTGGACGTACTTTCCACCTTCATCCATCCTCCATTTAGAAGCTGCTGGAAGGATCCAGTTTTCGTTCTGATCGTAAAAATAACAACATGGACAATTAAGTCAGTGTTGAAATTCCATATGTTGTGTGTAAATTGCCACAATTGTTTGCCATGAGACCGAAATGTTAGAGACTAAAATATACGTGTGAATTTCTCTGTCAATCCTAATATTGTACATTTCACAGTTGGACACGAAACAATAAAGCACCCCTTTGTTTCCAATATTTGACTGTAGTTAAATTGTAATTTACTGTACATTTCACCACTTTGCACCGTTTCCATCCATGAGAAGTTGGGCCGGGGAAAAAGTACTTGTGGTCAGTCGTGAATCACAAAGTTATTTTGGGGTTGTTTTTTTCTTTTCTAGGTTAGACGCTGTGTGAGTTAGAGTGGTTACATAATCTGGCGAGCTGTACAATATTTATGTGACATGACAACATGTCAAAAAGTCTGCTTGACTGCACTAATAAACAGGTTACAGAGGCAAGTCTGCCATCTAATGGATGAAAAAGAAATTGCAGGCTGTCACCTTTCTTTTGCTATTATCAGTTGCTGCTTTTGTCCCTCATGCATCAGTCCTGGTACTGTCCAATTGCACATGGACAGTTTGGATTATTTTCATTGTGTGTTTCATTGTATAACAACAAAAGGTATTTGATAACACTGTCATTCTCCTTCATCCAGTGTTTCCTCCACCGAGGACACAATCAAGTCCCGTAAGAAACATCATTTGATCTCGATGAGGTCGGAACCACTGAGTAATCTTTGCTTTGTTGTGATTAATTTCTTATATGCTGCTTTGCGATGGATTGTCATGCTCCTGTGTCCTCTGAAACCATTTTTGCACCGTTGCCTGTCCTCTACAGTACACTGGCAGTGGTGCAATCGACCTGCGTCACCAACAGGCAAGAGTGTCAACAATGCAGCTCACAATTTAACCCCAGCTGAAGACTTTTAGTCAGCAATGGCATTGCTTTAATCCTTTCTTGCCCTAAATGTCCTTGTTTTTCAAGCTGGAGGAGCTGGAAGCACATTATCAGGGGAAAACGCAGCTTTGTGGCCTCACAGCACTAACACGTTGACACAGCTTTGATAATGAAAGCATTAATCTTGGAACTAGTGATGGGGGAAAAGAGGCTGAATTCAAAATTTGTATAAAAGGACAAAAAAAAACACCTCCTGACATCATATTCTAATTTAGTCACTTTCACTGCTCACTTGTGCAAATTTGCCCTCACATATTTTTAGCCGCAGGTCATTCACACTGACATTGAAGAACAGAGTAGAGGAAGAAGCATGACCTTGTGTGTGCATCAAAAAATAAGTAAATAGTAAATAATTGCTTATGTGTTTCGGGTCAATCTATAGGTCACATCTTCAGGCTTTACAAAAATGCGTTTTATCGTGTTCTTATGTGTTGTTGAGTCAAAGTGATGATTAATTCTATATCGCATATTTAAAAATGGACCGTTTTTACTTCATAAAAACGAGGCAAGCACATTTTGACACGTGGCATATTTCTAAATGTCACACAATCAATCAGATTGTCTATAGGTTGTACTGAGAAAAAAGGATATAAGACACATTCTTATAGCCTCTGTAAATATAGCGTTTTAAATGAATAAAGAATAAAGAATAACATGGTAGGAAAGTATGTTGTTGTTGTTGTTGCCTGCGCTGCTTACCCATTAGAAACTACGGTCTCTTGCTGTGGACAAACACAACAACATCATCTCAGGTCGTGAGTGATTTCTGACGCGTGACGTCACCGTGACGCGTTGACTGATCGTTGGAGGCAAACGGCTGATTCACAAGCTGCTTTCATTCGCTCCATCGCAATGAGAGGTCGCTGTTTTTTTTCTCTTTGTTCGTAACTAATAAGTTAGTTAGTTAGATAGATAGTAAGTTAGTGAGTGAGTAGTTTCTCCGGTTGGGTCGTTAATGGACGTTGATCGTCGTTATGGTGAGTTTGTTGTCACTGGAATGATGCAGTTAGTTTGCATCACTTTTTAAAAATCATATGTTTTTAACCTGGATTGTTAGATTTTTTTTGTATTTAATGTCTTGTAACCATGTGCACCTGCGTAAAATGCTGGTTTGATCTTGTACCAAATTATTTGAAATGTTACTTAGTTTGGTTTCTGTTGGTAACAAATGTGTGCAGATCATTCACTTTATTTTGTCATATTCATTTGATATTTATGCTTTCTGAATATGTAAACAAGACATTTGAATGCATCATCTCTGACGTTGGGGAACTACAGTCTGATGTTTAACTTTTACTTTACTTTAAACAACTAAACTATGCTTAATGACACTTTCCAACGTGTATTTTACCTTGAAACCTTTTAAATTTAAGCAAATTCCTCTTGACTTGCTTATTATACAGTGGCTTCATGCTGTGTATTTTTGAAATACAGTTTTTTGAATCTTTATAGTGTTTATAATGTCTAATATTTGGGGGGGCAGAATTACAACAGACCCATATATGCAATCTAGTTATATTTTCATGTCTAACTTTGTTTTACGAAGGCACCACAAAAAGTGATTTTTAAGTGTTCGTTTTCCATATTGACCACTTAATTGTCCCTGTTTCCTTGTGTTGAAGATGAATGCGTCTAACAGCAGCCCCAGGAGCAAAGAAAATATTCTCCCTGTGATTAAAGTGCATGCAGCCCAGCAGCGGAAGGTGCTCGGTGTCTTGTCAGAAAATCAGCAGGTACTGTATGGGACTGAGAGTCATGAGGAGAATAAATCAAGGTTATTTCCCTGTTCAGTTTACACCTAATTTTGTCATTCTTCATCACAGGGAGGCCAGTTTTCGCACAGTTCAGTCTCGGGCAGCTCCCATCACGCCAATGTCGTCTACACCTCCAGCTCCACCTTGGACATCTATGCCGATGAGTCGCGTGAAGTCGTTCTCACAGCTTCGGGTCAGGAAGTGGTGTCGGACGGCTACGACCCTGTCCTGCAAAGGGAAGCCTTGAGCCTCATCTGGGAGTCCATTTCAAGTGAGTGTGCCCTTCACAAAAAAAACCCCCATCCATCTATCAAGACTTTGTTTTTCGTGATAATCATTCAATCCATTACAGGCCCATACCAGGAATCCTCTAAGCAATCTGAACTCGACGACTCCATCTCAGTGGAGGTGCTGGGTGTGTGTGAGTATGCAGAGGACGTCCACAAACACCTGAGGGAGAGTGAGGTGAGGATTCACTCAAACACTGAGTGCATTGAATCCTTTGTCATGTTACTGTCTGCAGAGGCGCTGCTTGCCAACAGGCAAGGCAGGCAAATGCTTGGGGCCCCAGGCCACTGTAATGCCACTGTTGGAGGGGCCCCCTGTGAATATTTGCCTAGGGCCCCGAGAGACTCCAGAATCGCCGCTGACTGTGTGTGACTTATTTGTTTCTGATGCCAGGTGAAGTTCAGGCCCATGTCGGGCTACTTGGAGAAACACCCAGAGATCACCAGCGACATGCGGGTCGTCCTGGTGGACTGGATGGCGGAGGTGGCTCACGAGTACCACCTTTCTTCCGAAACCCTGCATCTCGCCGTCAGCTTCCTGGATCGCTTTCTGTCCTGCACGTCACACGTGAAACGGAGCAAGCTGCAGCTGGTCGGCACAGCGGCGTTGCTGATCGCTTCGTGAGTGCAAATTTAGATATTGAGTTTTGAAACTGTGAAAGTGTGTGCTGTGGTTGTATAAATGCTCTATTTTACCATATTGTCACACTGTTAAAGCCAAATATATATACTGTATATATATATATATATATATATACTATGCTGTGTATATATAGTGTATATATATACTATATATACTGTATATAATATATATAATTCCTGTATAAATATTGTGTCATAAATATATAAACGTACATTTTATGCTTAACAAATTATTTAGACCATCTGTCGTAAAAATTTGGAAATCTTTGAAAAACTAACTAAACTAAAAACTAACATTCAACCACTAAAACTAACTTTTCCGTTCAGGAATGCATGTAAATAACTATAATTTGACATTTTAACCAAGAAATAATAATCTGCTTTACTATTTATTTATTTATTTAGTTTTTTAAATAATAATTATATTTTAGCATTAAAAATAATTTTGGTTAAAGAGCTATTAACCATTACAGATCATTATCAATGCGGATAACGATGGTCTAATACATTTGTTAAGCACTGTATATATAATCTTCACAATAAAACACAAAAATACAGGATTTAATACAAAATGATGCCTGTGAAATGATAATAATATAATTTATCATGACATTAACAGCTGTGAATTGTGAAAATAGCCACCGTATAGAGCAGCATAAGGTCGACTGTCCTCGTGACCTTTCACCTTTTGTAGAAAATACGAGGAGATCTGCCCTCCCGACGTGAACGAGTTCATCTACACCACGGACAGCACCTACACTAAGAAGCAGCTGCTTCAAATGGAGCACATTCTCCTGAGGATATTGGCGTTCAGGGTGGCGGCACCCACCGCGCGACAGTTCCTTCGTCTCTTCACATCCATCCAGTCCGTGTGTGCCGTCACGGAGAGTCTGGCCCTGGTGAGTCAGTTTTGGGGTTTGTGCTCGCTGCCTTTGAACGATGAGGCTCTGACCTGACCTTGATCAACTTTTAATGTTCCCTTCCTCTAGTATGTCGCTGATTTAAGCCTGCTGGAAATAGAACCATTCCTACACTACACTCCATCAATAGTCGCAGCTGGAGTCTACTGCCTCGCCTCGTACACTGTGGACAGATCTCTCTGGGTGAGTATGTAAGGGTCTCTCCGTGTACAGGTGTAGCCTGTACACAAAGTCTGACTTTTAAAAGATCTTTCTTTTCTTCTCTTTTCATCATCATTGATATTATTATTATTTTAGCCAGATTCCTTATCTGTCTTTACTGGCTATACCCTGGCTGAAATTGAGCCCTGCCTCAGTGACCTCCACAAGCTGTACATCAGTGCAGAGAGTTTCCCTCATCAGGCCATCAGGGAGAAGTATATGAGTTCAAGGTAAGATGTGATGTCATTATTTTTAATGTTGTTGTAGCTACACTGATTCATACTGATGTCTTTATTAGTTTATCTTTCTTTTATGGCCGTCAAAAGTTTTGCACTCTTTGGACACCATCTACACCGTGAAAGCTGTAAAATAAAAACAAAAGGTAGACGTACAAAGTTCACTTGTTTTTATCACAATGAACAATATAAACATATCGACTATCCGAGGTTCATTATTAATTACAACAAAAATGAAAAAAGTAAACGGTTGCCACGTGCCTCTTGAACTAACCAACCAAAAAAATGTTTCATCAGATTGCCTATAACAAGGATATAAGACACTTATAGCCTCTGTGTATACTGTACGTTTTAACATAATGGAACGTAATGGAAATACTGTGTTCTAAGGGTTAACTCAAGTGCACAAACTCTGTGACAATAAGCACAAATTTCACAACATTTGAAAATAAAGTTACATATTCGACATTTTTTAATATTTACCACTCTTAAACGTCACATTTATCACAGTCTCTTTAAACAGTTGCAATTGTTGCTGTACATTTTATTATTATTAATAATAATAATAAGAATAAGAATAAGAATAAGAATAATGATAACAACAATAATAACTAGTATGCAGTATGACTGTCCTTCGTGCTAGTCATCATTTTCCATTTTTGCCTTTCAATGCATAGGTACTGCTGTGCGTCAAAGATTGCTCCACCTGCTGTTTTGCCACAGCTCCACCCTTCTTCTGACACATCTGCCACAGCAGAATTCCACTGAGAAGAAAACAAACAAAGCAAATTCCACTGCCTGTCATAGATGTTTCCAGACACGTTTTTTTTTCATACATTTTTGCCCAACACAGTGATTTCTTTAAAAATGAAGACTAATAATACCTGTGATAGTGTGATAGGATGTAAAAGTAATGTGATGTTTATTTTTGTTCCAGATGAAAGAAAACACATGTTAAATCATACATTGCAGAAATAATCATATAATATAAATCAATTTAAAACATTGTGCCTTTTTATTTTATTTTTTTATCTTCCTTGTGCGTCTCCGTGTAATGTACATGTACTTCTAAATAAAGATTTGAATTATTTGAAATGCAGCTTATTGATTTTATTTTGAAAGTCCCTCAAACCTTTGTTTTATCTCACAGGCACAAGTAGGTCTAGCTGCACCCCGGGGGACGACACGCCCCCTTTTTCAGGGCACACCGACACACCCATTCTCAGGTTCCCCTGGGGGGGCGTGTCTTGTCCTGTGTCTGCGGCTGCAACAAACCCGGCAGGTGAGATCGTGAATGCACGTTGACGTGAGAGCCACAGAAATGACAGCACAGAAGAAGTGACGAAAAGTGAATTAAGGACTTATTTATTTGTATTTATTACTTTTTATTTCACATTATATTCCATTTTAGTTGAAGGTAAGTCAGTTTTATGTTGGTACTGTGCCTTTTTATTTAGTTATTTATGTATTTGTATTTGTCAGGAAATGTAACAGGCAGCGTTTTTGTTGTGACGGGACAAAAAAACATGAATACTTTTATTTAAAGTGTGGAGTCCATGTGCAGAATATAATCCTACTCACACACAGGTCCATGGATCTTGTTGTGCAGGTAAAACCTGATTTGTTGTCTTTTTCTGCAAAGTTTTAAAGCTGCCAGCAACACTTAACATTTCAGAGATTTTTCTGACATGAACTCATGTAATTACTGCTCAGTCTGAGTCGTGAGGATAATTCAAGCTGGTTTCCCTGTGAAACTTCACACCTGATTTAAGGCTGCAAACCTCACACTCTCACTGACTGTGTTTACATTGGGAACACTATTTCTCTGAATAAACAGTGATGAACAATAACCAGATTAAAACACATGGAGTTACCTGATCTTATGTCACGTTGTGTTGTCATAGGGCTGCAACGTTTATGTTCTCAATTAATCGAGAAATCGTTTGGTCCATAAAATGTCAGAAAATGTTCCCATTTAAGAAGCTGAGAAATCCAAAAGCGTGTTTTGATTCCAAAAACACAAACATTCAAATTGATTCATGGAGTATAAAATTAGTTTAGTAATCGATTAATAATCAATTCATTGGTTAATCGCCAATCCCAGCTGACATAGGGTGAAAGGCAGGGTACATATAGAGACAAATAATCATTTACTCTCACCTATGGGCACTTTTATAGCATTCAATTGACCTCTGCTGGACAAGACTTCAACAACTATTGGAGACAAAACTTTGAGTGTGTGACTTGAAGGCAGAATAACTTAAGATAATTACTATTAAAGTATTATTTATATTTTTTGTGTCTGTTTCAGTATGGCCGAGCCTGCTGAGCTGCTGATCATCAAGGACCAGTATAAGTTGGCGTTTGACTCCCTGAGTCGTGGGTTGAACGCTGAAGAGGGTGGGCAAACGGACAAAGCCCTGGAGTATTACCGGAAGGGCCGACAACACCTTTCCCAAGGTGTGGAAGTACCCACTGGGGGAGAGAGGCAGCAGGGACAGATATGGGACAAGGCCAGGCAGCTTCAGCTGCGAATGAGGGACACTCTGCGCACTGTCAACGCCCACCTCTCTGACCTCGCAACCTCTCAGCTGACAATAGGAGGCCAGAAGCGGCAACTGTTAAAGGATCTTCCTCCCACTTTTGATCCAGAGCTGGCACCCAACAGTCAGCCTCTCCCTGGCTCCCTCCACCCCACCATACCTCCTAAAACCCAGGACACAATCCTAACCCCTAAGAGAGCCCCACCTCCCAGGCCTCGGTCCCCTGCTGCTGCTGCGTACGGACTCACATCTCCTGCAGTGGCTCCAGCAGCCATGGCTAACTCAGGGGACCATCCTCCAGCATACACACCAAAGCCCACTAATGGGCACAGCTGCCTGGCTTATGGTCCTGATGGACTCTGGTCAGGAACTCGGACTGGGGCAGACGCCGGACGGAACGGGAGTGAGCTGCTTTTCATTCCCGCCGGGGTGCAGTTGTTTTTTGTGGCTCCAAATGGACAGGTCACAGCCCTGTCTAACCCGGGCTACCTTCGCATCATCGCATTTGACAGCGACAACAAGGAGTCAGCCGCCGCTGCAGGACAACCCTCAGCTTGTCTCCATGTAAGTAATACACTGTGTCATAATTCTACATATTTGTGTGCTGTGTCAGCAAAGCATTCTTGTTGGGTGGAGGCGTCCTGGAGGTGAGTAAGGCTCACTATACCCCTTTAGAAACCACGACAATGGAATTAGACCAGTTATGGAACTGACTATATGAGTCACTGTGTTGTCGTCACAAGGGAATTCTGTTTATAAATAATGGCGTTGTCATGGTTATTATCAACGTAGAGTTTGACAATCCTCGTACAGTATAGGAAAGCCGTTTAATGTCCTGTACTGATTTATTATCAGCTGGTTTAGGACATTAAAGTAAGCCAACTTTTCCTTTGCGATTCATCTGATGAATATTTTCTTTATTTATCAATTAGTTTGTGGTTAAAGAAACAACAACAACACACACAGGGAATGGTGAAAATATCTCTAACGTCACAATTTCCCAAATTCATCTCACCATCTCAAACAGGAAGATATTAAATTTATAGAAATACATCAAATCCTCACATTTGGATAATAGGGATCAGTGCATTTTATAAAAAATAACTGACCCCAGTGGCTTAAACATAGTTTGTGGTGGTTTGTTTTGTTTTGACCAGCAGTAATAATGTATTCTGGCACCTCTACAAAGAATGTCTGTCCCATGACTGTGCAGCCTGGTGGGCAGCTCTCTTGTTTTCTGGTCCTGCTTTTGTTTCCGAGCAAGACAATGGTTCTTTTAAGCGATGAGTCTGCACTTCTGTTGTGTTTTGTCGTCAGTGTCCTGCCTGAACCCTCACACACAGGGGTCATTATGTTTGGCGGCATACCGATAGCATCAAAGTCTGTACAGTATGGATTATTATCTGTGTGCATGATGGACATTACAGTAAGTCCTGATGTGGCAAATTCATGTGAACATTTGTAGGATGCTGTCTGTACCTGCTGGGAAACAATGTCCTAAAAACTGAATTAAGATCAGAAATCGTCCTTTCCAGTTCGTTACTTGTGTCTTTGTTTGTGGAGAGAAAGACTCAAAAGACTTTTCGGTCTGATTTCAAAAACCTGAGGTCCCTCGTCAAGAAATGAGGATGTTACGAAAACATAATTTGATTTATTCTCCCACAAAAAGCCTTTAATGCCACTATAAATCAACTCAAACTTGTAAATCACACATTATGTGCCATGCTTAATTGCCTTAATGCTTATCTCAATAGGAATAACTGACACTATGTTAATTGAAGAACACCTTGGATCAGTGACTGAGACCATTAACTCCTCAGGATGTTATTAATTGAGTGAGAATTAGGCTCATTTTTGGCTCACCTGATACTACTTTATCCCCATTTCCTGTGCTTCACTTTTCAAACTGGAAAACTATGGGATTGCATTTTCACATACATTCTTTGACTTGAACTGGTGATCGGTAAGAAGGAATACAACCGGTATTATAATGATGGATAACAACACCTTATTCCAATCTTGTTTTTCCGTGTTTTTTTTAGGTGTGTGACTGGCTTTACCCACTGACGGCAGACACTCCGGTGCTCTTGGCCAACTCTGGGATCTTCATGTTCACCGACCCCTTGGCAGTGACACCAGGATCCTATGTGGGCATTGTGTTGTCCTCTGACTTGCCCGCCGCCTGTCGAGAGTTGTTTCGGGACCTCCTGTCACAGCTGGCTGATCTCAGGATCCAGGTCTGTCTTTACTGACCTCACGTAAGGAGTGATGTGCATGCTGGCAGAGCAATGACTAGTTTCTGACTGATTGTTTGTGCCTTCGCTCTCTATTTTGACAAAACGTTTCCTTCCTGGTGCTGTTATTTTATGATGTTATCAGGAAGTTACAGAACACACCCCCTCTACACCTAAGCCGGAACAAAATAGTTTAGTTGTTGCAGGTGTAAATGTTACAGGAATGTACAGACACATGATCGGGGTGTGTGCTTATTTTTAAATGCCATATAAAAATGCTGTTTTTGTATTTGACACTTTTGTCTTGACAGAATCCTGAGGAGACGGGATCAGAGGTCATCAACCTGAGCACCAAAGTCCCCCTTGGTCCAGCTCTAGAGCCTGGACTGAAGGAAGCAACTGGGGAGAAGGAAAGACCACTGCTTCCTGGATGGAGTGAAAAGATGGCACAAAAAATCTTGTCAGGTGTGTCCAAAAAAAGAAACATTGGACAAGTTTGTTTATAGGCTGTATACACAGTTTTCCTCTTTCTACAAAATGACCACTAGAGGGCAGTGTTAACTGATGCAGCAGGATTCAGTTCTGCACAGAAAATGTTCCACCTCTTGATGTACAGCACATCTTACAACAATATCTGGCTGTTTTTAGGGGCTACGTGGTTGGGTGAAGGGTTACTGAAAGGAGCAGACGCCACGAGTCGGGCCATTCACAGAGGAGGAGGAAAGATTCGAGACAACTTAACACCTGAGGAGACTCCTTCAGAGGTCAGCCCCCACGTCACCAAAAGTCTGCTGGTGACTAAACAGGCCACCGGGGGTGTTCTGCGAGTCAGCCAGTTCTTAGGTAAGGAACTGAGACGTACAAGGACCCATTCCACACAAAATTCAAGATTCTTCACCTTGTGCATACCTGTGTGTATATTTACAGTGAATGGAGTGAGCACAGTGGCAGGACATGTGGCAGAAAAGGTGGCGCCGCATGTGAAGAAACATGGTGCCAAGCTCATCCCAGAATCTTTGAAGAAGCACAAAGAGGGTGAGCCGTCAAACTGGGAAGGAACCAAATATGTGGCAGCCAGCAGTGTACAAGGTGTGTACCTGGGAAACTGTATACGTGATGTTAAATGTTCATTTTCAAATGGGACACAAATCGAATCTACTTGATGGATGAAGATGGACAGCATTTAAAGACACGTTATCAATGTCTTTTCAAAGTATTGAACATTTTTTTCATTTACATCCAAACCAGGTTTCTCTACTGTCTGGACTAGTCTAGAGAACGGAGCAAAGCTTGTTGGCAAAAGTGTTAGAGCAGAGACTGTCACAAATGTGACGTACAAGTAAGTGCTGACATTTTTAACACATGAAATGCATTTTTATTGAGAAGAACTATTCCAGTCATTAATGCTTGGTTGATTTTATTTTGATTCTAAATCTGTGTGCTCACTTTCAGCAACAGAAAGTCTTGAAGTTGTTGACTCTGTTGTCTTTCTTCCCGGTGTGCTGGGGACCTGACCTGCTTTCAAACCCTGTTTCTTTTCAGATTTAGGGGCTTAGAGAGTCTGTTTAACATGCCCAGCAACAAATGACTGCACGGGGGAGCAAAGGCAAATACTTGTGAACTAACTTGTTCAATGCTTTCTTTTAACACTCAAGTCAGAAAATAACCCTAAATAAGACATCATCCAAATTACATGCAATAGCTAAAGCAGAAAGTGTACATGTCTGTATTTTGGGTTGTTTTTTGACAAGTTTAATTCTCTGGTGTGTGTGTTTCCTTGTTGACTGCAGTGTCGTGTTGTTTGGGTGGTGATGCCATCTGTAACCCTCTTTTCCCTGGTTTGTAACTAATAAAAATACAGCACACCCACAATACGATGTTTTTTTTTTTTTTTTAACTCTGGTGTACATACACAAATAATAAGCATTACCTACAAATGTATTTTCTCACACCAAGCCACCATTTCCTAATCCCACCATATTGTTCACGGTGAAGGTACGGTGACCCCACAGGCCAAGCCACAGACACGGCTCTCCAGTCAGTGATCAATGTTGGTGTGACTGCATACAATATTGACAATCTGGGCATCAAAGCGATGCTTAAGACGACAGGCAAACAGACGGCCAAGGCCATGTGCAAATCCCGTGAAGGACAGACAACGGCAACTGAGAGGAAGGAGGACCAGAAGAAAGGCGACGGAGAGATGAAAAAATAGATTCCCAGTTCCAACAAGGAAGAGTGTGTATACCTCAGTAGAGACAGTAGCATTTTATTTCATTAAATTTAATGTGGAATGAAAAACAAAAGGAAAACCACAAAATACAACAGTTAGTCACAATGAAAGTGTACATGTAAGTATTTTTTGTGAATGAAAAGACAAGGTTTTGTGTCAGGTAAATAAGACAAGATTATAATACTATCTACCTTTGACTTATATGTTTAAATCAATGACTAAATAAACATACAATTGTATTATATTGCTACATAAATAAGACGCACCTCTTTTGTGGCCTATAATAACCCACTGGTTTCAAGCCACTACCCAGAAGTAACAGAACATAATTATTTGTATTGGTGTTTACAGCATTGGAGTTTATATATCCTTTAATATGCATATAATAAAAGTATATATTTTTCAATACCTTTCATATTTTTTTTTTCCATTTGCTTCCTGTTTTATTTTGAAGTTGTTCCCTTGTGTGTACCTTATTTAGTTTTCCCTTCCTGTCCTGTCTTCCCTGTTGATTGCTTGCCCCGCCCTAATGTGTTCCACCTGTGTCTTGTGTTTGTCCCCCCCTGTCTCTGTGCTCCCCAGTGTCTTTGTTGGTTAACTTAGGGTTTTTTTGTTTTGTTTTTTATGTTTAATTCCACATGTTCATTCTTTTCTGTTCCTTGTTTTTTGTCTTCCCCGCACTCTGGACTTCATGAGTTCCTGGTCTGCTCCCCGTAGTTCTCCATGTTGTTTTCCTTCGGTTTGACTTTGACCCTTTGTTTAAGTTTAATTTATTAGACAACCGTTCTGTTAATTTGTTTCCCCCCACAAACTGCGTTCTGTGACCCACGGATTCTAAACAATGCCAAATTGGATTACTACCACGAGAGGTAACAGCACACACACACAACACAACAGTATATAAACGCGAATTTATTGACGGTCCCTTGATGGAAGTCGCGTGATCGAGTAGAGTCGAACCGAAACGTAATTTTGTTCTAATTTTTAAACTGAGCAGGAGATTTAACTCAACATTTGAACGTCCCGCAAAAAAATGCTCCGTCATTTCCGACGCAGACGGAAACACTCGTCTCCATGGAAACCCTCGAGGAGACACAGTAAACATGTCTTTAGTGTAATTAGAATCAGAAACATGAGTGGAGAAAGTGACTACAGCAAACATGACCTGACGCGTCTGCAGGCAGACCTTGAACAGGAGAGGGAAATGAGGTGAGTTTGTTCCAAAAATAACTAATTTATCCATCAAGAAGTAAAAACTTAACACCGTGTGGCTCTTGGTGATAGAGAGATGCTTGAAGATTCAGTGTCTGACCTGCGCAGCACCATGTGTGAACTGCAAGGAAGACTTCACAGTGTTGATGGAGAAGGTGAGTACATTGTTGTAGGACACGGTTATCTATAAAGCCTAATTTAATTTCATTAAATGTTGTCTTTTAATATGCTTACAACATGCAGTAAAATACCATTACCTTTTATTTGTCCACACTGGATTCATCTTACAAATGTTCTCAGCTTTTGTATATTTCTTTTGTTTATTTACCCAGGAAATGTCCTTTTTTGAGATTAATAATCTCCTTTCCGGAGATGTTCTGGCCAAAATGAGCAGCAGTTAATTTTGGATAATAAAATACAATCGCTTATAAGCATTAATACCATTTTAACATTAAGTTGTTAAAATATTAAGAGTAAAACAATGCTCCACAGCTAGATGTTACATATGCAACTAGTGACTAAAACTCACATTTTATTCTGAAACCAGACAAGGGGACCTCAAATGGACCTGTGGGTCATTCCAAGACAATGGACTGAATAGTATAGTCTTCTTCCCTGACTCCGTCCTTATGTCAGCACCTTGAATCAGTCAGCTGCTGGGAAGCTTTGTGTTTACCACTGACCACTTTTCTTTGTAATGTGTTGTGACTCCATCTGCTATGTTCCAGGTAATGAGTGGAAGACGAGGTATGAGACGCAGGTGGAGCTGAATGGACAGTTGGACAGACAGATCTCACTCATTCACGAGAGGCTGGAGGACATGCGAGGCAACCCCATGGGTGAGCTTTTATTGTGGTAAATACAGGATGTGGTGAATTTATTAGGTTTTACTGACGTGCATAAACTCTGAGTACAGTATGGTTTCCATTCTCTACACAAAGAGCTGCTTGGTCTCTTGAGTGAACCCATATATGCTTTTATTCACACGATTTCATTAATCCTCAATGTCACCATTTGAAACCTAAAGTATATGTTTGTTAGTTTCTTGCAGCATTTAGTTATTCACTTGATTTGTTTTTGTCTCTGGTTCCTTGTTGCTGTGTAACAGTTTTCTGCTACTTTTCAATGTCTGTTGGTTTTTGCCAGTAAGTCAAATTTGAAGACTGTCCTTTTGAACCGTCCTCCCTTTTATGGTTTTTAAATCTGACACAAGCTTCCTCAGGTCCTTTTAAATGCTTCACACCAGATTACGTCTGAGATCAGTCTTCATTTTCAGTAGTATTAATCAGCAAGTGGAAAAATACAGACTTATTCAAGCGAGGTGATTTGTGTTGCAGGCACACTTTGTTGCTCACATACTCTCTTTGTTTCTCACAGATCGATTGGCCTCAATCCGCTCCTTTGATGACATGCCAGTAGTGAGTGATCTGTCTTCATTTACTGATGTTTCTGTGTAAGGGGTGTTATTTCAAGTGCATATTCGAAAAAAGAAAAACTCATTACACAGAGCTGGGAGTGTGTGTATATGATTGAAACACATACAAACCAGCAGAGAGAGCCAGAGACACAGAGTGGGGGAGAGAAGTCAGCAGTAACACTCACAACACGTCCTCCAACTAATGCAAGGATGAATAAACACATCACAGCACCGTAATCACTGGATTACAATCCATTGGACAGTAATGCACAATAATTACAGTTTTAACACACACATGACTGCACACCACACCCTGAATGTTGACAAAACACAGTCCAAACATGTGTGTGCCTCTGTGCCTTAAGGCAGAACTAACAGATGCTCATTAGTGTGTCCATGAAGACTGAACTGAAGCTCTGTAGGCAGACTGAGTATGTGAGGAGAATATATATCACCATTAATTAATGCAATGTATTGTTTATTGAGACCATGTTGTTGAAGAACAATCATGCCATCTCTGATACTCTGTAATTGTTGAATACTTGTATGTTACGTTGTTAAATATCCTCTATTTTGTAGAAACAATGTCAGCATCATTTGCGTGACAATTACTTATGGGTAGCATCTTGCAAAATATGAATATGTAACTGTAGCCATCTACAAAGTACTTAATACAAATGAATAAACCTGAACTTGTATTGGCCCAATCTAATCTTGTACACATTGTGTTATGGTTTAATCCCAGCAGATGTAATGCCAATTTAGTGGAAATGTAGCTGGTTAATGGAAACACTTCCTTTTTCTTGCAGGAAATTCTGCGGCAGCGTGTGAAGCTCCTGAGTGAAGAGAAGTCTGACCTCCAGAGTCAGCTGATGGACTGTCTGCACAGAACTGAGCAGGAGGGAAAGGTTTCACTCTCTGATGTCCTTGTTGATTGAGCACGTTTAGAGATGTTGTGTTTGTGTACTAATGCGATTCACTGTGTCTGCTGGTCCAGTTTTTATTGTTTCTTTAGACGGGCAACTCTCAGGTGATGCATGTTTACAATAATTAGCGAAAGATTGGAAAATATGTGTTTATTCTTAATCTTGTGCTGCTTTGACTGGGCCAATATGATTTCCTTCTTTTGTTTATTGTTCTGCTCAACAACAAGAGAGATGTTCAATAAATGGAGGTTTAAGGGTAGCATGTGCCACCACTAAATCCGTGTGGTAATCTGCTCATTAACATTGCAGACTTCAGGAATACACAGAGCCAGCACTTTAGCCATGAGCAGGCAGATTACTGACAGCGTCTTTTGTTTCTCTCAAATGTCAGGCTTTTCACAAGACCAACGACGAGCGCCGAGCGTATCTTTCTGAAATTGCTAAGGTAGGCGTTCACGTTAATCAACCCTGGCACGTCAACTGTGTAGCTTTCAAACCAAATCTTGTTTTTTTTACTACGAATATTTTATGTGTGACACACTGAGAAACTGCTGCCAAGTTCTTCAAAAGGACAGTGTAGCATAGAGAGCACAGGCAGCTTTTTATTCACATCTAATTATGATTCTCATTCATCCTCTTGAAGTGCTGCTCTGTCGCATGATGTCACAGGTGAGTCCTTGTTAAATTAAAGTTAGTCAAGGACTTTTACACCATATACTGCATCAACACTGTTTCCTTTAGGACTAAGACAAAGGCTGCTGCAGGACAAACTGTTCTACATTTATCTATCAGCACTTTTAGAGATGCATTTGACAACATGTGACAAAAGCCCCACACATACAAAGTACATGATTGGTATTTTCAAACAGCTTGTGAACTTGCTGTGATAATGAATTATCCACTGCTCCTCCAGCTCTCCTCCACCATTGAAGGCCAAAGAAGACAGTACTCCACTCATCCACAGAAAGCAGCAGAGAGCAAACTGTGGAGCTCAGTGAGACACAGCAGGTACAGGTAAATGCACACAATATTCATGGCGTCACAAATATCAACAGAATATTATTGTGTTCTCTTTGGTAAGATTTGTTTTATGGTTTCCAGATTTCATTTCAAACATTTTATATGTATAACTTTACACTTGAATCCACCTATACAATATTATCACACTACGTAAATCAGGCACAAACTTGCATCACTTGATGAAACTGTTATTAAAACAGAATATTGACTTGCATCGTATTGTAGATCTTTAAAAGCGTCAGAATAAAGTAATGTAACCCGAGATGAACCAAAATCTAACAATCTAACAACTGTTGCTCAAGACACTGAAATGACTTTGTCGACCTCAAACTCAACTGCATCTACTTTGACGTATTACGATTTAATATTGTGGTAGAGTTTCTGTGGTAACTGTGTGTTTTTGGATTAGACTTCATTTTGCAGTTGGCAAAAAAAGTCATGCTGAAGAAATTTACTCCACATTCAATGTTTTATCTTTTGGCAAATAGAGGAAAGCAGACCAGCAGGAATGCAGAGGCTAATTTAAAAAAAGGAAACGAGAGAGCAGAAGATGGAGGAGGAGGAGGAGGAACAGCTGAGAGACGAGAAGAGGAGAAATCCCAAAGGGGGAGCAGGTTACCCACCCTAAAGCACTACCTGGAACACTAACACTAATTGCAGTAGAAAGTGTCCATATATGGTTAAATTTTCATTGTTATATTATTGTTTACTTACACGCCCACCACCTTCCTATGGCTTTGTTTGGCATTTTCTCAAAAGCCAATTGTGGAGAAACAATGCAGTTTTTGTATCTAGATTTCTCAACCCACGTGCAACAGTTCTGTGTCCTAATCCAGTGTTTATTTTACAGCTATACACTGAACTCACTGTGTAAATTGTCACATTTATGATGTGGCAGGAGCCTGTTGAGGCAGTTTTTTTTTTTTTTAACCAACCACCACCTCCAACTTTCATTACGTAAGAAACACCACGTCCATTACTTTGGTTGCACTTCGGTTACCCACCCACTGGCCTCCTTGATACTGTGGGTGTAAGAAATCTCTGTGAAGGAGTTGCGGAGGATGGGTTCACTTTCTGTCAGCTTCGTAATTCTTGAGTAGAAACAATAACTTGTAAAAAAGAGGACGTGGTTTTAAAGACAACCAGTTGGAAGTCATTATTCAGTTTCATGTCTTTTGCTTTAATTTAGCCTTAAATACTTGATTGTTTGCACCTGTGCTCTCCAAATCGTTATACTATATACAGTATAATCACCTTGTTACTTCACTCTTTCCTCGTTTGTCTCATCGTATACATAGCATCCCAATTATTTTTTTATTCCACTTTTTCCCAGTGTATGACCTAGTTTTTCTGTCCCCTAAATCTGCCTTTTTTTGGTCTGGTGATTCTATTCTGTTGCCTTTTTCTCTACTGATTTGGTCTACTGATCATTTTGCAT
This sequence comes from Solea senegalensis, assembly GCF_019176455.1. Lineage (NCBI taxonomy): Eukaryota > Metazoa > Chordata > Actinopteri > Pleuronectiformes > Soleidae > Solea > Solea senegalensis. The sequence continues at coordinate 18,893,105 of NC_058033.1, forward strand.
ATCCTCTGTCCTTCAATTCCCAAGAGTTCCTGAGACAAGACTGCCAGGATATAAAAAGATAACTCAAAATCAAGCCCCAAGCATCAACTCCTTTTACACTAACAGTGTATTTTTATTGGTACGTACATGCTATAAGGTATAGTTAAAGCTAAACTAAATAACTAAATGCCAATATATCACCTATTTAAAAGAGAGGTGTTTGCCGTCACTTTTTTTAGCATCTAAAATCATTTAAACTGCTCACCATCAGGTCCATTTTACCGTTTGTGGCGTTCTACTTGTATTTCTGTTCCTGCATGCTCGGCTGGGTTGGTGCACCGTCCTAAATGTGCTGCAGTGCCAGTTTGTTTCACTTACAAAAATGACTTAACTTTAATAAATAAAAATGGCCAGTCCACAGACTGAGCACATTTCCCTCACTGCGTGCTGCCCCCATGGTGCTGATAGGTGAAACATGGTAACAAATCACCATGTCAAAACACCATGAATCACAATATTACTGCCTGTCCAGGGTAATTTAGTTGGCTCTTCCCAAGCGTTTACTACAGGAAAAAATGCTAATTTGAGTCAGACTACGTGTGGTTTGAAAGCGATAATTGTAGCGCTTGGATTCTATGATTACAGAACGCATCTGTCAACAAACGGGAAGTTTTTCGATTTGCCACAGTATTAATCATCACATCGTGATTCCACTTGTGAGTAAACCCCAATTATGTTTATTATTAACCTCACAAAAGGGGCTTTTAGTTGGGATTTATTGTGTCACTAAAACGGAATCAAAAAGTGGAAGTTGTATTGCATTGAGAAAGATCTTGGAACAAAATACTCTATGATAAATAGCAGATTGTAAACCTGCCAATGTGCTCTATGTAGCTTAATTTGCAAACTAAATTAATTAGATATGAAATGAGATTAAGCCTAAATGCCGTAATCTATCTTTGAATAATATCACTTGATTTATTTCATGTATTTCATAGTCAGCTGCAATACTGTCACAGATGAAGCTGCAAATAAAACACCTAGATTTGGTATGTTTGTTTACTTTCCACAGAAATGCTACAGATTTGTGAATTAGCAAGGCCAAAATCCACCGTTGTTAAAATACATTGTTACTTTAAAGGACACTGGTAAACGTCAGCACTGACTTATTTTGGAAATTAGACCACTACCTCCCCCTTCCTGACTATGATGCCCTTGTCCTCTATCTTTCACCTAAAGACAGTCTCGGCTGTATGTGTCCTGTTTCCCCTCTTACTTAATTTACACAGGAACTCCTTGTCAGCCCTCAGGTTGTGATGTACAGTACATGGTTTAGGAACATACAATACACCGTTTCCCTGTGTGTTTCTGTGCGTCACTGTCGTACATTTTGATGCATGACAGAAGCAGATCTGCTTACAGAAACCATTTAAAAGATGCAATCACATACCCTGTTTGACCATAAAAATGTCAAATGTACTAATTCTAATACAAGCATTAAATGTCTCCAATGTAATGAAAGGGGGACTTTGGTCGAAACTGTGCTGTGTTCAACACCTAGAACATCTTCTACCTGCTAAAACCAACCAGACCTTATATACAGTGACGGGATATCATTGTAAGAGACTGCGGCTGTCACTATCACTGGCACAGATAAATGCTGCTGGGTAATGCAAGCTCTATGGGTCATGAGGGAGTGGTGATGAAGTGGAGTAGCGGGGTCTCTGGAGGCCGAGATGTAGGTCACGATCTTTATCTAGTACGTATCCTGCAATCGCATGTAAACAAACTTCAGATCTTACGTAAAAGCAAACTTGTTATGTTAATGAAACCGCAGCAGCATCCTTTCCTCTTCATGCAGCTCTGAGCTTCTTTATTGCCCTTTTATGTTCACATAGTGTTTAATAAATCAACATTTTCATTTCATAAAGATTTGCCATCCCTCCTGAAGGCAACCAAGTAACAAAATGAAACATGCATGACTACGAAGCTGCCTGTATCGATGGAATCATATAGGGTTATTTAGGTTTAAGCTGCCTTGATACTCCCAGTTCAATGTGTTGCATAAGATATCACGTGCAAATATTCTTGTGGGTTAATCATAATGCTGCTTTGTGCTGAGTCTCACAGTTTTAGTGTGAATGGCCCCATACACTAAACTAAATCTGGCTACAGCTTATATTTGATGTCTCAGGTATAACTTCCAATCATGGGGTTTTTTTTTCCCTGAAGATTGTCACTAAAATTGCTCAGTAAATGACAGAATTATTGTACATTAAAGTAGGCGACGCGTGTCTTCTGTGGGGGAGAAGTCCACCAAGCTTGGTTTTGCAACAAAATGAGGAGAGGGGGTGCTCGAAAGAAAATCACGACGGATGACGTGGAGGAGGAGGAGAGAGAGAGGAGGTGGGTGAGAAAAAAAAAGGAATGGGAGGGGAAGCAGCTGCTCCTCTGCTCCATTCCCAGTCCATCCAGACTCCAGCCTTCACGGCGCTTACGCACGCACATATAATAACAAACACACGCACACTGGTGCAGCTGGTGGTGGTGGTGTGAGACCACATCAGCCGGACAACAAAGGACAGGGACCGGGAGAGAGAGAGAGAGAAGTGGTGGTGGTGGTGGTGGGGGAGACACTGCAGGATCCAGAACAATCCACCAAACCAGTCAGTCACTGAACACTTTCTACGTCTCTGCGGGGAAATCCACCATCAGTCAAACTGGAGGTGACCGTCAGAGAAGCGTTAATCGCTCGTGTGGGTAAGTGTCCTCTTTTGTGAAGTTATTAATTATTCAATTTTTTTGTTGTCATCCTTTATCATATTTACTTTGAGCATGACAAAGTAAAACTGAAGTGTGATATTTTAATAATTCAAAATCAGTTTAGTATGAAGGCTGCAGTTTACTGGGCTGAGCACGGAGCTTCTGAATATTTATAAAGATGAGAATTAATAGGTTATTATCGACTCGTGACTGTGGCCCTGTCTCCCTCCTCTCTGTCCACCTGTGTCTCGGGACTTCGCTCCTCTGGCGCAGCCGGTGGGTCCTGCACGTCATGAAGCGCACTATCCACTCAGCTTAAGAGAACTTAATCTGTCATTAGGGAGTTATTTTCAGACGCCGACAGGCTTCACTCTGCGGTGCGGATTGTTCCTCCTCCTCGCGTTTCTTTTCTTTCCTTTTTATATATAGTTTTTGGTTACTTACTCTCCGCTGCTGGAAACTTTCACTCTGCTGTTTGTTTTGTTGTTTTTTTTTGTCTCGCAGACAGCACATCCGTACTTGCGAGCTTCGGCATCGACATGGAGATGGAGCATTTCGACGACCGCGACAAAGGTCAGAGGAACAGCCGCTCCGCCGCGAGGATGAACGGCGTGCCGAGTCCCACGCACAGCGCGCACTGCAGCCTGTATCGCACCCGGACCCTGAAGACCCTGACCGCGGAGAAGAGGGCCAAGAAGGTCCGCTTCTACCGCAACGGAGACCGGTACTTCAACGGGATTGTGTACGCCATCTCCACGGACAGGTTCCGGACCTTTGACGCACTGCTGGCGGATCTGACCCGCTCCCTGTCCGACAACGTTAACTTGCCCCAGGGCGTCCGCACCATCTACAGCCTGGACGGCTCCAAGAAGATCACCAGTGTGGACCAACTGGTAGAAGGTGAGTTAATAAGAAGTCTCTGAGGACCACATAGATATTGGGGTCATGGTTATATCTCACCTGGTGCATAAACATAACCAACACATACACTTCCTGTCTGTCTGTACATCTCCACCTTCTCACAGTGGTTCTCAAACAGGGGTCCGTGGGACCCTGATGGTCCGTTGCAAATGGGTCTAAGATAACATTTTGGATCCATTAGTGGCAGGAATGTGGTCCACTGCTGCTGTCAGTGTTGTTGTGCCTTCAGAGATGATCTTCTACATACCTTGGCTGTGGTTATTTATTTAACTGTTGCAACATATGGTCGCCTTTCCATGATTTGATGATGATCTGTTCTGGAAATTCTTCTCCAACTACTGGCATCAACAAGGTCTTGTTCTGCCAGCAGACACTAGATATTTTCTCTTTTAACCTAGAGATGGATGTGCATGAAAAGCCCAGCTGATCAGCAATTTCTGAAAGACTCAGACCAGCCCACAACCAAACTGTAATCACCTTTCTAACTCATTTTGATACTTGGGTGCCTTGCGATTGACCCATTCAATATTTGTAGCTACCAATTCAACTGGTGTACCTAATAAAGTGGCTGGTGAGAGGAACGTTTTGAGGGAAATACATATTGGGGGTCCCTGGATTTTGAAAAAAGTAGCTTGTACTATTGCCTAAAGAACAGTAGCCAGCCTTTGCTGCAATATCTATATTCCTTTACAATTCTGAATTTTCTTCAGTTTGCTGATTCATTTTCCTTTCCCCCGCCAGGTGACAGCTATGTATGCAGCTCCATCGAAGCGTTCAAAAAGTTGGATTATACAAAGAACGTGAACCCCAACTGGTCAGTTAACGTCAAGGCCTCGGCGGCATCCTCCCGCGGCCCCGCGTCCCTGAGCAGCGCTAAGCCTGGCTTTCCGGAGAGCCGCGAAAACAAGGAGTTCATACGTCCGAAGCTTGTGACGGTGGTGCGGAGCGGCGTGAAACCCCGCAAAGCCGTGAGGATCCTGCTGAACAAGAAGACGGCCCATTCCTACGAGCAAGTCCTCACCGACATCACCGACGCCATCAAGCTCGATTCTGGAGTGGTGAAGAAGATCTACACGCTGGAGGGCAAACTGGTGAGAAATCTTTGCACATGACATCAGATATGGCTTTAACTTGGTACAAGAAGGCTGAGGTTTAGGCCTAATCCTGACCACAAGCCTGACTTTTTCTACCACTGTCTTACACGTGGATTTGTATGCAATAGAAAGGTTTCATATCCAAGTGATTACAAGTATTCTTTTGTGAAGGTGGCAGTTTTTGCTCTGGTTTTGCAAGGGAAGGAGTAGAGATCAACAGGCTCATAGAAGGGTCTGAATAGATAAAAATTTAATGACCGCAGGCTCATTTTTCTTTTATGAACGGAGAACATATGTGTTCGAGTTGTGGAAGACAACATGCGACACAGAGAATTAAAAAGAGGCCCGGAGAAGGTGAATGTGAGACGAGTCTATGAATGGATTGCCTGGGTTCTTACCCACGCTGCAGCGATGTGCGCTTTGCCTCCGAACACAAAAATAAATCACAGTCTCGGCCCCCTTGATAGTCCACCCACCTTTTTATCTGGCTTCCTCTCTCAGCTGTGGAGGGAGATGGTATAAAAAGATCTACTATAAGACATTAAGTATTAAACATACACAGTAGCTTATGAGAATGAGCTTGTGCTATTACTGTATGTTTATCGAGGGGCACCTGAGGTCACTATTTATCCCACTTATAAAGATTAATCTTCATGTGTTTGTGCTGGCGTGTCGTGTCTGTCAGGAAGTCACTTGAGATTTCCTGACCTGACCTGACCTGACCCACCACCAGACCAATACAATCCCCCAGGATTGAGGTTTTTCTTTGAGAAAACCTCCTGTTGGGGATTAAACTCACATCTTTGCACAATACCCTCTAACTCTGCGCTTTACCGCTCATTAGAGTTACCCCGAGATTACGTAACAGACGCTGCTCTTGCCCAGTTCACTCCCTCTGCCATGGGAAGCAAGACTATTATGGTGATGCTATTTTTAGTCCTGATATTGATTGGGCCTGTCGGCATGGTAACACACTCACTGCCATATTGGCTGGGCTGGGCTGAGCACCGACTTGTTACTTTTCATGTGTATGAATGTGAGTGTGGGTTAATGCATGTGGGAGAGTTTTCTATTTTCTATTTCTAGCAATGCTACCAAGAGATTTTCCCCCACATTTTTTTTTTTTAGATAACGTGAATAAATGTTAAAGGCACGATGTAATTAGGTGTGTCTACGTGAGACACAATATTTTTAGCACTCTTTAAATCCACAGCAATCGGTATTTATGTTCAGGGTAATGGACCGTTTCACCGAAGCGCTCTCTGGACAAAACCTCCCATGATTCCATGCTGCAAACGATGTCGTCAAAGTAGATTTTGTGTTTTTGTTTTGATTGAGAGACCCCCATAGTGGTAGAAGTCACAGGAGAAGTTGACACATCATCCATCCACATATGTCGATGTAAATTTATACATATATCGTAGACTCGGTCTATTCAAATGGCGGCCCGTCGGTCACATGTGGCCCATAGCCAACTTCATAGTGGTGGTTCCACCAGAAACACTGTGAAAAAACTAGAGAAACACTTTTCATTGTCCCTCAAAAATTCATACATTCCTACTGTGGTATTGACAGGTTTGATAGCATTGATAGTTCTTTTGTATTCTGTGAAAGGCTCTGTGAGATGTTTGTGGGTCATATAAGACATAATGTTTACCTTATTTCAAAGGGAAACAAATGCGAACATTATGCACCTTTTTTGATTTCATGCACTTTTGCAATGCAAGCATGTCCGTCACTGGGCTCGCAGCTGAATTAGGTTTCTGGGTCTGCAGGGCCACCAGTAATGTAGAGTCCCTGCTGTGCTGCAGAGCTCAGAGTGAGCACCTGAGAGCTGGAGCTCACGCTCCTGGCCTTTATTAACCCCCCCGTAATGAGGCCAGAGACAGAGGTGCAGGATGTCTCTGTCATTATTATCATTATTATGACCACTGCTACTTATACATGACTGTGAATTTAGGGATGCGCAATATTGTTATCCGCTGGTAACATGTATTATCCTATATCAGCAACCGGTATGATGAATGACTAATATATGCTTTGCACCCTCTATAACCATTATTAATTATTTTGCTCACTGAAGAACATTTCTATCTACGTATGCTGCAACATGAGTCGGCAAAATATTATGTTACTCTCACTACAGGAGAGACGGAATCACCTCTGCAGTTGGTAAATGGTCTTTTCTAGTTTACGCTACAGTTTTTATCTTTCATACCCACTCTCACGCTGCTGGCACAGCCATCAGGAGCAAGTGTCTTGTTTAAGTGTCTTGCCCAAGGAGACATCGGCATGGAGACTGGCAGAGCTGGGAATCAAACCCACTGAGCTACCGTCACCCTTTGAAAATCAAACCGTGATTTTTCTGCCAGATATTATGTCAAAAGTTAAGCTTTAGTATAATTGTATTGTGTAATAGATTAACTGCAACAGATATGTTTCCAACATGTATTAAATATAATGCTCTAAGACAGGGCTGTCAAACTAATTTTTGTTCAGGGGCCACATACAGCACAATTTGATCTCAAGGGGGCCGGACCAGTAAAAATAGTAAAATAATAGCATAATAACATATGAACAACAAGAACCCCTTTGTTTTTTCTCCTTTGTTTTACATTTACTGAAGGATAATTTTACAAAACATGAAATTTCTTGAGAAATATAAGTGCAATTTCAACAATATCATGCCTAAATTTACTATTTACACAGCACACTGGATCTATAAAGGCACAAACATTTAGTCACGGGTATCTGGAGCGTTTGACATTACATTTAGATTAGTGTGAAATTTTAACAAATTCATCCTGTGGGCCGATTGGACCCTCTGGCGGGCCGGGCCGTATGTTTGACACCCCTGCTCTAAAAGGAAAAGCTTCTGAGGTTCATAGAGTTCATCCGCGTGTCTCTAAGAGTCTGATGTAGCTGTTGTCAGTTCTCTTCATTTGTTTGCGCGTGTGACTACTCAGGTTTTAGTTTTGATACCACAACAACATTGTGCTGTGAAACTGTTTTTCACTGTCCCAGTTTTTCCCTTTCGCAGTATTTGTGCTACACCAGATGATAATGAGATGTCAAGAGGAGACGACGTATGACAGACTGCAAACAGTTTGTGTCTGTGAGCATCCGATATGTGCCACAGACTCAGTTGGGAGCTTACTGTTCTGTGATCATTTTGAGTATTATATTTCTGCCTGTAATACGAGCATCTGAGTGAAAAAAAAACCCCAAACATATATCAAGTTCCACCCCCACCTCTCTATTGATTCTCCCCCGTCTCAGGTCACATTGTATCTGACAGGTGGTTCTTTTAGTTCCGTCCCCTCTCCTGTGGACTTGTAACAACCCCTCTCTTTATTCCTTAGTAATCTCTTCACTTTGGCCAATTTTTATAATGATTTGATCTCGTTGCCTAGGAACAAGCCTGACCTGCTGCGGTGTCGTGGTGATGGTGTAGCTGGATTTAGGTCTGATCAAGAAGGTAGACGACCTGTAAGTGGCTTAGGACGGTTACTGGCTGTTTCTATTAATACATGTAATCTCTGTTTACACACACAGACAAAGACACGCACACACAGAGAAACACTGACGGGCGGACCCCCCAGCTGCCAGCCTTGAGCTTTTGCGAGGCTTATGCATACTTAAGCATGAATAGTGACACACACCTTCCTTTTTAATGGACTCTGGATTTCTGCTCATGCATCAGTGGCCATTAACTGCAGGCAATTTTTTTCTAACCAGTGCATGAAGTGATGCCACTTATTCATCTTTAAGGTTGGTCCCTTTCTGTTTTGGAGTCATCAGTGGCATCCTGTCGCGTCTCAGTGAATCCGAGTATTTGCAAAAAAAAGCTTTTGAGACATGATGATTGAATGCCCAAACAATGAAAACCTAATATAAAATCCTCAATAAGCGCATTTTATATACGATTTAATGCTATCCATCAATTTTAGTCATGTTTTTATTAAGATATCCTGACCTAAATTATCTTTTTGTCCTGTGCATATTGTCAGTGTATGAGTTATGTTGTTGGATAATAATATAAGTTACATCATGCGTTACAATTTCTGTATTATTAAATACAGAATGTGTTGTCCTCGTCATTGTGCGTCACATCTTTGGAACAGGTGTTGCACTGTTTGCAGGAGAACAGTTTGTGTGAGCCACTTGTTCGCTCTCTGCAGTGCAGCTCTCACTTCTGCATTGTTGGCGTGTCCTCCATGTTGGCACCACTGAAGAGCTTTTAATATCCCTTTTATCTTCTTGGTTTTTCTCTGCAGCCTCCTCCCCCTTCTTCTACTTCTTCTCAGTGTCTAAAATTTTTATTTTACAATTTTCTTGCCAGTTGCCAGCCGTTACTGTTTCTGCTTCCCCCTCCCTCTTATCTGCATCATTTCAATCTCTTTCCCTCCTCTCAATATGTGTCCTCAGTGGCATCTTTCTCTCACTTCCCTTTACTTCATTTTCCTTCACTCTGTCTTGTAATGTCACCATGCCATTGTTTTTACGGCTCTTTAGTCCTCATTTAATTAGCACACCCAGCCTGCAAGAGCTGCAAACATATGGCATCACTCTTTCGCTCTCCTCTCTCCATTTGTCCCTCCACACCACCCTGCCCTCCTTGGCTTCCCAGTTTGTCTTAGTTTGTCTCCCTGTTCGTCTCTTTGTGCAGAAACTGTCCACCCGCTGCAAAACAGGTCTTACGTTCATGGTATTGAGCAGCTTTTTTAATAAACCTCAGATTGAGACGTTGTCACTTAATTGTTGCTCATTGGACGACTGTGGGAGGCAGCGTCCACCTGCTCCTGCTGATCTGCTGAGTCACAGCTAGTCAGTGCAGCACTGTCTGTGTGGGTTTTTGGGAAGGAACCAAGTCGACTCTAGTGCACACTCTAGTATATTTACAATAAATGGCCTTGATAAATGGTTCGTATGACGTCCTTCCACCTCTCTCTATCTCTCTGTATCAGTCAGTTAGTGCGTGTGTGTCTCTGTCTTCCAGCAGAGAGGGGACTGTGGCAGAGCTGTCTAGTCGGAGGACATGCAGCCAAATTAGGATTGATGGCAGACGTTTCGGGTACTGGCAGCGGACTCTTGAGAACCTTGTTACGCCATCGCACACATCACACACGCACTGACTGACTCATGCCTTTTCCTGACTCCTGACTAACTCGTACTATAATCTCTGTAATTCAGCCTCTGGGCTAACGGCTCTGTCCTGGTACCTAAAGAGCAGAGTTGCCGCATATACAGTAGAGTAGTAGCTCATCTGTCAGAGGTCTAGTTTAATTATGACTCTGACAGCAAGGCACTGAGAAACTGTAGGTTGTATAAAAAGCTTGTATGAGTTGTTTTCTTGTACTACACTAATGTTTTGAACTAATAGGAAACTCCTGTATATTTGTACACACGCAGTTTCTTTTATAATGACTTAGTTAGCAGCCCGTGGCCAAGTGGAAAGGGAACTTGACTTGTAACCGGACGGTTGCTGGTTCAAATCCCCACCCGGCCAAAAAAGGGCTGGGGTACTGCAAAACAAAGTTATGATAGTTTTTGGAGGATTTTTCATTAGTTTGAGTTTTTAATTCGTTTTGACTATTTGTTTTTAAAATTAGTTATTTTTCATTAGTTTTAGTTTAGTTTTATTAGTTTTAGTGTTAGTTTTTGGTAATATGGAGTATTTGCAAGGTGCAAGATTCAAAAAGGTCATTAATAGTCATATTAAGTCATAAAAATCTAGCAAAAGACAAAAACTGAGCACATTTTCACTACAATTTGAGTTAGTATGAGTAAAGTTTTTGTAAACACACAATTCAGTTATCAGGTTTTTATTTCAGTTAATGGAATAGTTTTTCTAACTTTAGTTTTCATTATTTCTCGTTAACTGTAATGACCTTGCTGCAAAATGAAGATTTCTTTTTTTTTCTTTTGTTGTTTTTGTTCATTTGTTTCTAATCTATGTCCAATTAACAGTGTTTAGTGCTCATCCCTTGCAGTGATGGAGAAATTAGACATTTAGTAGACCAAGTGATTAATAATTAAAAATCACCCATTAAAATAATTTAGCTGCAGCTTTTATTTCTCAATTCCATCTCTCTCTCTGTCTCTTTGGTAACACGTGAACGTCCATGTGTGCTGATGCATTCAAAAAAAAAAAGGAAATAGTTGGAAGAGGAGAGGCTGATGTCATGTAACATACGATTTATGTCCGTGTGGGAGCAGTGCTGCATAATTTCTCTTTTTCTTTTTATTCGTGTCGCGTCTGTAAAACGTTGGTTCCCTGTCGACACATGAAGGACAGGCTGATGTCTTCAAACTTTGAAACAAACACAGACATGGCTCTGAAAGAAAGTTTGTTATCACCCTGTGGAGAGCAGCAGCTTGTTACGTAAGCTGTTGTGTAACAGCAGCCAGTCGGCCTGGTTGTCTCCTCTGCTGGAACACCAGCGCTACTGTCCTCACTGTGCTCTGTCCTTTTTTAATTATTGTTTTTCGAATTTCTTTTTTTAGCCTTTCTGTTACATGAATGCACAGGTTTGTGTTTGAAGCAGCAGACGGTTCCTGCAGTGTGTGAATTCTCCCCGGGGTCCAGACAGTTTTATCCCTCCTGCCGCTTCCAGATCGATTTCTGTCGACTTCATGTCAGCCAGTGTTGCTCGTTGCCTGCCTATTTATCTGTCTACCTTTGGACCAGGGGGATCAAGAGTTTAAGGAAATACATGTTGACTGTTTCATTAGAACATTTTTGTTTTAATATCCCTTATATTGTTTGTTCTTGTGTGGGTTGAACACCCTGTAGAGCTTCCAATACCATTTGACACCATTTTCACATGACTGCTCTATGATCAATATGGACAGTAAATATGTGCTCTTCACTGCGTATGCTAATGCTACACTACATACTAGGTGTCTATGACAAGTTCTTTGTGATAAATGGTAATCCTTTGTAACATCTTCATGCTGCATGTCGCTTACAAGATACTTTGTTGTTGCAGCCTCAACATGCTGGTGTGTGCATATTAACCCTCTTATGACCATCATGGTGATTTATTTTGATTTTATGGCTGTAGAATTGTCAAAAAAATGTTCAATGATAACTTTCACTTTCAATATCTGGCAGTTATTCAACCGTTTAGAAATGACAGTACTGAGAAGCTGATGTCACAATGTGATGTGATTGGATGCTCGTCGGACCTAAATTCCGGCATCCATCCATCCATTCTGGTATTGTACCAATCTTAGCTGACATAGGGCGAAAGGCGGGTAACACCCTGGACAGATCACCAGTCCATAGTTTTTAAATTTTCTAGATATCAGAAATGGTCTAGGAGTTACTGAGTGGATGGTAACAGAAGCATTAAAGCTTCTGTTCATTATTCTCTTCATTTCTTTACCTGAGTGTTTGCCATGCAAATGCCATGCTTGTTCCGTTTCCGTCTTTCCATCCGTCCGTCAGTGGTTAAGCTTTTCAGTGCATAGCACAAGAGGCCTCAGCTAAGGAAGCTGCAGGTGATTCAGCACCATGGACAGCTCCACTGAGCTCAGATCCTCCAGCAGAGAGCAGTGAAAGCTTCATCATCATCATCTACTGCTTTATCCTCCATCAGAGGGTCGCGGGGGGTGCTGTGCCAATTTCAGCTACATCGGGCGATAGGCGGGGTACACCCTGGACAGTTAGGGTCCACACAAAGATAGAGGCAACAAACCATTCACTCTCACACTCACTCCTATGGTCAATTTAGAGTGTCCAATTTACCTAATCCCCACATTGTATGTTTTTGGACTGTGGGAGGAAGCCGGAGAACCCAGAGATCAAGCAGAAAGCCCCTTGTTCCAACTGGAGCTTGAACCCGGGTCTTCTCGCTGCAAGGCGAGAGTGCTAACCACTACACCACCGTGTGGCCCTCAGTTAAAGCTTGGCTCTCTAAAAACATTGTCTCTCTCTGTGTGTGCTGGATTATGTTAACCTCACTATGTCCTCTGTGTAACCACAGGGTACATTTGAAAAATGTCTGTGTCACTTGTACAAAAACTTGAATTGCTGAGTTTGTTTAATCCAAAACCCAGATATGGTTATTCCAACACAGTACATGACATAGAAAAGCATCATTATCATCCTCAAATTTGAGAATCATCTGCAAACTTTGGCTCTGGAGCCTCATGTGGTTCCTAGTAGCTTTGAAGTAAAAAAACGATGTGTTTATTTTTATTTTATTTCCATTTGTTTCACCCTTTTTGAGATGCAGGCGTAAATAAAAGTGAATTGATATTTTGTGCATCACATCCAACGTCTACGTTAAAATGCGAAATCGAAAAACCTTCCCCGAAAGCCATTAATTTAAAGTAATGTGTACATGAAGAAGTACACATGTCCTGTCCATATTTGGAGCCATGTACTTATGCCAAGCAACTACATATAATCCAAATATTGTTTTAATTCACTTCAAAGTAGTTTTTTTTTTCTACAAACGGCAATGAAATATCAACAATTTTCTTTTTGTAGCTCTTAAATTTCATAAATCTTAATACATGATATTATATTCATTTAAAGGCTCAAATAAGTTTTTTATAGGCTCCAGATGAATTGTAAGGGTGGAGAAGGGACAAAAATTGCTCTTTTCATTCAAGTAAGATTATTTTTCTGTTGAATAACTCGGTACTGATGACTGAAACTATTGTTTTTTATATTATTTTATTGTAAATTCATTCATGCACTTGTACATTTACAGTGGCTTATGAGTAGCTGTCAGAAAAGCACAGATATATCTGATCAGTATGATTAAACTGAGCAGTGTCTTCACTGTTGACAACCATGCAGTTTTTATTGCATGGTGTAAGTTCACATGCTGATGTGTAGCTGTTGAATCATGCAGTGATAGTGTGTATGGACAATATAGTCTATGGTAAAATAGTCTTCTGTTTCTATTATCGCTGTCTTTTGTTGTCGAGCGCCCGGGCTACAAAAACAAAATCTGCACGGTCATCTCATCGCCCCTCTAATATTCACAGACACTGTGTTGCCAGCTTTAGAATGTATCCATGAGTCTGTTGCTATGGTTTCCTCTATTTTCGCCCTCCACTTTAAGTCCAGTCATTATTTCAGGTGTCTCCTTTTATTATTTCAAGGACACATTTACCTTTACACCAGCCTCCAGACTGTGTCAGCCCCGCCTTTTGTGATCGTACTGTAAAGCAAATGTGTTGAATCACCGTGAGCTCCTTGTGTGTGATTGTTAAACAGCGCCACCCTGTGGGTTTTTAGCAGCTCTGGCTCTTTGTGGTGATTTGTTGCACGGACATTGTTCGAGGTGAAGCTTTGTGTGTGATTGAAAATGTGATTTGTTTTCAATGTCAAAGGAAGAAAGAAGAAGAATTAGAAATTATGGACACATAGAGAGCAAACAAAGAGAGGGAGACTAAGTCAGGATGGAGCTTGGACTTGGATTGTACACTAGGTGGCGTAGTGAGAACGGTATTTCTCATTCACATGAGTCTTTCTACATTGTTTTCTGGTTTGAATATCAGTCACATGTCCCTTTCTCCTTATGTTTGCTCTATGATGGATTAATACCGAGATGTGAACAGTGACCCAGTCTTTTAGAGTCACTTACTTTAACAAAGATTTGTGAACGGTGACAGCAGGTGTGTGATTACGCCCGTATCTGCACTCTTCTTTGTCTTATACTTTAGTGTCTCTTCTCTTTTCACTCACTGTCTTCTGTCTTTTGTTCTTTTGCGCGCCTGCTTTAGCAGCGGTGGTGGATGTTGTGTAACGACGTCTGTTCTGTGCAAGATTGGAGCGTCAGCGACATCAAAGCGGCTTTTTTGTCACCGAGCTCAGAGCAGCAGTCAGAAATAGATCCTTTCCTTCTATTACTCTGTTTTCCTCTGTCTCTTTTTTACGTCCTCTCTGACATGGAGCATATGGAGGATTTTTTTTTTCTCTCTCTCTCTTTATTTTTTGCCAGCACTCTGCTCTTCATCATTCACTGGTCCATCTGTCTTTACTAGCATTAAAAAAAAACATAAGGTGTTTGTGGATTTGTGTGAATGTCACAGTTCTTGTGTCCGTAGTAGATAAAATATGAATGATTGAGCTCTCTATCACAGTGCCTTAAGGGCATGATCGCCATGGCAACCATACTGTTTCACACCCCTCCTTTTCAGCACAGTGTACTGTATGTTGGCTCCATATTAGTTCACCCTCAGCATTAGAGGCCGTCCTTTATGAAGTCTATCCTCTCCTAGATCTTTCTCTTCTTTTCTCCCCATCATCACTGTTTACCTAATATTTCTGCTGTACTACAGTTTCTATCTTGGGATGAGCAGCCTCAAAAGAGCCTCATCCTCCTCATGTTTGACTCCAGCTGCAGCAGCAGCAGCAGCATCACTGGGCCAGGGCTGAGGATGTGGTCAGACTGACTCACACAAACATACAAGCTTTTAACAGCATGAGTGTCCTGATAATAAAAGCCATAGCAGCTGAAAAATGAAGAATTGCACACTGAAATGTAGAAATTATGTAAAATTTTACATTTTACATTGTAACCGAAGTTACTTTTTTAACAAGGTTGGGGTTCTTTCTTGGGTCGTGCAAAAAGCACAACGGGACACAAATCTCACATGAATTGTTTTTAATTAAAGGCAAACCTGTACAAATTAAAGTGCTGACAAAATAAAATATGTAAACACAATGTATCAGTATAAATAGGTAAAAAGTGAGGTAGGTCAAAATTGAAACTTAATATCTTTGGTTTTTGGACAAGATGAGCAAGATGGCACTCTAGGAATTTAATTATAAATGAAATAGAATCAGTTAAAAGCATTATTATAAATATTATTACTGAGTAGTTGTTGGACATCAAAGCACTTAAGGACAATGTTTTAACCTAACGTTTAAGTGTCCCATGAAAACATTGTCACTAAATTCATCATTAACATATGGTTAATATACTGTGGAAAACTAATGACAGAGCGACTCCCTTTGTAGCTCCCGATGACCGTGGGAATTTATGACATGCGATAAAGTGTAATGTAATGTAAACAGATGTAAAAAGGCTTAAAGGTCGAGCGAGAGATTTATTGTCCGCTCATTAAACATTAAACTCTGTCGACTCTCTGTAGATCATATACAGCCTGTGTACGTTTAATAAAGTTGTCAGCTTAAGTTAAACAAAAAAAACGACGGCCATTACACACGTCACTTTCCACCACTCTGAGGTTATAAATCACAGTCACACATGTACTGTGTCTCAGAGCATTTGCAATATAATGACACACAGGTTATTAAATATGTCTGGTAGTTATTCATTACTGTCTGTCTCCTTCTATAGTTTATTGTCCTTGACTAAACAAACCAGGATACATGTGTTGAATAAAAATAGTGTCATTTTTAAGAAACAGAAACCAGAGAATTCTTAATATTTCATCCTTAAAAATGGCAAACGCAACAGATTGCTTGTCAAAATTAGAGTGCAACAAATAAATATATGGCGACAGCATGACTTTTTCAAGAGCTAACGATTATTTAACCCTTAAACACACCAAGACACATTTTTGTGCTTTTGGCTTTTAATTTCTGAAATATTTTATCCTTTTTTTCATGCATATTGTTAAACATTTATGCCAGGCAATTTTAGGGTTAAAATGGATTAAAAATCCATTCATGTTTGATTTATTTATTTTTTTATGAGCACACTTTGGTGCTCTAGGTGTGTTTTATTTGATGAAATATGACATTGCAACAAAATAATGTTAATCTTTCACATATGCCAAGCTACAATAATCAAACCAAAAATAATTCTGTATGTATATTGAAAATGAATAATTTGTGTTTTTTAGACCATAAAATGAAGGTGCATTATGACAAAAACATGGCAATGTAAGGGTTTAAAATTTAAAAAAATCATTCATATTTGATATGATGAGGACTGAACGTTTATAGCTTATAGTGTGTTAACATAACTTTTTTGAAGGCATATCTAAGGGTTAAGTTATTCATTAATATGTTGAGTGTTGTTTTTATGGATGAATTATGCGATTGGGACGTCGCCATTCAGCAGAGTATGTATGATAAGTGACAACAGATCTATGAAAGCATCGATCACAAAGAAAATAGCGTGAAACTACAGTCAAATTAAAACAGCGGGATTTGAGACGAGGGGATGGGGACGTGTCGGGGAATAGCACCAACAGCATCTGTATCACAGCTTCCTTGTTAGGAAGTTGAGACGCTTGTGTCTTAAAATAATCACTAACACAGTATCAGGGGGATCATGGGGAACAAAGCAATATGCACTCGGTCTGTTATGAAACCTGAATCTCTTCGTCACAAACGAGAATCCACATGGCTGCAGAGGCCTTGATGTAAAAAAAAAAAAGTTGAAAGAAAACTTGTTTTTACCACACCACAAGAATAGCCTCTTTGCTGTTTGCTGACTTTCCTATTTGAGGCGAGCTGATAAGAATTAAAAATGGATCCTTAAACGATAATTGCTGTTAAAAAGGCAGTTACAGCTTTCTGTTTTCCTGTTACTTCCAGGCGGTGCCAGACGTGCATGCGGCCCGAACTCTAACAGCTCTTAATTAGGTTTTGTGTAGCGGGAGATTTGTCACAGTGGACGAATTAACTATTGTCTTCATGTGAAATCCTTTTCTGCCTAAGGTGAAGTATAATTTGAGATGATATTGATGGCCTGGAATTTGAGTGTGATGCTCGTGGCCTGTGGGGGTGTAATTAAAGTTATTTGTGTATGTCGTGCCGAGTTTGGATCAGACGGGGGAATCGGCTGTCGACGAAATCAAATACAAAATAATAATGAACAGCAGCTTAGCCAATTTGTCATTTTAAGCATGTTATTGCGGAGACTTCTTCCCAGGTTAGTTTACAGATTAGAATTGTGGGAGAACTTATGACGGAGTGAATGGGAAAAGAAAACAGTTAGTATTCTGTTGTAATTTTAAAAGTACACGTCTGTAGCCTCACAGTAAGGAGTCAGAAAGACTTTTGACTTATTTTAACCATAAAAGGGCCAGAAAATGTGCTTTTTCCCATTTTTCCCAGAATAACTTTCAAAATGTATGATGTAGAATTCAGAGAAGTAGATGCTCAAAGGGCCTTGAACAAAGAACAAAGGTTTGATATGTAGGAATAAAATATTTATTCATTATGCAGACTTTGAGATGTATTTCTTTTCTATCTAATAAGAAGGTGAAAAGCACAATTCACTATTTCTTCAAATTCTTCAACATCCCTTTAGAAGCAAAAAAAATATTCATAATCAGTGAATATAAATTAGTCATTAGTCACTGAACTCATCATATGTGTCTCTTTGTTTCCAGGTGTCATGTCTGCAGGACTTCTTCGGCGATGAAGACATTTTTGTTGCGTGTGGACCCGAGAAGTTCCGCTACCAGGATGATTTGATGCTGGACGAGACAGGTGTGTTGACATCTTGTACATTAGTTTATAAAATCACAAATATCTTTATTGTACACAAAAATAAAAACAACCACCGAATGTGAAATGAAATGTACTCCTCTCCTCATCCCTGCGATACTTAAGCCAGCGTCTGTCCTGTTGTCTCACTGCTCCTCGTCTGCTTCGTTGTTTACTGAGGATTCGTGTTGTCCTCACTTCACCCACCTGTGTTTTGCTCTCTGTCTTGCTCTTCTCCTGCATCACTGGCACAGGAGAGCCTCTCTCTCCCTAATCTGCATTCTCATCCTCTCATCTCTCTTTCTGTCTCTCCTCTACACAAATGAGTGTGCATGGGGCTTTTGTTCAAAAGGATTTTTCAATCATTTGCCCCCCCATCCCCTCATCTAATTGATAATATCTATCACACCTGGGTCACAGAAGCCCAGCTCCTCACCCATTTTTGCCTCCCATTATCTGTTTTTCCGCCTCTCCCCTGTCCTCTTGCTCTTTTCCTTTCATTTGCAAATTATAATAAGTGAGCTGCTTCCATTAAGCAGTTTTCCCTTTGGCACTGATTTTCTGTCTTCTATAAGACCATGAAAAGACCAATCCACATGTGAGAAGGCCTTCAAATATGAGGGAATCTGCAGGTTCATTAGTCATTGATGATTTTCTGCTTAGCATCAGTGGTTTGCTGTAGCATTAACCCTTTAACGCCTCAGCCTCAAAATGTCCGTCTCTTGTTTATTTTACCCAGAAAATGTCTTGTGAGTGAAGTGCTTTTTGCCCGTTTTTCCAGAATAACTTTCATAGTCTGGCAGTTAGTTACAGTTTACAGCATGTTAAAATAGTGTTTTAACAATTTAAAATGAAGAAAAACAAAAAGTTGTTCTCGGACACTAGACTTAACGTGTTAAACTCAAGCTTTGAACAGCGTAAAACATATTTAAAATGTTTTTTATTTTGAGGTTTTGTCTCAATGTCCAAAAAAACATACAGTATGTAGAATAATTAATCGATTATTTAACTATTTTGATAATCGATTAATTGGTTTAAAGCTTTTTTCATTATTAAAACCAGATTTCCGAATGTTTCAGCTTCTTAAATTTTAATATTTTGTAGTTTCTGTGATTTTTCAGCCTCTTAAATGTGAATATTTTCTAGTTTCTATGATTTTTCAGCTTCTTAAATGTGAATATTTTCTAGTTTCTGATTCAAAGTTAATGATTCAAAGAAATCATTAAAAATTGAATCATTTTGGTTCTAGAATTGACAATTACTGATTAACGTTATTATTTAACGTTGTCTGACATTTTATGGACCAAACGATGACTCGATTAATCGTTTGGAGAATATAATCAACAGATTAATCGATGGTGAAAATAGCCCTTAGTTGCAGCTCTAAACTTATGTACAGGCGTTTTTCCACACCTACTCTCCTCTCTGGTGACAAAGATGCTGATTCGCTGGTGTCAGTAAAATTACCGTAATAACCGCGCAACTTCTCAGCTTTCAGAAACTGGTGGATTTTTTACGACAGGACAAACTGTGGCGTAGTTGCGGTAATTTGGAGGGGACGGTGAAAAACATGGACTTTAATGGACTTTATTATAACAATAATAATAATAAAGAAAGAAAGTGGTAGAAAATGACACTGACTCCCAGCTTATTATAACTAATAATAGATTGATAATGGATGTTCACACATTGTGGAGACTATAGTTACAGAACATATGGACAACAACACGAAATAATACAGAAACACACACTTACACAGCATAGTTCTCCTCCTCTCAGTGGACAGAGAGCAGGCTTTGACACCTACTCACGTCTTGGAGCACAGAGAGAGAGGGCGAAAGAAGCACAAAAGGCAGAAGCAGACAGACACGGGAGCAGAGCGACACATGGGACAGAGAGAGACACGGTCGAGAGTCGGAGCTGCAGACACCTTTTCCCTCCTCTCAGCATCACTATAATTATCGCCTCTCCGCCTCAGCTCTGGCACAGTGTCATCATGTTAACTCTCTGAGTTGTACATTACTCAGTGGGCAACACAAAACACACAAATGCACATAGACAAGCCTGACATACTTATACACACACACACACACACATGCAAATAAAGACATGTACACATGTCAGACTGTGTATAATCTTTCCTCCCACTGGTGTTAAATGGTAATGAGCTGTAAAGGGGGCTGTGCTAATGAGCAGAAGTTTTCAGGATGTAAGCGCATAACATAACTCATTTATCGCGACTGTGTCTGTGAATATGAGACCTGCAGCCAGAAAAACCAGAGAGGGTCAGAACCTGAGGTGTAAACCCAAATACAGCTTTGCTAATTCAAGAATCAAGAATTGTTGATTGCGCGTAACGGAATTTTGTGCAGTAGCTCTTGGCTTCGGAGCAGATCTTAAATATACGACAAACCGAAATAGTTATATAGTAATATTTACAAAATTAGAAATATAAGAAGAAAATAGAGAGAACTGAAATGGATCTTGTTTGGTATAGCAGCAGAAATAGTGTTTTAAAGTGCATTTGTCAGTGGTTTGGTGTCAAACACATAATATACATAAGGGATGTGTTTTTGCAAGAATCCTGCTATAGGATACATGTTCTAATACAGGGGTTATGATACTTATCATCATAAAATACAGTTTTATATGCATCAAAAAAATAAAGCTTTTA
The DNA here is from genome assembly GCF_019176455.1 of Solea senegalensis. NCBI lineage: Eukaryota > Metazoa > Chordata > Actinopteri > Pleuronectiformes > Soleidae > Solea > Solea senegalensis. The sequence continues at coordinate 18,913,971 of NC_058033.1, forward strand.
ATGTGGATGGAGAGGGTGAGAGCTTGCAGCAAACTAGTGGTCAAAGGATTAATTACAACCCAAATCCCTCATTCACTCTCACTTTATCCGCTGGTGACAATCTCAGCTGACATATGGGATGGGTCATATAAAGACAGACAACCATCCTCTCATCCGCTCAAACCTACGGTCAATTTAGAGTGTCCAGTTTGCCTAATCCCCAAATCTGCATGTTTTTGGACTGTGGGAGGAAAAAAATCCACACACACACACACACACACGAGGAGAAACATGCAAACTCCATGCAGAAAGACCCTCGTTCCGACCGGCGTCACAACCCAAATCAGTCAAGATTATTGCTGCGATATCGATATCTAAGACGAATATTGTGAGTTTCAATGTGTTGACATAGAATTGTTGGCTACTACACCAAATAATATACATTTAAATCTCACAGACTCTGGGTTTTTATGTGTCAAACAATGTCATGTAACAGTTAACACTCAGTAACACACAGTGTGTGTCCTCTGTGCCAGCAGCAAGAGCAAACTAGTTTTCTTCAAATCAGATCAAATCAATGTCATTTCTGTAGCCCAGAGTGCTCAAACTGGCGGCTCACAGGCCACATGCGGCTCCCCCCAATCAATGTCATGTGGCCCGGCCACAGTGTTTCTTTTTTCTTTTCTTTTTTTTAATTAATAGATTCACGTTTTATATTGGGGATTTTTTATCTGTCCATATCAAAACAAACACTTTTATTTTGAAATGACGTGAAATATCATCATAAATATTATTATTTTGGTGTCTTTTTCTCATAAAGTTTGACTATTTTTTCACTTGACCGACTCCCGACTGACTAAACTAGACACTCGGTGGCCCTCAGGTCATTCCTTGTCCTCCAAACACTTCAGTCACTAGTTCCTTCTCACATGTTGTCTTTTTATTTTGGAGAGCATTTGAGAGCCGTTCGTATAGTAAACCATGTAGGTTATTATGAACACACCAATATACTGTTTTTAAAATGACACACCTTAAAGTTTAAGGAGCTGGTAGAATTTAAGACTGCGCAAATAATATATAAAGCAAAAAATAAGCTGCGACCTGTAAACATACAAAAACTGTTCAAAGACAGAGAGAGGGGGGTTATAACTTTAGAGGCAACATTTTGCTCCGACCACTTTAAAAAGTATGTGTCATTTTGTTCTTTTTGTTTTGTTTATTTGTTGTTTTGTTTTATTATTATTATTGTTTATTTTTTCTTCATTTGTTTATTAATGTTCATCTATTTTTAATCGTTTCGAAATAAAGAGATCGATCAATCAATCAATCGATCAATTAGTGTGTGAATAAATAACAGTTTCTGGACACGTGTGTATTTGCAGAGTGTCGTATGATGAAGTCGGTGGCCTATGGAAAGATGTCGGGCTCTCTGAGCCGAAGCTCCCCCAGGACAGTCGTCCAAACAAGATGCAGCAAATCCCCCGTGTGTGGTAAGAAGCCTCCTCTTCCTCTCAGTTTGTGACTAGAATTTCTTTGTAAGAGGCCGTTCAAAGCAAAAGAAATGTATTTTCCGAGTGTGCGAGCGACTTTGCATCCGTGTGTGCGTTTGTGCATAGATCTCCTCGGGTCTAATGGACCCACTTAGGAGTTGTTTGTGCCCCAATACTTCCGCTTGTGATTGTGTAGTATTTTCTAGCTCATTACTTAATCAGTGCTGCTGCAGACTCGCGGCAAATGAAAACAGTATGAATAAACACTGCAATGAAATCAGAGCTCTGTGGAGTGTCTGGCAGTGTGAGCTGTGTCGCTTTGCATTCAGAATATGAAAATGAGAATTATTTTTTTGAAAGGAAGCAGAGAGGAAGGAGGGAGAGATAAGATGAGAGGGGAAGGGGACATAAAAGGAGTTAGTGATGCAATCCTGCAGCCAACCCACAAGACGTTATTCACCTGAAACCAACAAATGTGGCAAAAGGGTTGGAGTACCTGCATAATAATACATAGAAAATGACAAAGAAAAAAAAGGATTTTGTGGCAACAGCAAGTGACAAAATCATGTTTAACCCTTTAACACCTAAGACTCAAAATGTCTGTCTGGAGAAAGGGCCAGAAAATGTCCTGTGAGTAAGTGCTTTTGCCCATTTTTCCAGAATAACATTCAATGTCTGGTAGTTATTTGCAATTTACTGCATGTTAAAATACTTTAAAATGAAGAAATAATTTGAAATTTGAACAGTACATGCGTTTTTTCCAGCTACTCTCCTCTCTGGCTTACTGCAGCAGCGCAAGTGAAATTACCGTAATGACCACACGTTGGCTTTGACGTGCAACTTCTCAGCTTTCAGAAACCCTGTAATGTGTCGTCGTCTACGATGCACTCTGTGTTAAAGGAGTTAAAAGACTGACGTCTTTGTTTTAACTGTGTTTATTTTATGGGACAGTGCATGTTACTGTATGTTGTTGTGACTTGTTGAGACTGACAGAGTAAAGACACCTTGTTCTACATCAGAAGGCACAGCAAGTAAATCACTGGCTAGATCCAGCTTTGTGTGCGTGTGACAAACAATTAATCTGGCTTGAAGCTGCGGCGGCCGAGGACTTTATTTTATTTATTTATTTTTTTTACCAGGTTGTTCTTTATCTGACTGCACAGCTTGCAGTGGTGAAGTGTGTGTGAGTGTGGGGTGGTGGGGGCACTGTTATGCAACAGCACACTTGACTTTTCATTGTCAGTGGTATTTTGTGATTCGGGTGCACGGTGACATGTCAGGCTGGCGATGACTCAGAAGCTAAAGCGGCTTAGACAAACTTCCCCTCGAAAGACGTAATTCCACAAAACCACTGCAGTTTAATCACTCGAGCACATACAGACACTCTTTTATTTGCAGATGCCTTGAAACGGCTACAGACAACAGAAAACAGTGTTTGTTTACATGTTTTTGGGTTGAGCTGGTGCTGGAGTGAAAGAGTCCGTGAGAGGGAGAAAGTTCTGGATGTTTATGGCTGGAAAACTTTGGCAAAAGGTTATAAAAAAAAGAAAAGTGAGTCATCATACACTGTTTGGAATGAAGGTTAAACTAGTTTGTGTGTAAGAGAGAGAGCGAGAGGGGGTTGCCATGGAAACATAGCACAGCAGGAACATGTAGACACAATAGTCTGTGGCAACCAAATATGGCAGTGACTTCCTGTGAAAATGGCCTGCAGTGGAGATGACTGACGCTCGGTCCTCGCCTGGATTCCTGAGTCAGACGGTGCCTGCGTTTTTTTGGGTTTTTTTTTCCACTCCTGAGAAATTCCCCTTCCAGCGATGCCTCATGTTGCCATGACGACATCATCACATGTATTCCATCCCGGGAAGCTGTTGACGTATTTGTGTGCAAACACAAAGCAATTTCTTACATTTAAATTGCAATTTACTGACTCAGTCCATGGAGGAACTAGACTAAGTGAGAGCGCAAACCACACCGCCAATGTATGTTGCAAGGTTTGCACAAGCCCACTTTGCATTACCGTAATTATGCAACAGTTTCTTAAAGCTGAGAAACATACCCCAGTAAATACTGTATGTCCTCCAAAATCTGAAAAAAAAAGTCATAGATTTGTATCTCGTCCAAAATGTGAAAGAAGTCATAGGTTAGTATGTCGTCAATGTTCAACACCTGATTCAGATGGTCAGCTCGTCATCAAGCGCTGCAGAAGACTGGTAACGAGCTGTTCATCTGAATCTGGTGTGTTAGAGCAGGGCAACATCTAAAACATGCAGGGCAGTGTCCCCTGAGGACCAGGGTTGGGAAACACTGAGTTAGTATCTCGTCCAAAATGTGAAAAAAAGAGTCACAGATTAGTATATCGTCCAAAATGTGAAAAAAAGTCATAGGTTAGTATCTCGTCAAAATGCAGTATGTCCAAAATATGAAAAAAAAGTAAAAGGTTAGTATGTCGGGTTTTTCATTTTAAATTGTTAATACACTATTTTAACATGCAGTAAATTGTAAATAACACTTACTCACAGGGTCATTTTCTTGCCCTTTTTATGGTTAAAATAAGCAAAGTGTTAAAGTGTGTTTAAGGGTTAAATAATAACTACAGAAATCAAACCATTCCTTCTTTTAATCACAACCTGCACATCCCCCCAGATAATTTCATTATGCTGCTCAAAGTCGGAGGTAAATATCAGCCATTTTATAAATCCATATAAAACAAATGACAGTGAAATCTGGGTCACATGTGTCATAACTCTGCAGATGAATACTGGTTATTAAATATTTTAGTCATATTAATTGCAGCTATATTCTAAACCAGTTTATCTCAGGTCTTGGCGTTGAAGTGAGAAGTATAGACAGCAGATAAGAAAGCTCTGTGTTTGCAGCAGCAGCAGCAGCAGCAGCAGTGGCGGCAGGGTTTTAATATATCCTTCAGGTTCTCAGGTGTCCTGAAACAACCTCAAAGCCCCACATTCATTTTTCATTTGGCCAACACAGCCTCGGAGAATAATTATACGCTTATGAATTCCAACTTATTAAATCCTATCACATAAATTACCTCTTGACTTTTTTTTCTCATCAAGGACAACAACAACAATAATTATAATAATAATAATAATAATAATAAATCTTTCTTTACAATTTCAACAGAGCAACAAATAGACATTGAAATAAATCCATAGGGTCGAGTGTGACAGTATGTTTTCTCGGGTCTTGTTTGTGCGAGTGTTTGCGGGCGAGATCTCGTGTGTGTCAGCCCGACACTGTCATCACTCGCCGATGATCTCACAAGCCCCGGCCTAGTCTCTGTGTACACACACACAGACACACACAGACCCACAAATAATGTGAGAAAACAATTTGCACTCATACATTATAGTTTCACTCTCTGTACCCGCCATCTGTCTCTCTCTCTGCTCACGTCTGCTAAAATTAACAGAACGGCACATGATGCCAACCAGCGTCGCTGTGACTTTACGTCAAAGCGATGCTGGGCGGCAGTGGAGCGCAGTAACGTGTTATTCAGTAACATATTATTGCAATGGGCCCTTTGCACAGCAGCCATTTTGGTGCAAATCCCAGGTGACATAGGGCAAAAGGCGAGGTCACACCCTGCACAGGTCGCCAGCGTTTTCTCTGGCATTTGACAAAAATAACATTTTGACACAGGCCTTTTTTGAGGGGAGAAATAAAACACATGTATTTGATGTTGTAGGTGCAATTTTAGATTTTTTTTACGGTAATAAACGTGACACAGTGGAGGATGGAGTAGATTCCTATTAGTTTTTGTTGCATAAAAAGAACCTCAAAATGTCCGTCTGGACTTTTCTTTCCCGCTTATTTTAACCATAAAAGAGCCAGAAATTATACTGTGAGTGCTTTTGCCCATTTTTCCAGAATAACTTTCAATGTTTGGCAGTTTTTTTTATCTCAATGTCCATAAACGGGCAATTTCTATGAGAAAAACAGATGATAAAGCACAGCACATATGACCTGACATCTGTGAACCTGACTATTTTATATATTATGTATTTACTTTTGATACCAATTAATACATAAAGTAATAATATTCTACTGCACAGCAGCTCACAAATAACTCCAGGATGCCCACAGAGCCACAAGCAGCTGTTCTGTGACACAGAACCTAGAGCAGTTTAGTTCAGTTATTTGCACCAAAGGCAAGATAATAACATGCCTCCAGTCTCTTTTATACACAAGTACTGGTGAAATAATGCGTGATACTTTACAGGAGAAACACATCGTGTTTATCGAGTGTCATAAAGACGCAGGAGTATAAAGATGCCAGTAAAGACCACAGGTACTTTTCCTCTTGTGTCGTTGTCATGATAAGCACCTCTGTGTGGAGAAAACACGGTTGATGTCGATTGAACGCTCATCTCTCCATTGTTCTGGGATTTGCAATAACACAGATCCTCAGTGCTGTAAATTGAGTTGAAAGAAAAGAATCTAGTGAAAGTAAACGCGATATGAGATCAATAGAAACACAGTTGGTGTTGTTTTCCCATCACAGTCGTATCACTGTGCAGATCCTTTTTTAACACTGTAATGATTAGTTTTGAAGCCCAGATGTTGACTATTATTTCTGCTTTAAAATAAGGTGTACAAGAATGTAAGAATCATTCAAAATGTGTTTGTTTTCTCCGGGAAAGTATGCAAACAAATGCTACCACAGTCAAAAGTGTTGGCACCACATTGTGTTATCATGTAAGTGTATTTGTTGGATTTGTAGCCACTGGCTTTGGAATTGTATCCAGAAATTTGGAGATCCCCAGAGGATGGATGTTGTTTAAAAGTGGTGGGTTTGTTGCTACTGTATATTCACACTTCATGATGAGCTTTCAAACTTGAAAGACAATGTCTATTTTTATACGCAGTTTATGATGATGGGGGGGCGGGGACATGGACATGCGAGCAGCTGATCTACTGCAGGTGAATTTGTGTTGCTTACGTCAATCCAGATGAAGCTGATTTCAAACACCTCATTCACATACTAACACATCTGAACGTACTGCTAGGCGGCAGTGGATCAGTGGTGATGTAAAATCCTCCAGTTTCTCTCGGGACTTCAGTGCAGGGAGAGTGAGAGTTTATGAAGAGACGCCAACTTCATTTACCAGTTGTCTCAGGGCAAGAAAAAGCAGCAAATATTCAAGTATTCTTAAAGTATCTTATACTTAAGTGTACACTTTTTTAGGTGGCTTTTGTTAAGTGACAAAATCTGTCACCGGCAGCCATGTTTTCAGTGAGTCATGTCAGGGCCTTTTTAACATTCAATCACCTATCTGTGATTCAGTTTTTACTAGTCAGAATCACGTCACTTTTGTTGTTGTTTTTATTTACAGATATCTACAATTCAATATATTTTATTATCCGAAACTGAATCTCTGATTCCCATGTCAGATTTCTACAACAACGTCTTTATGGGTATCTGACACTCAATTCAAGATATCTTAAAAGGACAATATCGATATCTTCAATTGAGGATAATTAAAGATATCTTGAACTTCAGTTATGACTATTTGTAGATATTTTAAACTGGAATTTGAGATTGGAGACTTAATTTATTAGATTATTATAGATTATAATAAATATATACAAATAACAAACCTCATACACATGAAGGCTAAAGGTGACGTCTTTTTGAATTACTGATTTTTTTGACTAACAAATATATCGAACATATATATAGAACATCAGCTCTGTGTTGTGTATAACAGATACTGTTAAAACTATTGGATGACTGGAAAATATTACAAAAAACTTAAAATCGTACAAATTATTGAAAAAAGACAACTACGATTATTTTTAAAATGTTTCTGAACAGATTCATATGTGGCCCTAATCTTCTTCTGTAGAAAACAAAACAGAAAAGAGAAGAGCAATAACAATCCAACAAAAAACAAAGTCCTTCACAAAGAGAATATGATAAATATTCAGTTTTGTCCACTCAATGCTCTTGAGGGTCTTAATATATATATAAAATCTTCAAATTTGCAGTGAAGTGAGGAGAAACCCTACATTTATGTATAACAAGTTTTTCCTTACAAGATTTCATTACACTTCATATATATGTAGCAACATGTTGGCAACTTCTTTTTGATTATTAGACAATATATGATTTGTTGGATGAGCTCATAATGAATTTGAGTTCTTAAAACAGAAGAATAAATGTAAATGTGGGAGATTATAGTTCCATGTCACAAAGGAAGGCTACATTTACTGAATCACTGGTATCTGCAAGTGTATGTTTGTATCCTGGTTATTCTGATTAAATATTAAAAGCGCTATCGTGTCAGTACCTCATGCAACCAATATCATTCCATATCTCTCTCTCTCCCCCCTCCCCCCTCCCTCTCTCTTTCTCTCTCCCTGGCGCGCGTCACAGTGTGAGTGCGCGCGCAGCTTCCACCGCTGCCTTTTCTCTCTCATTCACTTCACTTTACTATCACACTGACACGGAGCTCCATCACAGTCACTGCTCTTCTCCTCCTCCTCCTCTTTATTCTTATAATCATTACTATTACCGTCTTTTTAAGATAAATAAATAAATAATTAAATCCCTTTCTTTTGGATTATCACTGTGTTTTCCGTCATGCTGGAAGTGGAAGGTAAGAGAACCGAGGAGCGCGACATCGTTACATTCTCCTTTTACTGTACCATGTTACACAGTGAAGAACGGCGTTTATTGCCGTTATTTGTGCTTCATCCAGCTGCGTAAACTTCATCCTTTCCCTGTAGGCACAGTCACTGACAGTCCGTACTCAGGTTATTCTGTAGCACATTATTCTTAGACATGTAGATATATATATATATTATATATATATATATATATTATTGTTTTAGATGTTAATGTCTATCGTTGTGTAACCAGGCGGGAGGAGTGTCTGTCCGTGTGCGTAACGCTGATGCCGGTGTCTGAATTTCATCAATGAATTGTGTTCGTGATTTGGCACGCAGAAGGGGCTTTTTATTTATTTATTTTTCTGTTAAATAAAACAGATTTATTTGATGTTGTCGGTGCAATGTTACATCTGTTTTCTTTTATCTTTTCAGTAAAAAGTGAATTGATCTCTGCAGGGTAATAAACACAACACAGTAGAAGATAGGATTTTTTTTGTTGCATCAAAGAAGGCAAGGCTCTCCTCATTTAAATAAATGTTTGTTTTAATGCAGCTAAAGGTTTTTTTTATTGTCAGTGACCATGTGGTTTGTGAAGTATTTGCAAGAAAAATATGAAATAATGAAAAAATAACAAAAGGCTGGTTAGTGGCAAAACATACTCATCTTCTTTCATTTAGATTGCATGCAATCTCTGTGTGAGGATTATACCTGGATGATCTTTATTTATTTATTTATTTATTTACCTACCACTGCTTTTTGGTGGACCTGCAGTTCAGTCAGGGCAGCGGTGAGTTTACTTGAGGTGAGGCAGTGTCTTTGCTGCTGGGGGGAAAATGGCCCTGGTCTGCAGTCAAAATGATAAACGGGCTCATTTGGGTGAGCAGCTGAGTGATGCTGTCTCGCTTCTGCATGGAAGCCACACACACACACACACAGGTTCAAGCATCCTATCCTTTTAAGAAGTGACATTTTGACATCCTAACCAAAGTATTATCCATATTGATGCCTAACCTCAACCTCAAACATAACCACGACTCAAATCTTGGCCCCAAACTTGACTCAGCTCATTAGGATCAGGTTTTGGTGTCTTTGAGGACTTGAGGAAAGCTCTTAAAGAGACAAACACACAGGTTTGCACAGTTAGGACTCGGCACTGACCTTTACCATAACCAGTTAAAAGCTTAACACAAATCTAACCTTAAATAACTCAGAAATGAGGTTCTGCCTCTAGTCCCAGTGCAGACAAGGTCGTGTTTGTTTGTGTGTGTGTGCTTTGTTTCTGCTGTGTTGATTAATCTGATGTTCTTGTTAAACCGTGAGGTGATGCTGCCGCTGGGTTTCTGTGCTGTGCTGCAGCTGTGGAAATCTAAGCCCGAGCTCAGGTCACAAGTGTGTGTTTTGTTTTTTTTTATTTCATGGGAGGCAGGGTGAAAATGAGGACAGCCTGTGTGTGTGTGTTGTGGGTTTTTTTATATGCTCACTCCCAGCCATGCACGAGAAGCCAAGGACATGCTGTAATTATAAGCTGCTCATGTGTGTTTGACGAACAACAGGTTAATGCATTTAGGCGACAGTTGCACTGCTCCCGTCCTCCTCCTCCTCCTCTTCTGCCTCTGCCTCACACATGTGAATGGATGCACGGTGGAGGGCGGAGGTGTCGGCTGCTGCCAGACACCCAGAAATATAACTGTTCTAGAAAATATGATTTCACACTGAAAGGATAATCTTTTTCAATAATTTTCTTCTCTCTCCATTTCCTCTACTTGTAGTGAATGGGACGCCGGCCAGTCAGCTCTCCACTCCTCACTCGGGAAAGTCTCCCAGCCCCTCCCCACCAAGCCCAGGCAGCCTCAGCCAACGCAGGGTAACGCAAGAACACGCACGCACACACATATACATACAACCACCCATAGCATTTAAAGACACAGCGTCTATAACACGTCCCCCCTCTACTGTATGTTCTCAGGAAAAGGACAAAGCTGTGACCGAGCACAGACCAGCTACATCTTTTTAGAGTTTTTAGAATACGAAGGAGCCGCGGCGTCCCCCCAAGCATCTGTACTGTAGTGTGACCTTGTGTAGTAGTTCTCTGGAAAATCCAAGCATGGCAGGCTCATGTTATGATGTCACAACTTTTATCCCGTGTTGATTTAGGACAAAAATTCCCACAGTTTTTTCTCGTGATGTAGAGCTCCTTCGTTCCTCAAGGAGAACTCTGTCTGAATGATGCTACGGTCATTTTGTGCAATATCTGATCAATGATTGGCTTTGTGCTCCAATCACCTATTTAGCCACCAGGCGGTGTTTTTGTTGCATGTTTAAAGGTCGGGTTGGGAGATCCTGGAAAAACAGTTATGAATTCAAAGGTCCAATCCTCGTTCTTCAGACTTCCAGCATTGCTAACTTTCGGTACTTTTCGGTGACACTAACTTATCTTTGGATACTTGTTTGATGCCGAAAAACAACAAAGACGTAAAGTTAACCTACCGGTCCAGTAGAAACAGCTAGCATCATTTTGCAGCACTTTCTGTCGTCCATCGTTCACTCTGGTCTTCGTTCTGCATCAGCCCTTTTTCTTGGCAGTAGCTTTTCTCTCGTTTGCACCTTTTCTTTTCTGCCATGTCGTTGCTGCAACTGTCTCGATGGATTTTAGCGAGCTAGCATAAGCTTTGGCACTGTCTTCTGAGCATGCACAATGAGTGCACAAAGAGGAATTCAAAAACCATTAATTAATTAATTAAATTAATTGTTAATTAGTTGTAACCAATGCTCCAGAAAATGATCTCCCACCCGACCTTTAACATAAGACCTAACTATTACTGATCAAATCTGACCCCTTTTTTTATTGTGTTGTGTCATTTGGTTCCACGTCATGTTGTGTGTGTTTGTGTGCGAGTGAAAGGTCGAGCAACATTTAATTGCAGCGAGCCATTGGTCTGGGTTTAAAAAAACATACTAAAAATGTGTTTCCTGTCGCTGACGGTCGAGGATGATGATGCAAACTCACTGTTTAAACTGTAAACCTTGTAGTTACTGCAGAGGAAATAGTGTGTGCAGAGCGGGAGCATGCAAGTCCAAACGGGAAAAAAACCCAACAACCTTGAATTGCACATTAGAGACGATGAGTTCATGCGCAGGGTATTTGCGTTTTTTGTCTGCGAGAGATTGTGTGCGTGTTAATCCAGGCCTTGACAGCGATGATGGTGAGCTTTTAATATCAGGCCTCAGTTCTACCTGCCGCTCTTTAAACGTACCGGAGCTCCTGAGCTTGTAGCTGATGTAGTTTCCTTCTCTGTCTCTGTCTCTCTCTGTGTTGCAAACAAACACTCACACTCTCACGCTCCGCTCTTCTCACAGGCAGCAGACAGCATATGAAAGTGTAATGAATTCATACGGACGCCCATCTGCATCTCACTGACTGGAAAATGAAAAACCCCTATATGTGTGTGTGTCAGTGTTGGTGTAGCTTTGATTTATTTTCTAATTATTTAGCAGTTTCTTGGTGCAGGCATGCAAAGCTCATTCTAGGGCAGTGGAAGCGAGACTGTGCAGGTCAATATCTTTTAATAGGACCCCAAAGTGGTTGTTAATTATTTGTGTGTGTGTGTGTGTGGGAGACCATGTACACACTACAGTCAGCATAGCAGATTAACAGGGGCACATCATCCAATTTGGGTTGAGGTGCACTGGAGCTTCCACAGTCACCCCGTGTGACGGAAGTGGGTCACCGTCGATCCTAACCCTCGTTCTCTAAGTCTCCGTAAAGTCATTATTCAAGATTATGTAAAAGTAAAGATTAATTGAAGACGGCACAGTTTCCACATGACGCCACACTGGCGTGACAAATTGTCCGTGTCATGCCGCTCTGACCTCGACGTGCGAGCGTTTAAATTCTAGTTTTACACGACGATGAGCCGAGAGTGTGTGTGTGTTTCTCGAGCCAGAGATAATTCTATGCTTTATACTCCTCACATGCTCCATACTAAGCTCGCAGTGGCTTGGTGTGAAGGAAAGGGAAGGGAGGAAGTCACACAAGCCCATTATCTCTCCTCTGCTCTCCTCTCCACTCCGCTGCCTCTCACTCTTCAGCTATATTACACTGTAATTCTCTCCCGCACTTCTTACTTCTCTTCTATCCGCTCTCTTAGCAACTTCTTCTATCCTCCTTCTGTCCTCCTTTTCCCTTCCCTGGCAGCTTCTAATTCCTGTCTCACTTACTCACCCATACTCCCCACATTTCTCCTACCCATGTAAAATAGAGTATTAACTATCAGAGGGATCAATTAAACTCCCTCAAGCCACGTCTCCTGTGTGTAAACATGCATGAACAACCATAGAACACTCAAGGTCAAATCCTGTTGTTCCACCATTGTGCCTAACTCACTCAGACATATATATATGTGTATGTGTATATATATGTATATATATATATATATATATATATATATATACATATAAAAATATAAGCGGTTTAAAAACAGCCAAAATCTCTCTTTTTGAAACTCAAGCTTTCCACAGGGAAGCCTCCGTGACCTACACTGCTGCTCTCTGGACCCCACATTTAAACACTTACGGGGCACTTTTTCCCTTCATCGCCATCATAACCTATATTTTCCCTGAGCAGAAATTACAGATATAAGTTAACGTGGCACATAAAATGCCAGTGCACTCACTCTTGTGTGTGAAATACTTAAGAATTTGCCCATCTGTGCAACTTTTTTTTTTTTTTTTATGCGACCACCGCCTGGAGCAGTGTGAGTGTGACCCATTTTTTTATGAATTAGCGATTGAAAGCACGAGGGTCTACAGTACATTCATGAATGCATAACATTCCCTGTCCCCATCTCCTCCTCCTCATCCATCCTTTGTACATTTTCATGATCACTTTCCTCAAGTCCGCTCCACCTTTTCTATTTTGCATATAAATACATATATATATATATATATAAATACATATATATATATATATATATATATATATATATATCTGCTACTGCTATACACCGGCTACTCAAGCACATGGTGGGTTCAGATAAGCATACACATGAGAAAATACACTTTTAAAATATGAATACACAGAGAGAAGTGACCGACAGACGGAGGGACAGAAGCACATGTTATTTGTCAACAATAGGAGAAATGGAAAGACAGAACAATCACCCATATCCTCCGCATGGATTCATTTCATGTCCACACTCTGTTGATTTGCATGCTCCATCTCTCATTTTTTTATTGTCCATATTTTGTGTTTGGTGATTCATAATTAAATTATGTGTATGTGTGTGTGTGTGAAAGAGAGAGAGAGACAGAGAGAGAGAGAAAGACAGCAGACTGAGGAAGAATGTGTGTCTTATGAACTTGTTAACTGTTTTGTCTCGTCGTCGCTGAGGCTGTGTTTGTTGAGCGCATGTCGTTGTTAGATGGCTTGTTCACTTTTTGTTCCTCGTGACTTGCCAAAGAGAGACTTGCTGCTGCTGCTGCTGCTGCTGCTGCTGCTGCTGCTGCTGCTGCTGTGGCGGCGGCGGCACATAAGGAAATGGGGAAAGTGTAATGAGTGTTTTAAATTATTCCGATTCACTTCGTATTTACACGTTTTCTTTGAATCCAAATATCAGTTGCACCGCGTAAAAGATGTGTAAATATGAAATGTGTCGGTGTAATATTATATTTGATAATCTGGTGTGTCAGCTGTTGTGATTTCTCATGTCTGGCTGCCAGATCTCAGTGGCTCATTTGTTTTTCTTTGTATTTTCCATGTCTCATGTATTCATTTCAATTAAAATCATTGACATTTCATTTTCATTTTCATTTTGTGTTTTTTTGTTTGTTTGTTTGTTTATTCTCACGCTTCATTTGCATTCATTAATGTGTGTTTTTCCATATACAGACACACCTCATGCTCATAATGTTCAGTAAATGGTGAGTAATTATGATTATGATTCCCTTTTATTTACATGTTTATCTTGGATGATTTTGCTTCCTGTATGCAGCAGAGCAGACGTAACGACACAAACTGGTGCTTTAATCTCCCCTTTATTGCTTCTGTTCTTTCGCTTCCTTTTTTTTTACTTTTTAATTTCCCCTTAATCCTTTAATCAAACGTCTTGCAGGAATCCTGTGATTGAAAAGCCCAACGTCCATCTGTTGGAACATAAAGCCCGAATAACCCCAAACACTGTTATCTCTTCAGATCAGAGTGAAATAGATTTCCTGTCTTGACGAGACACCAAAGTAAGTGCCAGAGAAATTCTATATCCTGTATTCATTCTTACGAGAGACGGAATTTGATGCAAAAACAAAACACCCGTTTCTATCAGATCTTATTAGGCTGTTGCACAGAAGCAAACACCAATAAAACCCTGCTTCCACTTGATATTGCATGACAGTGACAGAGATGCTGCTGGGAGGGAGGGAGGGAGGGAGGGAGAAAAAAAAGCTCACTCAGCTTAGGGGATGGAGAGAAAGGCGGCTTTAGGAAGCATAATCAGATTCAAACCCGGAGCACTGAGGACAAATCTAACATTAGTCTTAGCTCAGTTATGTAAATTCTACCATAGACAGACCAGCAAAACAAAACTCAGATGATGCTCCACGTTTAAGGTCAACCGCGGACGTCCTGTTTAAATAACACTTATCAGTATTCGGCCACTGAGTGTTGCCCTTGCGGGGCTCCAGCTTTTTTAGTGGCGTGAGTCACAACCAGAAAGTGGGAAAATGGTGTGTTGTGCAAAAAGGGAGGGAGGCAGAGAGAGAGAGCCTGATGGTCACGTAATAACAAGATAGTTGCTGTCAAATCTCATAATCAATATAAACAACTCCTTCATTTCCCGCTCTCCGCCTCTGTCTCTCTCTGTCTGTCTCTGTCTCATTCTGACTGTCTGTCACTCCATCTGTCTCGCAGCTCTTCACACGGCAAAGAGACACAATGTTCATCGAAGGTTGAGCCCTGCCTCCCAGCGCGCAGACAGGAAATGGCCATATATAGGCTGCAGACCTCTCATAAGCTGCCTTTCTCTCTTCTTCTCCTCTCTCTCTCTCTGAGCAGTTTCCATAGCAACAGTATTTTGTTTCCCTTGGTGGCAGGAAGAGTTCAGAATGGGAAGGACGAGTATAAACAACGGTGCTGTGTGATAAAGGTCGACGAGGGGAGTGAACACTCGTGGCGAGTTGGGATTAGAGAGATAAAAGAGTAGAGGGTCAGTGGGTATTAATGGGTTAAAATTTAAAAAATATATAAAAATTTGATATACTTCAAGCTGAAGTAGCTTGAAAAGATCTCATTTAAGTGGAAAAATTGTTTATTTTGCAGCAGTTTTTTGGGAAGGTGACATTTTCTGCCGCTAGGAACAAATTAGTAAAAAAAATTTAAATCTGATATTGTGAAAAAATAAAAATAACAATGCATCAATACCAATATTTCTGCCAATCATTGACCCATTTTAGGGCCTAATAATAATTATCAAATTCTCCTTTAAATGTATTTAATGGAAAATATTGTAGTTTTTTTGTTATTTTAAATAAAACAGTGGAGTTTCGTAAACATTAAAATCCTTTTAAAGGGTTAAAATTGAACAAAATGTTATTAATATTTGATATGTGCATTTCAAGCTGAAGTAGCTTTAAAAGACTGACTAATTTCAAGTGGTAAAAAATATTAATATGTAATGTTATTACAGCAGTTTTTGGGAAGGTGACATTTTCTGCCACTAGGAACAAATTAGTAAGTTTTTTTTAAAGAACTCTTAAGGGTTAAGTTTGTTTTCTATTTACCAGATGAGCATCAGCACAAAAAAAAAACAACCTTACATAAATCAAATTGTGCCTGACTCACTGCTACACTCATCCGAATGTCTCTTAGATCACAGCAGTGGAGATTATAAAGCAGGTCAGCTCTGTAAATAGTCTTCACATCAAAGGTGTTTACGATCGGTGGCCTTTTCCTCTCTGAGATACAGAGTGAAAGAAACACTGGGAAAACAACCTTGCATTATAGGCTGCACGATTTTAAAAGATGAAATATAGCTTAAAGAAATAAAATGACATATTGTTCCTTGATACAACTACTGAGATTTGATCACTCACCCTCTGGGTTTAACCTTTCAAAACTCACTGGTTAATAATTCACACCTGTCAAGAGTCTGTGCTTTTATTGTAGAAAGAAAATGTGCCCAAAAAAAATGCCTGTGGGATTTATTGGAGTACCGGAAATCTCCCAAATCCCAAAGGTCTTTTACTCTTTGTCTTCAAGGAAAAATAGCAAGGCAGGAGAAGAAAGTCTGAGCAGATAATATGTGAAGAGGAGAAAGACAGATATTTGACATGAAGGAGATAAATGAACAAATACGTTTATAGAATTTGAAAGCTGTTGACAGGAAAGAAGAACACAGGAGGAGAGAGGAAGGGGAGAGGGGTAGAGTCTCATTTACAGTCTGGACTCCATCCTCTCTCTCCATCCACATTGCTTCCATGACAACCAGACGGAGGGTTACAAGGTGGAGGCCGTAATGAGTTTTTGTTTTCAGACGGATGCAGAGGCCACATCTCTGCCGCTCTCTTAAATTCCCCCCTTAATGATCCCCTACTTAGCCGAGTAAATGAAAGGTATAGCATTCATGCGCATTTATTAGCATCACCGACACCCCACATTGTTAAGTATCGTCGTCGTTATGTTCACTCGTGGACTGGAGGTGTAGACGCAGAGAGGAAGTGCATTCTGTGAATGGAGAGGAGTTTGCCGGGATGCAGTTTTCATCCGTCTGTCAAAGGGATGGAGTCTGGTTTATATTCAGCTCAGGAGCTGAGGCGAGCGTGTTCACGTACATCACAACAGAAAGACATGGAGGCAGTTTTCAGGAAGAAATGTGTTGGTTTTGAGGGACAAAAGAAAAAGAAAACCGCATGAATTATGAGATTAAAGTCGTAATTCTGCCTTTTTTCTCAGAATTCTGCCTTTTTTCGATGCTGACTTTAATCTCAGCCTTCTGACTTTTTTCTTAGAATTCTGACTTTTTTCTAAGAACTCTAACTTTTTTCTAAGAACTCTAACTTTAATCTCAAAATTCCGACTTTAATCTCAGAATTCTAACTTTAATCTCAGAATTCTGACTTTTTCTTTAATCTCAGAATTCTGACTTTAATCTCAGAATTATTGTTTAGTTATTACTTTTTTTACATGTGGCCCTCATACTCTTCCGTCCATACTATAATAGACAACACTACTGATTAAAATGACCCTTCCTCTTACCACTCTGCTCTCTGTCTAATCCCCAACCCTCAACTCCTGCAGGACTCCCAGGGTTCCTCTGCCTCTCTGTCTTCTGCCAAAGTTTCCAACTCAGTTGAAGATGGAGACGGACTTGTTACCGAAGGTGAGGAAACTTTACGTTGCAAGCATCAAGCAAAATATCATACATGTCTGAATCAGGCTCATGATATTTAAATCTCACTCATCTCTCTCCCAGTGTCACCGCTCTATGATGACTCTGTGATACGCTGTCACACGACAAATGAAAGTGCTGTTATTATGATAAGTTTTTTGTTTGTTTGGCAAGCTATGAGCCGTTAAACTGAAAATGAAAGAAAACAGGAAGAAATGCCAGGGTTATTAATATAAATGTGACATTTGTTTAGAGAGAAGCCGGGGAACCTTCCAATCACTGCATTGATTTTTGTTTTTTCTTTTCGCATTAGCATTTTGATTTACCACCTGATTCCACATTTTCTTTCCCTCCTTGTCAAAGTGTTTAACCTTTACTGAGCGTGTGACAAAATGCCACCTGTATAATCCCAGCCCCAGTTAAATATTCCCTCTTATAATTTACATATGTATATATTTATGAGCAGTTAGATGTCCCAAATCTGTCTTTTCATTTGATTAACTATGCAGTATATAAGTAAAAATACAGAGCTATCTTTGCTGCGAGGCCACCATGCTTAGTCTTATGCAGGGCCATTCCTAGCTTTGTGGGGGGGCCTATGCAATATGCTGTTTTGGGGGCCCTGAGTTTGCCAAACTATGATGAGAGATTCTTAACCCTTTAGACGCCAGTGTATTACACTTCATGAGAAAAACAGGCTTCAAGGTCCGTTCCCTAAAGGATAAACTTGTTTTTTGAAGAATTTATCCTCTTATACAAACATATTAATGGGTGCCATATAAAACATTCTGCCATAACTGTTTCATACTGGACCTTCTTGTCACTACTGTGTAAACTGTGTCAGTTCTTATCAGTCTCAGCTGCTCAAAATGTCCCTCTTCCTGCTCCCTGCTTGCTGCTTCTTGCTTCCTACAGCTGAGGTTCTGGTGGACGAGGTTCCAGCTGTGCCGCCCTACATATCGGAACGCTACAAGGTGGGACGCACGCTGGGCGACGGCAACTTCGCCGTGGTCAGAGAGTGTGTGGAGCACTCCACGGGGCGGGAGTACGCTCTGAAGATCATCAACAAGGGGAAATGCAGAGGCAAGGTAAACGTGATACTGATGCTAGACTCGCCCCACACTGTGTTTACTTCATTTAAATAATTCATTTAAAGTAACTCTTGAAGAAAATATTTCTTTCATTGAATTTTTTTTTTTTTCCCCAGGAACACATGATCCAGAATGAGGTGGCCATTCTCCGCAGGGTCAAACATCCCAACATCGTGCTGCTCATAGAGGAGGTGGACACTTACAGTGAACTTTATCTGGTCATGGAGCTCGTTAAGGTGCGTGTATATTAAAACGACCTCTTTATTACCTTGAGTATTCTTCATAGGAGCAGGAATGTCAGAGGTTCAATTCTCATAGCAGCCCGTGGCTACACAAGGTACCCAACACCCATTGCTTCCCGGGCATTTACTGTCACTCATGTCATCTGATGAGTGACATAATGAAGAAAATGTCATCATGCACAATTTAAAAAATGCATTTTATTAACGACTATTATCACGACTATTATCACAGAATAATGCAGAAACTTAGACGACATTTTGATTCCATTAACCAGTCTTTTATCATCATACGTTATGAATAATAACTTCATTATGAAATTAGAATGACCTGACAAAAGTATATGATTTTTCTTTAATCTCAGAATTATGACTTTTTCTTTAATCTCAGAATTAGGACTTTAATCTCAGAATTCATGTGGTTTTATTTACTTATTTTTTATAAGCTACTATAATAGACAACATTACTGATTAAAAGACAGATCCCAGTTCGTGAGTGAGTTCTCTTTATCCCCAAAAGACTGTTCTGACAGAATAATGCAGAAACTTAGACGACATTTTGTTTCTATTAACCACTCATTCGTCATCATACGGTATGAATAATGACTTCATTATGAAATTAGAACGACCTGACAAAAGGATATGAAGCTTCTGTGCTCTATCGTCATCGACTGAGCTTCTTTGCCCAGCAGAGATAATGAATACAACCACTGTCTCTACATGACAGTCATCATTATCTCCACTTTCAGAGTGATAGATAGAGCAGAGATACACAACAGGGTCCCAACCGGTCACACGGTGTGGTGTTGGGGATTGAGAAAATCGCTCCGTGGCCCCGGCGGCGCTCGAGTGTGGTGTGAGTCAAGAAATATCTGTGCATAATTCAGGAGGCAGGAATGCGATCCATCTGTTCACGTTGCAGCGTGGAGTACTACAGACTATAGATGAGAGGCAATCTGTGTGGTTTACGCAAAAAGTGGGAGGATCAAGAGGAAGCTGAGGATGAATGAGGTGGGAAGAGTCATGACAGGGGGCTGAGAGATGATGCAAAATGTGGTTTGATGTAATTTCTAAAAAAAGGGAAAGAGTGCATCATACACTCAGAATATAATGTGCACTCTACAAGGAACCCAGTGGATTATGTGCTTATTGCATCGTGACTGTACAAGCCAACATCAGGGATGGGATTTTTGGTCTACAACCACACGGAGGTGTAACGGCCGGCGTGTCTGTATACTTTTGGCCACAAAGGTAGAAGCTAGAGAAGTGCAAATACACTGAGGCTGAGCCGCGGAATTTGACAGCTCTCATATTTAACTAACTCGCTGACAGTGTGTCTGAGCCCGTGCCAGGAAGAGGAAGAGATTCAGCCCTATTTTAAGCTTCTGTTCCACTTTAGTCCACTCAGAGAGGGGGGGGTGGGACACACAGTAATGTGAAGGCAGGTGAGAGAGAGACATAGACAGGGACAGGTAAGAGTAATATGTACGTCATATGATTAAGACTTAATGAGAAATATGAGAAACAAGTGACAAACAATGAAGAGAATTAATTAAAAGCATTACAAAAGGGGGCATATTTAAGACAGCGGGAGGAGATGAGGACACAGTTCATTCCTCCAGCTGCTGAGCAGAAGAAAACCCTTGTCACGGCGTTGACTTGTGAGCCTCAGAACTCACCAGGAAAAAAAATAGAAAAAAGATGAGCAACTGTGAAAACTCACACGTTCCTCCATGTGCCAAGTTCTCCGGCGTGAAAAGCGCCAAAGGAAACTTCTCCATGTATGTGACATTGTTCCTGTGACTTATAAAACCAACCCACCCGTCCATCATTCTGTCCACAGGGGGGCGATCTGTTCGACGCCATCACCTCTGCCAACAGATACACGGAGCGAGACGCCAGCGGAATGCTCTACAATCTGGCCAACGCCATCAAATACCTCCACAGCCTCAACATCGTGCACCGAGACATCAAACCAGAAAACCTGCTGGTGAGATTCGGCATGTGAGACTGTAAACATGGTCATATAACCTGCCTCTTTGTCTGACGTATGCTCCCTTTTTTTTTCTGAATGGATATCACTCACTGTGAACTCAACGAGATGACTCATCTCTGCTGCCCTCACACCTCCTTCCACACACACACACACACACACACTCTCTTCTCTCTGTTCCCTTCTCTCCTGATCCCTGCTGTCGACTGCCTCGCTGTCTGATATACATCCTCATCCTCTTCTTTACCCTGTCTTCAACACCCCCCATTCTTTTCCAATGGTTGCCATGCCACTGATCTAAGATGCAAATGCAGCCTCTTCACTTTATAACAATTCTCTGCATTCCCTTCTGCACTTTCCAGCATCTTCAATAATCATGACATCTTATGGCTCCTTCTCAGTTGTAGTCATCCATCCATTTTCTACTGCTTTATCCTCTACAGGAGGGTCACCCTCAACCAACCAATGCTGTCACACCTTCATTCAATTGAACTAATCCCCATATTGTATGTTTTTGGTCTGTGGGAGGAAGCCGGAGAGAACATGCAAACTCCATGCAGAAAAACCCTTGTTCCGACCGGGTCTCAAACCCCCGGGGTCTTCTTCTGCGAAGGCAAGAGTGCTAACCACTACGCCAACCGTGTGGCGCATGTAAATAATTACTTTAAACTTTGACTTTAAAGTCAATTTTTAAACCTTATTAGTCAATTTTCTTTGGTCCGTGGGTCACACCATCAAGCCATGGTGGAACAGTGGCTAGTAGTAGTTAGCACTGTTGCCTCACAGCAAGAAGGTGCTGGGTTAGATTCCCAGTCTGGGACCTTCACCCTCCATCTGACCTCGAAATTTCATTGTGCAATTTCACTTGTATAATGACAATAAATATGATTTCCTTTCCTTACATGACATTAGAGTTTCACTAGTGCCGGCAAGAGTATATACAGTATAAAGCTACACGCATGTGATGCCCTGTCACATGCATGTAGTGACCTGACCTGTTAATATAATAAAAAATGTCTAGGTTAAAGTCTGTGAAGCAGTTGTAAGGCTTGTTGTAAGAAGTGTGCTGGCCGCCTTCATTCAAAAGACACAGTGTTAGATTTGAAAATGCTCCCATTGCCAAATGTTTAGTGTGTGTGTGAGTGTGAGAGTGTGTGTGTGTGCACCACGGTGACACATTTGCCTCGAGAAGCTGGTCTCTGAACAGATTGACAATTTATTGCATGTCTCTCACTTTTTTTTCCCCCCGTCTTCCTTCACGATGCAAAAAAACTATACTTACATTTCAAAGAAATGTGTCAACCTGGGGATTTTGAAAATAAATTCCTGAGACGACATCAATCCAGCCCAGAAATTGTTTTTTTTTTTTAAACCACGAGTGCTTATCCAGTGAGCGGCATTTGTCATAGTTATTGTATTATTTATTTTCCTGTGCTCTCAGGTGTACGAGCACGCAGACGGCAGCAAAAGCCTGAAGCTGGGAGACTTTGGTTTGGCAACTGTGGTGGACGGACCTCTTTACACTGTCTGTGGAACCCCGACATATGTAGCACCTGAAATCATCGCAGAAACAGGGTAAGAGCATTCATTCGTCTCACGGGTCCCAATGAAGAATTCTTGCTGAGGAATCTTTAAATATTTACGTCCCAGCATTGCAAACCCCTGTCTTTTTCCTCTATCTTCATCACATTTATTTGCTGTATTTGCAGATATGGCCTTAAAGTGGACATCTGGGCAGCTGGAGTCATCACATACATCCTGCTGTGTGGTTTCCCTCCCTTTCGAGGGTAAGCGTGCAGCAAAAGTTACCTCATCAAGTGAAATTTGAGAGTTTTTCACTTTTTAATCCCATGAATGCGACTTTTTTTCCTTGCAGGAGCAGTGACGACCAGGAGGTGCTTTTTGATCAGATACTCATGGGACAGCTGGAATTTCCTCTCCCGTACTGGGACAATGTGTCAGAAACTGCCAAGGTAAAGGTCCATATTGGATGTGGGCATCGACTGTTTGTGTTGCATTATGAATGGAAGGAATTAAAGGTCACCTGTGTTTCCTCGCCGGTGCAGGAGCTGATCCGATCGATGCTGGAAGTGGAGGTGGATCAGAGATACTCCGCCCTCCAGGTGCTCGAGCACCCGTGGGTCACTGTGAGTACAGTGTTCATTCATTGTCCTCCTCTCAGTTCATTCAGTGGCTACATTTTACCTCAAACATCAAAACGTTTTCTCCTCTTTTGCTCGACACAGGACAAGGGTCTTTGCGAGAACGACCATCAGTTGTCTGTAGCAGGGAAGATAAAGAAGCACTTCAACACCAGTCCCAAGGGCAACGACACGACTGCAGGGGTGTCCGTTATTTCTGTGAGTCACCACAAACTAACTAACTAAACTGTCTTCTCCTGTGAACGACCTCTTGTTTAGATTGATTGATTAATTGATTGATTGATTGTGCTGGTTTCTCTTTTGTATCCAGTTGGATGACAGCTTTTCTATGCAGAGATCTGGGTCATTGGATTTCTACCAGCACCCGGCCATGTACTGGATAAGGTATGCCAGGTTTCCATAGAGACACAACTGGGTAGATGGTCAAAAAAAACCACAAAAAAACAGCAAGGGAATCAAAATAGACCAGCATCGATGTCTCCTCTCACCCTGTTGACCCGCTGCTGCTGCTGTGCTGCTTTGACTGCTTCATGTTGTCCCCGCTGTGTGATCCTTGTCCTTGTTTCTTTCAGCACCCGCATCGTTGTTGTCTATTTTCCCCTGTGAATGTGTTCTACAAGTATTGACGTAAATGGATTTGTTTAGGTGCTTTGTGAATGCCGCCTTTTCAAAAAAAAACAACCCTCTTTTGCTTGTCGTGGTGATTGTTGGCGGCGATTTTATTTTGGCTTGATGTGCTCTGATGCTCCCCGCCCCGCTGCTTTCATTACATCAGCTCTCATTGTTGTGTGATTTCATCCACTGATTTACAGGAGGACTTAGAGGTTTGCGGTGTTAAACGTTTAAATCTAGCATTCAAAACAGGTTATAAATGACAAAAGTAAGTCAATAATTGAAATAAAATAGGCTGATATGTGCCTAAATACATTTTAGACTCTTAAAGTAGATGCTACAAAATAAAAGAAAGCAAGGGAAGTGACTCTCACTCAGTGATGTTATCTTTTTGGAGGTTCTCTGTCATGAGATACTGTGATGTTACATTCCCTTTTATTTTAAGAAATGTTTAGGTAAAATCTTCTACACTTATTTCCACACTGTGTGTGTCTGAGCAGAATGCAAACACATCTCTCTGCAGACACACACAGACCGTCACACACCTGCATCCCACATTTGACTGTCCTACCTGGGGTATTTTAGTTTTACACACTGTTGATGACATTTTTTGATCACGCAGACCTCGTTCTTAATGATCCTTGCAATGACCAGAGGTGGAAAGAGTTACTGAAACATTCTACTCAAGTAAAAGTGCCACTGTTTTGGCCTAAAAATTTACTTTTTGCACAAAGTTCGTGCAAAAAGGGCAAGGGGACACAAATCTCACATGATTTTTTCTTTTAATTAAAGGCAAACCTTTACAAATTAAAAGTGCTGATAAAATAAAATATGTATAATGTATCAGTCAAAATAGGTCAAAGGTCACAAATGCTTGACTTTCTCCCTAATTGGCAACACAAACATTTTTTACTCAGTATTGGATGTGATTTAGAACGTAGCGAAGTACTGTACTTCCAAAAAACATTCTTAAGTTAAAGTAAAATTACAAATTTTAAAAAGTACACATAAAACCAACTCGATTACAATAAGTATGTAAGTATGAGTAAGTATAAGTATAAGTATAAGTATAAGTATGAGTAAATGTAATTCATTACTTTCCACCTCTGGCAATGACAGCTTTATTTCAGATCATATAAACCACCTACATTTACTAATTCATCTGGTATTAATCCCTCCTTCACTGTCCAGTGAAATAACAGTGTATACTGTAACACACACATGCGGGCAACATAAGGCCCCGGGGCCAGATGTGGCCCGCAAACCAGCTTTATCTGGCCCGGCCACGCCCTCCGCATGGGTTACCTCAAGTTACCTTGGAATGTTGCCAATGTTACATCGTCAAGAGTGGACATTAAAATATTCTTTCACAAAAATTGCTCAGGACCTTAGTCACATGAAAGCACACGCATCAGTGAGGTTACATGTCACATTTTGTTTATATTTTTATTGCATGTTTACTTACAATGTTACACATGTTGATTGTTAATATAGGTAATACTAGATTATTGTTTCCTTACTTCGTTAATTACAGTTTTGCCCACACTGTCTTATCTCCCGTGCTCTCCTTGTCTCCTTTCCTCACTCAGGCCACCGCTCTTGATAAGGAGGGGCAGGTTCTCAGACGAGGACGCCACCCGCATGTGAAGCCGCTGCCTTTGACGACGACGACGCAGCCAACGACACCAATAACAACAACAACAACATCGACGACAAAAACACAACGGGCGGAGCCTCCCAGTTGCCTGTCCGTGGCCCCTCCTCCCTCTCTGACACTTGCTCTGACCCTTCCCTGAACTCCAGCCTCCCATCCGACCCTGATGACATCTCCATCAGCTCACCCAGCACCGTCGACTCCCCCAGCTCACCTTTCTAGAGACCACATGGAGAGGAGGAGGAGGAGGAGGAGGAGAAAAAAATCCTTATCTTGCTACTCCTTATATGAAGGAGGAGGAAGAAGAGGAGGTGTACACTACGGCTGGTAGTGAATACTATAAAACTATAAAGAGGGGGGAAACAGAAATAATTTTTTTTATCTTTCCTGAATCTGTCTTTTCCAAACTTAGAGGAGAGATGGATCAAAAGGAGGTAGACACAAGAAATCAATGACTTGAGTGGCAACAAGACAACAGGGATCATGAGGAAGAGGGAAAGGGCAGAGTGATGTGAAAGACTTTTTCTTTGATTTATTCTTAATGCTCTCTCTTGTCTGAGCACATGTTACCGGGCTCAAGGAGCGAGAAAGGGGGCGACAGCGTTATTGTTCACCCTTCAGTGATGATCTGGGCTCGACATGGAAACTTCCTTATGGCAGAGCGGCTCTCAGAGGCAATATGAGAATATGGACCAATGTTCATGTTTTATTGAACTTTATTTCATTATTCATTCTTAATTGATTTAATTTATTATTATTATTAGTAATATTTTTATGACTATGTGTTTTTCCTTTTTCATAAAGGCTTGTGGACTGAAATAATAATTTGTAGAGCTGAGATTTAGCGACTTTAGGCGTGGTGAAATGTTGAAAATACATAGAGAAAAGGACTTTTTTTGACAAACGTGTTTAAATGAGAGGAACAGATCAGAGGAATACACACGTGTGCTAAAATTCTGTGCCAAACACCGTATACTGGCGTTGCCTTCCTGTAACATTGGACTGCGTTATTACAGTTTACATTTTACAGACTGCTATTGAGACCGAAACGGTGCATTAGATTTGCTCCTCGTCACTGGGTTCTGTGCTTCATATGTCATGAAACATAAAATTCAGAAGAATCTGGGGGGTGCTTGTGTAGCAAACTCGACATGTCAACTTCTTTCCCTGAGCGCACACGTTTTCTCCGTCATCGTCCCGTATCGACATCATACTGAATTCTGTTATTTTGTAATACACATACAAAGCCTTGTTTACATTTCTTTTTTCTCAACACAAAAGGGATAAATTCATCGACCCTGTTCCAGCAGCAGATGGGGGTGTTATCGTTGAAACCCAGGTGTATCATTCGTATGGCTTCGGTTACGTGTTTTTTTAGGGTAGTAAATGTATGTAACGTTGAATTAAGAGATTACGAGGAACCGCTTATTTGCACAAAATGCTGCAGCTGTTAGGCTGCAGTCAGACAAGGAAGTCGACGTGAAACCCGGACAACCAGCAGCACTCTTGGATTAGCAGCAGTATGGTTTAAAAAAAATAAAGAAGAAGAAGAAAAAGGATTTATTTCAGCTCTGTGAAACCTCATTCATGGCTTCATTTATTTGGATGAGAGCATGACAGACATACAGTAGCTTATTCTTATAAAAAACAAAATGAGGTATTGTTTATATGTTATGTAAAAAAAACAACAACAATTTTCTTTATTTTGATAGTTTCCAATACAGTGTATTTCTTACTAGTAGTATGAGAACTATATTGTGTGTCAGCAACAACAAATAACAAAAAAAGAAAGAAAATAAAGAAAATAAACAAAAGCAGACCATTAGGTTGAAATAAAACGAACTGAGTTGAAGAAAAAAACATTTTAACCTGATGCTGTTCTGCTTAGATGAATCTCCACAGGTGACATCTTCATTTTTAGCTTCTTGCCACACTGGGAATGATTTCCCCTCTGCAGAAGCAACAACAAGTGAAGGGATTTCCACGAACTGAGACATGAGATGAAAGAGAAGAGAAGTCAGGGGGTGTGAGAGAAATACATTTTGGCTTCGCAGACGACCTCCTCTGCAGTTGTCACATGTGTTACGTGTAATTTTTCTGTATTTATGCCCAGCATCATCATCATCATCATCATCCCGCAACCACATTGGCACATGTGGTTTACCAAAGTGCTCCCACAGCTGCACCACGATGTTACAATCTGTTGCAATACCAATACCTGTACCTCTGTTCAACAATTGTCTATCAATAAAAATAATAATGATGATTAAAATATGTTTCAAAAACACATGGTTGGTGTTTGTGTGTAGAGCTTTAACATAGATTCCCTGTGGCAATAGACACCGAGAATACTGCAATCTGTGAGTGTGCTACATGCTGTTTAATTGTAGGTTTGTTTTTAAGGTTTTTATTTGCTCCCATCATTAAATGTTACTCCTAAACTACTTGACTAAAGGGACTATTGTTATATTATATATATCCTCTGTACTTGGGTGGGCTGATAGAGTATAACAACATTTCACTGCCTGATTTCTTCATGATAATTTGCTTTTGGCTTTCCAATGGTCAAGGGCAACAGTTATCAGAGAGGACGGCGTTTAATATTTGATTTGCAGTATGTGTATATAAATATGAAAAGGCTCCATGTCAGGCTATGTAGTGGGGTAGTTTGGAAGCCACATGGTATGAGGTTAAAGAATTGATTATAAAATGCTAGTGCAATATTTTTTTATGTCAGCTTTCATCTTGTATTTTGCAGAGAAAACTTGAGGAAAATTAACACATTTGGTGAGGGTGGAAAAGACAAGGTCATTATATTGTTAACGAAACTTAAAATCAACTTGGTTGTATTTGTAAGAGCGATAGATAGATAGATAGATAGATAGATAGACAATTTGCCAAATTATTTGAAACGAAATCTGATTTACTAAGTATTTAACTATTAATATTTGACCAATAATAAGACTGATTACTTGAGATCCTTAATTCATTTCAATGTTGTGCTACATTCTACAAATACGAGTCATCAAACCCCAAAAAGTTTGGGAGGCTCTGCTCTCTTGTTCCAGTGTAGTGTCCACATTTGAACACTAGGGGTCAGTGTATGCGTGTAAGTGCCTGAAACCAAAGCAGCGAAGAAGAAAGGCTTCCCAGCGTTAGCATGATCTATCCAGTCAAAATCTGACAATACGGCAGGCGGTTTTTTTTACATTTAGCCTACAATTATTGCGTGTTTGATGACAGTTACGAGCGTAATAGGGTCATATTTTTACTACCATGGAAAAGCGAGTGAAGACGTGTCCAAATATTGCTAAATTAGCCTAAGTTAATTTAACTTGCCAAGCAATGCTATTTAGCTAACTCGCTAGCTTGCCGCTGTTTACTATTTGTGTCCACCGCCGCAGCCATGAGCGAAGATGACTGTCCACCATCGACAAATAAAGACAAAGACTCCACTCTCCTGTTCACCAAAGACGGACAGCGCTACTACGTGAGTAAGAGCGGGGTGGTGGACAGCAGGAACGTGATAACGCCGCACGAACCGGACAACAACGTCTCCTCTTACGAGATGGACGATCCGGACGAGGAAAGCGACGTGCTGGACACTTCGGATCCCAGGGACAGCGCCGCCAGTCCGGAGGAGCCCAACGACGAGGAGACCACCGAGGGCGACAACGCCCCCAAACAGTGCACTTATGAGGGATGCACGGTGACCACGACGCAGGTGGCCAAGCAGAGGAAGCCGTGGATGTGCAAGAAACACCGCAACAAGATGTACAAAGACAAGTACAAGAAGAAGAAGAGTGACCAGGCCATGTCCAGTGGGAAACTTGACGTAAGATTGAGCTGCTTTTTTTAATCAAAAATGTTTAGTTTTATCTGTGTTAAATTCATATATTAGACTGTTTGTAGGGCTGCAACCAGAAATTAATTTCATTATCAATGGTTTTCTCGAAATATCGATTAGTTGTTTCATTCATGAAGTGTCAATCATTGTTTACCAATCCTCAAAATAATGTCCTTTAATGCTTTATTTTGTTCAGAATCCATAAGTATTCACTTTACTGTGATAGTAAAGCGAGGAATTGCTGTTTTGCCAGCAGGTGATGCTATAGCCTTGATTACTCTTCATGTGCTGATGTTCTCTGAATTTCATTATGTCCTCACACTACTGTGTTAGTGCTCTGGCCTGAATTACTTTTGTGTGCACCAATACATGGCTGATGAAGCCAATTCTTTTATTAAAGACTTGACTTGTGACTAGAATCACAATCAGTACACCCTCTGTTTTGTCTCATGTTTGTCGTAAACAGGAAAACTCAGAGGAGCGGCCTGTATCTGTGAACAAACAGCGCCTTAGTGCCATGGGGGACCGACCTGCCAGACCCTCGCTGATAGAGCAGGTCCTTAACCAGAAGAGACTGGTAAGTCACAGCAAGGTGCCTAATGCAAGTGCACAAGGGTGACAAATAACACAAATTCAAGGAAAAATTAGTGTAAAGCATCTTCGGAGGGGGACACCACAAGCCTCCTGGCCAGTTCTGTTGCTTTTCATGCTATTACGCCATCATCAATCATGTCCTGTATATCACTGGACACAGTTATGCCAGGAAAACATATTCTCTTTGAAAGACAGATTCATTTATTTATTAAGTTTTCCCTTTAATGTGTCACCTATGTGTGTCTTTCTCCTGTACCACGGTCAAACAATAACATGCATTTGCTAAGAATCTCAAGTGAAAGATTGTGTGTGTCCTACTCTGTTCTATTCTAATTTAACTCTTATTGTTGCTAATGTTACTGCTATCTTTTGTGCTGTTGTGTCGATATGAATTTCCCCCATGACGGATAATAAAATAACACTGACGTCTGGATCTGTGTGTCCCCCTCAAGTCACTGCTCAGAAGTCCGGAGGTGATCAGTTTCCTGCAGCAGCAGCAGGAGCTCCTGGCCACACAGAGCCGCAGCCAAGCACAGGGGCAGTTCCACGGTTGCTGACGTCGGCTGGTAAATGTAACCACTGGTGTTTGGGGGTGTGTAAATAGATTAAAAAAGGCTAAAAACATGCACTATAAAGAATCTCTGCAGTCAGCCATCACAGGCTAAAAGCCCAACATGAGATTTCTCCTCTTTTTTTTTATTTTTGTGTTTTACTGTATTTTGTCTTAACTGTTTTGGCTGAAAGAATTATTACCCTTCTTCTCTCTATTTTGTTTTCCTTTGAACATCAATTGTTGTTACATGTGACAATCAGTTTGTGTAATGCATGTGTGTGTGTGTGTTGCCTCTATCAAGTCTCCCAGGACATGTTGAACATTTGAATCATCATGAAACTGAAGCAGAAACACAAGCGATGTTTGATGGAACGTACACTGTTCAGGTTTGCACTGTTTGTCCCCGTGTTGAAAAAGACACGGTGAGGTCATGGACTGTTTGTTTGTTTTTCGCCTGAAGTGTAAGTAACCCTTGCTGTGAAGATTAAATGAAAAATAATGATGTCAGCATTGAGAAATGTTGTTTTATTACCTCCACAATGGATGTTTTGTTTTTACCTGGTGTTGTTTTCATAGCAGGATTATGGAAGAACACATTTGCCGTGAAACTCTGCAGAGGAATGATGTATGGGACCGTGGAAGAACCCATTAAATTTTGGTGCATGGGGTGGGGTCCAGGAGCTTGAGTGAATTTAAGGAGACTGTCGGGTTTTGGCCGAGGTATGTGGATGATATAAACTTAAACATTAAAGAAAAAAACACTTTAATGGAATGAAGAAAAAAAGCAACTAGTACATTCAGTAAAACATCAGGAAATGCATACAACAGCAATAACATTCATAATACACAATCTTGAGTACCTACATATCCCAAATTCTTCATGTCTTGGAGTGGAGTGAACACAGGGAGAAGTTAAATGTTCTTATACTGAAATTAAAGAACATTGATTTGTAAATAACGTAAATCAATTTCAGTTCTGCTGCACGATATGATGAAGCCGTAACTGATATCCCCCCCTTATTTAGTGTGAGATGTCAAGAGGAGGACAGTAGGGACTGAAAACCCGGACATAGAAGAGCGTACAGAATCTACGACTACCTGTGTTGAGGACCAGGAGTACACACTTTCGAAAAGTGTGCAAGTGTTTTCGTGTTAGGACACCGAGGAAATGGGATTGTGTGGGGAGCCCATCTGTGTGAGGACCTTGTCGAGCCACTGCAGGGGCCCGTGCAGATGCACCTCGATCCAGCAGGGGGTGCTGGTTACGTCTTGACGATGGTATTCGGCGCCCCAGCCCTGAGGAGAAGATGCAAGCGTGAATCTCAGCTGTGCAAGGTGGCAATTCTTTTTAAACCAAAAGTTCCAAGTAGAAATGGGGGTTAAAAAAAAAGGATAATTATCACTACATTCACAACATTTCCAGCTCTACATGGCGTCGTCACACCAGTGGGCTCCATCCGTACCTTGACGAAGCTCATCCGAATGGTGCACATCTTCGTGAGCTCGTAGACGACCTCGAAGCCGTGATTGACAGACTGCGCGAGGAGCTGCGCAAACAGCTGGTTGTTGAAGATCTTCAGGCTGCAGCCGCTGGGGATCTTACACACGGTGGTGGGGTGGAAGCCGTGTTGGAAGTTACAGTTGCGGCTCTGGACGAAGATGCTGCTGTCGCTCAGACACTCGGCGTACACCTCGCCGCCTACGTAGTACAGGTGTAAACCTGAAAGAAAACCAAATATACTTAAGTGAGAGGGACCAACTTGAATGTCTAAACTTCACAAAAACACCCTTCTGTGAGCACAGAAACAAAAAGTAGCCAGTAAAACAAATACAGCAAGAGCTAAATTCACTTCATCGTACACAAACGGAAATAGTTGCATTTTTCTCATATTCTACCAGAGGGAAAAACACACACAAGGCCATCTTTATACTTGAAAAGAATGAACATCATTAGTGTCTGTGAATCGGAGACAAATAACCCTCAACGCTTCGTGTCACCCCTATCATTTTAAAACCACACTGGACAGATTTGTGGAACCCACAGATTCCTGATACGGGTCCAAAAACAGCAACTCTGACACCACAAGAAGAAAAAAACAAAAAAAAACTACATGTGGCCTGAAGGATTCAGCACAAAAAGATAGAAATGTTTGTGTGTTTGAAAGGCAAGTGAGACAAATCTATGACCTGACGTGTGTTGGCTACAGTTCGTCAAGAAATGAGTTCTCCGATGTGAATTACCTGCACGGGTCGTCCAGCCTACCTTTGCCTATGTGCCTGCGTGTGTGTTCGATGGTCGAGTTGCGGTTGACGTTGGACAGCAGGCCGAGGCAGAAGCGGTTCTTGTTGTTGGACGGGTCCGTGAAGCCGTCCACCAGGACGCTGCGCGATGACGCGTGGAAGGTCTCGCCCACGCGGTTGTTGAGCTCGTAGTACGCGATGGAACACCAGTACTCCGGCTCCTCGTAGCACACGGGCCGTAAATCTGGAAACGGGGAAGGATGGCGGAATTGGAGGTGGCCAGTGTGCGATATTCAATTTCACATACTTTACCACATTGCCATAAAAATCCCATAAATCTGTCACAAGGCATCCTGCCATTGATTTGCAACACAATCTCCAGTAGCTAATACAAGCAGAGCTACTGTATCGAGGAATCAATGCCTTGGTATGAATCTATTCACACATTTTTATATTACGTTACAACATATTACGTTTTCTATCTGTGTGTTTGTTACCTGTGTGTGGGGCGGAAAACATAAGTTTAGTGGTTGCTGTGGAGTTGTTGGGCTTCACATCCTCTGGAGGGCTCGTCTCCATCATGCTGTACGGAGGTGGAGGAGTCTCTGCTGGAAAAGCATGACAACAAAGGGGTAAAAAAAAAGAGGATTGAGAAAACAGCTCTTGATGCAATAGACAGTGAAGGTGGACGTGCACAAACGAGAGCGAAGATGAAAATATTGAGCAAGATCTTTCAACATGTCCTTTGATACTTGGGGACAATGGTGCAGGTCGAAAAGTATTTTGTTGACTCTGAAATAAACTCTGAACCTCCATCGTCCAGATGATACTCGCGTCTATCTCTACTTGGGACTTCTGCTGCTTAATATGCAAATAAGCAGCAGAGATTGCTGTTCTCGTGCTGTGTCCGCACCGGACGCAACGCAAATTTATCACAACTTTGCATACAAGTCAATGCACAGATTTTCTTTCCCGTTAATTCCAACTTTATTTGAACAGGCTGTAAAAAACCTTAACTTCTCAAATGAACACTGGATTTTTTTGTGTGTGGACACGCTGTACGACACTTGTCTTGTGGCGTTTCAGTAACACAACATGCCGAGATTCACCGTTTCCTAACATTTGTGAGCTCTGTATTTCTTCTCTGCAGACGTTTCCACAGCAGAGAGAGCAACAATGCTTTGGTTGATGGTGAAAAGAAATGCTTTTATTTAAAAATGGACAGTAACACTTACAAAGTGTCAAGTTTTCTTGTCAGGATCCCTACCTGTGATGTGATACGGACTGCCAGGTTCTGTCGAGCTGTTGGGGGAGCTGGGGTAACTCTGTGAGGCGGGAGACTGGGCGAGCGAGGACGAGGTGGTGGTGGAGGAGGAGAAGGTGGAGCAGGGCAGCGGAGGAAAGGAGTCCGGGTAAGTGGCATTCTGGGGCATCAGAGGCTCGTTGTGCAAAGAGGCGTTCCTGAACTTTGCCAGTAAACTGTGCTGAGGGTTAAACTCGCTGTGGCGTGGGACCAGAACCGGTGGCAGCACTGAGAGGAGAAAAAGAATGTTATAAAAGCTCATATTACTGCCAATCCTTTTGGCAAAGGAACACTGTATTGGATCAGACGTTCTGCTTTCTATTTGAGAATCCATAAAAGCTTTACAGACAAAAATTAAACTTATTACCCTTTTCTGAAGCAACAAAAACAAATTCAGAGGATATTCTTTGGCATATCTATCTATAAATGCAAGGAACTAAGCGCTCGGTGGCGTTTGGATCAGAAATGCATGATATTGAACAGTTGCCGCACTAGAACAGGACATACCAGGTGTCTCCACGCGCCTGTAGTGGTACGGGTTGACGCAGATGTCCTTCTGCTTGGAGCCGAAGGGGAACTCGCAGCACTCCAGGGCTTTGAGCTCGTGGTGGGACTGCAGGTCGGGCCAGCGCCAGACTCTGCAGTAGATGACGTGGGGCAAACCCTTTCTGTGTGACACCTGCAGCCTCCCGTCCAGTGACCGAGGAATCGTAACGCACTTGCCTGAAGGATGAAAAGGTTTTTATTTTTCTTGTGGAGTACAGAGGAGTCACAAGAGGACAAGGGATTTGATTTAAAATCAGGCCCTGCAACGTGACCAAAAACAAAAAGTGGTCAGAACGTTTTGTCGCTGATAACAGCTGCCACTCCTCTGCTTCCTCCTTCACACTAAGTTAAGATTCCTGCAGATGACACAACAAGGAGAAAGCTGTGTGTTTGTCAGGGAGCAGAGACGTCAAAGTTTTGCTTTCCTAAACCACTAAGAATTCATTTTCATCACTTCATCATCACTATATCACAACAAGAAAAGACATAAAAAAACACAGAATGGCGATCTTAGTTAGTGAGGCCTTGATTACAATACTCCCAGCACTGAGCACTTTATATATATACTGTTGCGTCTTTTTGGGCACGAGCTGAATGTGGATCACGTGGAGATTCTACCTCTAGATGTGTGGTTTGCTTTCAAACTACATAGAATTTATGTGCATAACAAAACACATGGTAAATGGCCCTCGGCTGACTAGACCATACAGTGCCTCACACCAGTCAGTTTGACCTGAGTCCACCACAAACCGGATTTTCCATCTTAAAGGTCCAGTGTGTAAGAATCTAGTAATATCTAATGGTGAGACTGCAGATTGTAACACACCTCCGCTCAACCCCTCCCCTTTTATCATGTGTCGTTGGATGTTGTTCCACTAACATTTGTGTAGTAAGCCTTTAGGCATTTCTACACTGTATAGCACCGTCTCTCCTCTCGTCTCTACACAGTTTGTTTGGTTTTCCATTACTATAGTCAACGCAGCACGGCTGCATGTAACCGCCGCGACTTAGTGACTTGTAAAGCAGTTGTTTTCGGTGTAACTGAATCATTAGAATCAGTTAAAGATTTGTTCAGTACTTCCTGCATGACCTAAAGCACAGACTCCGTCTGACACAGTCACTGGACTGATATACACCGAACTCCTCTGTTAAACGATGAGATTTTACACATTTCCTTTGCTAAATGTTGGCAATGAACCCATGTTTTCAAGTCTTTTTAGCCGTTCTACAGTTCGGCATCGTTCGGCTTGATTCTTGTGCACTCTGACCAATAAAGCATCAGCTCAACACACTTGGCACCCTCGCCTTAGCAGGTACTAAAAAAAAAAAATGCCAGGAACCAGGTACTATCGCTGACAGAAAAGCAAAATAGGTCTAAAGTACCTCTAAAAGTCTTATACTAAGGCTACAGACAATTATACAAAATATTCAAGGTCCTAGTATTTAGTAAATCAAGGTCAGGTTCATTGCTTTAGTTCCTATATCCACTTCATAGGTGTTACTCACTGGGCTGTCCCGGGCAGCTGAGCGCCCTCTCCAGCTCCTCCATTGCCCCCTTCTTCTTCTTCAGCTTCTTCACCAGAGAGTCCACGGCCTTCTCCGCCCACTTCTCCTCTTCATCACCTTGCTTCCAGCCCAACAGGCGCTTCACGGCCGGGCTCGTGAAAG
Source organism: Solea senegalensis (assembly GCF_019176455.1). NCBI lineage: Eukaryota > Metazoa > Chordata > Actinopteri > Pleuronectiformes > Soleidae > Solea > Solea senegalensis. The sequence continues at coordinate 18,949,956 of NC_058033.1, forward strand.
AGAACAGCGACGTGATGGAGTTGGAGGAGTTCATATTGAGATGAGTCGACGTGGGTCCAAATAACAGGAGTGAGAACTCAAACACGTGGCCAGGACGGTGAAGAAGAAGAACGAGGTAAGGTTTTTACAGAGGTAGCAGGGTAAAAAAAAAAAAGTCTGTGTAAACGGAGCCCTTTTTTTGGAATTCCGTTGTTACTTCCGAGCAGTGCTGGTGGAGGAGCTGGACTCCCGCCCAAACCCTAAATCTCCACTCTGCGTTGGCACAGAAGCAATCGTGTAGCTCTGGATTTGAAGTCTCCTGTAAAGGGGAGGTGACTCCTTGCACGACCACAAGTCCAGGTTTCCAGTTTCAATCACCTGGCAAGAGATGTGACAGAGTATTAACTTGCTAATTTACTTAAAAAAGTGAAGATGGAGTTCAGGGGTCAGGTAGAAAAGAGATTGGGGGTTTACTGTTGTGATTACTTGGGAGTGGGTTTTCCATGATAAGGAGGCACTGTTACAGAGAGACACCCCACATACTGAACAACAAGGTTATTATTCTGCGATGTGAATATGAAACATGCACCCAAAAAAAAAAGGTAGAAAAACAGCCCAAGCTCATTTCTAGATTCACCAACAATGAGGAATGTCCTTTCTTTCTGGCCTCTGTTTCTATGATCATGCCACTGACGCCCAGGAGCCATACTGTCTGGCCAGAACACATCACAGGACAGGAGGGGGAGACAGGCAGAGAGAGAGAGGGAGGGAGGGAGACAGACAGACACACAGAGACTCAAAGAAGGGAGGGAGGGAGGGAGGGAGAAAGAGAGAGATCCCTGTTTTTGTGTTTGTCTTTCTGTCTGCCATAAAAAAAACTAGTGAACATCACACAAACGTAAGATGGTGTGAAAATGTGAGGACTAAACCATGATCAGAATGTCCTCACAGTGAAGTATGTCTCACACGTATCATATTTGACCCATGTGGCACAAAAGCACCTTTATTTTGGCCTGTGCTGTAAATCACTCATCTACAGTTTACTGTTTACTTTATTTAAAAAAAAAGAAAGAAGGTAAAATCCTCTATTTCTCTTTAATTATATGTCACTTACAGTCCACCCAACACGTGTAAATAAGCTGTGATGTGAGCAGGAACACGCGGACAAACACGCGGACAGCTGGGTTTCTTTCTTTCTTTTTTTTTTTACAATGACAGCAAAAGCGCACAAGCTCAGTGCGGCATCAAGTCTTTTGCGGAGCCTGGCGTCTCTCAGTCTGCAGGCTCAGATAGGCTAATTACCTAATGCTTTATCACTACGACACCCGCCCCCTCCTTCCCTTAAAAGTAAACACGCCAGCTTCCTTTAATAAGACTACACCGACGTCTTTTTCTTTTCTTTTTTTGGTGCCGTTGCCAAAAATCCAAACTTGTGCGCCTTTTTCTTTAAAAAAAAAAAAAAATACCATTAACGCCTCACCTTTGCTGTAGGTGAGCGCAGACTTTGTGATTGTTTAATTACGTCACCGTAAACACAGTCAACTTATACGTCAGTGCATTTTTCACGAGTTTAATTCATTTATTTTCAATGTTGTTTGTGCAATTGCGTCAAAACTACATAAAAATAATAAACAATAAACATTATCACTATATTTAATCCCCAATCAATTCTGCAACAGTACCAGCAGAGACATTTTAACATTGTTTTGAAACTTGTACAGGGCTATATATATATATATATATATATATATATATATATATATATATATATATGAGAAATCCACATGTTTATTATATATATGCATATATATATGTATATATATATATATATATCATATATATAAAAGTATGTTATTATTTGCTCACCTGTGTTGTGATAACAAGTGCACCGCAGTCTCCGTCCTGTGCTGTGCCTGAGAAGGTTTCCCTGCCTGTCCTCCTGTGGGTCAGACCAGCCGAAAGGTGTGTGTCGTGCAACGTGTGTGTGTGCGAGTGTGCAAGCATGTGTGTGTGTTGACGTTAAAACGTCAAGGCAGCCTCAGTCACACTAACATCCGGTCGTGGCTTTCAAAATAAAAAAGCGAACTGCGCCGCAAGGAGTCAGCTGAAGATGACGCGAAGTAAATACATTTAATGTAATGTAATGTCCTTTTATTGCTATAGCTATTTACAACAACCCACACGTGACCAAAGTGCTTTACAAAATAAAAGATGATGCGTGTACTTACATACATACATCATTAAAAATACCAATTAGAAACTCACCAGAATAAAAAGTAAACTAAAATAATAAAATGTATGTCACGAAAAAAAACTGCAAGGCTAATGGTTGATTTAAAAAAATAAATAAATTATATTTTATGTTATTATGTGAATAATTTACTGATTTTGTGTGGTAACTAGCTTTAATTCATTAAAGATTGACAATTCTACTAATTGCATGCCATCTTTTTCCGATTTATGTTCCACAAAGTTGGACTGTTGGTACATATTTATCTTTTTATTTCGCTAGTTTTTATTTTGTAGGAAAATTGAGATTAATAATTTGCTAAATGTCATGTATACATGTTAATTTATAGAGTATCAGAATCAGAAATACAGTACACAAGTGTAAAGAGTCTAAGTAGTATAAAAATACCTTTAAAATGTTTTGTTTTTGTTTCGTTTTTTTAATAAAAGCGGATGAACATGTGGGATTGTTTACTGTACCTTCTTGGCCTCTGTTGGTTGCCCTGTGCTGTTTTTAAATAGCACAAACTGTGGACAACAAACATTTATGATTATTGCTTTTAAATGGCCACGAAATTAGATTTGATGAGATTAGACTTTATCCCACATGGATGAAATGAATTTGTTACAGCAGCAAAATGGCAGAAGCAGATAAAAGGAATAAAGTTGGAGTAAAATATGAAAGTTGTAGGATGGAGGACTATCTTATCTTATGTGACAAATAGTGCCAAAATAGAGGTGGCAACAGCGTTACAGTAAGTTTTCATAAACTACTCTTAATTCTACATGCAGCTGTATTCGTGTATTTCTAACCGAACATCCTCTCTTTATTGTGAAATCACAGTGCCATCGTGTTCCGCGTGTTGCTCCGCTCCTCTGCGGACACGTTATTGACGCAGGTCTGCCTGAAGAGCCCGGAGCCTCCACTCCTCCTGCAGCCCCAGCAGAGAGAGCGCCACACAGCCTCGGCGGCGTCAGCTTGGCTGGAACCGCAGCGCCTGCATATGAGATCCCTCCGCCGACGCCGCCGCTCCCCCCCCTCTCCTCATCCCCGGAACTTTCCCAGGATTTTAAGGATTTCGCGGTGAGGTGAGGCTCCTCAGTAGTAGCAGCAGAACCGTGCGCGTGCACACACACACACACACACACACACACACATACCTTTGTGCGCGACACCTGAGTCCGACCTATAGTCCTTCTTGCCACAGTTTGTTCTACTTTAAAACAACAGCACTGGGCTCTAACCAACAGAGACCAGGAAGGTAAACAATCCCACCTGTTCGCACTCTTTTCTATTCTTTCAAACACACTTTTTTCCATTTAATTTTCCTAATATTTACTTATACTTATACTATACTATAACACTTATAGAGATTACAGTGACTAATGTAGCATATGCCAGGGCAGGGATATTAGTTATATTTCTAGGTGCTGGAATACTATAATTACAGTACAATCAATATGTGAAGTTATAGACCTAGCTGTCTGGTTAATATCTCTATTACATACACCTATATATATATATATATACACATATGTGTGTGTGTGTGTGTCTATATATACATATGTACATATATACACACACACAATATTATTACTGAATGACTCTTAGTGGTTTCACTATTTGCTGATGAGACTCCCACTGAGGTATTGCTCATTGCGGATGGATACGATCCTTGTATTGGGGAGTGTGCCGGTGACTGGTCCAGTTAATGACGCAAGCCCGGCTGGCGACAGTGAGTCTACAAGTTTGACATTTTCACAGTTTACAGCAACTGCTGTGGAACGTAACAATACTCCGGAACACGGAGAGAAACCACTCTGGGGATCAGGTCGAAAAACCCTTATGATATTTATATTCCAAACCACCAGGTGGATGATGAGAATGCGCACCACTGGGATATGAATGATGCTGATGCTGATGTGGCCTTTTAATAGGTGATCAAAAGCCAGGGAAGTCTGGAGCACAGAGCCTTTAGAGGAGGGCTAATGTATGCATTCATTTTCATTTTTAATTAATTATATCATGATATGAATTCCCTTCAGTGGCATTGACAGCGTTACCTGCAGAAGTGATCTAAGACCCCTTCACACAGCAGCCATTTGAACGTGTTTTATAGCAGGGAATGCACAGGTGTTACTGATCACAATAAAAATGGCTAAATGGAACCTGGCCATCGTTTATTATTATTATTTACACCTGTGACTTTCTCAGAACTGCCACCGTGCAAAGCGCCCATTTCATATTTGTTAAGGGAAGACCGCTCACTCCCATCAATTATCCATACGTAAAAGTTAAACATTTGCATAAGTCACATCATTCTATAGTGACAGGAAACTAGACATGAGAGACAACAGAGCATCTCCTGTTTGTTTTGTCTGGTCAGAAGAAGGCAGACATTCAGGCAAAGCACAAACAGGATGCTCTTTCCCTGTGGCTCCGGGAGGCCCCAGAGACATCCGCATCACATCACACAAGCTGTAAAAAAAAAGAAAAACCTCAGACAAACAGCTCCTACACGATGAACTTCACATACAGAAACTGCTGGACACTTTCCAGTAACATCCATACGAGGGGAACGAGGCAGGAGGGGAGACGAGTCTGGCAAATGAGAATGCAATCCAGGGTTCCCAGCTCTCTTTCATGTCAAGGAAAACCTAATCTTGTGATAAATCCCCCTCACCCTCTACAAACCCTTGTAATCCTGATCCCAGCTAACTTCATTTCAGGACTTTAGATGTTGAATCAAATTTTGCCCTCAAGTAAAATAAAACCATTGAGACAGATCCTGGAGATTTCTAAAAAACAGTTTAGAGTTGAAGACACATTATCCTGACCAAAGTATTCCCCGTTAAATCTAGTGTTGTAAACAAGACCACATTAACCAAAACTATATACTACACTGTATATCAGTCAGGCTCTGTTCTTACAAATCAACAGTCATTTTTTCTTAAACTATAAAAATAGCAGTGAACTGAAATAGCAAACCACTGGAAATGTATAAATCACAAGTGCACTTTATGTAAAAACTCGGAAGATTTCAGTACTGATACATCTGTGAAGGACCAAAACATAATCTAACAGCCTAACTGCATTGTAGTGCATAGTTTTATTTGTTGAATTTTATATTTATTACCCTATTTCTGCTATTTTTCAGAATTTGCAATAGTAAAATAATCCATCCTGTTTGCCGCTTACACCCGATCAAAGCGGCCCAGTTGACAGGATAATTAATCATAGAATTAGAGGTGCAATAAATCAATCTTCACTCTCAGCCGTTACATCTCCAGCTCGCTCTCCTCCCAAGTGTGGGAGTGGTGCCACGGTGTGTAGTGTTTTTCTTTTTCAATGTCTGATAAAACAAACTTTCAGTCTTTACAGTTTCATCTGACTCTGCATCAAGGTTTTTAACTAATATGAAATGTACTGTAGATCACAGATTATACAGGTTACAATTTTAAACGTGCTTTGCTTCCTGCAACATTGTGTGGTGCTGTCCAACTCCTGGTGGGACCCTCAGGTGTTTTATTTTGTTGCGGCTGCTGCTCATTGACTCTCTAATCCTCCCACAAAGTCAGTGCAAAACATGAGACTATGAGTTTTAGAGTAATCATAAACAATTACATTTCTGTCATAGGCTTAAATGTTTTGTTCGTAAAGACTTTCAAAGCATTACCCATTGACATTCTTTTATTTTGGTTTCAGTCATTCATCAGCCATGTTTCCTCAAAATACAATCCCTTAGAAAATATCAAACAACAACAACACGGTGTTCTCTTCCACCATCATTTCCTACAAGTCTCTGTCACTTACTGACTGGCCACAAAATACACATGAAGTTGACGAATCACTCACACAGGCTTTCTGTAACCCATGGCAACAGAAATGTGCACGTAACAGTGGCTATCACAAGCCAATAGCTGAATAAAAAAAAACAAGGCAGGACCATGAGGACCCCACAACTGTGCCACTACTTTTTTTTTGTTGTTGGTTACAGTACATGATGGACACAGTTGTTTAATCCCACCTCTTTCTTTCAAAGGTTTGATGGTCCTATCACAGGCTGTCTCCAGGATACCAGGACCTGTCTGATTGGCTAGTCGCTCTTCTGTGATGATTCCAGTTTCCAGGCTCCGGTGAGGTAGCGCAGGCGAATGAAAATCAGATCTCGGCCCATCTGCAGCCAGCTCCAAAATGGGACTAGCTTGGATCCTGGCAGAGCAGATGAATATGCACTTAATCCTCAAATTATAATTTTAAGAGACAGACAATGGAAATATACCGTTTTACCTATTAAAAGTGGACAAACCCTGCAATAATGTTATCAGTCAAATATATAGAAAATACATCATGTCAGGAAAAAAAGATATGACAATAAAACCCACAAAGATAAGCAATTACTGTATAAAAGTGTGTTTATTAATGTTAATTAATATTAGAGGTAATAATCAGACTTTCAAACCCACCCCAATAGAGATATTTATAGAACTATAGATATGTGGAACAGTGGTAGGAGGACACACGCCCACATATTCCGTGAAAAACCTACCCTCTATTTCAGTCCAGTTGACCGCCACTTCGGCTATGGGGATTTTAAAACACTGCGCAATAAACAGAAGCTCCACATCAAAAGCCCTGTGAGAAGAAACAAGAACAGTGTAGAGAGGTTTAATTCAGATTCAATCACATTAAAGAAACCGAACAGTTAAATTACAAGTGCTGGGTATGGGAAATATTATTTAACATTATTGTAATTGGCACTGAATCTGGGGAATAGTATTAATTGTATTGTTACATTTCAAACAAACACTGTCCTTCTAGTTGCAATGACCTTTATCAGAAAACAAAAAAGTTCCTACACCAACAGTCTAGAAAAACAAATGCTTTCATTCATGCTCACACCTCCTCTTAGGAGTGTTCTTCCTGTTACCTGAAACACACTGTGTAATAATTGTATGACATTTTCACAGTTTACAGCATTCATTTATATTGTCAGTAAAGCAGATTTAAAACTACCAAAAGTGTGTTGCTGCCAGCATTACAAAGAATATCTGGAAAATCCCTTTCGGATATGGCTGCCATACAGAACGGCTGTCGGCGGCATCAAAACCCTTACCATCGCTCTACATGGAGAGAAGAGAAGGTCTTGATCGCAGCCTCGCGTGTGAAAAGCTTGAAGCCACACTGTGTGTCCTTGATGCCCCTCACACAGAGGAACCACACCAGGAAGTGAAAGCCATACATAAGGAATGTACGAAACGTGGATCTCTACAACAAAGACACAAGAGTGTAAGTAAGTTCACGATTAAACAGACATACAATCTCTCTCAAACAGAAGGGAGACAATTACCTCAGCGACGGAATCTTTTTCCAGGTGAGCTCTTGAACCACAGGCTATTGCCATGTTCTCCTAAATGTGAGCACAAAGATATTCAGACAGGCCTTGAACAATCTAATAATTTAGAAAATTTAAAAAACAAAAGCTCAACATGGCCTCACTGGTTTGGGGTTGACGCTTTGAAGTGCGGCTTCTACTTTGGCAAGGTCAGAAAACTTTGTGGCTCCGTCAGCATCTGCCATCAGGATGACTTTACCTCTGGAACTCAGAGTTCCCTGCAATTGAGACGAAAGAGACGTTAAAAAAGTGCATGTGTGTTTACAACTAATTAAAACACTTAAATATTAGTTTTGTGCTCCAGTCAGAAACAGCATAATTTGACACTGCTCACCATCCGCACAGCACCTCCTTTCCCCTTGTTCTTCACCAGCGTCAGGACCCGTACTTTGTCAGCACCATACTCTCTCGTGTACCGCAAAGCAACCTGGCGGGGTCATCACAACAGTGTTCACTCAAAGCAAAATCCCACCTGCTATCATCTTAAAATGTTAAGTTAAGCACAAGTTTTAAAAAAATATTCATAAAATTATCTGAAAAAGCTGAAAATGATTACCTCTGTTGTTTTGTCTTTGCTGCCATCATCAACCACAATGACCTCATATGTAAAAGATGAGTTTTGTTTCTGCAGTAAGGCAATAGAATGAGTTATTTCACATCAGGCACTTTCTTAGTTGAATACTGCCACCTACTGACCACTTTAAGTATCACTGAACTTGACAAAGCATCATTTTTGTCTTTTCAAAGCATAGATCACTAAAAAAACACTTACTTGTCTGTTTTCTAGGTACTCCATAGCTTCATCCAACATCACAGGCACTGCCATAACACAAAGTCACACACATATGAGTGTCTGCTATGTTCTACTGTAAGTTCTATGCAAATTATTTCAAACTTAACCAATGTGCAATTTGTCAATCGAACAAGAAGTAAACTATAAAGCAATTGTAAAGACATCAATCAACAGCACCCCCCACTCACTTCGGAGCTCCTCATTGTAGGCTGGTATCACCACAGAGAGCTGCCTGGAATAGGGATCGTGCAAACTGGGAAAAAGCTCCTTCTCTCCAGAAGCAGTGAGGAAGTATTTCTCCTTCTCATGGCGTGTCAAGCTCACCATTCCGGCCGTGACGTGTGCTATAACGAGCACCTGAAAAAGGAGAATGACATTTAATTAAATATATAACTTATAAAGTGCAAAAGAAGCCTTTACCCCTAAAGTGTACTATTGTATTACAGAATCCAATCAGGGGTTTCTCTACATTGTGATCTCCACCTCAGTTAATCCTGTTGTTGCATTACCACATTATATTTTAATTAAATAGACAAACCTATGTGGTTTGTTAGCAGAGACAAAGAGAAAAGCTAGCACTAGGGCTGCAACTAATGAATGATTATTGTGATAATCAATTAATGTGTCGATTATTTTCTCAATTCGAGTAATCGTTTGGTACATAAAATGCTGAAAAATGTTGGGCAGTGTTTCCCAAACCTGGAAATTATGATGTGCCCAAATGCCTTGCCGAATGAAATACATTTGTAATTGTTGCACCCCTAGTTAGAATGATAAATGTTTGACATTTAAGGAAAATACATGCATGTAAGTCTCAAACCACAATACTAAACGACGTATTACACAGAAACAGGACACTCGGGTGGAAATCCAGAATAACAGTATCTGGGTAAAAACACTGACATACAATTTGACAAATTCTACTTCACACTGCAAAAACACCAGTTAAAAAAGAAGAAGCTATTAGTTTTCCCATTAACTACTTACCACAATAAAACCTAAAGCTGCTAATGCGACCAAGGCTTGAACTATTTCACAGAGGAAATCCATTTTCCATATGTAACTGTGCAGTCACCTCCCAGAGTGGCTAGCTAAAAGCTAGCTCAATTCAAATTAACTTTAGTTTGTTTTGCTTCGTGTCTCGCGGTCCGTGCTCCAACTTACTGGGGTACACGGTGAAATACAAGATTATGGTTGTTGTTGTTTTTTATGAATAAAGAACCAAATTAAAGCCCTCGACAGTTCCCTCAGTCTGTGTACATGTCAGTGAACTCCAATCACAACTGAACACAACGCGGACAAGGAAGTGATGAGTTTTTTCTCGACACGTCATCAGTGTCGTTTGAGGCAAGAGAGTATCGAGCCCTGCAATAAAACCTACACTGACACCTAGAGGACAGGAGTGAAAACAACCATAAGACGGGTGACGGATTGTGTTTTCAAAACATAACAAGACTCCAACGATGGAACTAACCAGAGGTGGAAAGAGTATATCCTGAAATATCCTAAAAGCACCACTATTTTGATAATTGTTTTTTACTTAAAGTAAAAGTACTGCTCTAGAAATATACTCAAGTTACAGTAAAAAAGTAGCTCTTTAAACCCACTCAATTACAGTGACGTGAGTCAATATCATGTATTACTTTCCACCTCTGGAAGTAATATAATAATAGACTGCCATTGCCTGTTGACTCGTTCTTTATCCCAGGCTGCACCCATACGTTTATATGGAATTTTAAAATGTTTATTTGCTGGATATATTGTTTCTTTGTAAATATTGATTATATGTTATGATATGTTGTTTTTTAAGTTCAAGCCTTAATAACAGTGAAGTTAAATACACAGATTGATAGATTGACTTATTAATTCATATTATTACTTTTATTTGATTACTCAAAAGCAAATTTATTATATTTTGCCTATTATTTATTGCTCATTCATCCCGTGCCTTTGACTACAACAAATGTTGTAACATTCTCCACATCAGATTTTCTGCAACACCATTCTCACTATAGCTTTTTGCCAATAGACTAAACTGTAACAAATACTTTAAAAAAATAAAAAATAAATTTAGGCTTTATTCCATAACTTCAAAGACTGTGTCGGTGTTATTATTTCTGTCATTACACCAACTGCATTTGTACGTGCTCTCAGGTTAAACAGCTTAACGGCTTAAACTGTTTTTTCATGCAACAAACAAAACATGTTGAGTCTTTAATTTGTATTCACAACAAATAAGAACAAGTTATTCAGGTAATATTTTTCAGGTTCTTGAATTTACCCATTTATGAACAGTGTATATGTAATAGATGGTCTGTAACACATTTTAATGTTTAATATTTATTAATATGCATGCAAACAGCTCCTGTAGGTACCTTTCTCAATAATTGTCATTTCATAAACAGTAAAGCAGTTATTAGTTACTGGACATCATTTTAAAACTTACAGCATCTGATTTTATGATACAGTCTCATGCATTATTCATTATATTAATACATGTTTTTATAGTTTGTTTTAAGGGTTAGGGTTTTTGTTTACTGTCGTTGTCAGACAATAATAAAATAATAACAGACATATGATGACATGATCAATGTAATTAATCATGGTTATCATTGGTTATATATAATGCATTAACACCACAGCCAGTGTGCTGCTTTTGTTTGCCATATCAGTCGTTCCGAGGTGTGTCGTGACTTGGTAACACATGACTTCATACTTTAACACACCCTTATAGCACAGTCTATTTTTGACATCCGGGTGAGAATTACATTATCTTTGGACATATTTATGTATTACGCTGTTAGAGTGAACGATTGACGCTAAAGTACAAAAGAAAAGTCTGGAAAAGCACATATTCTCCTCTACACCCTCGATTATTGGAGAACTGTACCTCACATGGTTATAGAAAAGTCCAGATATATCTAGAACTATGGATCTCGCGATAACTCCCCACGAGAAGTCAATAACCACCTTGCCACTGCAGCTTGCTCCCAGCACAGATCACAGACACCGGTCAGCGGTGAGGATTATGTGTACTAGTATCCCGTCTTAAAACGCCGAGGAACAACTGACTATCCCACTGGGCTTTGACATCTTTTCAACGCCATTGCCATACCTCTTACTTAATTTTGTACGCTTTTCTGTATATCACGCGGAATATTGAAGACAGGCGTATCGTAGAAAATGTCAGTGGTGGGATTTGACTTGGGCTTTCAAAGCTGCTATGTAGCTGTAGCCCGAGCAGGAGGGATCGAGACAGTCGCTAATGAGTACAGCGACAGAAGCACACCGTAAGTACATACAATACTGATATTTAATATTTACTGTACGTGTGGTGAGACAGCTACAGAAAGTGATTAACATGGGACCGATGTAGTGCACGTGAATGCTGCTTCACTTACTAGCTACCATTTTGCGCAAGTTGTACCATGTGCCGGCTTATTAATTGAATTTCGGAATAAGTGAATTACTCGAGCAAATATTAGTCTTTCAATGTCGAAAGCCTTCATAAGTTAACATTTATCACTCACACTACCTCGTTGTGTACCCTCCAGCTAGCTATTAAGCGAAACCCAGTTAGTACTGTGCGCGTAAGCAACCGTTGTTTGTTACCCGGCTCTCACAGGCGGACGGTGTTTCCCCTCCCGCATTGCTCAGCTTGTGAAGTCGAAAGCTCCGTCCATCCGGTGTGCGCCGTGTGATAAAGTGAGCGTCCTCGATGACAACTGCAACCAAACGCTTGTTTGGTTTGTGGAACGTTCTAGAAATGAGATTACAGTAGTTTCCCCTGGATGGGTTCACTGACTTCACACACTCTTTATGTTAACATGTATAATTACTTTGTATAAAAGAAAGTTACTATTTATGTGGTTAATATTGTACAAATATATATATATATATCCATTCATCTCATTTGACATACCAAGAGTACAATAGGCTAAACTCTGTACCCATAATAGTTGAGCTTCCTGCAATAAACTGAAAAAGATCATCTAATTAATTGTAATCCTCATCAATTGTATGTTTTTTGGGGGGGGTATTGTACATTTGAAATACATAATTCAGACCTTTATGAATGTTTTTGTATTTTAAATGCACAGGAAAAACAGTGTGTTGAAGGATGATTTCTAAAACAACCATGCAGAGAATTCATTTTATGACTGAATCTAGACTGCTGGATAAAATATGTAACATAAATATGTCTGATCACATTTCTGAGATTTCTCATTTATTTAAAAATTCAGCCAATTACTTCATTTTGCAATAGTTGTGGGCCCACACTTGTGGTGAGGTTTTTCCTCTGAGAGCTGATGTATTGACCAGTCTTAGATGCCACCATCTGCCTGTGTGTGTTGACAGCGACTGTCGCTCTGACATCTGTGTTTGATGGGTCTGACTATAACAGGCACGTGGAGACCACCACAAGCCACTGAGATACTCGGATACTGGACCACATCACTTCACTTTGTTTATCCACAACTTAATGTTGAGAGATTAATTTTAGTGAGACTCTGTGCAGCTACAATTTCATATTTTTCGATATTGCAAAAGGTTTCCTTTGCTGCTGCTTTTGAGCAAAATAAAAACTGAAACTATGATATTTTGCCTTATTCTAAACAAAACTAAATGTTGCTACTGGAGATATTGAAAATGGTATCTTTTGGTTTATGTGGGTTAGCCTTAGAAGTGCTGTGTCATGTGTGGGCATGAAATATAAACCATACAATAAATAAACTGTTAAGGAAATATCTGAGGATTTGGAGTGTATTCAAAAATAGGTTATTGTTTTATAGTTGAACACAGTTTTTTGTCTCCTTCAGGTCATTTGTATCGTTTGGACCAAGAAATCGCTCTATCGGAGCAGCTGCAAAGAGCCAGGTAAAATATTTTTTTCGTGATGATAAAATTGGAATTGTATGAAGGTTAATATCGTGATAGTAACTTTATTTGATTTTGATTTTTCTCCTCTTCTGCCTTGTTGACAATGTCCAGGTGGTGACCAACTGTAAGAACACTGTTCAGGGATTTAAGCGTTTCCATGGGAGGGCATTCACAGACCCATACATCCAGTCAGCCAAGTCTACGGTTGTGTATGACTTGGCACAGATGCCATCTGGATCCACTGGTATAAAGGTAAGACTAAGAATATGAACTGTTACATCTTAGTTAGAGATAGATGCTATGTTTCTGTCATAGTACGGTTTGTTTTGGTACAGTACAGTACAGTCTGGAAACGGTTACGTCCAGGGTCAGGCTTGCGTTTCGAATGATCTGAACTGATTTATCAGCAGTTCTCAATATTGAACTAACCAGTCAAACATGAAAAAGGAACAGTCATAAGAAAGAAATACAGAGAAAGCACAGCAAAACAAAGCAGCTTATTAACGACCATATTGATTTATTGACTGTTACTTCCTGTCCCCCCTCTGATGAAATACAAGTTTAATAACAACAAATGATACACAAACACAAAATCGTCAGATATCACGACAAAATAAAAGGTTTAGTGACTTGACAACAGTGATTAAGATTCTGAGAACAAAATGTATATAAATACATTATACAATACATCAGCCAGGCAGTATTTGTCTACCACTACCCCCCAAACCTTCAAATTAGTTAAATGCTTGCATTAAATATGAACAAGTTAAAAACATTGGTGTTTGGTGCCCTCAGGTAGCTAGTGGAAGATCCAAAACATGCGTTAATATTTTGCAATGATGCCAATGATGATTATATGAATAGTTCTTGGTTTTGACCCTGCAGGTAAACAGCCACACACTGTTACACCTGTATTTCTCTGTTAGCCACATAAACAATTTGCCTCTAATTATCTCTGTACTTCTCTTGAACTTAAGGTGATGTATATGGAGGAGGAGAAAGTATTCAGCATCGAGCAGGTCACTGGCATGCTGCTGACCAAACTGAAGGAGACTGCTGAAAGTGCAATGAAGAAACCAGTTGCTGATTGTGTGATCTCTGTAAGTATTCCCATGGACATCTAACCATTTCACAGCTTCAGAAGAGTGCATTATTTCTGAAAATCTTTTCTTACAAGGGCTTTGAGTAAAATGAAATTTACTAATGAAAGCACCCTCTGAAGTGTATAAATGTATCACTACCTGTCTATGTGGCATGTGCTTGAGGCACTTAACAGATGTCTTGCCTGAAGCTTAATTTCCTCTCTTGCACCTTGTCTGTGAAGAGTGGGAAGTGTGTGTTTCTGGCTGTGCCTGGTGTATGAACAGCATCTGTTATGTAACGTTATGGGTCTCACACAGTGAGGCTTTTATTTTCACTGGGTCTAAATCTGTAGTTTACATCAGCACAAAACATGTTGTTATTATTACTGAGGCCATTATCTAAATATAGCTCTTGGGCCTTTCCACAGGAGAGATGTTTTGTTTTGGCACCGGGAACAAACATGGTAGAGTTACCTAAAGATCTTGTGACGCAGACCGTTTATGCATCATTAGGGTTTAAAGTGATTATTAAGAAAAAAAAGAAGTGATTATTAACATCCAAGAAATGACACATACGATGTAGCACTTGGACACGTGGTGCATTAATGTGTATTGCAGTGGCCACTCTATGTATGAATTTTTTATTATTGTTTGTTCCAGTTAAAACCGCTTTCCAAGACTCTCAGTGTTAATATCCTCACTCGCAGACACTCAATAATACTCGTTAATACAGTTTATTTTCTTCATTTCCAGGTCCCAAGCTATTTTACTGATGTAGAGAGGAGGTCTGTCATGGATGCGGCTCAGATCGCAGGCCTAAACTGTCTACGACTAATGAATGAGACGACTGCAGGTACCTGAATGGGTTTCCTCGTAGTCATTTAAATGTGTATCTAATGTTTATGTTATTTTGTGTTAGGGCTGTCTTCATCTCATGGAACAGTTACACAGATTAAAATAAATCTTTGAGGGAAGGATAATGTTGTTAGCTTCAGTCCAAGTGTGGAATGTCACATTATTTACCAGTAATTGGTTGTGCCAGGCTATAGCAGAAAATCTATATGACATTGTAGAATTTACAGTGCAGTAGATGTCAGATCTAGGGCTACATTTTTTTGTTCTACTACAGTTCGAATAGAGAATACTAACTAATTTGGCTGGTATTGTGGTGAGGAGAAATCTAATCTGTTCTGTTGGTTTGTGGCAGTGGCTCTCGCATATGGCATCTACAAGCAGGACCTGCCAGCCCCAGAAGAGAAGCCCAGGATTGTGGTGTTTGTGGATCTGGGCCACTCTGGTTACCAGGTGTCGGTTTGTGCCTTCAACAAGGGAAAGCTTAAGGTGAGTGATGAATAATTTGTCTCTAATTCGTAAAGCAAAATTGGATCATCATATTTTGAGGACACAGCTCAATGTAGATGTTGGACAGGACCAAAAGGGTAAAAAGTGCTGTGTAACAGTGCTTTGAACAACTTTCAGTCATTGAAACCAGGAATGTGAAACATTATATTACAAGAAGTGTTATTTCTAATTACTAATGTATTTCACCCATATACTGTGTGAGGTCTGCCTAGCAACAAACCCTAGTCCCAAAACATTGTCACTTAAAAACACAGACTTGATTAGACCAGCTGCTGCCTCAGTTCAACGAGTGAGAATGTGACGCTTTGTCTTTGACTTAAATATAAATATCAGTTCTTTTATCTTGATACCTAATGTAGCTGGATGGCTCGATACTACTTATATATACCATTTATGTTGAGTATCGTATTGGCTCATCTCTACTTTTATATGAGAACATATCCCCACTTTTATTTTATTTGCCTTTTTATTAATTTTAATGCTTTTACAATCTTTTTTTATCATCTTACATCGCTGGGATTGGTTTTATTGTTATATGTCAAGTTGGGTTTTATTTTGCTGCCCCATTTTAGGACTCCTTGTGAAAAGTGCTAAAACTGCTCATCTTTAAAAGTAAGTTTCACAATGAATCCTTTTTCTCCATCCGTCATCATCAGATCCTGGCTACAGCGTTTGATTCTGAACTTGGCGGGAAAGACTTTGACAACATCTTGGTCAACTACTTCTGTGAGGAGTTTGGAAAGAAGTACAAACTGGATGTCAAGTCTAAGCCCCGAGCACTGGTGCGGCTCTATCAAGAGTGCGAGAAACTCAAGAAGCTGATGAGTGCCAACTCCTCCGACCTGCCGCTCAACATTGAATGCTTCATGAATGACATTGATGTTTCTAGTAAACTAAACAGGTAAACCACGAGAAACATTTCTTTAATATATTATATATTTTTTTTCATATGTTTATAGTCTGAAGGCTGGTAAAAATGTTTTGATACAAATAATTATTACATGTGCAGCACATGTGGGCTTTCCCTGAGTATGCACCTATTAATAATGTTTGACCATGTGTCCCCAGAGGTCATTTTGAGGAGATGTGTGCGGGGCTGCTGGCCAAAGTAGAGGGTCCCCTGCGCAGCATCATGGAACAAGCCAGTGAGTACATATGACTTGAACAGAGCACATGCACACACAATTAGGCGGGGCTCAGTCATGTGCTCTGCTGAAACAGCCTTTCCCTCCAGACAGTAGTGACATGCCTGCCTCCTTTCAACCCTGCTATACTCATGCTCTATCACTTCCTGTATGCTCTTGCTTGTCCATTCTAAGCAGTTGTATGTCTTACTGTGATAAATGTCAGATTATATCATGTATGCTATTTTAACTAGTTCTAAATCAGTGGATGTTTTGAGTTTTTAAATCTTTTTTTTTTTTTAGATAATCAAATTATGAGAGAAACATGTTTTTTTTATATTGAAGAAAAAAATTAAGTAGTCTCACGCCGCCAATCTGCCCACGTTTTTTTTTATGACGCCACCTACTGTTATATGCACTGTGAATTGCTTGATATCCATAGACTAGGCCTACGCAGAACAAACATCAAGTCCTAATTACTAGCGGTGTTGTGGACACTGTACACTTGTCTCTCTCCGCTATTGACTTGAGATTCCATCCAAGCTGTGTAAGCACATTCGGTCCTTGAATTTTAGGGTATTGGCCCTGGAAAGTCCATGAAATGTCCTTGAATTTGATGTCCTATATGTTTTATTTGTCTGCATGGGTTTATTGCATCAAGACTTTAAAGCTCAATCACAAGCTGTGATTGTGTAAGCTTAACAGGCATCTGTTTTGCGTCACACTAATTTCCTTCCTGTTTGCAGAACTGAAAAAGGAAGACATCTATGCGGTGGAGATTGTTGGCGGCGCTTCCAGAATCCCAGCCATCAAAGAGCGTATCAGCAAGGTCTTTGGCAAAGAGCTGAGCACCACCCTGAACGCAGATGAGGCTGTGGCCAGAGGCTGTGCTCTGCAGGTACAGCTATCATATCTATACAAAACACACACTACGTTTACAGCCAGATATTGAAAGATTCTGGCTATTCTTTTATACCTAAAACCAGTTGAAGGAGCCATTGTTGTGTAACTAAAACCAGGACCATTGATCTACTCCTGCTGTTTGGTAAAGGTCACAGTTCTGAATATGTTGTAGCTGATTTTTCCCACGAGTTGTTATCGATTGTAATGACCTCTCTTCTCAGGTTGAATAATGAGTTTGGTTTTGTATTTTGTTTTCCTCCACAGTGTGCCATCTTGTCACCGGCCTTCAAAGTTAGAGAATTCTCCATTACAGATGTTGTCCCCTACTCGATTTCCCTGAAATGGAATTCAGCCGCTGAAGATGGCGTGAGGTGCGATTTCTGTCTTGTCAACATTTCATAAGGAAATGTAGTTAGGACTTTGATTTCTTAGAGTTCAATAGAGAACATGGGGAACTTTACATGCTATAGATACCAGCTATTTAAGAGTTGTCACTTAAAGCTGCACTTGGCAGGAGTTATATCCATAGGTCGCTCAAATACTTGTAGGGATAGATGTTCTCAGTCCTGAGCAAGTACGTGCAGATGCACTTGTTTGGTAAGCGGCAGATGACCCGAGGCAATCTCTGAATCTGTCTATTGACACACATTTTACTGTTTTTAAGTGTCTGGCTCACTTTGAGTCATTAATTTTTTTCTAGGTTTCTTTGCAGTTTTGCGAGGTGTTGCCAACGGACATACTGTATATAGATGCTGTTAGTGTAGTAGAACAATTCGGGAGGTCACGCTCCTTCAGAACTGCTCTGTGATTGGTTGAATCCCCCTATGACACTTCAGGTTTAGTTGTGAGGCTATCAGTATAGCCCAAAGAAGGTGCAGAGTGTGGACGCAGCAACTGGAACAGCTGTAATGTTACATTCCTGTTGTGCTATAGGTTTGAACTGAATATTTTTATTTCAAACTCCTCTCAATATTAAATTATGTCCACCCACGTGACAAGATTAAGGGTTTTTATAGGACTGTTGGGAATAGGGGTGCAACGGATCAAAAAACTCACGGATCGGATCGTTCCGCGGATCACAATCACGGATCGGATCAGCAAAAAAAGTCTGGCACAATCTTTTCGCTGAAGTGGGTGCGCGACGGCGCACCGTCGTAACGTGACTCAAGCACTTTCAGCATGTGTTTAAAGCCCTCGTTTTGCACAACCAAATATGGCCTCATGTCTTCACCTATAAACACACCGATAGCGTTTGTGATGGCTTTAGCCCAGTCTGATTGTGCATCAAGGGGCTGCTTAAATGCCGCGGTGATAAGCTTTTGTTGAGCAGCCTTCGTTTTCACTCCTGTCAGTGAAACACTAGTGTGATGTCGCTTCAAATGCATGGTCATGCTTTATGTGTTTCCACTGACATATGGCTTTCTTGTGCCACAGTGCCTCCACACAGTCAGGGTTTTATCCACTAACTTCTTTCCTTCGTCATTATATTTGACAGGGAAGCCAAAATGCTCCCATATTGGGGATTTAAATGACGCGGGGCATTCAAGCTCCTCCGTTCCTCCACTCGCCATGACCACAGCATAAATCAATCCGCGGATCACGTGTGTGCCGAACCGAAGATATTGATCCGAACGGATCGCGGATCAATGATGATCCGTTGCACCACTAGTTGGGAACAACACCTGTCATTGTGTTTTCTGAGGCATTCAGTCAACCCTGTAGGATTATCACACCACCAATATGATTATGACTTAATTTTCTGATTTATCTTTGAATGAAAAGTTTTGTTAACTTAGAGAGAGGGAGAGAGAATCTGCGCAGCTGCTAAAACAGTTTTAGAAATATAATATTTGTTTTTGTCATGTATTCAGATTCAGACTAGACAGTAAAACTGCAATGAGAGGTGTCACTTTTATGTAATAATGCTGGTAGAATGTCGATATTACCATCAACATATTTTCTATTGGTCTGTTTATGCTGGGATCTGAATGTGTCATGTGTTAACCAAAAAAAAAAAAGGCAAGACGCATGAGGTTAAAAATAGACGTGTCTCTCAATGTAAACACAGCCACAGCTCACTCCATGCATATCTCTGGATCTGCTCTTGAAAATTCACTTCTCTTTTTGACCTCCTCCGGTTTTATTTTCAGTGATTGTGAAGTTTTCCCAAAGAACCATGCAGCTCCCTTCTCCAAAGTTCTGACCTTCTACCGGAAGGAGCCCTTCACCCTTGATGCCTACTACAACAACCCCAAGGAGCTGCCCTACCCCAGCACCACCATAGGTACTGCAGGTTCACTTTCTCTGAGAAAAACTTACTTGTAAGAGACCAGTGATTATTTTGGGAATAAAACACAATCAACACTAAATGAATAAGCTGTAGATACAGCAGATGTTTTTGTATTGTAATACAAGCTCATGTCCAAAGCAATCCATCAAATATAGTGTGTTCATTTTTGTTGCCTTAGCTTTGAATGGCTGCATTTAGTGGTGCAGAGAGAGACAGAACCTTTGAGTATGTGCATAGTAACCAACTGACACATTTAGCTTTTAGTTTATTATGTTAACTGTTCCGTTGTCTCCAGTGTAATTACTTTATTTTTCTCACATATTAAATGTTATAATTTAGAGAAGCTTTGTTACATTCATTTTCCTTGCTCACTGATAATGTTCTAACATTTTCCTCTTTCTTTGCCTCGTAGGACAGTTTAACATCCAGAATGTGGTTCCTCAGGCATCTGGAGAGAGTGCAAAGGTCAAGGTGAAAGTGCGGGTCAATGTCCACGGTGTGTTCAGTGTATCGAACGCTTCGCTCGTAGAAGTTGTGAAAACTGCTGAGGGTGAGGAGCCAATGGAGACAGACCCGACAGTGAAAGACGAAGAGGTGTGTATTGTTTACATTGGGATTATGAGTATGTGTGAGAAAGAAGTGACTGGTTCTCCTGGACAGTTATGTGTTTGCAGAGTCCTCACTTTTTAAGATCCCTTTTACAAAGTATGCTGGTCTGGCCACACCTTCTCAGTCATGTCATCACAATGGAATTGAGATTTCCTGTCATAATAAGCTTAAATGTAAATAATACATAAAACTGTTTATCTGGTTGAATCTAAACTCTAAAAGCATACAAAACCTAAAGTACAAGACAGCTGCAATAATCACAACGTATAAGAACATAATTGAGACAGAGAACAGAAGTTTTAATGCAGAGAAAATTAAACCATGAAAAAGGCTCAAACAGAAATGGACAATCTAGAGGTAATCAGAGTTAAAACTCCTTGCAAATGTGTGTATAGTGTTTGCTTTTTATCCATTTTCAAATAGCCCGAAATGAGACTATAGATCACCACAAAGTGGTAAATGTGGGATCATGAACGCAAGCCCTTTGTTTTGTTTACGGTGTGTCAGAACAAAATGCAGGTGGACCACGAGGATCAGAAGCATCAGTCTGGAGAAAATGGAGACAAGAAGTCTGAGGCTGAAGAGATGGAGGTAATTATGTGCTTGGCGACATTGGCAATATTATATTTTTAAGATGTTTTATACAGAATTGCATTGGCAACGCAGAAACCCAGTCAATATTGAAAGGTCTCCTTGTTTTCACTATAAACTATTGCACAATTAAAAAGAGGAGAGCCAGCAGGGAAACATTTAGTGTAGTTGCCAATCGCTGTCGCCAACAAAAAAATGCTGGGTCAGCAAACCTTAATGAAAAATATTTTGCTGTCTGTCAGCTTCTTTTTTTTGTCATCCCTAAGTTGTATGTAAATGTTAACATTGCCTAACAGAAACAGATGTCTGAGAAAGTGGCACTAACGTGCAAGAATGCCGACATCTAAAAATGATCTAATAGCGTAGATACAACACAAATAAGTGAAATGGTTGGGAAGCTTTCGGCCCTCAGACTCATTCAGGTTCAAGACTAAAAGCATGACATTTGGTTGAAAATGCCAACATGGAGCAAATTCTTTTCAAATTCTTTTTCAAATTCAAATTCTTTTCAACAAAGTGAGAGTGAACGTGACAAGAGAAGAGTTCTGATCAGCCAGAAAAACACGAGAAGCTTGTACATAAAAGAGTGGCTGCTTACAGGATTTGTGCTCATATTACACACTCTTATCCCTTCACTAAAGCAGTAGCAGCAGTTGTCCAGACAAATATTTGTTCTCTCTCCCTTTCCAGATGACAGAGGAGGCCAAGCAGGAGAAGAATGATCAACCCTCTCAGCCAAAGAAGCCCAAAGTGAAAACTAAGACAGTGGAGCTGCCCATAGAGAACAATTTGCACTGGCAGCTGTCCGGTGAAGTGCTTAATATGTTTGTGGAGAATGAGGTAATGCTAATCATCAGGAATGTCTAGCATGCACACACAGTATTTCCCCCAAGCAAAGTTCTACTGAGGCTTTATACTGCGGTTTTGTTTTTTGTTTTATTGAAAACAAGATTATGTTTTCCATCTCTTCTAATCATCAATTTGTTTTTGAGTGGTATTTTTGTGCACTGCAACACTGAAGCTGACCCAGCCACACTCCACCTTTTCCAGGGCAAGATGATCATGCAGGACAAGCTGGAGAAGGAGAGGAACGATGCCAAGAACAATGTAGAAGAGTATGTGTACGACATGAGGGACAAACTGCATGGCTCCCTGGAGAAGTTTGTGAACGACACTGTGAGTAGTGATCCCCGCAGTTCTCTAGAGGGCAGTGTTAACTAACTCATCTTAGCAGGCGAAGGGAGCATTCGGCGTTCATTTAGGCTCCACATAAAAGGTCCAGTGTGTAACATTGAGGACTGTATGTTGGCAGAAAATGAACATGCTACCCATAGGTTTTCATAACTTTATCCTTAGAATAAGCCTAAATTTATAGAAGGACCTTCTTTAACAGAAGCCACCATCATGTCCGCTCTGTACTGTCAGCTGGTTTATGCCTTTAAATACAAATTTCACGCTTTGTATTGTTAATGAAATCATAATTTACCTTTTGTCCAACACGTAGGATCGGGATGCATTCTCATTAAAACTGGAGGATACAGAGAACTGGCTGTATGAAGATGGAGAAGACCAACAGAAACAAGTGTACATTGACAAACTGGCTGAATTAAAGGTAACCAATGACTGCAGTTTCAACAGCCAACAATTTAAGCAGCAAATGATATTAGTTAACTGATGGAAAACAGAATTGTAGATCTGATTTGTTTTTTGCTGACTAAATGTGACGCTACCTCCAACAGAAACTGGGTCAGCCGATCAAGGAGAGATACATGGAAGCCGAGGAGAGGCCAAAAGCATTTGAGGAACTTGGCAGACAAATCCAGTTGTACATGAAGATTATTGAAGCGTACAAGGCAAAGGTAATCTGGCACAGAAAGCAAGATTCTTCACTGATAGTTTGATTGTATTTGAGCAGTGACCCTCACTGACCTTTGACTATTAACTGTACTTAAATGGTTGTTTAGTTGAAATGTAATTACTGTATGTAGATGCACTAAGATTGCTTTTAAGTGGTTTAAGGTCACCTTATCCTCACTTTGATTCACAGGTGCTCAACTAACCCATGTTTACACTTGCAAATTTACAGTACTATATCCTGTGCTTTCAATAGGATGAGCAGTACGATCACCTGGATGAGCTGGAGGTGACTCGGGTGGAGAAGCAGGTGAATGATGCCATGGTCTGGATGAACACCAAGATGAACCTGCAGAACAATCAGGACCTCACCCAGGATCCTGTGGTTAAAGTCGAGGAGATCAAGGCCAAGTCTAAGGTACTGAGAGAGCGAATGATGCACACAGTTGTAGGTTTTTCATCAGTTACATTCAATATACAAATATCTCAGTTGTCATCAGTTGTCATCAGTGTGTAGTCTCTGGGGATTGTAATGTGTTAAGCCCATAAACATACTCTCCCCTGATTGAAATGCTGCCTAGACACATTATTATTTTTTCCACATGTAATTTTTGTAAGGTTTAAATTCTGTTTAAGCAACATGGTCAGGTTTAATACAGTACTTATTCTTCTGGAATATGTGGAGTTTGCATGTTTATGAGTGACTAGTTGTAAGTCTCTGTATGTTGGCCCTGTGATGGACTGGCGACCTGTACCCTACCTTACACCCTATGTTGGCTGGGATTGGCACCAGCAACCATGCAGCCCTCAGGTGGAGGATAAAGTGATCTCCTTAGGCCTCCAGCTTTTTCTATGCCCTGCTGCATCTTTGTAGTCCCAGCAGTTAAATGTGAAACAGCACTGTTTGTAGAAATGAATATAAGCATGGTCAAGTTCTCTTCTAAAAAAACAAAACAAAAAACACTTAATTTTGTTCAGGAGCTTTATCAAGCCTGCAATCCCGTGGTATCCAAACCCAAGCCCAAGGTGGAGCCTCCCAAGGAGCAGAAGACGGAGAATGGACCAATCAATGGACAGGAGGGATCAGAGAGCCAGCCGTGCAACCAAGACAAAGCCACACCTGCAGCAACGGAACAGGACAAGGCCGACAACAAGCTCCCTGAAATGGACATTGACTAACAACTCCAGCTGTTTCCCCAAGGTTCAACTCTGTTTGTCCTGCTACTCGCTCCAGATTCTGTTGTTTTCCTGAGATTGTTGTTGTTGACACAGTAGCCTCTCTCTCTTGAAGACAAGACAGCAGCAGCATCCTTAATCAGTGCAATTCATCCATCAGCCACCTCGACATGTCGGTTCTTGTTTCCTTTTAAGTACTAAAATATTGCATAATATTAATATTGACTGGACTACTTTATGAAGTAGGAGTTGTGTCTGTGGGATGATAACTGCTTTCTCTGTGTTTCTTTGATGGCCATTAAGTTTAAGAATGTTCAGTTGTTCTTGAATCCATTTACTTATGCTAAGAATATCAGGTTTAAAGAAGCATGCAAAATGCCTCTGGAAAAACAGTAACAATCAAAGGATTCATGAAGATGTAAAATAACACAGTGCGTCTAAATAAGATGTAGATACAGTGGCACTTATAGACAAATGTTTCAAATTGTACATGATGTTTTTTTTCTCTACAAAACAATGTTGAGTGCTGGATTATTACATAAAAGGACAGGCTGAGTTTTTCATGTTACTTGTACTGTATGTTGCATTTAGATACTACAATATACTGTCATGCAGTATTTCATGATTTGGCTTTTCTCATTAGAAAGCTATGGTCCATAGCTGGTTATGTTCTCTGGTAGCCTTGTATTGCTTTTTCTACTTAACTTTGGATGCTGGTTTAACAAATCACCTTTGGGTGCTGCTGTTGTTGCCACATCACAAAGCAAAAATAATACAAAAAAATCAATAAAAAGACAATGTGGGAAATTGATTATTGAAATATTTTTTTCCTGTAGACATTTTGCTTTTCGTTTTAATGATAGTCCAAAAAATGGCAAAATGTCCTGGTCCCAATTTTTCAAATGTGACTACTTTCAAATTAAACTCTTGTCAGTCTCAGCTGTGGGACAGAAAAGGGTAAAAACATTTTTTGGTGCTCCACCTTGTTCCTACAGCAGGGGACAAACGCGACAACATGTACATTTTGCATATTGAAGGAGAAGCTGACTAATGCAACCAAAGAATGACACTTTTTGGTATGCAAAGGCCACCCATGTCCCCGCTTGCCAAGAGATTGGTCTTAAAATCTTAGAAACTAGACGTTTAAAGAGTGGGAGAAAGAAAACAACTGAAGGGTCTAAGCTCCTCTCTTTAAGAAATTCAGTTACTGTGGTCAAATGTGCCTACATCAGCTATGTTATGCTAAAATACATTTTGCGAAAACATGAAAAGCACATACAAATATGTATTTAAACATGAGAATTAATCCTCAATAGGTGAATCCAAGACTGTATTCTTCCCCACTGTCTAGCAAGGTGATTATAGTTAACAAAATAACAATAAATTAAAATTGAAAAAAGTTTTTGTTAATCGAAATAAAATAAGAACTAGAGTTTAAACTAATAAAAAAAATAAACTTTAAAAACTAATTAAAACTAACATAATGAAAAATCCAAAACGAATTTAACCTTGTCTGATTGTTTCAAATGTTTCAAGCCATTATAGTGCAGACATTTTGAGAAAAAAATAAGATCAGTTTTGTCCGACGCCGTAACATTTTGAATAGATGAGCGCAAATATTCTGATGTTTTATTTTGAAAACCTCCACATAGTAGCTCACTTCGTGTTTTAGTAAATTACATCCATCATTACGGGACTTTCCTCATGACCCAGTCAGGGGCCAGAAGTCAGTAGTCTGTGTGGTTCGACAAGAAGGTAAGGAATGTTCTATTTTCTGTGGAACAGTGACGCAGCACTTTCACCCCTTTATGGTCGCTTTGATATTTAGTGCAGCGGAACGACAGCGTTCTGCGCTGCTGTACAGTAAAAGTTTACAGCAGTATCCAGCTACCACTGTAGCCATGGCCACTGTTTACAGTAGCTAACAATGCTAGGCTAGCTGTCTAGCTAGCTAACGCATAAAGTTATTTAACTACTCCCCCAGCTAACTGTGTGTTTTGTGCGAAGAGTCGTGTGACCCTGACGAAAGCAACAGCAATCACAGTAATTTGCGAAATTGTCATTAATCTACGAGCACGATTGAGCAAGTTGACTTGTGTTCCAGAGTCCGCGAGCTAGCCTGCTAGCATAACGAGAGAGCGACGAATAAGCTGATGTCAAGTCACGACAGTGTTACGTGTGTCGTTTATCTTAGTTAAGTTACAATAATAATAGGTAGTATATTGGACTAGTTTAGATGAAACTAGTTAAACACAGTCTTACATAATAACATAACTTCATGCTGGCTTATTGTTCATCTTATATTGTAGTTTTATGGACAGTTTTGTAACCTACATCTGTGACGTTGAAGGGTGTTGCGTTATTAAGCCAAGTGTTTCAATTATTACTTATTTTTATTATGACAAGTTGCTCACACGTTTCTGACATGAACCAGTCAGTAAATGGTTATTGAGAAAACAATCGCTAGATTAATTTATTGTGAACATATCTGTTGGTTACAGTCATATATTAACATATCAGCACTATAAAAAACTGAATGTTGAAATGAAATTTAAAGTATTTATCTACAAGGCTGGTGGTTGATTGCATGTACATTATTTATCTTTGCTGTATACTTAAAAGAGATCCACCAGTATTATAAGTTATGTGGCATTTGCTGACTCTTGTGAGTGTTTTTGTGTTTGTTTTGATATTATTACCTACAATGTGATGTGAATCTGCTATCCCCCTGTGTTGCAAGTGTTAGACTTTTTGTGATGATTAAATTATGTCACATGTTATTGCTGTTGTAGGAATGTAAATGTCTGAGGACAGGGAAGCCCAGGACGACGAGCTGCTTGCTTTAGCAAGTATTTATGATGAGGAGGAGTTCCGCCAAGCACAGTCTGCACAGGGAGGAGAGATCCAACTCTGCCTGGAGCTTCCTCCAGATTTCAAAATTGTTGTCAAAGGTATACATTCAAAGTGAAGCTGTGTAATACCAGACAAAAAATATGTGCAACATCTGCACAGATCAGTTCTCTAGTAATGCTTTCATTGTGCAACATACAGTACCCTTCAAAAGTCCTGCTCTTTTAAAACATTTTAAATTCCTTCATTCTGCATTTTTTAAATGTGAAATATTTATGCTCTCATATAACGACACTTCTATTGCAGGAGAGAAGCAATCTGAATATGATGTCAGCTTCTTACCTCCTTTGGTGCTGAACTTTGAGCTCCCTGCAGACTATCCTTCTATAGCCTCACCAATCTTTACTCTCAGCTCAAAATGGATGACCAGAGCACAGGTAACAGTTTGCCTATATTAACACACAGTCACCAATTGTTAGACTATATTTAAACTTGCAACAATTCTAATCTCTAATCTCTGCAGTAAAGACACATGTAACATGTGGCAGCAAGACATGTTACCTAAGCCTTTACTTACTCCTGCTAGTCAGGACTAGGTCACTATAAATTGACTTGAAAACCTTAGAACTTAAAGTTTACCAACAGTACTTGATACAGCGCCTGAGAAGAATCTTATGATTTAATTTTTGAATACAAGATTACACCTCACACCTTTTCGGCTCTATGTTCCAGAATAAATATCATCTGCCATTATGTCAGTTCTTTATTTGATTTCTTCACAAAAAATTTGGCGCAAATTTAAGGCTGAATTATACCCATTGTATCTCCTCAGATGAGCACTCTGTGTCGGCGCCTGGATGAGCTATGGGAGGAGAATCAAGGTTGTGTGATTATTTTCACATGGATTCAGTTCATCAAAGAGGAGGCTCTGGATTTTCTGGGCATCCAGTCTCCTCTTGAAGTCATCAGAGGGGGAAATAAGCCAGGTGGTGAGCGCAGGAAAACTGACCCTGCAGCTACAGGTACAGAAAGTACATGTATGCTTTTTTAAATTTTGATTGTGACCAGTCTGCTGTGGCAAATATAATAATCACCAAATTGTATCTATTTTTTTATTAGTTTGTTTTATTTAAAGCAAATTCTCAGATTTTTAAATGAATGTTTTCTTGTTTCTTTGCTACATTTAACATTTTGTGAAAAATGGACAAAACAACTAATCAATTAATTGAGAAAGTGATCACTGCACTGTGCAAACGCTTGGGGCATGTGTGCAAATGCTGTAAAGTCATAATTCTTTCACAAACATACAAATATAGGCAGTTTGTTCGCCTCAGGGATGGAGAGCAGTACAGTAATGACTGTCTGTCTGTCTGTCTGTCTGTCAACAGTGAAGCATGGGCAGGTTCTGTGCAAGTTTGGGGCTGCATTTCTGCAAATGGAGTTAGGGATTTGGTCAGAGTTAATGGCGTTCTTAATTCCGAGAAATACAAACAGAGACATAAGGGAGATATCTGATTGGCCCCAAATTAATTCTGCAGCAGGACAATGTGATGTTATGGCCCACACAGAGCTCTGATCTGAAGGCAAAGGGTGGTGTAGTGGCGACTGTACACTGAATTCCAAAGCCACCGGAAGTCATTAGCTGTAGGTAGGTTCCTACGGGCTTGACTTGTAGGTACAAGACAAGAAAGAGTTACGTGAAGGGTTTGCCGTACACCCAGGTTACATTTTAACCTACATGTATCCAAGCTTCTTTAGGATCAACAACACATAGAAATATTCCCTTGATGTTCCACATCATAATTGGTGATCGATTGATTTAACAGTCATCTAACGTAACATAACCTTTTACACCAAACCTTGTACAGCTTCTGATGGACACGTCAACCTACTAAACTGCTAGATATTTTCCAGTACATATCCCCCAATCCCTCTATCTATCATAGCTGTCAAAGATCAGTGTCCAAGGTACCTTTGACATCAAAGATCCACAAAGCCACATTCCTTTCTTGCAAGATTATTTAATCAAAGGCTTAAGGCCAACATTTAACTAACTGTTCACAAATTACACTGTAACAAGTAATGCTGCGCTAATCATTTAAACTAACCCTAAACTAAATTAACTCAATACTGGCTCCTACAGGTGGACATACCAAATATTGATTTAGATTTTTCCTCCATGAGCTCACTCAGCATTTTGTAAATTGATAAAAAAAAAATACAACAATTAGAATTTATATTTGTGAAAGCATTCTTACTGTACAGCATTTGTTCACAGACACCTGCTTAAAATCTTTGCACAGTAATGTATGCATGCAAGTATATGTCTGTGTGCAAATATCCCTCCTCTGTTCTCTTTTGACTGTTGCCCCAATCTTTGATCTTGAGTCCTGGTTTAAGCTTAAATAAAAATACTGATTTATATATTAAATATTGTTTAATATTGTTTAGCTCTAACACAGACTGGGAGTCAGTCGGAAAAAGCCGAGGAGAAGATCATTAAAGAGAAGAAGGAAAAGTCTGAAGCGCAGTTGACACCCTGTTCTCACCTGGACCAACGGGCCGTCCTTTTGAGGGAACCACACGTCGACATCCTACCTCAGCTCCTTGACTTTGATGAGACACAGCGCCAGAGGGTGTTTGACAGCAAGGTGTTCTGCTGCGGGATCTGCTTTGCAGAGAAGATGGGCGCCAACTGCCTTTGCTTTAAGGAATGTCAGCATGTCTACTGCCAGGCGTGCATGACGGAATACTTCCAGATCCAAATACGGGACGGCAATGTTCAGTGCCTTAATTGCCCTGAGCCAAAATGTACCTCTGTAGCCACACCGTTACAGGTAAGACAGGGGGTTTGTTTGGTACAGCATGTGATTACACTTTATCTCTGGAGTTCTGAAGCCTGACGAGTTGAATTCACTTCATTTTCAATTTCCCCAACCCTGTCATTTTTAACTTAACATCCAAATGTTCCTTTAAATTTGTCCGTTTACTTTTTCAGTTATACTGCCCAAACATGGCTAAAAATGTAACCTCTTATTTGAGGTAATAAACAAGTTCCTCTGCTTTTCTTCCTCCATTTTTCAGGTCAAGCAGCTTGTGGATGATGAGCTGTTTGCTCGTTATGACCGCTTGCTGCTACAGTCCACTCTGGACCTCATGGCCGACGTGGTCTACTGTCCCCGTACGTCCTGTGGCACCGCTGTCATGGTGGAGCCGGACACAACTATGGGCATTTGCACTGCCTGTCAGTATGCTTTTTGCACACTGTGCAAGCTGGGTTATCACGGGCTCTCGCATTGTAAAATCAATGCAGGTAATATAAATGGAAAAATGTGTTTTTCTTAATAAGAAGTTTTAAAACAAGTTAAGTTTTAAAAAGTTATTTTACTTTCATGTTAAGCATTTTATTTACATAATGTCATGAAAACATTTATACATGGGTGAAAAATTAGTTACACCAATTGAGGAATTGTTGCATTTAGTTACATTTTCAAAGAAGACATTTTAACTGTCCTATCGACCCTGAGATTAAAACTTCTTTTCATCTTCTCTTAAAGATGAATTGCGTAACCTCAGAGATGAGTACCTGTCGGCTACAACTCAGGGCCAGAAGTTCATGGAGCAACGGTTTGGGAAGAGAGTCATCCAGAAAGCAGTGGAAGAGTCCTTTAGCAGAGACTGGCTTGACGAGAACTGCAAGGGCTGCCCACGCTGTGGAACCAATATACAGGTTTGGCTCCCTCTGCTGGTTACAGGATAGCAGAACATCATCACTGGGGATGAGTTAACTGTGTTACCGCATGTGTTTGATGCACACTTCTGGTGAAATTGACGCACATGATTGAAAATGCTACTTTTAAACTGTGCTAAGATTTTTGTTAATATCTGTGATGCACTGTAGCTTGTGTCCTGTCACTGAATATTTCAGCAAACCTCTGATATGACTTGAGTTCTGGCTGAAGCTGAGAACTTTTCAAAAAAAGTCAGTACAAACAAAAAGCAATCATTCCCCATGTTTTTATAACCAGCTGTTTTCTTGTCTCTTACTAATGACATAATGTCGTGTGTTGTCCGGATCAAAAGAGAGTAAGCCACGTCGTGTGAACTTGCCTTTAAACCTCGACTCCTGTGTCTCTCTCTCTAGAAAGTGGACGGCTGTAATAAGATGACATGTACCTCGTGTAAACAATATTTCTGTTGGCTGTGCCTGGGCCACCTCAGTAGAGTCAACCCATACGGTCACTTTAACAACCCAGGGTTGCCGTGTTACAATCAGTGAGTATAAACAGTTTCTCTCTCAACAACCAATAATAATAATCCGAGACCTTCTGTCCGTTTGCAAAGACAGTTGACCGTTCATTTCCTTGCTTGTTGCAGACTCTTCCACGGTGTAGACATAGACGATGATGAAGATGACTTCTGGAGTGACGAGGAGGACTGACACCAGTGCAGTGGCGGAACACTGTTTGCTTCTCATGAATGCACTTTAACTAACTTAACAATTACATCACCTTCCCCGTGTCTGGGTTAGCCAAACAATCTCCCTACAGTAATGTGTCAGGGCACAGAGAGTTCTCACTGAGGTTTCTGTGGTTATTGAATCAGGATGAGCAAGAGTGGCTGTAGCTTTTATGTCAAGAGTGAAGCAGCTGGGGTGATTACAGAATTCACAGTTTTCCACCTCCCATCGACACAAACCCCTCTAAATATGATAATGTGATCATTCAAAACTCTAACGGGATATGGATTTCTCTTTATTTTACAGTAGATCATGTCTACATATTTTTCTAAATTGTTTCATAATCGGTTGAAGTGTTTAATCTCAGTGTAGTCCAGACAGATACTGGACTATCCACGCTGCCTGTCGGAGGGAAAAGTTAGAACTCTTTTCACTTTTCTTTCTGTGTCATGTTACAAAAGTTAAGTAGCAACTCTTTGTCGAGCATTTTAGCACATGTTCAAAGTATGACATGGCTAACTTTATGAGGAACAACCCTAAAGGTGGAGGATCATGTATGAATGTATTTATCCAACACTCTTAATACACACAATGAACAAATAGGAATAAACCGACGGAGGCCAGCCAGGCCGCTAAAGCAGAGGTTTCTATTTTGTTACCATTGTTGGGCTTTGTTGGGGTGAATACAATGGGTTTCCCATTCTTGTTGGTCAATATACACACAAAGTGCAATGTACAGGGTATGTTCTGTATGTTACATGTACAGGGCAGGGTTGTCTTCTCCTGTGATGCAGTTTTGCCAGTCATGTTTTTTTCCCCTTTTTCTTGAGTTTTACAAAAATGCTTCTCGACATTGTTGAGCAGGTTGGAGAGATGAATTTCGTTCTTGTCCATACATAATTTAACCAATTGAGGACACTACAGTAAATATTAGTGCCAGCAGAGCATCCCAATGGTTTACTGGGATTTCGATAATGATGTTCAGGTCTTGGTGAGCAGCCAGGACATATCAGTACGATATGGAATAGTTGAACACTCTCTCCTTTGTCATGTTATCGTTGCCAAATGTTAGTGAGGCCATTGCATTGGACAATATTTACATAAATATATGTTAATTTATTCTATGCCACCAAAAGTTAATCGGGGAAAAGGGCTATTTAATGCTAAAAGCGTTGTTTGAAATTGTTGCAGACTTTCATCAAATTTGCTTTTTCAGATTAAATATTCTCTAATTCATTCATTCATTCATTCAGTACGCACAGTTTATCTGTTCCATCAATGCAGACTCTGTAATTTCATGCCTTGTATACGATGATTTTAAATAAAGGTCATGCAGAATTCTGTTTAAATGCATTTGTCAAAGAAAGGATTACCTCTAACCGTGTTGTTTATTTTATTCGCTGCATCTAAAACTGAACCATAGCCTTTTAGTGTGTTTTTCATCGTTCCTCTGCCTCAACTGTGGGTACAAATGTACAGTCTTACATCTTAGGTTTGCTGAACACAACAACAACAAGCCTTGAAGCAGACGGGCTACAGCAGCAGAAGACCACGCCGGGTTCCTCTCCTGAGTCTTTAAGTGTCCTGTGTACTGCAATGAAGTGGCAGGTGAGTGTATTTAAAGGTTTTATTCTGTAAATGTAAGAATAAAGCACATGTGTTAAGGTAAAAAGTTGTTGTTTTCAAACAGATGCCATTCAGTGCTTTACTCTCCAGTAACAGAAAATATACCTTTTCCTTGAAGCATACAATCACAAGATCTTTCAGGAAAAAAACTGTCACCTAATTAAGATGAGTATTTTGTGCTTGATTGGAGAAAAAAGTGCTGTAAGTGTTCTCTCTCTTTGTCTTAAACATGACCCACATTTTCCCCTGTAACCCACAGGTTATACTGTGACAGAGAGAGAGAGGAACAATGAAACACTAAAGAAACAAAAGAGTCCCATGTTTTAGCCTGAGATTGAAAAGAGATGGCGACACGGTGTAATCCCTTTGGCTAGAGTTGCTGACGGGGGAT
Organism: Solea senegalensis; assembly: GCF_019176455.1. NCBI lineage: Eukaryota > Metazoa > Chordata > Actinopteri > Pleuronectiformes > Soleidae > Solea > Solea senegalensis. Next base: position 18,983,551 of record NC_058033.1, read on the forward strand.
AACCCTTTAAAAGTTCTCTCTCTGTGTTCACCCCCCACTCAGCTCCTGCCTTTCCCCATACACACTGACTGACAGAGTGACTGACTGGTCGGACTGTTATTGTGTCTCCCCCCCCCCAAAGACATCTGCTCTCACTAACACGGGAGAGTGTTACCAGCAGCATCTGAGCAGCCTGGAGGAACTTCACTGATCCTTTTAAACCATCATCCTTTACACCTCACAGACTTATCAAGTAGGAGGTGAGACTCAGGTCAGTGGATCTTGATGTGATGTGGTCCCAGACACTACGAGGCCCTGAGGCCTGATGATGTTGTTCCTGGACCTCACTCTCATGGATGTGTGTGGTCTGGATGTTGTCATGGTTTTTGTGGAATGCAGAGTGAGGGTGAGCTGGTCATGTATAAACTCTGCCTCTTGTTATGTTTTTAAACTGCTTATGTGTTTCAATATTGGTCATCTTTATGGTGGTACAGGTAGTGCACACACTTTATTTAGCTAATTACGCATGACTACGTAAATACACACAACTACTACTGGGACCCTTTGTCCACAGGGTGTCAGTGTAACATCAAATATAGATGTGTCATAGAGCAAAGTGAATAAAGAGTATTTTCGCTAAAGAGTCGTTGATTACATCCCTTTCATTACTACCAGATAGTTTCTAAAATAATATTTTGAGTATTAATGATGCCAAGTCTGTAGATGGTTATTAATGATTTAATATTCATGTAAAATATGAAGTGTCAATAGCAAGTTTTAATTTCCAACCTTTTTTTATTCAATGTCACTGTAAAAACACACTTCATTAACTACAAATTGATCTCTTTTTGTTAGAGTCACACAACCGAGCGGCCTTATCATGATCGAGAGTGACCGAGAGCTGTCGGCCATGGTGAAGGAGCTGTGGGACAGCGACGTCAACAGACTCCAGCCTGGAAGAGACTACAGGATCTCTCTGCAGGTTTGTCACACGCCTGTCGCTCCACTCATGACCTAAAGCAGGGGTGTCACTCTCACTTGACCTGGGTGCCAATGAGCTTCTAGTCTGGTCAATAAAGTGGGCAATATGAGCCTAAAATCATAACATAATATCACAATAAAGATATTCCTGGTGACAATTTGGCTGCGATTTATAAGCCTCGTCTTGAGTTTGTGCACCATATTATGACATGCAACTTAAATATAGCACTAACTTTAGTCTAGTAATATAGTTTGAATGATAACAGTCTGTGGGTATTGGATATTTTTTTTGGTTTGCTTTCGAGCTGCATACAAATCTGTCACCTTTTGTAAATGTAAATACTGTAGAATGGAGATGTGTAAATTTGTCTCTGATTGAATGCAAGTCAGATTTTAACGTTTGAATGGTTCTCTTCACCGCCACAGGGCAAAGCTGGAGACAGCATGGCCAGTAACGACGACAGTGAACGCGCAGGTTCTCCTCTGTTTACATTTGTTGATGAGAACATTTTCAAAAAGGAGACCTTTTTAGGTGAGTGCATAAGTGTGAGCTTTTCGCCCCTTACTTCTGTTGCATGAGGTGGATTTCTCTAGATGCTTCTTACTCACAACTACACCATCGAGAAGTCTTTGCACTGACAAAATGTCCTCTACTTTTTCCCTACCCCTTAGCCAGTTTGACACTATCTGTCTCGCCATATCCAATCAGATCTCCTTAAATAAAAAAGGTTCCATGTTGCATAATCACAGAGTATGCAGAGTTCACTCTCCACTGACGACTGGCCTCTGGTTCAGGTCTTGCTCTGCACGAGGCAGACGTCCTCCTCCTCCTCCCGGATGATCCTCGTCACAGATTTGTGTTAGGCAGCGTGTTAGACAGAGTGGTGCCCTAATACAAAGGGAGCCAAGTTATGTAACAGTCGGTATTAAGAGTTCAGTCTGAGGCTGACATCAAATTTGGGGGAAAAAAGGAGGATTCTTCCCTCTGCACTATTTTTATACTTGCCTCATCTGTAGTCTGTCACCATCTCCCATCTGTTTAAACAGCAGGTGCTTTTTTTTACATGAATATTAACAGTTTGTGGTGCTGAAATTCAGGCTTCTCACACCTGTTCAGCTTTGTTTAGCTGTCGTCATGGTCCTGTAGATCTCCTGCAGACTGACAGCACTGCACAAAATCCCATTTTTGATAAGTGTACGCATCTGTTTCCTGCAGCCTTTATATCCCTGTTGGATAACTACGTGAGTGACACCGGTGAGCCAGAAATTGTAACCCCCGAGGAGGTGGCAGAGAATCACAAGTTCCTGGACGCCATCATTCAGACTCCCACTATGAAGGTACCCCCCAGCCTGACGGTTACAGTTAAGGTCTTGAGAAAACAGCTGACACATGCTCAGCAAACCACTTCCACCTTATTTAAATCAGTCAGAGGAGTGGTTGTTAGGTTGACTGAAGGAGTAGAAATCAGGTAAATATAAGTTGTAACATTAAGTTCATTCAAAACTTTGTTTGAATCTGATTTGATGATGAGACTGAGGCACAAATCCCGATTCTGTCTGTTCGGTCTGAGGTGCTTGACATGTTAAATGCCATATGGCAACTATGTATAAGAAAATAAATTGTTTGTCTGCAGATAGCCCATAAATACCTGGCAGAGAAGAACCTCTCCCCTAAGGATAATAAAAAATTCAAGGAGCAGCTGTACAGGATCTGGTTTGAACTATATGCGAGGAGGGGAGCCAGCAAGTAGGTGGAATCTCTCTAGCTCAGCAGTAAACTCACCAGTGGAAATTGGCACCTCGATGGTAACCATTGTACTCAGTCTGTGTACATATGTAAATGTACAAAAACAAGATCATTCACGGGGTGAAAAAAGAAAAAGGCTGTGAAGCATTCAGTACATTGGCAAGAAAACATAGCTCCACTGTGTCTCCCACCAGGCCGGACTCCTCAGGGTTTGAACATGTATTTGTGGGAGAGACGAGGGGAGGACGGACTGTGATTGGCTTTCACAACTGGATCCAGCTTTACCTGCAAGAGAAGCTAGGACACATTGATTACAAAGGCTACAGCGTCAGTGCAAATTCACCCCAGGTATTACATCCCTCTCGCCATCTCCTGCCTCCATCACTGCCTATCATGTCATCCCTCTCTTTGATCACATGTCATATTTCTCTCTCTCTCTCTCTCTGTCACTGCAGCCCGATGAGAACAAACACATCCTGGCACTACAGTTCAGCTGGAAAGACGGCATAAAGCCCAAGGGCAGCATCTTTGTCGGCGTCAGCCCCGAGTTTGAGTTTGCCCTCTACACTCTCTGTTTCCTCACCTCGCCAAATGAGCGCGTCAAAGTCCAGTTCAGCTACTACGATGTGGAAATTGTTTGCCATCACTACAACCAAAAGCACATAGGCACTACTTATCCTGTGCTCATCAAGTACCAGAACCACGAGTAACCCGACTGGAAGTATGTAACTTATCCAAGATTCAAAAATGTCATAGGCATTGTTGTTGCCTTTTTATTTCTAGATAAAGATACAATAAAACCTTACAAGACCTTCTTGCATTTGTATTTGTATTTATTGCATCTTCTGAAACTCCGATGAAGAACATGTGATGGGTTTTTATCCAGATGTTACAGATGTTTATCAGTAAATTTTATGATTTCAGTCAGCTTTGGGTTTATTATCATGAGCGCAAACCAACATTTCATGATGATTCCAATAATCCCAGAGACCCAGTATTGGTATCGGTGCAGATGTTAGATAAAGGCATCAGCACAAATGTGACACAGAGTTGTTGTTTTGTTTAAAATGTATTTACAACTTAGGCTGTACCAGAATGATGTTGGTAGCAGTGGATACTCAAAGTTGTGTTATTGGTATTGGACACAAAAAGGTATCAAACCATCCTAATGTCTCATTCAAAACAAGTGGTATCTATGTCCTTGTAGGCTACTGAACATATCCTCAGTGGTATATGTCTGTTAGCATATTATTGAGTCTTTTACAGCATCTTTTAAACTTTAATTCAGATGTTCAGATTGAAATGTTTACTAATGGTTGATGGCACTGATTTGCATGGATGTTTCACCAAGTTTCAAAGGGGCGGCGATGGTGGGTTTGTTATTGCGATTGACGTCACGAATTGCGTCACTTCAATGACGATGTGGAAGAAACTGTCAGGCAGTTATTTCAAAATAAAAGCATCCATTATTTTTTCTTTAAAAAAAATAGAAGTAAAATAACAATAATACAAAGGACTGATATATTGTTTTGTTTCCATGTACAGAAATAGCTCAGTTCATTAATGGAGAAAAATAATTAATAATTCACTATTTCTAGCGCTGACCTTCTGTTGGGACTTTATTTTGAAAAGCCTAACAGGAAGTCGTTTGTTTTGTATAGACATACTGTCGCTTGACGGTAGTGTGAGCAGCACTAAGCAGTCGAGGAAAAAGCGGCTGCTGGTTATTTGTGGCGAGGTTAGAGTTTACAGTTTGTACTGTTATATCATTTTCGTTTTCGCTGGCTGTTGCTCCGGCTTCTCTCTCATTTATCCGCCATTCAACCCGGAATGGCTGAACCCAGCGCCAGATACCAGCAGGTACGACAGTTTCCACACTTAATTTCAAGGCATTACATTAAATACTGAATATATTATCACAACTTAGCGTCGTTTGACATCGTTTAGCTGCTTTTTCTTGTCGAGTGTTATTATTGTTGTCAATTATAGGTCAATCGCGTTAGCGCGAGCAATGTTGATTTCGTGGGTAGATGTTAGCATGCTAGCTGCACGGACGCCAACGCCTCCATGCTAGCTAGCTTTTCAGAGTTACACATAATATAATGTGTATATATAAATATAATATTCGGATGTTTGTGAACGTGGCTTTCTGTTGAGTCAAAGTAAGATATTTCCAGTACGTTTACGTACGTGTTAAATGTTAATTATCAACTCCTGAACCAGTGTAGGACTATCTTCTATCTTGAATCAGTAAAATATAAAGTGTAAAAACTGTCTAATGTACACTCAAATTGATTACATATTAATCCGCACGCATTAATTTATCCAATGTTATCAGTGCGCAGTAACCTCAAAATATAGTTCATGAAATCAAGAAATGCACAGACGTTTTACAATTATTATATAAATGCTGTGAGATACTTTCCACTGTTGGAAAGTGTTCTTGTTTGCATAGCACATGATCTACAGCAGTGGGCGTGTTGGTCGTGTAGATTAACTGCCAAATCTGCCAGCTGACCTGCTTATTGCTGGTGCTGCAGAAAGGAACGTATAAGTCCGCTCATGTGGCTGAGTAGAAATGTGGCTTGCAGTGTTTTTGGCATATTTACTAGTATATCAGGGTCAACCACAAGCTCTTCCCCGTGTGATCTGTACTCCGACAATGTTGTTTGTTTGGTGACACACAAGAACTAAATCCTTAAAGCCTCAAAAGGTTCACTTCACAAATGGTTAGCTAATGCTTCGTATTATTATTTTTTTAGTGCTATTGACAAGTTTCCTGGGTTGGATTTATACACTGTTTGTATTTTCCAGAGGAATTGCCTTGACATACTTGCTTCATTTTAACACAAGTAAATACAATGTTTGTTGCTCTCTACCGTTAGGAATGATAATATTATTGAATTAATATTACTTTGTGATACAAATGCATCTCACGTGTATTCAAATTGTAATATTTTCACATGTTAAGGGGTTTCAGTTAACATTAATGGCCCTATAGGTAACACACAGTATTCTGTTCAAGGTAAAACATTTTAATAATTTACTTGAAAGCATAGCAGTTGACCATTCCTCCTCAGGTCATTGCTGGATATAACCTACTTTCTACAGAACTGTATGAAACAATTGGCTGTAAAAAAAAAAGGTGTTACAACCTCACCATAAGTAAAGTGTTGGTTACCAGTAATACAGACCTCTGTAAGACCCCTGATTGGTATTCTGTACCACTTCAGTGGCCTTTCCTGGAAAATGCCAGTAATGCTAATTGATCTTAAATCTGGTTTCCTGTAGCTGATTCAGCAGAAGTTTGACTTCTGGTGACCATTAAACACTGTGATTAGTCATTTAGTCTGATTTAGTCAGTTAAGCTACTAACTTTCCTAACTTCAATAAAACAAATAAATGGGCTGGGGTTCATGCTCATATCTGCTTAAACATCTTTGTCCATTTTCCATTCCTCTTCTCTGATTCTGCATGTTTATGTTTATTTGAAATACTTGTGTGACTCTTTTTACATCATTATTCTCATTTTCATTCAAAAACACATTTAAAGTGATTACTGTGTGATATTTGTGCAGATTTGTGAAAAACAAAAATGTTCCATTCAGTCTGTAGAATATGATGTATATAGGGCAAGACAATAATTAATCTAAAATTGTATTTTGGCACAATTTTGATAAACCTTTGAATAATTATTCAGCCCTATCTCCCACAGCTGCCGGATGAAGAGGAGGAGCCTGAAGAGAGTCCACAGGTAGCAGCTGACCCTCCACCTCCGTACAGCAGCCTCACAGCAGACAGTGCTGGTAATCAGCTTTAATTTTTCTGACATTATATAAAATAATTTTGTTGAAATGATCAGCACATTATTTGATACCAAAAATAAATGCTAGTTTGTTTTTGATTGTGTCTGTTTGTATTTTTGTACCTGATAATGTGGCAACTTTGTGAGACCTCTTTTACTCAGTATTTTACTCTGTAACTGTGCTCATCTCTCATCAGCCTTCTTTGACTACAAGGAAGATGGTGTTTTCCCCAAGCCTCCATCATACAATGTAGCAACCACGCTACCTTCCTATGATGAAGCAGAAAGAACCAAAGCTGAGACTACTGTTCCCCTGGTAACCGGAAGAGTGAGCTCAATTTTTTTTCCTTTTTGCAAGTAGTGACATTACACGCACACACGCACAGTCATGCTCAAAGATGACTTCTGCTGTTTGCAAGGCAGGAAGTGCTTGCTGTACCACCACAGGGAGTTTGTTTTTTTCATTTTCTTTCAGTCTTGTAGTATCTGAGCCTTCTGAATTTGGCTTTTGTTTCTGGTTTGAACAAGCAAATTCCATGGCTCCTGGACTCCCTCAACTGTCCTGTATGCTTCTGGTTTAAAAGGTGTACATGCTTCAGAATGAAATGGAGTTTCTTGAAGTCTGATACCACTCCAAAAATACCATATAGAGTATTAGAAAGTCTCAGGTTTAGTTTTAATACCAACTGACCTGTAGTGAGCCAAGAAATGAGATTGTGTGACTACATATTTGAATAATTTAAACTGAATAATTGAGAGATTCTGAGAAATTCTGAAATTGCATTCAATGTGGTATTAAGAAAAAAACAAAAACAAAATGTACTGAACATGATGTGAACAGAAAGTTATATAGTCTGATAAGCTAAGGTTTATCTGGTGTCCTGATTATTGGCTCCTTTTTATTGCTTGCCAAAGAAAGCTTTTGTGAATTGTAACCCTGTTATTTCTGTACCTCTATATGGGTGATGTATGGCAAATGTATTTTTTATTTAAAAATTAGAATTTAAACATTCAAAATCCACAGTAAAATGTATCATCAGCTCTTTTGTTACTTGTAACTGGTTAATTGACCTTCATTTAAAAAAAATACACCCTGCACAGCTGCTCTTAGATTAATAAGAGCACTAGCCTCATGTGTGGGCATGTCAAAATTCACAGAAGCCATCTCTGTGGGTTTTTTTTGTCTCTTGTAACAGCAGACATCCATTAATTTCTCAGCAGTAGAACTTGTTCTGAGATCATGACAGTGAAACAAAAATGAGTAGTTAGTTAATGTGTGACCACTCGTGGGCCACCCTGTTTGACTGTTGGTGTTGTGTTTCTCTGCCACCCACTGCCTGGCGCTCAGCAGCAGCCTCAGCACAGGGAGCGCCTGGAGACTTTTGATGATGTTATTCGCAGTTCACTGGAGGTAACTGGGAGGAATGGGAGGAGTGTGTGATGAGAGCAAAAAGTGTATTTGTTCCTTGTTTGGTGAAGACAGATTCACAGACAGTTTCTATGTACTCCACCTTTCTTGTGTGTGTGTGTGTGTTCATAGAGTAATAGCTAGTGTTTATTTGATAGTGAAACAAGAACTTCTGGTTCTATGTGAGTGTATCCTGCATCGTATTTGATCAACGCTATACCTTTGACTAACTGTGTTGTGGTGTTTTCATTGGTCTGCCGGATGTTGGTGTATTATTTACTTTCTGTTGTCAGCACAACTGGTTTTCATCAACAGGTGCTGGCCTGTGCTTGATCACATTCACTTTGAGCTCCGTCACTGTGTCGTAACCGTGTAATTTTGAATAAACCGTCTTGCATTGAGTTAAAGTAAGACGTGCATTTATCAGACAGACCGATTTGACTGACTCACGCTTTCCATCACAGGACGAAGACTTTGTGACCAGAGACGACTTTGAAGATTCCGATCAGCTGAGGATAGGAAATGACGGCATCTTCATGCTCACTTTCTTCAGTTAGTAACCCAATCTACTCGTCTGTGTTTTTCCTCCGTTTGAGCTACAGTTAATAAAATGAAATAACCGGCCATTTTAAGGTAGCTTTTTGTAATGACATCACACACTTTTTTTTTCCTCCAGTGGCATTCCTCTTCAACTGGATTGGTTTCTTCCTGTCTTTCTGTCTGACCACGTCTGCAGCTGGCCGCTACGGGGCCATCTCAGGCTTTGGCCTCTCTCTCATCAAATGGATCCTCATAGTGCGGGTATGAGCCCACACACTAGGCCTGGCTGGCTTTATTACTATTCTAATTAATACCAGAGCGTTTTCAAACGGCAACATCATTTCAGTAGGAATCTTTTGTTAAAGATGACATGAAAGTTATATATATGCAGATATGTGTAATGCATGCTGATATCGTTTTATTTTTGGAAAAGCAAATACAAAAACACAAAAAAGATTATATTATTTGCACCTTTCTGTTGTTTACACAGCTGTACGTTGTTCAGCAGGATATATCTCGATATACTTTAAGTTTGTGCATGATATTTGTGTGTCCATTTCATATAAAGTACTGCTGTATGTTGCCTAAAATACCAGTGTATGAATATTGGGTCATTATTACCCACGCCTACCACATCATACACACAGTATGTGCATATACTCCACGTGAGCCAAAACTAAAAAAAATGTGGCTTTCTGTTTGCATAAACGACCTAGAAACAACACTCATTTTAATGTTGTTTCTGTAGTTGTTGGCCGTTTGGTACTTTGGAAACTTACTGTTTCCTCAAACATCTATCGAGGACTTTTTTTTTTCTTTTTTAAAGTGCTGGACTCATTTGAGTGAAACCACTGAAAGCCATATTTCTTCTTACCAAGCCGTATTTCCTCTAACCAGTTATTTCTGTCCTTTTGTTTGGCTTTTAGTTCTCCACATACTTCCCTGGTTACTTTGATGGACAGTACTGGTTGTGGTGGGTGTTCCTGGTGCTGGGTACGTAGCTAACCTCTGCATTTAAATAGTAGGACGAGGACTCGAGTGGTACAGTTTTCCTCTGTTTTCAAATGTTTTATTAAAGACTCGACCGGAGGCCTTTTCATATCTCTCTAAAGTGACCATTTACATGCTGCAAACGTGTGTTTCACAGTCTGCTATAAATGCTAGTTTGAACGATCGGTCTCATTTCCTTCCTCTTCAGGCTTCTTGCTCTTCCTGCGAGGATTCATCAACTACGCCAGAATCCGTAAGATGGCCGACACCTTCTCCACCCTGCCGCACACCCGCGTCCTCTTCATCTATTGAGCCCACAAATCGTCACTGTACTCTCTTTCTTTCACTGAGGTGTAATCTGTGGCTTTATTCAATCATAACGGAAGAAAAGACTTTTTTTTTCTCCCCCCTTCCTTGACATCATTTGGACAATATGTTTATTGTCCCCCCCCCTTTGGTGTAAAATAGTAGTGAATGCTGAGAATTCTGTAGTTATTAGTGGTGAACTGTCAAGTGCTGTTATGCAGTTAAGAAGTACGTGATGTATAAATCAATGCCTTATTTGCAGTTTTTACTATATGTTGTTAGCAGCTGCATGCGCTGTCTCCCTGTTTATCCACCAGGGGGCAGGCTTGTCTGTATTAATTTCTTCAACCTGATGAAGTCATTTTGTCCAGAAAAATGGTCGCTGTGGAGTCAAACTTAGGCTTATAGAATTGATATAAACACGTCAAACAGTGGTTCTCGGCCCAGGAGCCTGTGAGCAAATCTAATCTTGTAGATTGATTTATCCTGAAATCAAACATATATATACTTCAAGTAACAATTTCATGTGTTTTTAAACTTCCTTGGCCATATTTTTGTTGAAAGGGAAAATTAGCTCTTTTTGGGTTCAGGGGCAAATTTAATTTAGAACCACTTGTACAGAGGATCAGGGGCTGGGATTTCCCTGGAGCATCTTTTTCTTGTGTGTTTAAGTTTTAGCCTATGCACTCACTATAATCAGGAATGTCATTTCCTTATGTATTTTAGCATGGCCATAAAGAAGCACTGTTGGTCCAGTGGAGTCACTGCCTTGCACAAGGGCAAATTGATGTGAATGAAATTAGATGATAAGTTTGTCACTGGATTCACATGCATTCAGATGATTTTTGGCCAAACATGAGTCGATTACATCATTTTTAATCAGAGGCACCTCACTGTTTTCCATTGAGGAGAAAATGTGAGTGTTTAAAACCAGACGCGACACGGTAAACTGTAGCTTGTGAAGAACCAAGGAATAATTCAGAGCACAGATTGTTTTTCTGTTCTTTTAAGTGATAAAATATCTTCTTTTTTTATGTTAACCCATATTCTAGTGAAAGTGGAATGATTCTTTTTTATTAGAACATTGCAAAAAACATATTTGGCTTGAACAAAGTTTGGAAATAAATCTATAAAAGTCTACATTTGTGCTGAGAGATTCATCAAAAATAAATGTGGTTCCACTTCTGCTACTTTATTAAAATGTAGGGCGTCACTTTCTGTCCTTTTGGGTATAACATTTTCATCTTCATACAAACATTTCAGTCCTTTTGTGTCTTTAACTTACAGAAACAATGTTTTGTCAATAAATTCTGAGGCTTTGATGGAGTTAATTTTGAATTCATCCTGCAGATTGCTGTTTAAATAATAATAAAAAAAGACATCTGTTAAGTGCTTCAGTAAAGGGTTATTCAGTCAGAGGGAGAGGAAGCATCACTGTCACTGAGGTGAGACATACATTTAGCTGCACTAATTTTAGCACACAGGGTGTGAGTGCATGTCGAGATGATGTTGGAAATGTGTTTTTTTTTCTTCCTTTAAGGTAGAACAGGAAGTAAAGATCACCCCACCTGGAAGACACGTCCCACCAACTGAATCAGTGTGGTTTCATTGCAAACATTTTTTGTCATCATCGCTGAAGACTTTCCTCCTGGTCTTTGCTGGATACTGGCCTCTAGTGGTGCCTGGCTGAAATGACAGGTCAGTGAAGTAAAAAGTCACCTTTTTTCTTGTCATTTTTCCTTTTATTTCTTCCATACAAGTTATAAAATTCTAATTTAAGTTAACAAATCTCTGCTTAGTGTAAACAACTAAACTAGTATACACAGTTTTGGGACTGTGGGAGAAAATCAATTCATTATGCAAACTTCCCACAGAACTGGCAACCTTTTTGCTGTGAGGCAACACTGCTAGCCACTGCTCTGCCTTGTGGCTTGCAAATTATATACATGTCCCAAATACCAACAACTAGATTTTAAGTGTCAAGCTTACAAATAATACAAAATTATTATCATTTTACAGCTTGTGAATCTAAATAGCTGGCAATAGCAGAACAGTTTAATCGAGTTGCATGCAGGAGACGAAGCTAAATGTAAAATCTTTATATTATCTTAATTATAATATGTTTAATGAAAGGACACTTAATACAAGTAAAGTACATGCTGCACAGTCTGCGTTGCCGCACCACCGAGACCTCTTAAAAGTCGAAAAACAGAACCAGCTGTCAGTAAAAATGTACAGATGTGCAGTTGCTCTGGGCTCAACAGCTGAACTTTGAACTATCTCTTCCTTACGAAACTCATTTGAATAGCCTTTGTTAATGTCTTGCGTTTAACAAATGATATAATATAACCATAAAAGTTGAAGTTGGAAAAAAAAATTACAAATGGGACAAAGGGCCCGTGCAAGACCTTAAAACACTGGCCCAGTGAACCTCCACCTCGCGGTGACCTTGGACAAACAAGTTTCATTTTGCCAGGTGCAGACGGGCTTAACTGATTGCTGTCGCTCAGCTGTAAATTCTGGCAGAGCACATAAACAAAAAAAACCTAATCATCCGTATCGCTCACAAATTCAGCCTCGGTACAACTCGAATCCCTAAACATTACATAATTCCTCCTCTGCTCCAGCGGGGTCACCCGGTGCAGGTGTGCTTATTATCCAGATGTCGTTCATGAAACATCTCCACTGTGCCAAGAGCTGTCTGTGTCTCATCAGCCAGAGATGGAAGTATTTCTCTGAGTAATTGATGGGAATTGTGAGTGTTTTCCAAAGCGGCTGCACTGCTTGCATGTTTTGGCTATCTGAAGATAAGAGAGGAGACTTTCTGATTCGCAGAGAGCCTGGGAGTGAGTCGGCTTTCCAAAAGCTTTACTTTCACTGGCTTCTGTTAAGACAACAGTTCTTTTATTCTGTGATGCAGTGAATTTATAGTTGGCCGAGCTGATGAAGTCATGAAATCATCAACCTTTGGCCTCAAGTTTGCTGTATATGAAGTTGGGGGTCACATCCCAACCTGTTCTCTAAAATCTCATTCATATCAGGATGGGCTCTGTGTGAGGCCCTGTGATGGACTGGTGATCTGTTCGCGGTGTGCCCCGCCTTTTGCCCTATGTCAGCTGAGATTGGCACAGCACCTCCACGCGGCCATCATGTGGAGGATAAAGCGGTAGAAGGTGAGTGAATGAGAAAGCACATTTAGCTTAGACTGAATTATATCCTGATTGAAATAATGTTTTGCTATTTGACACGCCACCTGGTTCTGATTCCAGTCATTATGCTTAGCAATAGTGATTATTTATATGTATATATATATATCTACATATACTGTATATATATATTGCATTGTATGATCACCACCAAGTGGAAAGAGTAGAAATACCACTCTTTTGATAAGATTTCACTTCAGTACAAGTTCCGGTCTGAAAAATGTACTCAAGTTAAAATTAAAAAAAAAGTTAAAAATGTACTCAGAGGAAAAGTAACTTTTTCCTGTGTTGTGCAAAAAGGACAAGGGGACACATCTCTTATTAACTATTTTTAATTAAAAGCAAACTTTTAGAAAGTGCTGACAAAATAAAACATGTAAACACATCAGATACACATCATATATCAGTCAAAAGGTCAGGAATGCTCTCACTTATTCAGGGACCTTAATTAGCGCCAAGTCACCTGTCCTCATTGTTCACTGCCAAATATCTTTATCTATTTATTAAATTTGCGATTACTTTCCGCCTCTATGGAGACAAACACTACAGTTTTCATCCTTGAGGCACATTCATACATTTTAATAGCAAAGAATAACAACACTTGCATAACTCACGAAAGCACCGGGGGAAGGTCAGAGTCCAACAGGTGCCACTGCATTTCTTAATTGGATCAGATACTACAGTGTTGCCCAGTATACCAGTAAAAAGACAAACTCCTTTTGTTGACAGGAAGGGGTTTCATGGAAATATGGTTGATGTGGTTTGAACAATCAGTAAAATGAAAAAAAACAACAAAATTGTTTCTTGCTACAATAAAATTTTCAGATGATGAGAGGATGGAAGGCCAAAGACGACCGCGCGACTGCGAACTTCTCTCACATTTATTGAATTATTTCAAGTTAGAATATCAAGGCCAGAGAATTTTTCATCACCTTAGACAAACTGTGTTTGGTCAGAGGCTCCTGCTGTCAGTCTGCGTTTCAGATGGGAGGTTCCCTCGGATGTGGGGAGGATGTGGGTTGCATCCAAATGATATGTCGTTCTAGTGTGTGTGTGTGTGTGTGTGTGAGTGTGTGAGTGAGTGAATGTGTGTGTTTGTGTGTTTGAGACAGAGAGCGAGAGAGAGAGAAAGAGAGCGAGAGCAGGGGGAGGGGTGTCATCATTGATGTGTGAGTCATCCTGATGCTCCCTCTTCCTCTTTCTGCACTGTGATGTGTGTGTGCAAACATCCTAGTTGTGTGTGTACTTGTATATAGATTTGTCTTATGTCCAGATTGTATTGAAATATTTTAATGTCTCTCCAGTGTCCTCATACCACGTCCGTCCATTAGTGTCTTCTTTACTGGTTAACGGCTGTTACGTTGAATGTGTGGAGCAGTTGCACGCGATTACCAACATGTTTGTCGTACGTATATTATTTACTCTTGTGTTAAATGTGGTCACGTTCAATCTGGACCGCCTCTGGAGGTCATATATCTGTTTTCAGAGCATCATGGATGTGTTTACACCTGCAGCTTTAATGCCACTACTGTCAGGTGCACTTTCTGTCACCTTTTCTGGCATGAACACTGCCGTTGTCTGGACCGGTAGACCTCATTGAGACCAGAATGTGGTGGAACTCTTCAGATTTAGGGCCAAGATTTTAAGAACTGTTTGTTTGGGCTGTTTAAAGAATGGCAGCCAGGACGGTGTCCTCAGAAGAATAGCTGCGCAGACATGTGCGTATGTGTGTAAGGCTGGTAAAGCAGTGGTGAGTCATCCACAGGCCAGCATTGACTGTTACCATGGGTCACACACAGCAGGTACCCCACCTCCCTATATACTCCTCTTTTTTCTCTCTCTCTCTCTCACCCACCTCTCTTCCTTATCCTCTTCCTACACCACCTCGTCTTCCATCTCCTCCTCCTCCTCTCTTTTTCTCTCTGACTCACGGATGACTCCTCCACCACCACCACCAATGACATCACCACCCCCTCCCTACCACTTTGTTGTGGTGAATCATACTGTACGTTGAGATTTTCTTTGCTCATGTCTCCAGTCAGCCAGCAGGGCAGACCTGAACGTCAGCCGCCCGTTGATCAATTCGACCCAAAACGCTGAATGACAACTGTGACGACGTCAGTGATGGTTTGAGTTTCTTGACCAATTGGATTTTAATGCTAAGCAAAGTAGCACACACTCGTACTGCATAAGGTGATACAACTGTTTATTCAAAAGCTAAATAATCAGAAGCGTCTCACGAGAGACCAGCCGAACAACAACGTCATCGGGCCAATGACACAATTTTGACGCGGAGTAGCCATTACTGAAAACAGCAGGTTGCAGATAACCAGATAACCAGAAAATGCCAAAAAACAGAAGCTTCAGCACCACCATTTTGTGTCCTTTAACACATTGCAAAGAGTTGTAGCTTGCAAATTTATATTACAGAGCAGATGTATGAATTAAAATATGGACCAGTAACCTCTGAAAAGTGGACACTTAAACACAGAGACACTCCTCGTGAAGTAAAGGCTCATGTATTTCCCTGTCATTTGAATTTAATAATTGTTTCGAGCAGGCGAAAATGTGCAGGTTCTTCTGGGCTTCGGTGTCATCCTTTTTAAAAAACAAAAAAATTTTAAATTGTGCTAAACTTAAAGGCAGGAGAACATGGAGAACATGAATTTCACTGTTACATGTTTTAAAATGTTTGTTTATTGAGAAAATCAGGCTTTTGCTTCACCTAAAAGATACACACAGTTTGTTATACACGACCCTTTTATCAAGTAATAAGAATATTTTCTGGATAATGTCCTTCATGGATGCTGTGGTTCTGTTTCCATGTCGCTGATCACTGTAAATGTATCATATCCAGATTCTGCAGATTTCAAATATAGCCTACAACGTGGTTTACTGTCCCCCATCACCCCCCCTCCCGGTGTGTTTTCTCATAATCATCAATTATTGTAACGTCATCAAATCCTATACTTTTTTTTTCCTGCTGTGTGGCATTGTTTTTAGTCTATGATATGGAAAAATGAGCCTCGTCTCTCACGTTACTGCTCACGTCTGCAAACTGCGGACAAGTTGAAGTTTTGCCATTTCAGACGTTTCTGAATGTCATGTTAAACAGACGTCACGTGTGTGTGTGTGAATAACGCCAAGCTCGACTTAATTCTGTAGGAAGGAAATTCCTTCTCTGCATTTAACCCGGAGGTGTCAAACTCATTTCAGTTCAGGGGCCACATAAAGCACAATTTGAGCTCAGGTGGGCCGCACCAGTAAAATAATAGCATAATAACCTATAAACAACAATAACTCAGAATTTGTTTTACATTTAATAGAGTATTTTCGTTTTTTTTTAACAAAACATGTGATTTTTTTTACGTGCATTACAACCTGTAGTGGATCTACAGAGGCACACAAATTTATCTGAACATGAAAAATATTGTATTTCACATGATGATTTGATTGCAATCATCATATGAAATTTAAACAAGTTCATACTGCGGGCCAGATTGGACCCTCTGGTGGGCCGGTTCTGGCCCGCGGGCCACACGTTTGACACATGATTTAGCCTTCCTTTGAGTTTTGCCACATTTTAATTTTGTTCCCAAAGAAATACATGCACACAGATGAATGGAAGGCAAACCATTCTTTTCGCAAATTTTTACCCTGTCTATTTTCTTCATCCTCTGCTGGGACACACATCACACACAGACACACACATATCTCCTGTCAACAGTTTAATTACTCTTACACATCGGTGCTCTTGGCATTCTGGCTCATATTTTAGTGCTTGTGCTATCACCATGGCAACAATAAACCTTGAATAACACCAAACTATTGGTGAAACTGACCCCTCGAAAGTGTTGCAGAGTTGCAATCCCATTTGCCAGGATTAGGATTAATATAAGCGCGGAGGGTTTTACTTCTACAGTGCAGCTGTGTATGTTCTGCATTTGTCTTATTCTACTGGTGTGACACAGTTCTGCTGTGAATCACCTGCCGTCTCTGCCGTTCTCTCCGCTCACAGGTTTTTTTGTGAATGGAGACTCGCAGTGCTTTATGACGAGAGAGGGGATGGGATGCATGAATGGGAGGTAGCTACAGACGGATGAATGGGAGAGATGGAGGGATGCGCGTGGTAACGGAAGGTGGGATGGTGGCTACGTCATATTACGTTTCCGCAGTGCATCAAGGGAACTGGTCTGTCTGTGACTCATACCGTCAGGATGGGGAGGGGGTGTGATGGAGAGAGCGTGCAAAAGAAGAGCAGGGGGGAGGAGGAGGAGACAGAGATGAAGAGGATGAAGAGGAGAGAAAAGGGAAAGGAGGGGTCTGGTCTTTTTTTATCCTGTCTATCGTTCACCCCCCCCCCTCTTTCTCCGTCACTCCCTCTCCCCATCAGTGATGTAATACAGGTGACCTATTCATCACGGGGAGGGAGCCTCTCTCCTCTCCTCTCCTCTCCTCTCCTCCGTGCTCAGCTGACTGGCTTGAATGCGTGAATGAACAGGCCTCTCTCCTTTTATTGTGGCGGAGGGGAGGAGAGGAGAGGACACAGGAAGCTGTGAGGCAGATGCAGAGCAAAGGAGGAAAGAACAAATGATAAAGAAGAGAAAGAGGGAGGAGCACAGAGAGGGAGCGAGAGAGAGTTCCCATGGGATCTGAGCAAATACACATTGACTGCTGATCTCATTCTGTTTGTGTGGATCTGTTGCGTTTGTGTGCCGTGTGTGTGCAGGTGTACATGTGCGTGACGTATGAATGGATTCAGCTTTGCTTTGCGCTCATTGAGAAATTCCCGACCTCTGTCTAACTGAGACACTTCCTCACTTCTGCACTCTAACTATTAGAGAGCTCTCGCTCTGCACGGCTCACAGTACAACCACTTCCTCCTCCTCCTCCTCCTCCTCCTCCTGAGCAACCCCAATGATAGCAGCCATCTGCGAGGATAAGTTATTGTGTTTTGCTTCCTTTACGATTGAGTCGTCACTCTGTCCACAAGAGTCTTAAATAACACGAGGACTAAGAGAAGAGCGCTGCCTCCTCTGTTTGCTGCCTAATGGCTGCTGACTGCCGTGCTCGGTTTGTAACAATCAAGTGCGATTATTGCCACCCACATGACACCTCTGCACATGGATCACAGGCCGTCCTCCTCAGTGTGTGTCTCGTATTAAAACGCCTGTATATTTTTATGCGGTCAAGCGCCATTCCATTGCAATCCAGTCACTCAAAAAAAGCACATTTTAATGCCAGGTGTAAACTGAGTCATGGATTAAGACTCTTAACTTTGTATCACCTTCATAAACGGCATAGGATTTTTGCCAGTCCAGTTCTTTGTTGGCTTTCACAGAACGGTAGAGTTTTATTGACGAGGCAGAGGTGAATATCGCAGGGAGCTAAAGCTGTAACACGTGCTGCTCGGGGAGTGTTTGACCTTTGGACCTCTGGTTGCCTCCGGTAACAGGCAACTGCTTAATTTGACTGTTTTTGCTTGTGTATGCGATGACTGAAGGATCTTGTAATTACTACAAAATAGTTTTAATACATTTTTGTTTCCTTTTAAAGGAAAATAGATGATTAACTTAGCACATATGAGTGGACACCTCTGTGATTGACAGGTGACATCGTCCAATTGGTACCCAGTTGCACGCCAAAACGCAAATATTGAGAATTCAGAACAGGAGTTCACTTGGGTGCATCACTCACAAGCTAACATCATTTTTTCCATCCAATAACAATTTTATAATTCATATTTTATTTTATTCCAAGATTATTAGTGGAGGTTAGTAGCATTTACAGATTTTTACTTTTATAAGACTGAGTGAACGAATGCTCATCTTTAAGAGGGGAAAAAAGATGAGCGTGAGCGAAAGAGGAGAGGAAGTGCATGCGGGACGGTGAAGGAGATAGGAGAGGAAGGGCAGATAGTCCAGGATTAGTATAATGTCCCTGTGCACTTCAACAAAAATAAAAATGGACTGACCTCATTACACTCGAACGCGGTAGACCTCGCAACCACAGCAGTATATGTTGGTAAGCTGTATCTTTAGGACTCAAAATGTATTTACAACACATAAAACTGATTCAATTGCACAAATAATTGATGCCAGTGCGTACGTACATGGTTTTAAACGTATTATTATCATCCAATGGTTATCCATTGTTTGTTTAAGATGCACATATGTAGATTTTAGACCTCTCACCCTGTGTATATGTCCATCACGCTCACACACACACACACCAGTCATCATCAAACCCTGGTCGTCTCTGCCTCCACCTTGTATGAGTCAGAGCTGCAGTACAGTGTAGGAGGGGCTGGGATTGGATATCCTGATGGTGGCTCATCTACACACACACACACACCGTTATTATAGAGGTGAGGATGGAATACATTCATAAAGAAGTGAGGACCAGACGTCACCTCCGAGATATGAAACTCCAACTGATCCTCGCAGATGTTCAGGAACACACACACACACACATGTGATATCACATGTGCACATATCATCCATGTAATTACCCCATGCAGTAATACACGTGTGTGGAAAGACACGGCAACAGCACATACATGTGTGCACTTAACACAAATAAGCACTCACATCCATACAGCACACACACACACATACACACACAAACACAGCATGCTGTCACATCCGGCCCTGCGCTCCACAGCATAGCCTATAATTAGCTGCCTGCAAAGCTGACTGCCTAGAGATGAGATGAGCTAACCAGAGAGAGAAGCAGAGGAAGAAAAGGAGATGAGCTAACCACATGGAGGTAGATGCTGCTCCACTGAGAGAGAAGGAAGGATGGGGGGGATGGGGGAGAGATAGATGAGGATTGTGAGTGTTTGGCGAGGGGAGTAATAACCAGAGTGAGATGAATACTGAAAAATGTAAAAAAAAAAGTATGTGTTGTGGGTGACCAAGCCTGAGTAGTGACATGCTCTCATCCACAACCCATTCAGCTATTCAAGACAACCAAATAAGGGATTTGGAGGTGTGTGCATGTGTGTGTGTGCATGTGTGCGCATGTTCCATTCTCTACTCAGAGACCGGACAGTTTTTATGAATGGGGCTCGGGCATCCAGCGCAGTAAAGTATGTCAGCACACTATAATGAGAGCTGCAATGGTCTCTCTTTCTCTCTCTGTCTCCCTCTCTCTCTCTCTCTCTCTCTCTCACTCTCTCACTCTCTCACTCAAGTTGCAGGATTTCAACTGTATGACAAAAGTAGGCTCGAGACTCGGCTGTGAATGAATGAGTCAGGATCGACGTAACCCATCTTCATTGTCGGGGGTGGGAGGGAGGGAGGGAGGGAGGGTATGTATGTATGACTCATACTCTCTCCTCTCTCATTGTCACTCCA
Organism: Solea senegalensis; assembly: GCF_019176455.1. Taxonomy (NCBI): domain Eukaryota; kingdom Metazoa; phylum Chordata; class Actinopteri; order Pleuronectiformes; family Soleidae; genus Solea; species Solea senegalensis. The sequence goes on from NC_058033.1 coordinate 19,003,871, forward strand.
CTGCAGTAGCAGTAGCCGAGGACTTCTGGCCCACTGTGGGCTCTCCCTCCTTTTTCTCTCCATCTCCATGTCTGCCTCTGATTTTTGTTCCCCATCACAGTCAGCGCCTCTTCAACTTTGTTCGTCCACGGTATCGTGTTATGAGGATGCATGTAACGATTGCACTTACTCTGGCCCCTGGCCCCATCATGATAATATATACTTGTGCTGTGCAGCCAAACATTATCAGATTGAACCATTACACAAAAAAAACCTCAGAATCGATGCAACAAAAGTCTCTGATTAATGGAAACTGGGGTTTTTGCTAACAACAAATGCAAAAGCAGCAGTATTATAGCCAGAGATGAAGTAAACAACAACAATAGTCTCCAGGTCCATTCAGAAATGCATAAATCCTGTATTTTTTTCTGTATCTATTTCGTTACGTCTCACTTGATTTATACCGTCAGTAAATGTTTTTCTTAATTGGTCTAATGGGCTAATTTGACATCTTACTCAATACTGCATGATATCTTGGTTCTGTGGACTCTCTCTCCTGCGTGTTTTAGATGTTTTCCTGCTCTAAAAACACCCGATGCAAATAGTCAGCTCATCAGCAAGCACCTCAATGTGGACTGTTAGCCTTACTAGCCTTACAAGACTCAAGCCTAGTCCATATGTGGATGGGTGTAATGCAGAGCTTCCCAATCCTGCTCCTAGGGGAACCCTAGGATTGGTAATCACTGGTACTGTATAATGAAAACCTCTGGTTCTCTGGTTTAAAAATATAATCCTGTACATGCATGAAAAAACAAAACCCTGCCATGTCAACAGGTGGCAATATAACTGTAACTGTAAAGCCTTGTTGGCCAAAAAACCTCAGTTTTCCTCATCTAACACACAGTTGTGTGTATAAAAAGGCCAAATTGCGGAGGAAAAACAAGAAAACAAAGATGGAGCTGGCCAAATTGTGGAATTAGAGGCTTTAAAAGGGTAATTTATAAATGAATAAAACTATAATTCTTATCTAACAGGCGACACTTAACATACAGTTTGTTCCAGTGAGATTCTAAATGACGTTACCTCTGCACCGGAACAGAGACGACGTTCTGTACATCTAGCTGTGTACTTCACAGACAAATATATACAAAAGGCTTCTGTTTATCACAGACTGGCCAAACCTTTGTGTGCAGTGTCCAGCAGCTTCCTTCAAATTCCATTATTTTCCCTGTGATGATGATGACAATGGAGTCAGGACTCTTCTTTCAAATAGTAGCTTACAAAAACTGATGAAGCCAGACACAGCATGGAGCCTGGCAAGACATGGGAGAAGAGTACATGGCTGCAGACTGTTTTCCCCCCCTCCCCCCTGAAGCCACAATATTAGTTTATTTGCACAGCAGTAAAGCATGACATCATATATATTGTGGGAAAACAAAACCGAGACGGGAACTCTTTCACCTCAGAATCAACAAGATGTGGGAAGAGGAGGGAAAATATAGTTGCGTTTACCACAAATGACCATGATAGAGATGCACTGCCATTTCAGTCGGTGAACGTCTCCAACTGCTGAAGTGGGAGGGACATAGGTCATATTTTACATGATGGAATTACCTGCTGGAAACTCACCAACAGTTGTGGTGAAGGGCAGTACTTGTGTTGCTGTTATTATTATTATTGTTATTATTATTATTCCATGCCTTCCACAGCTTGACTAATGGGTGCACTGGGCCCTGTGCTTCTTCCCCTGCTGGGATGCAGGAGGCATGGAAATGAGATGCAGTACGGTGTGTGTGAAGTCAGCTAGCGGCAATTACAAATGGACAGGCAGCTGGTTCCACTGTATGTAAACCAAAATGGCAGCTCCTTAATTAGGGAAACGGAAAGTTCTGTCCTTTTACATGTGATTATTATTGTTACATTAGCTGCAAAGTGGTTGTACTTTAGTATAGGGAGCTGTTTTTACTCGTTAAACCCATTTCTCACATCTACAGGTAGGTTTTTATGAGACTTTGTCAGTTTGGTAATTCTAACATGAACATAGTAAATTTAAATAAGTCAAACATCACATGTAATCGACTTTTTTTTTTTTACACATCATTGCGCAATGTTTAAAACACAAAATATGTCAATATCACTGCATTTTAAATGGGTTCACTCTCATTTGTCACATTTACAACTCACTAATGTTGAGAAGTTCAGATCAGAGATTATTTTTATGTTGAAAGAAGTAAATCATTCATGTTTTGTGCTTTGTTCGAATGGAATTTGTTACCTTTAAAAAATCTGTTCTAAAGCATAATTTCCTTCCTTTAAAAATGTTAAAACCACTGCTTATGTTTTCAGTAATGCTGTCTATATTATTTATACATATTTATCAAACTACAAGGTTGTGATGTTTTTTTTGTGTCGTTTTGTGTGTTTCTTTTGTTGTCTTGTTGTCTGTTTTATAATTGTAGTGTCTCTCTCTCTCTCTAAGTTTCCCCTTAACAACAACTGACTGGACGATAACATGCCGGCTTATGTCCTCTGCAGAAGTTGAATTTAATGAACTGGAGACTCTAAGTTGACCGTAAGTGAACGTGTGTGTCAAAAATAGACTTTTCCAAACACGGGATAGAAGTGTTACTGAGCCTTTAATTGTCCTCCCCTTTTCCATAATGCGTGTCGCGTTTATGAATCGACAGGTCAGCAGCTGACAGATGTGAAGTGCCCGCCACAGGAACAGCGAGTCATTGTGAAGCTCTGACCAAGAGGAAGGAGAGGAAGACGAGAAGAGAAGAGAGGAGAGAGGTAATGAAGGTGTAATTTGCTAACCATCTGTGAGGTGCCTGGTTGCCCTGGAGGTTTCCTCTTCTCCGGAACTCCCCCTCTGCAGGGCCACAGGTGCTGGAGAGAGGAGGAGGAGGGTCACATGTAAGGAGGGAAAGGAGGGGTTAAGTAGTAAATGTCATTGAATAGAAAAATAAAAATAAAGAGGGGAGACAGATGAAGAAAGACATCACTATTGACAAAAAAGGTTTGGTGATAGGTTTAGGGACAAGGACAACTGGATTCGTCTTTAGGAAAAGGTCACAATATGATTTAAAGCTGTAGTGCGTAACTTTTTGGTGACTTTATTGTGCTGTTGATGTCATGATTTTGCCTCGCTTTGGTCTTCATGAACAGAAATGATGTAACATTACTTGTATTTTGCGTCCTTCATCTCAAAATGGGTATCAAGGAAAATGGAGTTCATGACTTTCTTTCTGTCGTGAACCCAAATACTTTAAGAAGGAAACACACAATTCTACCACACGAGTGAGATCCATCAAACTGGTTGATGAATTTTAAAAAAATACCGTTATCCCCAAAGAAACAAAAAACATTCCATGTGTATATGCCTGCAGTGCAGGGCTGTGCGGGAGCACTAAGTGTTTACCCCATTGAAAATGCAGAATGACTGGCATTTTTGAGAAGTAGAATTCACTTCTGAAACTTGCTGTGGTCGCTTGTTTCATGTTCGGTCAACCCGTTTGCAGAAATCACTTCCTGTGTGCGGCAAGAGAATGTCACCAGGAGACACGATATCTGAACGCCGCTGTACTGAGAAGTACACAGAGAACAATGGTTTGAAAACTTGTACGTGTTTGGTTTTAGGGCATTTGCCGAACCAACCAATGTTGCCTCACACGACTGGTAGTCATGGTTACAATGAAACATAACTATGGGCTGTAATAAGCTGCCTCCACAAACGACCTCTGTGGCTGCTTTTTATGGGAGGACAGCCTCAGAAATTAGAGAGCAAAGGGATGTTGGCACGGAGTCGCCACCAAGCAGAGGTAACGGGCAGAAATATTGGGGGAAGACAATGTGGTAGAAAAGGAAGGAAAGGGCATCATTTAGTGCTCGCCGGACGATCATCATGTCATCCTCTATTGAGAAAGAAGAATTTTTTAAACATATCTGGTGCTTTCTGAATGTTCTTGCATCCGAAAATAGGTCAGGAAGTCTCCTGTTTCACGCCGCTTTGTTCTGAACGGCTTGAGAAGTTCAAATCGTCCTTGTGTTTATGGTTCTATTACCTTACAGCCAAGCCCCCCCCTTCTCTCTTCATCCTCCTTAAGCTCCGCTGTAACTCACCACCAATCACTTCCTTCCTTTACACTCCATCCCATCCCACAACAATCATCATTTTAGAGCATTCCCACCCATACACTCATCCACTTTAAGGCTTTACATTTAAGAAAAAAAAGAAAAATAAAGAGCAATGGTGGCCCTGAAATGCAAATCACAACAACAACAACAACAATGACTTACAAACTACACACTTTATTCACACTGTGGCAAATCAAAAAATCACAAATAAACCTTTTTGTATTTCTTTATTTTAAATCATTAATGCACTACTTTAACATGCAGTAAATTGTAAATGAATGCCAGATATTGAAAGTTATTCTGGAAAAACACTCACAGGATAATTTTCTGGGCCTTTTATGGTTAAAATTAGCAAAAAAGTCCAGGCGGACATTTTGAGGCTTAGGTTTTAAAGGGTTAAGCTGAATTTACTGAAGAATCTTCTGGACTTCTGTGTAAATATGTGAATCAAATATTTATTCAGAATAACTTTATTAAGAAAGCGGTTCCATTCATTTTTTAAAAAGTTACCACCACTAAATCCCTAAATCCATTCTTCTCACTAGATGAATTCAAAAATGACTGAACTCCTCGCTTCCCTTCCCTTGAACGTGTGCGCTCGCGGCGGTGGCCGTCGGGATCTTTGCCTGCTTTGATGCGCTCCGGTCAGCCGTGTTGCCTCTGACCGTCTCTGCCTCTGAGGGGCATATAATGGTTTTAAGACGCCCTGGCTTCCTCCGTAATGACTGCTTCCTCTGCTCTTGTCCAGTCCTCGCTGGCTGGATCGTGTGGGTGGCTGACTGGCCACCTGACAGGCCGACCGACCAACGCTCGGCCCACATCTGCAGAACCGCTGAAAATACTACACAAATCTATCTTTGTGCACTCTCTGCTCATATCTAACAGTTTCTCTCCGTCTAATTAGACTGAACAGCTGCCCTGCTTGTTGTCGCACGCTGCAATTGCAGATTATTTCAGTAGGAAAACGTGACCTCCCACTAATTCTGAGTGTTTGGCTTTGAGAATGACTGGTTAGTTGTGTTGCTGATTAACTGTTGGGATGGATGGCTGCTTTGCTCCCCGCCTCTTTGACTGACTGGCTGATTTAAAGCTGGCTCCTTAAGTAGCTGACTTATTGGCTGCGGAATGCAGCAGGTGGTTCGAAATCTGAATGGGTTTCGCAGTTGTGTGTGTGTGCGTGTGCTTGTTTCCCATGGTTGGAGCTGTTGAGGTTATCTGCAGACCCTCAGATTTCTGCTCTAATCTGGCATGTTTCACATTCCCAATTTCCTCCGCCGATGCATGACTCCTCCACTCTGTGTTCACTCTGTGGAAAAGTATGGCAACTGCGCCGCGTGTGTCTGTCTGTTTCTCTAGTTTTGCTGTAGTTTGCTCTCCCAGGTCGCTGATGAAACTCACCTGTTGTGTTTTGTTCACTTCTTTCGCATCATCTTCATCATCTGTGTGCCTGGATTTAGCCTCACAGCCCAAAAGCTTGGTCGGGGGGGTGGGGGTGGGGTTTGTTATGATTTGTACATTTCTATGTAAGTAAAGTGAGGGCCAGACCATAATAGCAGGTTTGGTTCTGTGAAATGGCAACAATGGTAAAAATGCACAGTCGCAAAAACAAAATCAGTTCTGAAACATGTTACACAAACAATAGCAGATCAGAGGTCATGTCCATTCACAGGGTTCAGGGAAGGACACGACTTGACTGATAAGATCCGTATCAGGACATGGTTTTTTCCAAAAGGAACTAAGTCAAGGGGCAGCTGGAGATGTTTCAGCTCTCACACTAGAGACAGACTAAGTCCTCAAAATCTTTAAAACTCTTTAGAACTTCTAACAAACAGAGGAGTTTACTAAACTAAATTATCAGTACTTACACATGACAAAGTAAATAACTATTTACTGTATTATTACATGTTAGTTCTTATATTATTTACATTTAATCTTTCATAACTCTTCCTATAATAACTATGATCAAATTCCAACTTCATTCTATAGTTTCGGCAGCGTTACTTTAATAACCCTGACTAGCTTCATTGACCTAATTTCACATATGGGTTTACTTCTTCAAGATGGCGGACGTTTGGCTCAGTGAGGCTAGAGAACCAGAGTCTCTGGTTGTGTCACAATGGAAGGTTGAAACGCACACACACACACACACTCACGAACACACACACGTTGATTCACTTGATCATTAGGTAAACAAAGGGCAGCGGAAGCTAAAGAACACTCTATCTGCAGCGCTGTTGACTCTACCGACCCTTATCTGTTATATGAACTCTACACTGTCACATAAACATGCTGGGTGTGTGTGTGTACACTGCAGATTTGACCACACATAAATATATTAGATTTGTGTGTAAAAAAAAAGTGTTTGCATGTATGTATGTGTATGTGAGTGTGTGTTTTACTGAAGTTGTGGTCATGTGACGCAACCACGCCGCTGGATTCGTGCCTGTTTGTGTTCCGCGCTGTTGTGAAACTTTTCCAGTGATTCAGGATCATAATTGTGTGTCGCCGCGTTTTACGTCTTTGAGTCTTTGACTTCATTCAGAGAACAAGCACTGAGAGGAACTGTGGTTCGATCTCATGCTGTTTACCAGTTAGTGAGTGGCATCCTGGGTCAGGACGTCTAACCTTTGACTGTGTTTGATTTGTGAAGAATGATGAGTAATGTCTTCTGGAAATGCCTGGGCTGACTTCAATAAATAGATTTTAATTAAAGAAAAACAAAAAAACTTCTCTTATCGGAGTTAATTTAAAGTAGTTAGAATTCCCTTCCCTTCCGCCTGTAAATGTGGCAGAGAAGGATGAGGCAGCAGCGGAGCACACACACGCCTGTGCCAACTGTAAACCATTTAGATTTGAAATAAGTGGTCAGTTTATCACAGTTGATCACCGCTGCCTCTGTTGTCTGTATAGCGAATGGATCTATGATCACAATTCCGTCTGATCGTCAAACATGCCCTCGGTTGAAATGCAAGGAGAGGATGAAGCTGAATCCATACTAAATATGATTTGTAGAGTTTAACGGCAGCAGCGTGCAGTGTGTGCCGAACGCCAAGTCCGACTCCAGTCCTATTAAGCGTACACATGCAGGAGTAATCAGACTATGAATCGCATTATCCAGGTATGTTAGTCCGATTATTACTAGCAGGATTTTAGTTGAACTAAGAAGACTGGACTTTTAACTCATCGAGAACTTGACAACACAGACAACACACTGTGACACACAGAGGACGTGTCAGGGGTCTTTTGAGGATATACTCAAGAGAACCCGACTTTGTTTGTATGTAAGTACTTTCCCCTGGACAACAGGTTATCAGCGTGAGGTCACCAAACCAAAAATAGCAAAGGGAAACTGGGTTAACCTTTTTTTTTTTTTATTCCAATTCTCATTCTGTGTCATGGTTCACTTTCAAATCAGTTCACCGTCAATAGTAACACCATTAACACCAGTTATATATAAGGTTTAAACCTCAAGTTCACCACAATCTAACCCAATCTTTTGTGTCCTTCTCTTCCTGCCTCGCCGTCTCCTTCATTCCTCACTTCCTTTTTACTTTCCCGTCCCATCCTCCTCCACGCTAAATGAAAACCAGACGTTTAGCCCGCCCTAATCAAGATGTCCTCCGCTGAATGAGCTGCATTATGGGATGTGTAAACAGCGAGATGGGATATTGTTCACAGATAAAGCCCCGTTACAAAACAGGCAGTGATTGAGAGGAACGATGCGCACTCAGATGTCTGTAGGTGTTTTCAATGGAATGGCCTGAGAACAGTTGGCATAGGAACTATAGTGCATAGTGATCAGCATAATAATCAAACACCTTGCTTATTTATTGGGTGCATTAGGCTAAAACTAACATGCCTGCAGTAAATTCTACCTTCATTAAAGTTACTTTATTCAGTCATTTTGGAGCAAGAATGTTTCTGTTATTCCTAGAAGTTTTGATATGAGAAAATGGAAAGTCAATACTTGGCTTACATGGATAAATACTGTTATTTTTAAATGTTGCTAGCTTCTTTATGTGACACCAAGATGAAATCATTTGGTCTAAATGTTACACATAGTTTACTTAATAAGAACAACTCTTACTAACTAACAACTATTAATTAGTATTTGTGACAGTTGTTTATTTTTGAGTCATTACAGACTACAGGCGAGTAGTATTGATACGTATGTGCTGTGGTCGACAACAAACACTCACATCCTCGTGATAAAACAAAAATCTTTATCCCTCCTCGTTTGATCCTGGTCTTCAGTTTGGAGCTCCAGACCAAATTCAGCTAAATCACATAGGTTTTTTTTTTTATTTTTTTTATAAATACCATGTTCCCTCCGTGGCCTCTCTGCTGACTGCAGCTTAACTGGTAGTCAAACAGAAAGCCCTTATCGTAGGTAAACAATAAGTGGCCACTCAGCCATCCGGGCTACAGCGATAGGCAGGGGGAGAGATAAACATCTGTGTAATGCCATGCCTAACTGCAGATCGAGTTCCCCTCTCTGATTTAAGGCTTGTTTTTGATCAAAAAGCATCTGGAATATTAACGTGACCTTGTAAGAGTTTCCTGGCTCGCCTCTCGCGGTGACCACATACATCTCTGAGTGCCATATTAATGCTGCGGTCACCTACACCCTGAGGAGGGTACTATGCCGACACACACGGTAAACCGCACGACAGTGACTTGCCTGGAAAAAACATTTCTGTCTGTTCTCAACAAGGTTGTCATCGCAGTCGACGGCCAATGTGAAAAAGTCTTAATGCGGTGTTACAGTGTGAACGTAGAGATGCAGGACCAACTCCATTATCTCTAAACTTGTGCTGACTCTCCCCTGTTGATTTGGAGTGATTATTTATAATACATTTTTGGTAAGCTGCTTTATTAATGATGACCGTTATGTATGAGCATAACCACGATAACCTACGACCTTTGGTACCCACGTATTTGTGTGTCTCATTTGAACTTGTTCATTCAGTGTTTGTCACCATTCGTTATTAGCGCCTGAAACGGGGTTGGAACGGCTCCTGGCACGAATTTGTGCGAGGACCCTATTGTTATCCTTCAGATTGTTATTATTATTATTATATCTGTGACTTTCCAGTCATTTTTGAGGGGGTTAACGTGCAGAAAAACTTTGCACGGGGGGTCAGGTCTGGCGAAAATGTGATATTGGCATAAGGTTTGTTACTCAGGGTTCAGCATTCTAAGACCTACTCAAAATACAATAATATAATCTTTGGAGAAAGATAGGATGCGTACTTATAAATGGGTAAATATCCCATCTGCTAACTCAGAGAAGAAGGGGTTTATGAATTTTACTGCTCTCAGCCACCAGGGAGCGATACAAATAGTTTGGCTGTACTTTTAAAAGCTTGTGTATCTTTACAGTGTTAATGTCATAGACTGTCTTTAAAAATGGGCGTAGTCGTCTGGTTTGAAAAGTGATGCATGTATAACAGAAGTAGCATTTAGCCTCCAGGAATTTTCCCGTAGACCTCCATTCATTTGGAGGTCTATGGGGAAAATGATTCTTCCTCTCTCTTCATTTATAACATCAATAAATATTTTCCTCAGGAGTTAACAGACTCACTTGCTAGTTTCAGGTGCTTCTTTTCCAAAAGAGCATGATGTTTATTTTATAAAGTATGTACTATACTTTTAGAAGAAGCTGTCCAATAGGTGACGTTTGTGAATTTCTACTGGCAAAACTGTCAGTGGCTGCAGTCAATTGTGAATCTTGAGGCTTTAAAATGGGAGTTGAGTTTATGTCCACTTATGGTTAATGCTTATTATGCCTCTTTTTCTGTAATTAAAGGCACATCCTTGCTGGGATTAGGTCGTAGTGATGGTGGTATAGAAACCAATGAGGTGAATCAACATACCTCGTAAACATGTAGATATGGAAGTGTGTGGTCGATACATATAGATATACAGTAGATATACTAGAAATTACTTTTAGGGCATAATTGTCGCCACACAAAGCCTGCACCTAACAGTGAAGTTGACCCCACAGCAGACAGGAGAGAGAGGATGTTGTTCGAAATCTAAAAACAACTCCCTTGCATGCTTATTTTGCTCTTGTTTTCCAGCAGCATACCAGTTTTTCTTTTTCGGGAGGGATGGAGGGATGAAGCAAGGAGTGGAAGGAGCGGGATAGAGTGCGTAGCACTGACAGTATTTATAGCCCGGTGTTCTGACCAAAATTATCAGTGTACCACAAAATAACTTCCTCTGGCCTCACCGCCAAATAACAGGAAGCCTTCAATTGTGCGTATTTATTAATTTTACACACAGACTGACACACACGCTGAAAGTGCACTCATACAAACGCAAACACCACTTGAAAACATACTCTCGTCTGCATGTACGCACACACGAGGCTTTGCTGCTTTTATAAATAGTGCCGCTCCTGGATCGCTGCAGATTCGGCTGTGTAAACTTCCTCCACTTTCTGTAGTTGGTTTTTCTTTGTACTTACAAACTCTCTCTCTCTCTCTCTCCCCCCCTCTCTGTCTCACACTCTCTTGCACATATGGCCACAGACGGATACAGATGGACACATGCAACCGAGTACGAGTGCACGTGGAAATACACAAACACAACTCTCCGAGTCTGGCCTCCATTAGGCAGACATTCAGTGGAGTTTGGGGCGAGGGGGTCAAAGGTGGAAGTGTGTTAATGGATGACGTGGGGGGTCTTCGCCGCTTGACTGACCATCATTGCCACGTGCACTCTTACTCATGAAACACGCATGCATTTATAAATTAGGTATTTCGTCATTTCACCTCGTCTCCTTATTCCGTCTGTCTGTCTGTGTGTGTGTGTGTGTGTGTGTGTGTGTGTGTGTGTGTGTGTGTGTGTGTGTGTCCGCGTGTGTTCGCATTCTACCGCTGGGTCAGTAAATTACAGGTTGGAAGTTTCAACACGGCTCAAAATACAATCGCAGACGCTGCACCTGGTGGACATGTTAGCGAGCGTGTGCACATGTGCATCTGTGTGTATGTGCATGTAAGAATGTGCAAGAGCGTGCCTGCTATCCGGAGACGCAAAATCTTATCGGCATTTGCGTGTCGTACATGTTTTTTTTTGCTTTTTTGTTGTTTTTCATGCAATTTATTCTCACATTACTGTTTTTCAAAAGTCAGTTTGAGCTTTCACATTTTTTTGGACCAAGGTAGACGCCTGACCAATCAGAATCTGTGTTTTTTGGAGTGGTAAAGTTTAAATCTTTTAAAGCAGAGGTCTCAAACTTGTGTTAAAAGTTGTTTCTGTACGTTTTTTTAAATCTTAATAGAAAAAAAAATGTATTTAATACATTTTTATTGTAAAAACATGCTTTCATATCAACAAAAATGCTTTTATTTAGAAATTCTGTGAAATATCATCAGAAACAAATAATGATGGAAAAGGCGTGATATAATTTTAAGCTCACCTGTACACTGAAAAGTTGCTTTTTCCACAAAAAATTTGATTTTTTTCCATTTACCCAGCGCCCGACTGTCCAGACTAGATGCTCAGTGGTCATTTGAGTTTGAGACCCCTGTTTTAAAGCAAGGAAGCTCTCCTATCTTCTTCTATTCAGTAAAAATTACCTCTTTCTCAACATGTCTTGAGTTTTTTGTCCTGGTCCTTAAATTCATAAATTCATCTCTGAAATCTTTCCTGCCATTTATTCACGATGCTGTTAGTGTACAAACTCACTGAATTCATTTAATTTAATCACGTGTTCATTAAATTTTAGTTGTGGCATTGTGGCAGCACCAGAGTTAGCTCAGTTTTGATCTCCGCTAGAGACGTCCAATTCCGAATGCTGCACAAATTACATTTTCTCTGACCAGGCTGTTCAATTACCAAATCCTTAAGTGTCAAGTAATGAGAAACCTATTATTACTTCTAGTGCACGGACACCAATTCTGCCAAAAACGTGTCGACAACAAGTGAAACTTATCTAGAGCGTCCGTGTTCAGGTGAAGTGAAGCCATTTTGTCGCCGAGGGTGCCGCCGGCGCTGAGTTTGTGTGAGAACCCTTGATGCTTGCATACTTGTGAACGTGTCTGTTTTCTCTATCTAGGTGAGTATATTATCCATGTGTGTGTGTATTTGTGTGCGTGTTGAAAAAGAGGAGTTGGCTGGATTGCGTAATCACCATGTGTCTGGGTGCCTGGAGCCGGCAGCTCGTTAACCTGCCTTCCTTCCTGCTGTCACCTCAAACTAAATAAACACAGAGGCTATCTGCTGTGCATGCACACATGGACACACACACACACACACTTACATATGCATTTGTGCATTTCTTTCTCTTGCTTAAACACCGAGTTGTGCTTGTGTACGTCATGGGAGGCCCGTTCCTTTGAGCTGGATAAATCATATACACATACACACACTGTTTGTGCAGCATTTGTAGCGAGGACACTCGTAGACATAATCCTATCCCTAGCTCCTTACCCTAACCCAAACCCAATAATAACCATAACCTCAAAACCAAGCCCTCAAAATGCCCTAGAACACCTTCGCTCCCTATGGTTCTTCAGTTTTTGGTCCTATCACAGATACCCATACAAAAACACACGCACTTTACCTTTGAGGTTTTGTTTACCCTGTGGGGAGGATGTTACAGTTTGGATGGGATACAACATGTCACTGAGGAATCCTTCCTCCCTGACGGTTGAAAACAAGCTGCCGGGGTCTGTGCGGACTTTAACCTCGATCTGCGTGGTGTTTTTCAGCAGGTGGCTCATTGGCACCCGACGGAGGTTTGCAGATGTTTTGACAGTGCGGCCAAAATGTTATGAAAATGAGACGTGAAGTATTTGACGGGGGTCAAAAGTGCGCGGAACCGTGGCCTGCAGGCACACACGGAATTGACTTAATAATTTAATCAGGAGTTTTTATATTTACAGTATATGTTAAGTAAACATCGCAGTAAGAACTTTGTGAGTAACCCACGACAATTATTCTTACCTCATCCAAGCTAAAATGCAAGGCCAGCTTTCCCATATGTACCCGGTTTTGAAATGTGGAATTGTTGTCTTTGTTTGTCTGAAAGACATAAGAAGAAATAGTATATTAAAATCTGATAAACACAACATGGCTGATGTGCGTGCATAGCTGCTGTGCTGGCCCTGTTTCTTATAAACGATAAAAAAAAGAATAAAAATGCATCCCGGATGTTTTTCCTTATTCTTTTTTTTACCCATTTCCTATTACCAGACACGGGTCCATGTGGAGACACATAACTTGGTAAACTTTGACCTCATCTGATTTCAACTTTTCACTTTCTTTGTCCCAGGGCCCTTTAAAGTCTGTTTATTACCCATGCACTGGGGAACTTTCGGCTTTTCATTCCACAAACGCAAAACACAACAAACCACATGCAACGAACCCACATCAAGGCCTCATGTTTGTTTCATTAGAAAAAATAAAACAAAAATAAAAAATTACATTAACATGCCCTCCCCCCCTTTCTAGTTTTTCTTTTTTTCGCTCGGTTTCAAACTATTCCAACATTAAACTTAGTCGTGCCTCCCAGTCAGTCAGGTTCGTATTAGGTTTTTGTTTTTTTTTTCTCCGTAAAAAAAAAAATAACATGAGGAGAAGTGGGAGGACTGGCAGTGGAAGTATTAATAAACAAAGAAATAAATAATGTTTATTGCGAGCCAGACATCACAGTGGGTTTATGGTTGGACTGTAAACTAGAAGACTCAGCTTAGAATTTACATAATTACTTCCTGGTGTAAATTACTCACCCCCCCTCTCTCTCTCCCACACTGCCTCTCTCTCTCTCTCTCACTCTCTCCTTCTCTCCTTGGTCAAAACACCATTATATATTTTTTTCTTCAATAGACTTTCTCAAAAGACTACGTATTCTCCTTTTAAGTTATGCTCTATATTTAACTATTAAAAATAGACTGTATGCTGACATTAAAACAAACAGCCGTTTAGATGTTGAGAAAGAAATGTTACAGTTGCGCAACAACTCAGGAAAACAACAATAATATTAAAAGGCAACAAAGTCGCGGCCAAATATTGTTATTTACTAACTTTAACGACATTGTTCTCTGACAAGAATGAGAAAAATAATCACGCTTTTCTTTTAATAGCCACTTTTCCAGAAAGCTGTTATCATCGCAGGCACGTTATGTAACTTTTTTAATTAAGCCATTTTTTTAATTATAAATTTTCGTTTTATTTCACGTTAGTCAGGGTTCATGTGAACGGGAGACTTCCCACTTGACTTCTATAAAAGTGTTTGGTTAGCTCGCACAACAATAAATGCCCTGGAATGTAATCTAACGACAAAGTTTATTTCTAAAAAAAAACCCTGAGCTTATAAAAACATACAATACCTGGATTACGTCACAATCCTGGGAAACCTTTATTGTTCTTGCGTTTTGCACACGGCGTGCTCGACAATCAAACGCTTCAGCTTTGAGCTTTGCAGGGAGTGTTTTCTGTCTCTGATCCAGCATTGAATTGTAAAGCACAGGGTTGGGTTAGTTTAGTGGAGGTCAAGGAACACAAGGACAAATTACTAAATGAAACACTTAGCCTTCTTTGGGTCAGACTCTTTGTCTATGTGGTGTTTATGTCCTGGGCCCATGAAAAAGAAGGATAGGAAGTGAGGATGACATGAAAGAAAGAATAAAGCTCTTTTATTTCTGCATCCAGTTAACTGGGAGCACCAGTGTCACACACTGTGGTCATTTCACTCACTTTATCCTCTTTCTCCCTCTTCCTGTCATTTCACTTCCCTTTTTGTCTTTTCATGTCCTTTTTGTCATTCTTTCACCCCCCTCAATCTTCCTCTATCCTTCTTTCCCACTGAGACAGCAGCCATGTGCTTCGGAGGCCCTCAAAGATGAAACCGCACATTGGAGCTGTAGCAGGGGGTAGAAGAAGAGGAAGAAGAAAAAAAGGCTCCAGAATAAGCTCTGCCGGCGCTCCCAGCCAAGACACTCGCCAGAAACCAAACTGGATGTGGTGAAACTGTCAAATTACTTAAGGAAACTGCATCAAAACCTCAGGAGGCAAAAAACAGAGAGGGAGAGTTTTTTAAGTGCGTTGGAAAACAAGCAAAGCAAAATGGCATTTGGAGAAGAATTTATTATTTTTTTTAAAAGTTGTCTGTGGGGAGGCCTGCCTGTTTCAGTGTAATTTGTCAGTATCTTAATTTTCCACTACTAGGATGGAGGATAAATCAAGTCCAATCATCCTCATCCAGATTACTGAGCAAATACATTTTCCATTTAGTCCAAAATATGTGAACTGTGCTGCCTAGGTGGCCTTACAGGTCTTCTAATAATTTACCAAGCCGTTCTCTCCCGAGAGAGTCATATACCATTACTCTGTCACGTTCCTTGGCGTCACCTAACAGGCAAACAAAGTATACTTTAGTGTCTGAAAAGTGGAGTGGTATAGTATGCATTTGTTGCATTTCCATTAAGAAAAGTACTAAAATAACCGGCCCTAACTGTTCCATTTTGGACACCCTTCCTTTGGGGTACCAGAGTAAACTGGTATGGTATGGTGAGGTGTGGAGCTAGACTGGCTCCACCTACGACAGTCAACTGATTGGGCGACAGAAAAAAAACCCAAAACTTTCTTTATTTCTCAAATCGTCAAATCGTCCTCTGCCATACTAGACATAGCCCACTATGTCCCAGTGCTGCAGAGCAGATTTATTTCCACCCCAGCAGCTGCTGGGTCTTACCTTCTCCCAGTGGCCAGGGTTGGAGTGACTCCTCGTACCATGGGGTCCCGGGATTCTGTTAGCGTCATCTCCAGTGACAGGGTTCCATTACCACTGAGTCCTATGCTCCTGAGGCATCTCAGTAGACCCCAATTTCTCACCTGTGCGTTGACCAGTCTCTGCAGATGACGAGCATGACACAGGCTGACCTTGTTGATGGAAACTGGCCACATGTGTAATGTAATGTAGAGTCCTTGTAAAAACCAGTCCTTGCCTGTTTCTTCTTTCTCAGCCATTCTGCTGTTCTGCAGTGTTGCCATTTGATGTTCTAACTCCAGCTACAATGCCTCAAGCCCCTTCCTGTCCTCCTCAGTGGCTTTCTCCCACTGTTTCTTCAGCTGTCTCCTCTCTTTCATAAGTCTTTGCATCTCTTACTGTATCCTGGACTTGGACTGATGGTTCTTTCCACACTGTGTGGCTCTTGGACTTGATTCCCAATCTCTGTGCCCGATGTAAATGGCATCTCCCTTCTTATCCAGCCTTTGTTCCAAATTTCTGTGCCGATGGTCTGGCTCTCTTTCTTCTGACTGCACTGGGGCCACACAATGTGTGGTGTGGTTTTCTCCCTTCCTTCTTCCTCTCTGCTGTTGGCTGCGGTTGGGTGGACTCTGGACTCTTGTTGGTTGGCTGGTCTGTGCTTGGTTCAGCTTCAGCCGAGGTGCTGATACCATGTGGGCTGTGGTAGTTGTCCTGCCACTGGGTTTCACTCAAGTGATTTGGAACGACCTCTTGTGGGCCCCTTGCCTAGCTCTCCCGGACATCTTTTTCCTGCCTCGATGAATCTTCAGGGTCCTGGATGTCACTTTTGACCATCCAAAGATGCACTTTCGAAGCCTGTGTCCAGGCAGCACTTCTGTTCTGACAGTTACTGTGCTGTGGATATTGTTAGAAAACATTTGCAATACTCATTCCTGTGAAACTGCTAATGCAGTGTCAACATTAAGAACACCACACTCGGTTGTTTTGGATACAAGAACGAGGAAGAAAATTAAGGCTTTTACTTTGACATTGCTTCAACTGGACTCAGGTTTAATGTCATTTAAGAGGGAGATGTAGCACGAAAGCGCTGTTGACATGAGTAATGAACGAGCTCAAGGGCCAAGTGGCTCATTAGGCCTCTATAAATCAAATGCTATATGTTTCAAAATGAAGTTGTCAATTGTGACTCTGTGCCCTTGCACCGTGCTCTGGCTCCACTGAGACTCCATGCCCAGCAGTTAAAGACAGCAGAGACGACTATAACTTCCACTGCCTCTCTCACTCACACACATGCACACACACACACACACACACACACAACTCTACCTCCTCCTCACTCCATAACAAACAGCAAGAGCCCTGGGCCCCCAAGGCTTCCTGTATCCTACACACAGCCAGCAAGTAAACACAATCACATTCATTTACCCCTACACACACACACACACACACACACACAGAGCACACTGCGACTGAAAGAGAGGACTCAGACCAAATGGGTAACCACTGCTATTTCTTCCCTCATTAAGCCACAATATTACGAGCTGACACTCCGAGAGGCCTGTGGGCTTGGACTCAGTGTCTCGAGGTTTCCACTGTTGAGGGGTGAACGTCTCCTGTTACAGGAAGAGGGAAGAGAGGGAATCAGAGGAGATAACCAGTGATTCCGCAGAGATTTAATGTGCATATTTTAGATGTTAATCTGGAAAATCAAGGAAACTGTGTGTCCACAAGATGATTAAGGCCACAGGGAAGCGGATGGCCTTTCTTTTTGGTGTTCTCAGACTATGTGCTTCTTACAATTAAGTATTGCAATTGCATAATATTGTTTCCATTCTCTGCAGGTTTTTCCTTAATTACAGTCAGACTTCTCAAAACACTGGCAAACCAAGTGTCTGTAATAAGCCTGTGAGCGTTTGAACAGAGCAGGACTTAAAGGACTCTTTGTTGGCTCGTTGGTCACGTTGGACAATGATCTCTCGGCAGCACAGCCATGCTGAACACTGTCATTTGACCTCAGTTTACATGAAAATAACGGTTGGAAAACACAGAATAATTTGACATTTAGGGAATTAGCTTCTTCTCTTTTTTGATCTCATCAAATTTAATCTCACAATTCCTCGTAAAATGATGTTTCCTTTTTTTGTTTTTGTACAGATTGACCAATTTGTGTTGAACTAAGTGTGTTTTACAAACACTAATACAATTTTAAACCTTTGGCTCGAGTTAGAGAAGTGTCAACCCGAACTCCACTTGGGTTCTGTAAATGAATTAACGTATTACATTTCCGGTGCGGAACCTCGAGTTGCCCCTCGCGGCCCTCTGAGTAATTACCACAACACTATGATTCACTGCATTGTATTGATTTGACCTAGTTTTCCTCCCAGTCACACACACACACACGGAAAGAGACAGGAAGTGCTTAATTGCTGTTGGCGGAACACACATTTTCAATATCGGATTGCCACTGTTTGTGACGAGCTGAAATCGTGATTGCAATAAAATGATCATCGCAAACTCCTACTAAATGTTCATACAGTATTAATAGCTGTAGAATCAACCTCTGACATTTGTTTTTAGCTATCGGGCAGCTTCATGATGCCGTTGAACGTAACGGGCGAGCCATTTTATCTTTAAAATGTCACAAACTACAGCTTTAAGTGGAAAAAGCATATTTCTTCTTGCAGCTATAAAGTTAATGAGGCTAAAATCCACCACCCCCGTTAATTTAATGCCATGTAAACACAATTAAACTAACGTACGACTTAATAATAACTGTATTGCACCGTCACAGACTCCACTCCGTGTTTACACTCCGTGAATATTCAAAGTTTTCAGAAATGCATGACTGTCATATTGGCTTTACTCACTATAACAGTCAAGCCTTTTCAAAATGTCAAATATTCATTGTGCAAATCTGTGCTTCTCTGTGTCTCGTTCATTGTAATCGTTTGTGCAGGGAAGAAGATTGCGTGGTGGTCTAAAACGGGACTAAAACAAACAATCAAAAGGTAAATAAACCCGAATTATGAACATATTTGCTTTTTTGAACGTGATTACATGGTTTTATAGCTGTGAAACGATCCGTACTGTCTGTACATATTATGTTTTTGGTGCGTGTCCGGGCTTGTTGGGAGTTGTTGACAAAATATGGTTCAAACTTTATTGTGGTGAACTTTTGATATGTTAGAGCTACAGCATGTGGTGTAGAAGTACCACTCGGTTGTTTCTAGTTACCTATAATCATTTACAGTTGCTTAATAAATTATTTATAAAATATTGACATCAGAGCGACTGTTGAGGTGCAAGAGCGTGGAAGCCTCTCATCACTAGTCTGTGAATCTTTTAGCTTTTGACTAAAACTCTTGTCTAATTTCTTTATTAGCAGCAGAATTGATGATTTTTTTGTGATTTGTTATTATCCCTTAAACAAGCCTTTACTTATTTCCACTTATGCAGAGGATCTTCATACTATTATTAACCCTTCTGTGCCACCAGGGCACCCTCTGTAAATTGCAGTGGGAATATAGGTCACATCTTCAGGCTTTACAAAATGAATTTTTTTCTGTCTTCTTATTCATTGTTGAGCCAAAATTACGATTTTTTTAGTGGGAGTATAGTTGATCATTGTGTATTAGCCAGAAAACAGAGAATTTTTCATAAAAACGAGCCAAGCGCACTCCAAACTTCACAAATTCAATCCGATTTCAAAGAAATTTGGGCACTTTTTGCTCAGGTGTGTTTTATATAGTTGGTGAAAATGGAAACATGAGATTGCCTATAGGTCGTGCTGAATAAAGGATATCAGACACTCGTCCTTATTGCGTCTGTATAGATATAATTAACATAGTAATGGGAAAAGGCAGCCTAAATGCTCTGTGTTCAAAGGTAAGTATGTCCCAAAAATAACCTCTACAAATCTCTCGCTGTGTAGTATACTCAAATAGCTTCTGTATTTTTAGCTCTACCGACGATATATTTGTCCCCTTAACATACAACATGTGTTTATGACGTCCTCTTCCTCCTCTCGTGTGTGTGTGTGTGTGTGTGTGAAAAGAAGACACCAAGGTAGCAAGAGAGAAAACACAAGCGACCACATAATTGGTAGCCAGGATCAAACTTCAGTCACACTGTCCTACTATCGGCAAGGTTCCATTCCCTGATTCTTCCCATATATATATATATATATATATATATCTTGTGCTGCTGTAATGACTGTGACACCACACACACACACACACACTGGTACTAGAGGGTTTGGCTGAGTTGGACGGAAGTTTTTAAGAACCAAAAAAGTAGCTGCAACATTGTAATCACTGAGCAAAAATTAGGGTTAGCATATCAGTTTGCATTTTGTGTTTATAGAGTTTAAAGGTATATACTTGAAGTGGAAACAGACGTTGTTTTGTCTTTCTTGTTTCTTTACGGTCATAGATTAAATACATGTAAGAGTTAGATTATAAAATACATTTATTTATAAAGAGATTTAACTATGGGAGTTCACATACATTATACCCAGGCCTTAGTTTTGTGTTATGTCAAAAATAGCCGTTGCTTCTGGTCATAAATTATTGATTAAAATTGTTTATTTTATTGTAGCATTTTAAAAGGAAATCATTTAAATCCACAAAAACAGCAGTTTATTTTTTTCTTCATGTCTCTAAGCAGGATATTGGAGATCAGAAATAGTTTTGCCTTGATTTCCTTAAACTGTCCTGCTGTTTAAAAATAAACCCTAGGATTTGTTGATTTTCAAAAGTTTGACTGTCCTTCCTGTTGTCAAAGGCACAGACGTTATATAACACTGCGTTATAGACCAGACAGAAAACAAAGGCAGAGAGGAAGAGGAATGCTTTGATGTCAGCTTTCGTGCATTGTCCCCGTTTTCAAAAAAAAAAGCTTTTCCCTTTTCGCCCTTCTGTTGGTAACTACAGTATTTAAGAAATGCTACCTGCTTTATGGTTGTTGAGCAGTTTCCATAGCGATGGAAAGTCTCAAGTTGAGCCTCCAAAATGTGTCTCCGGAGCCAGGATTGTTGCTAATCCTTATTTCCTTAAGTTCTTATTTCTTTGTTTCCTTTTTATATACAAAACCCAACTGTGTTATGTAGTGGACTTAGTATGAAAAGGACCAGCAAAGTGACTTTAAAAGTGTAAACGTGCAGAATATTTAACAGAACTGAAGAGTCCAGGTTGCTGTTCTGGAAAAACAAAACAAAACAGAAAGATCAGTGAAGCAGTTTTGTGTTTGTGTGTGTGTGTGTGTGTGTGTGTGTGTGTGTGTGAATAGCTTCTGCTTGCACAGACAACTCGGCTCGCTGTGCTGTTTGATTGTCCCAGCAGAAAGAGGAAGTGACAGTGTCCCGGATGTCATTGTACTGTGGGACAGAAGTGTCTTTGTCTGGGCTGAGGTTGCAGAACAGGTGCTCTCTCTCTCTCTCTCTCTCTCTTTGTTCCGTCTGTGCCTCTCAGTCACTCTCTCTCTCTTTCTCTCTGCCTCTCCGTCTTTCTCCGTCTCCAAATCTCGAGCCGCGTTTTTCCCTCCGAGCGTTAAACTCATGAAATTACAACCAAATTAAAGATTATCTTCCCGATGTGAAACCCAGTAAGTGTAACTTTAAACTGGAACGTCTTATTCTCTTTGTTCAGTTTCATCTTCTTCTTTTTTTTAATAGGTTTGCAGTGAAAATATCTTTCAGGGCAACTTTAAATTGTAACGTTTAAATGTAAACATGTTAGATAAATTCACTCAGTGATGATTAGTGATCTGTTAAGATGATCGGAGGCAACAGCAACATGGCGCTAGTAAAGTGAGACAGCTGCAAATAGCTTGGAGTATGACTGACAGCACTAAGGCCTTGTTTAGACTTCAGCCCAAATGGGATATTTAAGTATATCCAGATTGTATATGTCTTTATTTTTTTGGCCGTCTGGACGGCTAAAAAACATGATTTTTTCCAAAGCTGATTCAAACCACATAACGAGATGGTTTTGATTACGATTCTGATTGGATTTTTTACAGATCTGTTTCAATCTGAACGTGTCGGTTGCTTAGATAGGTCTACAAAGCAGCTTCTACCTCACGCTCAGTGCAACACTGACGTAGATCTGAAGAGACGGACGTTATTTGGAGGTGCGTTAAGCGGTAGATAAAGTGGAAGAAGACAATATTTAAAAAAAAAAAAATCAGGATAAAAGCATGGAAGACCAAATTGCATCATCTGCATCACTGCATCATTGTACCATGTTCCCCGCCCAGTGATGGCAGCACAAAAGGTGGCACAACTTGGCGTTTTTTGTCACTTCCTTTCTATGAAAAGAAAAGGGACAGAAACAGGCACAGATTTCTATCGTCCATTTTGTTTTGTTTTTGATCAAACTGCTTGTTTTCCTGATCTGATCACTTGCAATATACAGTATAATGTGAACAGTTGGTCAGGGCGATCAGATTCTGATCAGATATGCCTGCAAATCCAACATTTTGGATGCAAAGTAAACAAGGCCCATAAAAAGTTTAAGAAGTGAATTATTTTGCTCAAAATAATTGGTCATTCAGCAGGAAAATGGCGCCACTCGCCCTCTCGATGCCAGTGTATGCACACAAACTCACCCTCAGTCGACTCTGATAGTATTGCTCGGCAGAGTCCATTTTCAGATGAGGGGGCAGAATTATAACATAATCAACAACAACAACAAAACCATCAGATGTTACACACTGTAGCTTTAAACGGCATAATGTGCCTGAGTGTGTTTGAGACTCTTGTTTTGTGTAAATGTAGTAATGAATGAAACGAAACATTTCTTTTCTGAATGGAAAATGATATGCAGATGTCTCTGAAAACCAAATTCATAAGGTCTTTAGAAATATTTAAATAAAAAGTCAAACTTGTCATTTGCTTTATCGTTAATCACTTGCAACAACACCTGTTACTTAATGTGTCGTTCCTACTGTCCTCACAGAAACATCTGAACTAACTGCTACCTCTCAATGACTTCCTTCTGCTGTCGACCCAGTCATGTTTAGCCTGCAAACATTAAACATTAGTTTTATGAGTCATTAAAAGGCCACAAAAAAGATATTAGATCATCTTTTGAGAAAAGAAGCGAAAAACATCAACTTTGTCAGCCACACAAACTGTGGAGTGTCCCAGGGCTGGATTTTAAGTTATTAGCATAGAAATGTCAATCTTGAATTTGTTTTGTTTTTTTCACTTTTGAAACCAACTCTGGAAGTTCTGGTTTTACTTTGGCTCTGTCATTACAACATGAATCTTATTTGTAGCTCTGTTCTTTTGGTTATGATTAAACTCTGCTCCTCGTGGTGATTGCTGCTGCTCATCTCAGAGTCGCTTCATGTGGTGGCTTTAAGAAGCTTCACGAGGGGTCATTGTGACTAAAACTTACTGTCCCTGTTAACTAAAACTAGTCAAATCAATGAGGGTTATATTGTTATGGCTCATATTTGCGCTAAAAAAAAACTTTTCTTCACATTATTGTTTATCTGACCCTGAGCAATGAGCACAAGGAGGAGGAACAGGCCTCAGGCTGACTGTAGTATCATAGACCACTGCTAGATAAAGACAGACCAGGACGAGAGGGGTTAAAGATTGCAATGACACACACTCACACACACACACGCACACACACCCTGGAAAGAGCAACGTGAGAAAAGAATGGGAGGGAGATTAACACTAATCCAATATCCGATGCTCCTGGATGGAGGAGCGGGTGTTGAATGATGCCCCCCTCTCTCTCTCTCTCTCTCTCTCTCTCTCTCTCTCTCACACACACACAAACTCATATGGGGGGGGTCTGAATGATCCATTTTGTGAGCAAGACCACATCCTTGACACACACATGCATACACCACAGGAACAGTATTATGGGCCACATTGAGCTCCCTTCACGAGCCCAGACCACTTCTCACACAGACAACACTAAGCCGCCGCAGCAGCAGCAGCAGCAGCTCTTACGGTGCAGCTCTTACAGTGCAGCTCTTACAGTGCAGCTCTTACTGCTAATACACACGTACTGTACGTGTGCGCACACATGTGTGTGGTTCAGAGCTCCAAAACAAAGTTCTGTTTCTTGGAAACAATTAACTACATCACGTTTCACAATGGTTGGCAGGAAGCGAGTCCAGAGGGGGTTATTATTCATTCAGGTTCTGCCTGTTGATTGACAGCTGTATACAAGGCTTTGGTGAGTAAAGTGCAGACTCACACATGTAAAAAAAGATAATAAGATATCTATCTGTCTGTCTGTCTGTCTGTCTGTCTATCGATACCAGGACATACTGTAACTGTATGTCATATCTATGACTTTGCCTGATTCATTCCTTTGTTCTACTGTCATTTCATCGGGTTTCAGACATGAAAACAAATGCAATTTTGGATTCTTCAGCATTTACACACTAAGAAACACACAAATACCAAACTGCTTTAAATATGAACTGTGAACAGAACTGTTCTGTGGCCTGTGTTGAATAAAACATAGCAGGTTTTCACTTTTTTTCTTCAGTTGTTTTGCTCTTGCTTCCTCTTTTGTTAAGATATTTCCCTCAGGCAGTTGTAACATTTCCAACTTGACATTCTTAAATGAATTGTGTTGAACTTTAGTCAACTATTACACATGTATTGTCCCTTACGTGTTCCAAATTTGCACCGTTTCATTCTATGTTTTCACATGGTTTGCTGGCATCCTGTGATTTTGTTAAAATAGGCACTATATGTAAGTATTTCTAAAAATAGAAATAAGTTATAAATAACATTTTTTTTATCACTTTGTAAACTTTTATTTGCAATGTATTTACAGGGTTTCCTCCATGGTTATTTCTTGCTGGATATCGATGCTTTTGACTCCATGATGAAAAAAAATCACCGTTGCTGGACTCGGGTGAGTGAACTGTAAATTACACTTTCACCTTGACGGTCACATTTAAAAACATGTATTTCTATTATCCGTGGCTAATATGGCTCTGTGGTCTGAACTATTACGCGGCACACATGGCTTCAGCTGAGAGATGTGTGACCTTCAAGGAGAGGAGGATGCATGACAGGAACTTCACAGGAAGAGAAAAGGTCAGCCAACAGGAACATGAGAGTGCCAACAGAGCTAAAAGGAAACATTGACCCATAGTGAGACATGCCAAGATACCCCACCTTACAGTCCTAAACATGCATGTGCAAACACACACACACACACACACACACACACACACACAAATCTCACATAGCTGAGAAAACATAACCTCTTTTCTTTTTGTCCACAGGTGCACCAGTGTGAGAGAAGGTGAGTCGTCGGTTGTTTCTGAGGGGTTTCCATGGAGACGTTCCTTGTTGCTCACGATATTGACTAAACAGATGTATGTTAACAGGAAGGAAGGAGGGCATTTCAGGGTAGAGTTATGTTAGCCACAGAGTGCAGAGTGTGAAAAGTGTCTCCTCTCCTCTCTTCTGTGGTAAGTTTATCACAACACATCACAGCACTTCGATTCTTCCCTGAGTATATGTTGTAAGTACATCATTTATGTTTCTTTGTTCACACTTTAGGCCAACACGTGTGCATAAAGCCACCTGAGTCCAGACAAATGTGTGTTCTATATTTCTTTCTTTTCTTTTTTAAAGGTTTGTGATTTTATTTTTACAGCATAACTCATGAACTGTAGCCCAGCAGAGATACATCCCACCATTTCCAGTATTTGCTGACTTACATTTACTAATTTGAGCCAAAATGGACGCCGATTTGTCCATTTTTCTCCTCCTCCCACCTAAGCCCGACACAAAAAGCTGCGTTGCAAAAACAAATGTGCTCGCACTCACTCACGTTTCACCCTTTAAAAAGCTGCTGATATTTACACTTCACAGATATTTTAACCCTTTAACACGTAAGCCTCAAAATGTCCATCTGGTGCCCATTTTTCCAGAATAACTTTTAATATCTGGCAGTTATTTACAATTTACAGCATGTTAAAATAGTGTAAAATGAAGAAAAACAAACACTGTAGGTGGACATGAACACCACATTTTGCGTATTAAAATTTAAATTTGAACAGTATAAAATATATTTAAAGAAACATTTGTTTTTTCTTCAATGTCTTTTACACATTGTGTGGTTTTTGTGCAGGCGTCTCTCCACTCTGGTGAAAAAGACTCTGATTTGCTGGCTTCCTGCAACAGCGTGAGTAAAATTACCGTAATAACCACATGTTGGCTTTGACGTGCAACTTCTCAGCTTTGGGAAACTGTTGGGATTTTCCCAAACATGTCGTCTGTGATATGCTCGGCGTTAAAGGGTTAAATCAAATTAACTATGAAGGTAAAAGTAAGAAAATGAAGAACCTAATCAAAAGTTGGTTGCTTTTTCTACCATGAAAAGCTTCAGTTGTGCAAGGTTTTCATGGCTATGATAGCAGCTCTGTAACAAGTGTTTAACTTTAAGATGATGCTATTCACTATCTGGTGAAAATTGTGAGACAGGAAAAACTGGCTTACGTCAAAAAAAAAGAAAAAGAAAACAAGATTAGGAGGAAGAACATAGAGAGGAATACTTGGAAATAGAGGAGGAGAGGGAGAGAGATGTGAGAGCAAAGATTGGAATCAAAACAGTGTTTTGCAATACTCTTCTCTGGGCACGTGTGCATGCATGTACACGCAATCTTAACCCCCCCCCCCTTGTGCGTGTGCATGTGTGTTCACTGTTTGTGTCAGTGCTGAGTGTAAGAGACTCGAGCCAAGAGATAAATGTATGAAATGTTATTGTGGTGGGGCTGGCTCCGCTCCAGAGGAAGTGCTTGGCTTTGACAATGCTCTCACCAGGAATGCACTGCAGGCCGCCGCCAAGTGGGCGTGTTGCTGCTCCGGGGTCGGAAGCCAAGTTTGGTCGGTTCAGTTTTTGGCCCCTCCGATGCCTCGGGGGACCGTCCCGCTCCACTGTTGCTCAGTTAGAAGAAAAAAAAAAAAAAAGAGGGAACAAGAGAGAGAAAAGAGGGAGAAAAAGGGGGGATCGAGGAGCGTAGGTTTGTGTGTTCTATAAGCTGAGTTTGTATCAATCTGAGTGTGTGTGTGTGTGTTTTCTCTTTGAGAGGAGGATCTGAAAGGAATGCAACTGTTTCTTTACACATGTGCACCCCCCTTAGGCAGCCACAGGGCCTGTTGAAAAAAGACACACATCCGTGACACACACACACACACAGAAAGAGAGAGAGAGGTTGTGGAATGGAGGGAAGTATCGAACTACACCGGCAGAATACTTATCAAGACCAGGGAGCACAAGCTGCCCATTAAGAGTCCACATTTCCACTGCTGCACTTCACGTTCAGTAACTGACCAACGATCGGGATCATAGTCGAAGTGAAATGTGGAACTGACGTGACTGTTTCTACATGGGTTGTAAATCTGTGCTTTCTTTTTGCTCGAGCCTTTACGTATATAATAGGAACATTATGTAAGACTGTGCGGGTTTTTTTCCCCCCTGTACAAAAAATGTTGATATCCAATAAAACCATGGGTTAAAAAAACCTTAAAACCTTACGTTTGGAGGTCAGGTTAAATTAAATTACAGATGCCGTTTGATGGATTTAATTTGTTTTGTGTCTTTATGTGCTGCCTCTTTTGTTGACATACAACCCTCCCCCTGGGTACAGGCCGAGCACAATGGTGGTATAACAGGAGAGGGCTGTAATAGAAAGCAGTAAAGAGGTATGGTGTGGTGTGGAGGCCTCAGTGTGCTGCAGACTGGCAGTGCCTGGTGATAAGAGGCTGCGGCCTGGATGGCCTCTCTGAGGGGAAGTGATGCAAGACAGTGGCTCTTTGTTTAGTGGCATTACTTGGTCCCGTGCCAGTGGCCCCGCTGAATGAAATGGACTGGTTGGCTTGTTTGCTGGCTTGGTGACCGGCTTCATGGTGGACAGGCTGACTGCCTGGCTGACTTGCTGGTCGGCAGGCAACTGTGGCACTAAAAAAAACTCACAGCTAATCTCCCCTTTTCTCCTCTTCTTTCTCGCTTTCTTCCTCTCTCGCCTTCCTTGGGCCCAAAGGAACCCTTTGCCGTTTAACACGAGCGCACTTTGCATTAATGTAATTACGCGACGGTTTGTGCTATCGGAAAAAATTCCAACAGTTTCTGAAAGCTGAGAAGTTGCAAGGCAAAGCCAACGTGCGGTTATTACGGTAATTTCACTCTGTTGCAGGAAGCCGGTGAATCAGCATCTTTGTCAAGAGAGGAGAGAGTAGAGAGTTGGAAAACATAATTATAACATTATTTTTGTGGCCTGTTTTTTGGATATTGAGACACAAACTCAAACAAATGTTACTTTAAATATGTTGTGTGCTGTTTATCTTCATTTTATATTGTTAATACACCATTTTAACATGCAGTTAATTGTAAATAACTGCCAAATATTGAAAGTTATTCTAGAAATATGGGCAAAAGCAACTTACTCACAGGACATTTTCTGGTTAAAATAAGCAAAAAAAACAAAATAAATAATTTTTTTTTTTTTAATCTAAAACATACAACTGCTAAGCTTTTGGGAATAAAATACATGTTTTTTTTAAATATAATATAATATTCACAGCTCTCTCTGACTGTTTTATCAGCTTTAAACCAGACAGTCTTCCTGGAATCTCTAACTACTCCCTCCTTAGCTCCCTGTACTCCTCCTCCTCCTCCTGTCCCACCAGCTCCAGCGCCTCTCTCCTCCCTGCCTTCTCTGCCACTTCCTGAGTGTTAAAGTGTGTGTTTTTCCTGCAGCTGAAGCCATCCTGTCACACTTATAGGTTCATTTTACTTTTGAATTCCACCAAGGGGGAGAGGAGGGAGATACTGTGTGTGTGTGTGTGTGTGTGTGTGTGTTCCGTAAGGCAATAGGATTTTGCAGTCTGCAGATCTAAATGTCAGGGGTTCCATTTTCAAACAGCGTGCACTTGCCATTTCTGCTTCATGTACTGTATCAGCTTTCATTACAGACGAGCATTATACACACACGCTAACCCTCACCCAAACCTCAACCTAACATACATGCACACATGTATACACTATACAGCCATTAAAGTCAATAAAGTGTCAAAATATTGCATTATATTATTGGTTAATGATTTAATTACTAAGGAGAGAAAAACAGAATGGTTTGGAAATCTGGATTTCTGAAACTTTAAAACTGACCAAATTTTTTTTTAATATACGTCGTCGCAAACGTGACTGAAAACATCAACATTTCCAGATGTCACTGTGTCCGCTCAGCTGATCGCGGCGTCACTCAAAGTTGGACAGGACACGCCTCAGTCGCCTCCAAACTGTAAAGCATGGCCAAAGAATCAAAAACGACAAATTGTCCGTGTGTCTGCTGTTAATTTAAGAACCCGCCCCTCGCGCCCCCACATCTGAAGGTGTGGGTTCATTTTCTGTAAAGTTTCCTGCAACAATTTGTCAGAGAATGAAAATATCTCGTGCAATTAAAGACAGATGGTCCAAGATTTCACCTCGCATGTTTACGCTCAGTGTATCTGCATTTATATATTTAACAATAACAGGGCTAACAGGAAAAGAACTTGTGTGTGTGTGTGTGTGTGTGTGTCTGGGGGCAGTCATGGTGCAAAGAGGTGCGGTTAAGCACTACACCAGATGTGAGAATGACTTTTGCAATATGTCATCTAAACAGCTAAACTGCAGGGGATTTACTCGCGCTAACGTGATGCACATAAGTGCTGGAAAGTCAAGAACTGCAGCTAGCTTCTTGAAATTCTCAAAAGATCTGCGAGACCAGCTGAGGGTGGGGGGGTGGGGGGGGGACATTATTAATTGCAGGAAACGGGCATGTGGTTCTCCCCACAGCCTTCGGAGCCGCTATAGTCCCAACACATGTTACTTCAATGCAGGTTCACACTGAAAAAGTGGCAGCTCGCCACCGTCGAGTGCTATCACAGGTCACGTCGATGCACAGCAGTGTGACTGTGTACGAGTTCTGCCAGTTGTGAAACGTGGCAGATAAGAAAACAAACAGGGAGATGGGACGAGTCAGATTATGTCACACGGAGGTTCGCACCTGATGATACTTTGGTCTTTGTTATCGCGGCACGGCGACTGCTGCTGTTCTCAATGCAGCTAAAAACGAACACACTGGTTACTAGTTACTGTGTCCTAACTGGAACAAAGTCCCACGCAGCCCGAGGGCCTCTGGCACACTTTAACAGAATGAGATGACCCCACTCTGACTCTCTCTCTCTCTCTCTCTCTGTGTTCCATCTGCTCTCTTTGTTTATTTCCTCATTTCATTCATGTCCTGTTATGAGATCATTTTATCATTTATTTATTTTTTTACTCGTGTGCATTCTTCTTGTAACACTTGCCATGTTTGAATAATATGTGAAAAAAAAAAAGATCAATGCAACGAAATGTTTTTTTGCCATAACAACAGTCCATGTGTATCGCAGGGCCGGGGCGTGACGACCTTATTCCTGACATTGCACAATAATGCTGCAAATGAAGCGGAGCACAAACATGCGGCAGCTGACACACAAGCTGACACTGCTGCGTATGTTATTATTATTATTGTAATTTAAAAGTCTGTAACATTTTAAAAAAGTAGTGATATGAGTTTGCTGCGTTGTCTTTTGTGGTAAATTCAACCCAGTGAGGCCAAAACCACAGCATAAACAATTCTTTGTGTGTACACACACAGGCTTTGACCCAGGACTGGTTCCTCAGCCCTGCCATAATCGCGTGGCTGATAATAAACGGTTGCTTCTTCACCTGCCTGTGCCGGAGCTTCCTGAGCTGATGATATATATGTGGGACAACGGGGTGGAGATGACAATGTAGGTGTGGAGGAAGTCAAATGCAGGTGTGTGTGTGTGCTGTCCCAGGTGGGTGCTGACAGACCGGCAGGTAAACAGGCAGGTTGGTCTCTGATCTCACCTGTTGGAGCAGACACAGCAGCGCCTGCAGGGCCTCTGCAGCGGAAACGTGTTCTTTATGTGATGCTGGAAAAGCCAGATCAGCTCTTCTTCTCTTCTCTTGTTGAGCAGTGAGGTGACTGCAGTGTATTCTTTTCTCTTTTTTTTTGCCAGTAAACCTTGAGTTTAGTTTCCGTGAGATGACTTCAGATACGGACGGTTTCGGTAGCACTTGGGGGTTTTGGTGGGGTTTTGTGTACAGCTGCTGATCCGTCACTAATTCTTTAAGTTTTGTAATTAGATTTCGGGTTATTAAAGGAGTCTTCTCTTCTCTTTCTCCCAGGTGCAAAAGGGGGGCGGGCCCCAAAGGGAGGAAGAAGAAATCCTTGGGACCACGGCAACGCAGGTGGGCTGGGGTTTGAGGGGTGACGCACGCACACACACACTTAAAATCATGTATGGTTTAGATTTGGGTGCGAATTAGGCACTAGTAGTTATAGTTAAGTGTTTCAGAAGGAGGTGCTTCGGTGAGGAAAGGAATGCTTACACATACCACCGCTATAAACTGACAGGAAGTCTACTTAACCTGCGAGTCCAACGCGACGAGCAAGGCAGCCTTCAGGGGGTTCATGTCTGATCTGTGAAATCGCCATCGTCTCGACTGGTTTGTGTGCTCCGGAGGAAGTCCGTGAATTATTTCCTGTTACTTATGTAATGTTTACTTTCGGGCCTAAGGTCAGGCCGCTGCTTTATTTGGCCTTTACTGCCCGACCCAGTGTTTTATGGAGCGCAATCCAGTCACACACACACAGGAAGGGCCGGGGACCTCAGGAAGTCGAAGTGTTGACGTAAAAGCAGGAATGTTGTTTTATGGCATGTTTATTAGCTCAATTAATTGGGTATATTCACAAAGAAGACTATAAGTACTGCAGTGAAGGTGCATCGTAACGTTTAAATAATAATTGATTGCATGTTTGAGCATATTACACAATGAAATATGTCATTTGAGTGTGTGCGTGTGTTTGTGTGTGTATAGACAAAAATAAAGACACAACAGCCGGGTATATTTAACAATATATATTTCCATTGTCAATGTACATTCCATTTCGACATAAGCTTTCTTCACAAACAAAAAAAAGTTGGCATCTAAATAAATACTATATAAAATAGAACTTCAAAATAAATATATCTATAAAGGGAACCTTTTATATGAGAGATTTTTTTCTTTTTGTTATATCTAAACAAAACAATAGCACGTATCTCGGTTTTTCGTTATCCCCAACATTGACATTGCAAAGGCATAAAGGAATGGAGTAGCATCACCCAGCTTATGAGACTTATCCTCTTGTTTAGGCTGAAAATAAGGGGGTGGGTGGGGGGGGAATATGTAATCTGTGCTAAAACAAGGTTTTTAAAGAAAAATAATAATCACAGCATTAAAGCAAAGGAAAAAAAAGAGCGACAAGGTTTTAATCATTGTATTATCCTTGTTGGTAATGCTTCCACACCCTAAACAGGCTAGTGAGCACATGTTAAAGAATAAATCTGTCGTGAAGTGACAAACACTACCACTTGAAGTGAGATATCTGAGGAATTAAAGAAAAAGAAAGCAACAACTGTTGTTGGAAAGAAAAAAAAAAGATGGCACTGAACACAACTCGAGAGGAAAAACAAAGGCAGGCAGTAAAAAAAAAAACGCAGAGGAAGGGCTTGTGGTATGACAAGTTCATGCACAGCAGCTGCGTATGTCAATCAAGGCCGGGGTGTTTGTTGGACAGTTTTCTCAGGGAGGAAGGAGGGAAGAAGAAGAAGAGAAAACCGAGGAGGGGAGAGGGGGGAGAAAAGGCAAGAGGGAGAAAAAAGAAGGGGAGAAGGCTGAGACACTGAGCAGTAACAGCAGGAAATGGGTTGATCCGGATAGGGGTAGATTGTGTTCCCCTGTGTGGATTCAATGAGTCCACAGTCTTTAGGACTCCAAAAAGGAACCAGGGACTTAGCTTAGCCTCATGACTGCTAATGAGCCATAGATAGCATAAGCAGCTGACTTTGAATTTTTTTGGTTGTTGTTAAATTTACCGGCTACACTTTTCTAAATCAAGTGCTCGTGATAGAAACATCGGTCATGTTTTGTTCCCCCCCCCTCTCCCCGAAACCTTCCATTTGCCACCCTCCCTCCCCCCCTTTTTTTTACTTTTAACTCACAACCTCAAAAACGTCTTTATCCTACCCTCAAAATATATATATCTAATATACTCTCTATATATCTTGTACTGAATTGTAGTTATAATGTACCATGCAATCGTCCGAGGACATTTAAAAGTCTCTTCTAAAGAACACAAATGTTGTGAAACTATTTACAGCAAATAACATTTCACCTGCATAGCTCTATTACTAAATATATTGTCAAAACATTTGTGATTTTTGCTGCCCACCTACGACGACGACTGGGCCTTCGCCCGGTCACACAATCATTCTCAAGTTTTGGCACCTTTCTCTCAGACTGAATTGCTAGGTTTCGAAAATATTGCCTCATACATTCAAGACTAAGGACAGTGTGTTTTTTTTCTTTCCTCCCCCACCTCCCCCCCATATGATATCAACATTGTGCAACTAGACAAAAATGGTTATGAGCAAAAAATAAAAAAAATCTAATATTGAGATACCCTACTGGAAGTTAAGGGTCCCACGTGAACGAGAGGTGTGTGTTATGGAGCAACAAAGGCAGTATGCCTTTATGCCAAACAGAAAAAGGCCATTTGTATTAAAGGGCAGCGTACCTTTAACAACCAACCGCCGTCGACTCCATTTGGCAAGAGTGCATAACAACTGTGATCACTCAAGACAGCGACAACATGCTACTGTATGCTAGCTTCCTTTGGCAAAGTCCTAAGACTATCATGCAAGCCACAAAAATAGACTTTTGAGGATAAAAGATAGACTATCTGACTAATGCAGCTATGCAGCATAATGATTAGACTTTCATGAAGACACTGTGTGTGTGTGTGGAGGGAGGCTGGGTCGGGTGGGCTAAATGCAGTGCACACCGATGTAACGTGAGATAGCTGAGGTGGTTAATACTGTGCTTTAGTATATCCTTTAACAGGTTTCTGTCTTCCTAAAAAGGTTGTGCAAGTGGCAGGTTTGATTTCGACAAAAGGCTGAATAGATACAAACACAACTACAACACCCCCTCGCCTCTTCATTCATTATCTCTTGCATCCCCTCTCCTCCGGAAACATTAATTTTCTGGCCAGTTTGTCTCTCACTTAGCTTACTCATTTTAAATTATTCAGTACTGCCTTTTTGCCCCTAAATATTACTTTGCCTTCTTGTGCAAAGAGGAAGCAGACCAGGCTCTTAGGCAGTTTAGAAATCAACATGCAGTACGCCAAGTTCTAGAGAGGATTTCTGTAACAGTCCCTGAGAAGGTTGGGTGTACTTTTTCACACATTTTCTCTACGACACATCGACCTCTAGCACGATGGGAAACCATTACACTAGAGCATGCAGGTCATGACATGCATTACCTCTGAGGTGACTGGTGAAAGACTTTCAAAATGTTTTAGAATGTCTGCGCTTCACCCTCCAAATGTCGTTCAGTGATTATCTCGCTCTCTCTGCTTGGACACAATACAGAGTATGAACTATAGGAAAATGACTACTTGTTATTTAAGTCGTGTGTTTACAGACCCTCCGTGGAGCTCAAATGTTAGCAATAACCCCGCTAGCATTTTTAAGGAAAAGGAGGAACAATAGTGACACTAAGAGATGGTGATCATCGTAATAGCATAGAGAGAGAGTAAGTGGTGGTTTCACTCTTGCCGTGGCCTCTCATAAAGTACACAGTATAGATAATCATGTATTTGAATGTTTGTTCAGACAGAGGGGACACGGGGGGAACGGGAGGGGGTTGCACAGATCCATATCTCCATCATTCCAACTTCTAATGTTATCCAAGGATCAGCCACCAGCTTCTGATTAGTTACCGATACAAAAATTAGCTGAGAAATACAGAGCAGCAGAGAGGTACAATGACTTTGTGCCTTTTGCCATCTTTGCAGAACAACACAAACACCATTCCCACAATCGAGTCTCTTCCTCATCTTCTTCTTCTTCTTGGGTCCCTCTTACAAAAACAGTTTAAAAAAAAAAAACATCTCAGAGGGCCTGTTAGCTATTTCTCCTAGCCATCTCTCTCGGATCAGTCCCGTCGTGTTCACCACCCATTCAAACATAGGTCAAAAAGCCATTTAAGTACCTTTGTTTAACATAAATCATCTTCCAGCAGAATAATGGGGTAGTTTAAGGGGTTGGTGTTGGATTGTCCTATCCATAGAGAGTGAGCGCGTGTGGTCCTGTCCATACTTTTGCAAGGCCACTGCCAGCCAGTTTAGTCCAGTATCATGACCCCTGCTGCTGCTTCTCTAGTGTTCCAACCTTTGCCTCCACACTCCCATTTTTACACACAGGGACGCTATTGCCACCCTGCAAGATCTTGCAGCGGCAGCCAGGCCTACTAACATTGTCATAACACTTCTGTCCAAGTTTGGCCAGGCCCATGGCTGGAAGATAGCAGACCAGGCAAGGCAGGACAAGGGAAAGGGCGGCCATGAAGGACCAGCGAGCGCAGCAGTTGGCCTGGGAGCATGAGCAGGGCTTGTCAGCGCAGGAGCCCTCGTCATCCTCATCCTCGGTACAGTGGTAGAAGATCCCTTTGACCAGGCACATGCAGGTGGCTGTATCCACCAGGCTCTGGGCAGAGCACAGGCACTCCTGGTTGCAGACCCAGCAAGAGGGTAGGGCTCTGGGAAGTGTGCACTCTGTGCAGCGGCACTTCCCGCAGTGCTCACAGAGAAGGAGGTGCTTCTTCTCGGCCGGGGAGGAAGGAATCAGCACCGGCCCCTGCTGGCCACCGGTGGGGCACAAGCCTCCTGCAGGCATCTTTGTCGCCTTTAGGTCCAGAGATTTGGAAGAGGAGCAGGAGGAAGCGGAGGAGGAGGAGGAGGTGAGGACTTTCGATTCAGAGGAATTGAAGCAGCCTGGAGTCCTGGTAGAGACTGGGTTGCTACTGCCCTGATGGGGGTGCAGGTTTGGGTGATGGTCCACCGTTGGAGTGGGTGCAGCATGGTCCAGCAGCCTCTGATCAGACGAGGTGCTGCTGCTGCTGCTGATAGAGCTGGGCCTCCCACTGAAGGAAATCCAAGGGTGGGTGGTGGTGTCCTGTTGAGGGTGAGGGTCACACCTGCCCTGCTGATGGTGCTGGTGTTGGTGATTGTGATGGTGGTTGTTGTTTGCGCCCAGGAAGGCCTCCTGATTCTGACCGAGCCAAGTGATTCTTCGGTTTACAGACTTGTGGCTCGCGGGCTGCTGGGAGATGACAGCGGGGCTGTCGATGTAGTCGTTCTCCACATGCGAGGACTTGATCTGGTCGATGGGGTAGATGGTGAGAGGGTGCTGCAGGCGGCCGTAGGGCACTCGACTGTCCAGCAGGGGCTGGGATATGAGGGAGGAGGACACTCCGGGGATGTGGTGGGGAACCCTGGACTCCATGTGTCGGCTCGTGCCTTGCACGTCTTCACTCTAAAGCAGCATTTAGCAAATACTGCAAAGACAGATAAAAAAGACAGTTAAGACTGGCTGTTCTCACTTTGTCTATGCATTTAATATGCCTTTTTTCTAAGAGCCTTATCTTAATCATCAAACAATGTAAATATTAAGTGACGTGGGATGAAATGGCATGAACACATATTTGTATTTTCTTCCTTTCATTGTTTATGCACTTTGATGTTCCTGCTACATTTACATTGTCTTAGTTGGATGACTAACCGGTGCCTTTTCTCAACTGCTTCGCCCCCGTGAGACTTGTATGATTATATTAAAACATACAGTGACTTAAGAGCAAGAACAAAGGCGATAACACAATGTTTAAATCAACACATTAAACAGCAAGTTCTTCAAATTACAAATCTTTAAAACCAAAGTATTTCCGTCTCTGATCATAGATCCGGTCTTAATGATAATTTTGTGTTTCCACAGATGATTTTTTTTTTTAAGAATGAATACCAACAGGGTTTCAGAACCTCCTCCATTCTAACTTTGACATTAGAACAATAGAAGTTGGGCTCTCTTCTCGCCTCCCTTCCAAAGAGCAGGGAGCACCAGAGAGCAGGGCTTGCATGCAAAAGACTCAAAGATGCAAAACAAGTCAGAGCAAAAAGAGGAGAAGGGTTTGCCTGAATGGGGGACTTTCACTAATTCAAAACTGAGCGCACAAGGCAAAGAATTCAACAGTAAAAATGATTGTCAAAATAGTCTACATGCATTTTCTCTCAACACAATCCTGCATGTGTGCATTATTAATGAATTAGAGCAACAGACGAGGAATTTGTGAATGAAACCGATTTTGTGACCTGCAGGTTTTTTGTGAATGAAAGCTCCAGCGGCTACGTTCGTTTTTTTTTTCTTCTTCTTCTGTGTGTGCGAGCACGAATCAGTGCGCGCCCCAGTCGTGATGAGCCTGAAAGTAGGTTTCATCCATTTCTTCAATGAGCTCTCGGCAACCGTAGCCCACCTTGCATGAATTTAAAGAAGGGTGATTGACGACAGTATCGCCGACATGTCCACACTGACTCATATCTGCAGGGTCGAGTTACCTAATGTGCGCCACAAAACAAACCATCTTATCGCCGCGTTCTCTCTGTTCTGGTGCAATTGTGTTTATATTCAACCAAGGACGAGGAAAAAACAGCCGCGTTGCGCTTAAATAACGCACATTGGCCTACTTATTAATGGTTTCCTGTCGTAATGAGGCAGTGGTCGTCACTGCGCTCTGTCGGCGTCCGCTCGCGTTGTTCGCCACCATTTCCTCACATTTGCAAAATGCCTGGCCGAGAGACCTGTTGCGACATCGCTGGCACAATCGCACGCGCTTGAGCGAACGTCGAATCTGGATCATCACGAGCTCAAAGTCAGAACTGTGCGTGCGGGTGTGCACGCACGCGCGCGCGCGTACGCGTCCCTTCCTTCCAATAATGTGAATGAAACTGAGTCATAAAAACTGGGGGCGGCCGCTCGACGTACTGTGTCTATATAGACATTGCAGCGACCGAGTCGGCGACTTTTTAAACAACTGTAAATCCACCAGTGTTCAAATCAACGCCGTCGATGGAAACGGTACATTGTGTGCCACCGAACGGAAACACGTCGTTCTACTCGGTGGCAGCGAAGTGCGTAATGTAATGCGTAAAGACGAGTCTTATCTGCAACTGGCAACGAAGGGAAGCTGGTTTTAAAACAATCAAACAAAACACGGGGCGTTTTATTTGAGCTAAACCGGATGCGATAAAACAAATATGCATCTGAGTCCACAGCAGAAAACACCTGACACAACCAGCACGGCGTGCCAACCGGGCGGGCGCCGCAGAGCAGAACGAGACACGCAACCAAACCACCCGAGATATAAAATACAGGTTGGATCTTTCAGAGTTTAAAACGCAAATGTTGACGTGAATATGTCTTTTTTTTTTAACCCTGACAATTCTTTTTAAAGACGCCACACACACGCACAGAAAATCTATTTGCTGTCAAGTTACGCTTTGAAACACGACACGGTTTCTTCTCCTCCGCGCTCTCAGCCTCGCTTTCGCCACGAAATCGGTGGTTAAATATTGACTCTGTGTGCAAACACTGTCACAGAAGCAGCTTGTTGCAAAACAGAAATGTGCGAGCGCGTTTGACGGTGCCTGCGATCCAGGACAGCGAAGCGCGCAACGAGGAGACTCTCGGGTCTGCGTGTGAAGCCACACACACACATACACACACACACGCGCGCGCGCGCTCACAAGCAAAATAAAATACAAATAAAAAGAAACAAATAAAAACATGTATAACATCACCAGGAGGCGATCACTTACTGTGGTTTCAGGATAAATCGTTCATCTCTTCGTTGCGCACGACGTTTGCGCGCAGGTTATAGTCCAGTCCGAGCGAGTTAACTCCAAAAAAAATGTTAAGCAAATATTAGTCCAAATATTGGGTAATAATATGAGCAAAGCGGGCGACAGGAGAAGCACGTCTCCAGCACTAATCTCCACTCGCTGGTGCGTAAATTGCGACTGCGGTTGTGGACGCAGAGCTTTTGGGTATGATGTTGCAACCACCGAGGGGGAGGGAAGTGAGTTTTTATGAATGGGAGGGCAGAGGGAGGGAGAGAGGACGGCACTGCGCAGATGCCTCCGCGTTTTCCTTTTTTCCTTTTTGTGAATGGGAGGGCAGAGCGACTCGGGAGGGCCGAAATGCGGAGGTTACATTTTTATGAATGGGGAGGACTCAGAATGGCATTGCGCAGGCGCGATGCCGAGATTTTTATGAATGGGAAGAAATGGCGAATGAGGCGTGTGTGTGTTAAAGAGAGAGAGAGAGAGAGGGAGAGGTGGGGTGGAGGGGTGAGGGGTGAGAGAATGAGGAGATGGGGGTTTTTTATTGGTCACAAGGGCAATGTCAGGCCTGATTTACTTAAAGAGTCATCGGCTGTGGTGCTGTACTCTGCTGCACTCGTTCTATTTTAGCCCGTGAATTCATTTATTCACCCTCCCTGCTACACGTGAACCCACATGTAAGAGGACAGAATCTAATATTCTTTGTTTTTATTCAGGTGCCATGTTTATCAAATGGAAGCCACGAATACTGCGCTTTGGTTTTCTCGGAAAAAAAACCCAAAACAAAACAAAACACAAAACATCCACTGCTTTTTATTTAACAAATAAAACCAGTGGATGTTTGTGGATATTTTTGTCTCGATGGAGATCACAGGGATCACATGCCTGGACTCGATTAGGGCAAATAATAGCCTTCCTGTTCTATCTAAAGCTGTTTATTGCGAACAAGGACGTGTCCTTCCGTCCTCTGCAACAATGTGAGGTATGACTTCAGCTTCTATGGCAGTGTAAAAAGAGAGAGAGAGAGAGAGAGGGGGACGCAGGGGGAGGAGAGGGAATGGGGTTGTAGAGGTGGTGGTGGTGGAGGCGGGGGCGATAACGCCTACTCTGAAACGCAAACCAGCATGAGGGCAGGCAGGATTCACAAAAGGACAGGATGTTGTTGATTTGTACCGAAACCACACGGAGGAAATGAGTGTGAATTTCCTTTCTCTCTGACATCCCAGTGTGTGTGTGTGTGTGCGTGCGTGCGTGCGCGTGTGTCTGTGTATTTCCCTGCGTCCCCCACCTCCCCCCGCCAACACCACAGCTTGGGGCTTTTAACCAGTCAAAGGTTAACAGTTGCCCTATTATCCGTTTTCGCGCATCGCCATGGCAACCACTACATCTCCAAATTGGGATTTACTGTTTTCGGAGAGAGAGAGAGAGAGGAAGAGGAAGAGTTTGATTTATTTGTATTGTCATGGTTTAGGGGGAAAGGTCACTGTCAATGCATATAGTGCTTAGTTTTAGGTTTAATGCAATAATATTATTGTCTTTATCAGGACATTATTGAGCAATAATACAACTAAAAGATAGACTGACAGGAAGTAAATGAAACTAAAGGGTGTTTTATGTTCATTATAAAGTTTCTAGGGGCAATTGTGAGCCAATTTATAATATAATATTGTTGTAATACTACTACTAAAATGGCTAAAAACACAATTTTAGAAAGCAGCCTTCCTGGTTATTCTAAGTAAGTAAAGTATTTGTTTTTTCATTTATTTTAAGTAACTGTACGTATTTGAAAAGTTGCTGCATAAGTAAATCTTTACTTACCTATGTATTTAATACAACTACTACTACTTTATATTTTTAATAATAAAAGTGAGTATAGGTAAAGCAGGACAACTAATTTAAGTGAGTGTATAATTTCGTCTTACATGAATGACTTAACTTTGTGGAGACTAAAAAAGCACTTTCAATCATTTCATAGTAAATAAAATAAAACATATTTGAACTGTTTATAAATGACAGGGATGGGAATTGTAAAATTCCTACATATATAAATGTGAATAAAAATCAGCAAAATCCGTTTTAGCTGAGTCATGTTTGGGTTCTTTATTTTCTTCTTTTTTTGGGAGAGAACGATATTTGTGACACAGTTGGAGAATTAAGTCTTTGAACGACTCGGCACAAATGTGTTGTTAACAGCCTTGTTTATTGCTCAAATATCCACTGAGCGACTCCTGCAAACTATGTACCGTGTTGTAACTTACAAAAAAAAAAACAGGAAGTGTAAGTAAAACTATTTACAGTCTCATAAATACATAAATCTTACATGTAAGTATCTCTCTCACACACATGAATGCACACAGGGAGGGAGGGAGAGATTTCTGTCCACAGCTGTGAGCCTCGCTGGCATGAGCTACACCAAGTGCTTGTTG
Source organism: Solea senegalensis (assembly GCF_019176455.1). Lineage (NCBI taxonomy): Eukaryota > Metazoa > Chordata > Actinopteri > Pleuronectiformes > Soleidae > Solea > Solea senegalensis. Next base: position 19,044,962 of record NC_058033.1, read on the forward strand.
AATTGTAGATTTTAGCTTGATGTGATCATCCAGGCATACATGCACGGAAGGGAAGGCCTGGATTTCTCTCCAGAGTCTCCTCTCTCAGCCTTCCTTCCTGCCACATCTGCCGGCGACTGCTGTGAGCTTTGGATTTTAACGGACAACCCCATCTGCTTCCAGAGCAGTTTGACATACTTGATGTTCCGTCCTTTTTTTTTTTACCCCCCTAAAAAAAACCCAACAAAACCTTCATTATTTTTTTACTTTGAACACATTTCAGTCAAAATCACATTACAACCGCCGCTAATTTACTTAATGTCTTTCACTAATCTACTGTTGTTTGTCAATCTTGTATTTCCTGACTCTTCCCAAGACTCAATTACTCAGAAAAGGTTGTAATTGTTCAGGGTGTGTGTCTGTGTGTGTGTGTGTGGGTCTCTTGTGTTGCCAGGGCTTAAATGCAAATGACAATTATAGCCTTTCAGAGGGCTTTCAGCTTACATCAAAAGCTTCCTGTTGCAGGTAAACCATAATTTACCCCCCCCCCCAACTCTTGACACTCCACAATACGCATCTCTCGCCAATTAGCAGTTGTTTGGGGGGGTCTGTGGTTTGCAGGAGCGACAGGTTGGAGATTTTTGCATACCTTTAAATGTGCATTTCACACAAGGTCACCGTGTCTTGATACTTCCTGCCTCCCTTACACATGTAAAGGTGAAAAAAAACAAACTTGTTTTATTGGTGAGGAGTTTCTGTGTCTTCAAAACTGCTGCTGAGAATGCAAAGGAGCCCATGTTTTAAGAGATACTGGAGCTGTAGTGCAAGAGAGAGAGCGAGGCTTCGTCCATATGCCATGCCTCGACTTTTTAATACACTGGCTTTGCCTTTGTAATGTGTAGTGGAACTAATTTTTAACAAATGTCCAACTAAACCCGATTTTGTGGACAGAAATTTTATGGATTAAACCTGGAGCTGTTGGGTCTGACAGTTGCCTTTCTTTGGTCCAACTGATAAAAGAGTTTATAGCTGTTTGCAACTCTTGGCCCGAGTTTGGCTTTTACACAAACGGTATAATAACATTTACATGATCAAACAGGTTAAAAATACACTCAAATACAGAACTACAAGCTAAACTACATTACTACACAATAACAGCTGTCAAATGAGGAATAGAAAACATAATCAGTACAATAAAACTTGTATATAAGTCGTATATAAATACCGTTAAAAAATACTGAAGCTTTTGAATGTATCATCCACTTGATTTTTGACAGAATGGACATAAAACAAAGACAAATCATGTGAGAAAAAGGACACATGATAGAAAAACATACCTAAAAAAAAAACAAAAATTAAATTTGGAAACAAGTTAACACATGACGACAAATCGTAAATTATATTAATAAGTAAAGAAGCCAGGTGAAACAAGAGGCAGCACAACCTATTTTTTTTTGTAATTATATAAGACTTTACAACCTTATATTATTTGTGATTGTTAAACTAATATGATTCCACTTTATTTCCTAAATGTTTCCCCACAAAGTAGCTACAGTAGCTTCATTTAAAAATCAAACACAGACAGTACTCCCCACACACACACACCCCCCCAATCTCTCCTCACAGTTTTGCCCCAGACTTGGCAACTTTCCTTCACTTCCTTCCTGTAAATATTTGTGTGTTCTTCGTAGGGGACAAGTCACATTTTACCTCCAGGCTTCAGCGAGCGCTGGATCCTTGCTCAGCTGTGATGACATGAGTGGATGTGGATGCGAAAGATAAGATAAGAACATTAACTGTTGCTTTGTCCTCTTTTTCCACCCCCATGCAGGGCCCACGTGGAGGCGAAAACAAATACCCATTTACAGCCTTAATCATGGGAAATAAAAAAGAAAAGGTCATTGCTCTTAGACTACATTATTCTAATAAAGTGTCTCAGCATGATGCTTGATTTGTCTATGAACCAGAATATTTGGGATAATACAGATTCCCCTACAATGAAGCAGTGATAGCTCAGGCTGTTGCAACTTCATATTTAACTTAATTTGGCGCAGAATGTGAGTCTGTTGGAAGGAAAACTTTGGTCAAACCTACGTTGCAAAAGGAGCCGCTTGAAGAGTAAACAGCACTCGTGGATTTAAGGATGAGTCAGAAGACTCTGAGAGCTGCATTGTAGCAGAACTATAGTTTGCCTGCAGCGAGACCATGAGGCCAGGTACAGTAGCTTCAACTCCTCAAATATTGACTTCCTTCCTCGCTGCCTGCTCGGTCAGGAGATGTGTTTGTGTGCTTTGGATTCAGTAAAGGTGTGTGGTAAAAGAGGTAGGAAGGGGGTGAGGAGAGGAGGGGAGGAGGGGGACGTACATGTGGTTGTGTGACTCTGTGTGTTCACATCCATCAAAATAAAGAGTTTGATGACTTTGGCCTGCCCTCGTCGCACCATAATGGGATATATTAGACCTAATTCAATTAGAGCCATCATAGAGAGCTCGAAAATTCCTCTGTGTTGGAAAAACAAGCGAGTGGCCAAAATGTGCTGCACTGGTTCTGGTTCTGGTTCTGCTGCTGCTGCTGCTGCTGCGGTGGGACTTTTCACAACAACTTACAGGATCCTAACTGTGCTGCTGTACTTTCACTCAAATATTTTCCTGTGCACAGAGGAAAACTCAAATTTCCCTGTAAAATCCCTGCTTCTTAACACAACACCAGTTTATTGCGCACTTATCCACTGCGCGTGGAATTAAATGCGCCGTAAACGCATCAAAGTTTGTGTTTTTCAAGGAGTCTAAGTGAAGTATTTTGACTTTTTATTGTTTGCGCCGACAGAATGTGACTTAATTCTTTACTCCACACCAACGAGGAAAGAGGATTTCATGACCAATGATTAAACGTGGTAATGATATACCAGGAAATGGGTTTTGCGGCGCGAGATAGTCACACCCATTGTGAGAAAAGCTCCGGTGGCCTGTCCGGGTCAGCAAGGAGACCACAGGAAGTGGCTGTTTTTTTGTTTTCTTGAGCAACCCTTGTAGGAAAATGAGGCCTCACCTGGTTTTGGGTTAAAGACAACATAAAATAGCTCCGCAGAGGCCTTTTCCGAACAGGTGAGCCCTCAAGGCTCAAAATAACTCCAGACCCCATATTAAGAAGATTCCGTCTCAGAAAATGAAGGAACTACAATGTTGAGTTCTGCTTCTACATGGAGAACTCTTCTGTGACACTAAACCACATCTGCTTCACTTTGCAGGGACAGACGAGGGTCCCTCATTTTAAAAAAAAACACATAACCTCGAGGTCCGGAGGAACCATATTTTCACTGGACGACCCAGGCTCGGCGTCCCATGTTGACAAGCATCTGCTGTGCCGAAACGGCCCGAAGCGAGACCCTGAATCCGTGCCAGCTGCAGGGGGTGCTGCTCTGTCGCTGACCCTGACCTCTGAACTTCCTGAGTTTGTGGAAAAGCCATGTGAGTATACCTCCCCCGCGGGGACCAATGAAACCGGCTCCATGATACATCGCGTTAGAACACTGACGATATCTTCCGTACGTCTGTGACCCAGTTAACTCTCATCACACATTTCCCCTTTTCTATTCATAGTCCGACGGCACCGAGGTGAGGATAAATATAGACAAGTCTGTACATGTATTCCCTGTGAACAAAAGACTCCAGAGGAAACACCAACAGTGGATATGACAGCGCAACATTAGCCCATCCCACAATTCTCCCTCTCTGAGTGTTTCCACTTCAAGGGTCAACTTTCTTTTTCAGGCTACAGAGGCAAATTAAATCCGGCTGATCTTCTTTCTGGTCTTCTATCTTTGTCTCAATCTGTTGTTTTCACATTTGACTTCTGGTGCCCATGGACATAAAACACACACACACACACACACACACACTCCTAACTTGGCCTTCCATCACTGTTTCCATAGTCAACCGGCTGGCTGATATTATGTCTAATTTGAGGCATGTAATTAGTGTGTAGCCTGGTCTGGTTCTGTCTGGGTCAGTGTGTGTGTGTGTGTGTGACAGTAATGTGTGTGTGTAACTGGTGCATGTATGTGTGTGTGTGTGTGTGTGTGTGTGTGTGTGTGTGTGTGTGTGTGTGTGTGTGACAGTAATGTGTGTGTGTAACTGGTGCATGTATGTATGTGTGTGTGTGTGTGTGTGTGTGTGTGTGTGTGTGTGTTGAGTCTGATGTGAGGCGGCACCACAGGATGGGACTGCACCTCTCAAACTGAATGGAAGTCAAATAAAAAGTGACATTAGGCCTACTGTGCACCCACACACACACATTTATAAATGTTCCAAACAACAGACAGACAATGATAATGTTTTAATTTTTCAAGAAAAAGGGAAACATTTACTGTTTTTGGTTCCTAAACTTCCTGTTTTGCTGTCGTTTATGTGTCGATTGCACAATCTTTTAATTGACAGCCATATTTTATATATGTATATATATATATATATATATATATATATATCTGGAAACGTGATCATCCTGTGTGTTTATTCTGAGCGTGTACTGAGCTGTGAAAGATTTCATTAGCATTATGCTAACTTTTTCTCAGGTCCCCAGAGCTATTACTGTATATTAGTAGTAGTGCCGAGCTGGTTTTGCAGCCTTGGTGAGGGCAGGAAGTCTGGAAGCTGCCGTTAATTCACAGTCTTCAGTCAATTGAATTTTACCCAAGTAAAGGAGCAGTTCAAATTTTTTTAAATGCATACATTTGAACTCATATTCAGTGTATTCTACATCACTTACGTCTTTGGTAGCTTGTTTGTGTGCATAATTTTACTCTATCTGTGTGTGTGTGTGTGTGTGTGTGTGTGTGTGTGTGTGGTGTGTGTGTGTGTGTGTGTTCATCCCCGGGGTGCCCGTATGATCTGTGCCGCAGCGACACTTGGAATGTCCAGAATGCGAGGGGAAGCGAGAGTCTTTTGGAGCCACGCCCCCCTGACGGCGGGTCAAACTTCAGTGATTGGTTCATCCCTGGGGGTCAGAGGGCAATTGCAATCCTGTCACTCCTCTGAAGAAAGGTCGGGGGTCAACTTCCACCGGAGCTCTCTTTTTCCTCCCATCTCCCGGTAGGATTCTCACACTTTTTTTGACTAAAGAGCCACTTAAATCCATATATTTGTCTGGCCATGTGACACGTGTGCATGATCTATGACTCATCAGGTATAAATATGTAAAAATAGAAAGGTGAGTAGTCGTTCTGATGGGATCCAAAGTAGTAGTAGTACCTTCTAACACAGGGGTGTCAAACTCAAATGACCTGTGGGCCAATGAGCATCTAGTCTGGTCAAGCGGGGGCCGACATAGTGGAAAAAACAACTATTTAGTAGCCGGTGGGCAATATAAGATATTCATTATGATATTAGACAGAATTGCAAAGTAAAATGGCTTGTTTTGATATAAAAACAAATGTATGATGCACAAAAACAGAGAATTAAATTGAAAATTTAGCAAATAATGATGAGGATAATTTATTAAAACAGCTTAAATATATGTAATTTCATGTTGGTGTGTAATACATTTAATAAAGCAATGATTACAACTGAATGTCTTATTACTATAATAAAAAATATTGCCATTTAGTCTTATATTCTGTCTCTATTCCATCACCTTGCGCAGTGGTTGGCGGGCCACATGTAATTGATTGGATGGCCACATGTGGCCCTTGGGCCACAAGTTTGACACATGTGTTCTAACACGATCGCTTGGTGCAAAAACGTGTTGTGAGCCTTTGTTTTCTTCCTTCTCAGCTTTGTTTCTTGTAATGCTCTGATAATTGCTTGTTGTGTTGTACTGTCGCACCAGAACTAGTGTTCGAGTTCAGATTCCACCTTATTTTGCCTTTTTCCTCCCTATTTCCTATATATATATATTATATACATTATACATTATATATATGTAATTCAGCCCTAAAAAGGTGAAGAATAGTCATAAACGTCCAATTTCAAGTCGTATAGACTCTGCGAGCTTAATTTAAGCCTTCAGAGGACAAGAAGAGAGGGGAGGGGTACAGGAGTGGTGGATGAAAGGAAGAAAAGGTGGTAAATAAGGGGACTAGAGAGGAGAATGGAGGAAGGTTGAGATGAGAGGGGGGTGAGGGGATCAAAAGGAGAGGAGGAGATGAGAGGAGAATAAAGTGGTCAAGGGGAGGAGAGAAAGGTGCAGAGGAAGGAAACGTGGCTTGAAGGACAGGAGGAGAAGAAGGGAGGGACAAATGTGGGACGCCAACGACCACGTCCTGTGACGATGTAGAGGAGAGGACAAAAAGGGAGATGACTTACAGGAAACACCGACATTAACATACGTGCAGGTGATTTGTCCTCTGCCGGTGAGTCACGTTCAAAGTCACAAACATGACGTGCAACACGCAGCTGGATAATGATCCAGGGACTGTGATACCCATTCACCACTGCTCAAAAAACCTGTTTATTCCTGGGTTTCTGTGGTAAACTGGTTTTTATCAACTTCAGCTCCGAGCAGCATCCGTGTGAATCTGTGTGATCGCTTACATCATTACAACGTTTTCACGTTGTCCTCCCATGTCTTGATAGTAAAAGGCGGGAGAATGTTTGCATTGTCTAGTTTTAGATGTAACAGCTGATGTTTGCTTGTGGATGAATAGATTGTTTCCAGGTCAGACTTCCATCTTGTCTCAGTGTGGTATTATCATAAACGGAGGAATTTAACTGAACAATAGTGGACTGTATCAGTTTGTTTTTCTCTGGAAAAAAGGTCATGGGATCAGAGCGTGATGAATCCAGGAAGGATATGTCATGAGCTGTATGACCCAACCTCGGATGTCTGCATAATTCTTTTCCCAAGTCTCTCTCGTTTTCTTTCTTTGTTTCACTCTGTTCCAAATAGAACACAACCTTGAAGTTTTCCAATGAAGAGAACATTTCCACATCTCAAGGTTGCCCCTGCACCCTGACAAACATAGGCGCAAGCAGCACTTACCGTAATTCTAACCACAACGTCTCCGTATGTACCGAATAAACAGGTCACATAGGAGAGGTGGAGAGGTGGTGTATTATTATTTTTTTTAACGTAACAAACTAATGAGGTTTTTACCTAATTTCAAGCAAGACAATTACAAATAATAGGCTGTCAAGTTATATTTACATGTTTTTTATTTACATTTTTATGTGAATTAATTCAAACTATCAATAGATAAGTGAAAGTTAAGCAAGTCTTTGTGCATGTATGGACCTGACATAATAATTTACTAATAAATTAATATAGAAATATCATTTTCACATCCATGTTAGATGACATTTGTCCCTCAAATGCCGTGTGCTTGTGTGCATTGTGTCCAGGTGTGGCCACAGTGACTGTGCTTCACACGCCTCTGATTAATATCACTGGATGTCCCTCTGAGCAGAGAGGATGTGGCTCCAGAGGGATGCTTTGACTCACTGGCTCTTTTGTTGTGATGGATGAGTAGGTGGTCAGTTTCCGCATGCAGGCCCCAGTCAATACAGGATATGAATCAGGATCCGATTCAATGTGAAAATAGAGTAAAAAAGTGCTCTTTCACTGTGGGCTCTATTTTTACACGACGAGATTATCGGTCACATGAATAATGTCGAGCCGAGTCAGTGGTCATGGTTACGTTCTTGGAGCGGTCACTCTAGAGAGTCGCTTCAGTCAGCTGGTTATTAGCAACAGCTCAGTTGTGAATGAGTTGAAAGTGAAAGAGAAAAATCAACGTAGAATTTATACATGCACGTATAAACATTGCACTTGAATTATCACAATACCTGCGACATTAATGATATAGAAATTATAGAAAAAATTCCATTTTCTTTTGCTGTTTACTATGTTTTTCTTCCCAATGAACCAGTGCTGACCTTGTGTTTGTCTCCTGAGGCTACAATGGCAACACTAATGGCACTATTACGCCTTAAAATCTGTCCCTTTTCTTAACCAAAGAGTGTACCTGTGTCTTTTAATCATCTTTGACATCACAAGAAAGGCAAAAAATCTGCATAATTGACCTGGAAATACGACATTTCTGGGCCTCTCCTCTCTTCTTTTTCCTTCCTTCTCCACCCTTCATTGCCACTCCTCCATTTCCTTAATTGATCCCCACATCCTGCATATCAAGCAGATTAACCTCGGATTAGCCAGGTAAACAGAGCAGTGTGTGTGCATGTGTGTGTGTGTGTGTGTGTGTGTGTGTTAAACTGGAGGGGGAAGTGAAGTCTTTGATCAGGCTAATGAGCTGCCAGTCCTTCCTCTAGGGCCTGCTGTTTGGCTGGGGGTGTATGGACACCTGAAACAACATAGGGACTGTGCATAGCCTCCAGTGGAACACACACACACACACACACACTCGTCAATGCAGCACACCCGCATCCTGCCACCATTATTGTCTGCCTGTCACCTCCTACCACCCACTGCTTGTCCTCTCTCCATGTGTCAGTCACGCCCTCACTTCACCTCCAAACTCCTCTGCAGCTCCCGCCTGACTAACAGTAGTCTAACCTTTTCACAACGGTCACATCACCCACCCACCGCCTTGCCCCCCTACCTATCCTCTATTCTGTCACCCCCTCCATTTATTCACACTCATTTACTATTTTCCCCCCTAATGAAGCTCATAGACAAGGGTTGAAAATGCGTCTCAATAGTATTTTTTTCTTCTCCTTTTGTTATTGTTGTTGCAATGAATGCACATGTAGAGGGTGTATAAATACAGTATATACAAACGCACACCTTCCAGCATGATACCCTTTATTTACTTCCTGAGTATCTGAAATCTTTGTTTTTTTACTTTGAGAGACGACCATGTGCCTATTTTTTTGACGTGCTACTTTTGAAGATGTGAACAATATGCAGCAAAGAAAATCTAAATACTCTGTCACATGTTCATCAAACCAATGATAAAACTAAACTCACCTCCACTTATTTTGGACAAATAAGGTATTTGAGGATGTCAGTAGTTTGGATTATACCAGTCAGAAATGTTAATGTGAAACCAAACACAGCTCCTGTGATAGTCCTTTAAAGTGGTTCAACAACATCACAAATATCTCATATCATAAAAGAATGAAAACAATCACTTTAAAAATACATGTTAGTCATGTAAATTCGGACTAAAACACTAAGATAATGTGGTTAAAGGTCAAATGTTGACCTCAGACAAGTTCCCAGTTCCCAATCCCTGTTTTTTGACATGGCATTAAAAGGAAGAGCCAGTACACAGAAGAATAAAAGACAACAGTGAGACACTGATGCTTTATTGACATATGGCCACCTGGACATGTACTGGACATGTTTAGTAAAATGTAGTTTGGCTCAAAACTAGTCCTGCAATCACAGCTTTTATTGTTGTTGTACTCCCGGGAGCGTGAAGGAGGGGTTTACAGCTCCTCACTCACACATCACCCAGCATACATCACACTTCCTCACCCCTGCTGACCACTCAACCCTGATGCTTGTCACTCAAGGTGACGACAGTCAGAGATGGCGCTGCTGACACGAGGGCACTCAAGCGATAAGCATTTGTCCTTGCCCTCCTGCTTCTTTTCTCCCTCTCTCTCTCTCTCTCTGTGCCTCTCTTCCTCTGTGGCCTTTACAGCCTGTTGCTGTGTGTGACCTATTGACCCATGACGTGATCGGGCCTCTGACAGCCATCAAAGCCCCTCCACGGTGACAGCCATCAAACATATAACTTGGACTTGTTTTTTAAAAGTTTAAAATAAAGCTGCTGTTTAACCTCATTTAGACTGTACTTACATTATTTTCCTTGTTCAACTAAAGAACCCTCTCAGCCTGTCATAACTCAAACTACAGCTCTATAATTGCTCGTGGAGAAACTTAATATTAAGGTTTTGAAATACTCCACATACACAAACCCACATCTCCTGAATAGACGTTGGCGTACTCGCCATACCGAGCGGTTTTCATGGTCCACATCTGCGCGTGAAGCACTTATCAGCATGATTTCAAAAACCTCCCCACCACATATGGCTCTTTGTTATATTTAGCTTTCGAGTGTAGGAGCACTTTCAGCTGTGTGTCTGTCACAGGAAACCGCCACAAAAAATAAGTTTCCAAGGTGAGGGAAGCAAAACGCTGTCGTGGAAAATAAACTCGATACACAGAGGTTTTTGAGGTTGAAACTTAAAGGTTATCTATAAGCGATCGTGCCATTTGAGTCATCCTGTAATCCAGGGATGACTGTTAAAAACAAAACTTTAATTTTATAATCCTTCCTTCACCCCGACTGCAACAGCTGAGGTATTGCTCAGCACGGACAGTTCTGATGTTTGTGCATGTGTGTGTGTGTGTGTATGAGCGCCTCACGCTGCACTCAGGATGTTTTTACAGCGCCTAAGTTTGACTGGGTGATTTACATCCTCTCAGACTTTCTTATACTTACGTACACACACACACACACACACACGAGTAGGACATGCTCGGCAAGAAAACAGGTTCGTGATCAAACTGATTTAACAGAGAACCTTATGATGTTTGTGAAAAGATCCTGTCCGAGAAATCTGTTTCACATACTCAACCCTGACAGCACTTCCGCTGAACTCTCAATGTGAGGGTGATGGATATTTCAGAAGTTAGCGGCGTCCTGTCACACAAACATTCCTTTTCTTTTTCTGGTTTCCTGGTACAGGATTAAGACTGCATGGTTTTGATGTACATTTCACTTTAATGGCAAACCAATACGTTTTCAAACGCACACATTCACGCGTCACGAACAGCATCTGTTGTTTAATGCAAAATGTGAATTTCTTTTTCTCCTCCACTTAAATATTTGCTGTTTTGAAATTGTTGGTATAAACTTTAACATGTGGAAATAAAAGTAGCTATTTTGGGGCATAGGAAGGCCCTCAAAAATGTGATAATAATAATAAAAGTAAGAAGAAGAATAATGGCCCTTTTCCACTATGGTCCCAGCTCGCATTAGTGACCCATTATTGAAGCTGACAATGAGGTGGAACACTTAATTTACCATGTCATGTGATTATGTCATGTGATGAGAATGTGTCAGGACAGAAAGTGGGTATCATTGTTTCTGAGTTGCTACCGTGAATACCCGTGTCCATAATGTTGTGTATATATTTGACTTCATTGTGTTTTCACTTCATTCCGGCTCTCCAGCACCTTCTCTCTGTGCTGCCCACCACCCCCCTGTTGTTCTCCCACTCAGGTGAAAGGGATCCTTTGCTGGAAAATCCAGGTTCCCAAAAGCCTATCATTGCTCACAGCTCACAATGGAACAAAGATTGTCTCAGTGTTGGGGGCTGCTTTATGGGGGAAACCCAACCGAGACTGTACGGCCACTGTTTGACAACTCGGCACATAACAGGAGACTGGAAGAAATCCTCTTCTGCCTGAGCCTGGGAGATGAGATCTTTACACCCTAGTGTCACAGGTGGAAAGTGATTACCTTCACTCCTGTTACTGTAATTGAGTTGTTTTTGTTTGTGTACTTTTGTAATTTCACTTTGGCCGGGAATGATGAGGACAGGTGAATAAATGATGAGGAAAGACAGGTGAATGAATGATGAGGAAAGGGGAATGACGAGGACAATTGTATGAACAGGACAGGTGAATGATAAGGACAGTTGTATGATGGTGACAGGTGAATGTTGAGGACAGGTGAATGATGCAGACAGGTGAATGATTATGAGGACAGGTGAATGATTATGAGGACAGGTGAATAATGAAGACAGGTGAACTGGCACTAATTAAGGTCCCTGAGTAAGTGAGAAACTTAAAGCATTTGTGACCTTTGACCTGTTTTGACTGATACATTAAATGTGTTTACATGTTTTATTTTGTCAGCACTTTAATTTGTAAAGGTTTGCCTTTAATTAAAAACAATTAATTTGAGATTTGCACAACACAAGAAAAGTAACTAAGTAACTTTTTCTGTTTTTCTGTTTTTGCATTTTCAGACCAGTACTTTTACTTGTACTGAAGTAAATCTTTTATCAAAGTAGTGGTACTTTTTTGGAGTAGAATATTTCAGTACTCTTTCCACCTCTGCCTTGTGTTTGAAAAGTTTGGGAACTTACTCCATGTCAAAAAATTAGGACAAAACAATATGTCACAGCAATGGCACTTCTAAGGAATGGATGGATGGATGTGAACAGTGAGTTACTTTTTACAGTCTGTTAATGTAATATCACGGGATGAGGGGAGAGCCAGAAGAAGAAGAAAGAAGAAAGCCACTATGTCACCATGTCAGTATGTTTCTTTCAACATTCAGTATCAAAGGTCACGTAAACCAAGAGAAAACAGGTGGAAAGAATGAACAGGAGCCATAGGTTTAAAAAAACAAAACAAAACAAAAAAAACAACAGGTGATGATAGACAGAACGTGCATTATTCACAGGGTGTGACACCACAACAGAGGCTGCAATGGTAAACATGTGTGGTGGTTTTGGGGCCAAAAGTGGCTGTTCCAACTTCCAGCCATATGCATTCAATTTTCACACGCATGCAATTTGTGAATACTTAAAACCACTACATGTAAATAACATGTTTTCCAAATATTACTACAATGGATGTGCAGTGAAAGCAGATTCAAACAGAACATTATTATATTGTAACATCCACTTTATTCTCATGTGCTGTAAGCAGTCTCTCTGCTACTACTCTGTCATTGTCGTTCCTGTTTCTGTTGATTTCATAGACCCTGCTCTTTGCTTGTTGCTTTGTTGTCTGTCTGTAAGTAACTCATAAAGATAAATAAGTATTTAGCTGAGTTTTTCCAGGGATACAGGTTATTGGGAATGAGTATTGATATTATAGCAGCCTTGGTTGAGGTCTGTGCTCTCTGAGTGCTTTCTCTAAAGCAATGATGGTACAGTTACGTAAGTGCTTTTCATCAATACATGGAGTGTAAATAACTTGAGTCATGAGCAAGAAGAGTCAAACCGAACAATGCCGAACTGTAGATCAGTTAAAAATACTTCAAGATCCTGAAAACTTGCGTTAATGTCCAACATTTAGTAAAGGAAATGTCTAAAATCTCGATATATAACAGAGGAGTCTGGTGTATTTAGTCCAGTGACCGTGTCAGGCGGAGTCTGTGCTCCGATCATGCAGGAAGTCCTGCATTTTACAAAATCAGTTAAAACAATCAGATGATTTGTCCCCATTGATTGTCCACCTGAGTAGGTGTGGTCACGCTTGTCTGAAATTTCCGAGGTCTCGGAAAGGAGTGTAGCATTGTGCAAAGTGACAACCCCTTCAAAGAGAGCGGGCCCTGCATAAAAGGAGGTTTTATGACTCTGCCCTTCAAAAGAATAGTTTGAGGAGTTCAAAGCGCACACACGGGGAGAGGCGGCGGCGTGTGGACGGAAAGTTCAGCACAAACCCAAGAGAGGAGTGAGACCGGGGATGGAGGCCGGAGCAATCTGATATCTCTCATCAAAGCGCCATACTTACCTGTCTCACTTTGCTCCGTGCTAAATCTCCAACAGGAGGTTGTCGTTCTCTACACGCATGACATACATCAATCCCTCCGGCCTTGGCGTTTGATCGATCCCACCAGTTGGCATGTGTGTGTGTGTGTGTGCTTTTGTCGAGTGCAGCGCACACCTTCCAACCACATGCTGGGGATTTCTTCAGAAGACAGGAAACGTCATTTTGTGATTTACACAGAGAGGTGCGGGTGGATAGTTAAAATCGGGAACAATGGTCAGCGCCGCCGATTGGGCCGTCCTTTTGTAAACCTATCTGCTATAGTTTAAAGATTTAAGGCCTCAGCCAAATGGACACCTACTGTGTTTTTAATTATTGGGCGTAAATAAAAGCTGTCAAGCTGCACCTTCAGTCCCCGAAATACTTTAATCCCACTTTAATGTTCGGATGAGTGATTCCTAGAAAACGTGCTGTGACTTATTGTCATTGTTGATTATTTAATGCACCTACTTTGTCTCAATTAGAACAAGAGTCTTAACTTTCTTTACTTTGTTTGTGTTAGCGTTATGTTTGTGCTGCTGCGGGCGTTCCTGTAGCTCCGGTTGTGGCTCAAAATGTGTTTTGTGTTTGTCAAGCCAAGGTTTTTAGAAACCAGGGAATGTGCACCGGACTGGACTGGATTTCAGTGTTTGACTAGTGGCACTTGCAGGGATGAGAGGTGGAATCATATATGTGAGAGTGATTGTCTGCTTTTCAGGCTATAAAAATATCACGTTAAAAAAAGAGGCATGAACTTAGAAAGTCGAGCTTTTTTTTTAAGGCAAAAATATTTAAGTTTCCAGTTTTGGCTTTTGTGCTGTTTTACATTATCACAGATGGGAGGAGGGCCACAGAGGGTATCAGTTATCCTTTATTTATTTATTTAATTATTTGCACATATTCAACAGTTGACTGTTGTGACATGTTTTTTCTTTCTTTAAAGATAAAGATATCAGATCTGTCTGTTTTCTGTAATAGATTTTTGTTGCCATCTGGAGCGGTGTCACCTTGAGGCGCCCTTCATTTCTTCATCACGCGGCTCAAGCGTTCGGCTTCTCTATACATAAAACATTCAAGCTGTTCTCTCTTGATGTCAAGCTACGAGGACAAAGAGCTTCCTTTCATGCGTTTGTGTCCGTGTGTTTTTCAGGCCGGCACTCTGACCGCTGTTGTCACAGGCACCCCGTACGCGATGTTTCTCATTGTTCTCTTCGGTCAGGCCTTTTATATATCAAATTGTGTTTTTTTTGACATTTAATGACCATATGACATTAAAGGTCCACTAAATCAGCTTGATTTTGCCAATGAAAGGCACAAATTGTGCTAATTCTCCCTCATTTGCTCTTCATTTTTGAAAGTGTCCGAGGAGGGACGGACCATCAAAGTCGAAAGATTCATCGAAATTGTCCACACTGGGAAAAAAAGCAAGAATAACGTCCATCTGGTGGGACTGTGGGAGGAAGCCAGGATGCCCCCGAACAGAACCCACGTGCACACACGGGGAAGAACGCGCAGACTCCATAGGAAAAGGCCCTTGATCGAACCGGTGACCTTGTTACTGTGAGGCAACAACGCTATAGCCACTGCACCGGGTGAGTACACATGTACACATTTGTTCAGTTATTGTAGCAGTAACAGGGACTATGGTGCAACTTAGGCCTGTAGTACATATGTAGTGATGTATAGAAGTGGTTTTTAACCTTTAGTGCTCACAAGTGCACCCTTGATAAATTGTCTTGGGAATAATACACAACTCCTTATATGGACGTCCTGTGGGTGTGTGTGTTTATAGGTCACATATTCAGGCTGTAAAAAAGAATGTGTTGTGTCTTACGTGCCGTTGAGTCAAATTTATGATTCAGTTTCCTTTCTTTTCCCCAATTTTAAACATTTTCAGTACTCTTTGCTCAGGTTTGTTTATATAATTGGTGATTGCCTAGAGCAGGGCTGTCAAACTTACAGCCCGTGGTCCAGAACCGGCCCGCCAGAGGGTCCAATCTGGCCCGCAGGATGAATGAATGAAAATTTCTCATTTTTGATTAGAATCTAATACAACATTTTTCAACTCCAGATACTTGTGACTAAATGTTTCCGTGCCTTTGTAGATCCACTGTGAACTGTACGTTGTAATGCACATGTGTATGTAAATGTAAACTTAGGCATAATGCATCATTTCGGTGAAATTGCACTTGTTTTTGTAAAGAAATGTCAGGTTGCTCGTGATGTGTTACTACAGTAAATGTAAAACAGAGGAAAGCATATGGAGGTATTATTTTTAATTAATTTAATTAATAATTTAATTATTAATGCTGCGTGACTTTCCTGTGATGTTATTGGTCAGTATATGAGCCGGTGACAGGTTTTGACTTAGTTACCATGGTGATTTTTCTTGATAAGTGACCCAGCTTTATACGATCTGGACGACTGCAAAATCTTGTGATGTAGTAGTTACTGTATGTACATTTGCAGACTATTTTAAGTCGGAGACAGGGTGTGTTGTACTGTTAGTGGTGGTCATAGGAGGTGGTGTATGTGTGTGTGTGCGTGTGTATTTGGGGGGTAGGGGGGGAGAGCAGGAGGTGGCAGCCCTCACCTCCCTCACTAATCCCCCGAGTAACAAAGGCCTGGTTCTCTGCTCTGCTGGACTCTGAGCTCTGGTCTGACTCTGCCTCGGCCTCCAGGCCCAAAAACCTGCTGTTTACAATTTCCTTATTCTTGCTTTAAATATTGCCTCTTTCTGAGAGGGCGGGGTGAGGATCGTTGGAGAGAGAGAGAGAGAGAGAGAGAGAGAGAGGCCACAAAGGTGCTGTTTTGTCCGGTGGGAACAAGGGAGCTATTACATGAGAGATGGAGGGAGGAAGGAAGGAAGGAAGGAAGGGAGATCCAGTTGGGGGGTTGTGGAAGAGGAGGAGGAGGAGAAGGTGTAACACGGCAGCGCTGCTCAAACTGACTTTTAAAGATTGCACTGTAGTGATGACGGGTTTAAAAATATGCATGTGGGATGAGAATAGCCTGGATTTGCGGTACTTTGGTGTTGTAGTACGAGACAACACAACATGGACTTGGCGTCAACTGTTTTTTTCTTTCTTTCTTCCTTGTTTTTTTTTCTTTCTTTCTTTCTTTCTTTCTTTCTTTCTTTCTTTTTGGTCAGACCTGTTCAGCACAAGGAATAACATTCACATGCCAATACTTGTATGTATTTGGCTGTAGCTCTATTTAACAACAAGAGTGTTGACAGCTATAACAGTCACCGCTGCTGGCACCAAAAACTCTTCATTTTTGTGTGTTAACCTACTGTTTATGTGTCTGTGTTGACTGTTGGTAACAGAATGAAAATGGGAAGAGTGATAGTAAGCCTCTGCAGGCCCTGCGGACTACAAATGACATGTATGTATCAGCCTTTCACGGGCTCATACTGAATCAAGCCATTGCTAAATATTGATGTATTTTTCAATTTCCCAGTCTTCCCACCCAATCAGTCACCAGTGTTTGTGGGCTTCAGGGCTAAGTGGTGTTGGCATGATTTGGCTGATTATAGTCAATCAGCAGGGGGTGAAACCAACATTTCCTTCAAAATAACCACATATATAGAGGTCTGAAATTTCTCCTTGCGGCAGATCAGCTAATGGCGTGGCCAAATTTTCATAGACCAAATGACAGCTTGATTGTGAGCGGCGTGCTCTGTGGAATTGGGGACACTGATTTGGTGCCGTTAGGGGGACTCCAGCGAGGACAAACACTGAATATAATCAACATCTCTAAAAGTTGAACAGAATGCCGCCATCAAAGACATTGATTGGAGGAAGATATTGTAACGGAGCTGATCTGACCCAAGAACAAAAACAGCCTTAAATCTGACATTTCAGTGTGCCGCACCACAATCAGACTTGAATCAACAACATCTCGTATTGTCATTATATCAATTTTAAATGTAGAACCTGATATTCAGAGTTGATTACGCCAAGTGCAGGTAGGAGATTCATTTTCATTTGGTACGTCGCCAACCGAAGAAAGCACTTTGACAAAAGGAAATCAGTTTGTATAGTTAAATTGCTGTTTTACTTCAAGCAACTTTATTAGTCCCACTCGGGGGAATTGTGCAGCAAAAACATAATGACACAAGTGCGCCAGTAGGCAAGATAAAAAGAAGCATAAAAAAACACTACATATAGAAAATGTGTAAGTTGTGTGTGTGTGTTGCACCACCTCAACTTTCCCTTTCAAGTATGTTGGAGAACCCACATAGCACACGAAGGCAACATCCGGCCCATGTCCTCACGTTGCGCCCTTACCTTGTTTTGACTCTTGCTCGACAGATCGGCGTTTTGATATTGGCAGGTGTGACGTCAGAATCTGAGCGGCTCAGAAACAGGAAAAAATCACCTCGGAACGTTTTCAATTTTAGCCAAGAGTGGGTTCAAAGTCTGATACGGTGAGACATATGAAGAGACGATGCTCAGGATCTGTGGAGCTCTATACAGAGTTACTGCATACACAGACCAAACATGGCAGGTTCACACCTTCTCATTAATAGCATTTAACCCACAGACTTTGATTTTTGAAATGTATCAGGGAATGTAAATAATGTATATTGCATATAAAATAAGTTTAACCCTTTATTAGGCAAGGGACTTCTGTGGATATCCACAATGGCAGCGCTATGCCACCCCGTGAGGTTGGAAGTTGTATTATACTTTTTATATATATACATCTTTGAGAAAATGTTTTACCCTAGATGGACAAGGAACCATATATGGTAACTTCATTGATCATGATTTTCAACATGATAATTTGATATTTTAGGACTTGACACTGACATTTCCAAGAATTTCAATGACTGCCCGATTATTTCTTTATTTGTGGCCTTTTGCCTGCTTTATTTATGTCACTGTGGCCCTCTGGCAAAAGAATGTGGCCCATCCACCCTTGCCATAGAGTCATTTCAAAAGTCAAAAGATATTTAGTTTGTTCATTGTGGGCTATTGAAACAACAAAATGGTGGCTCGTGTAGAGATGGCTCCTGATATAAATACAAAAGCCTCATTCTGGGTATAACGAAAAACAACAATTTATACAATCAGGTGATTGTCTCCTTTACAATAAAATATAATGATTTTATTTTCAATTTCTGCCAAATAAAAAATAATTTATAGTTATATAAAAAATTGATTTCTGATGAGAAGACCTGTCTCTGTCCTACAGTGTCTGTCCATCTTCCACCTCCCCAGTCACTCCTACTTAAGCAGTAGCACAAGTGCAATGATTCAGCAACTTCTATTCGACTGTAGTCCATATGTCTTATGTTTTTAAATGTCAACATTCCTGTTTTTAAATTTTTACACTTGCACTTTAATTTGTAGTTTGAATATCAGTGCTAAAATAATAATAATAATAATAAGGATAATTGTAATGATGATTTTCTTTTCTTTCTTGCTTGCACACACAGAAAGTGTCACTGTGGACATTATTTACAGTATAATGTTGTCATATACACATGGCGAAGTTACTTACTTATTATTATTATTCTTTCTTCCTAAACCAAAGCTGGAGCATTATTTACACCATCTGCCAAACCGTGTCACTGTGTAATGGTGAGGTAACAAATGATATTACCTTTTTTTTGACAATTCTGAGGCGATTTAAGATGCAAAAGTAGTCTTTCATTCAATCAAGTGGACGACTGCTGTGAAATAAACATCACTACAGTCACTGACATTACCATGTGTCAGATAAGGGACTTTCAAGTATCTTTAGAGGACTAAATAACTGCCA
This sequence comes from Solea senegalensis, assembly GCF_019176455.1. Taxonomy (NCBI): domain Eukaryota; kingdom Metazoa; phylum Chordata; class Actinopteri; order Pleuronectiformes; family Soleidae; genus Solea; species Solea senegalensis. Next base: position 19,064,165 of record NC_058033.1, read on the forward strand.
TTCATATCTTAGCATTTCAATGGCCACCTTAACTCTCCGAGCTGTCATTGTTTTTATTTAAGGCCCGGCCTTTGCTGCCGGTATCAGTTAAGTTTCTCATTGAAGAGGAAATCAGAAGAAACAAACATTTAAATGAGGGATAAGAGGTTTCTCTGTTTCAAGAGGTTGAATTGGTGAATCAACTCAGAGAACAAAGCAATAGCAATAGTGACCTCACCCACTTTGTGCAATCAATGAATAAAACAAAATGAAAAAGAGGACATTTCATGAAATTCACAAAAGGTGTTTTTGGGGATTCAAAATTTGAATTAAATAGTATTATTAAAATCTAATTATCTCCCCTTATATGGCCTTTCAAGAGTACTTGGAAAAACCCAAAATGTCATCTCTTCAGCTGCAGTCATTTAAGGTCATTTTTAGTTAGTTAATTGCTTTGTTTAATTTTGTTCATTTCAAAAATACAAATGCATTTAATGATGATTATAGTCATGGAAAAATCATTTCAGAAGGCAAAATAGAGTGAGTGAAGTGCCCTCAGCTTTGTCAGTATCAACCGATCCAACTGTGTATGAACTTACAGTAGATTGACAAATCTTTGTGTGGGCTTCTTGAGGCAGCAGCTAGTCCCAAATTGAATTACATGCGCATTTCTCAGCCACAAAGGGGAGCCATCACTAATTAAAACCATGTGATTGATGACAGTGACGCTTCATGCCAACGGAGGATAAATCACTCTCACAGTCACTTTGCTGCATTGGCCCCTGTCTCTCAACACCACACGCTACTGTAAGTTCAACACTTTCTCAGCTGAGAGGAGTAAACAACTGAACATGGCTTCTTCTTCTTCTTCTCCTTCTTTCTTTTTTTTTTTTTTATCATTTGCTGTGCATTATTTCCGTAAGTCTATAGCTTCTTTTCAGTGAAATAATCCAAGGAAACAAAGTCACTTGTGAGGGCCAACACTGCATGAATCTTTCTCTAATGTATATGAATTTGTCCCTCTCTAGCCTACAGTACCTGCTCCTAATTGTGTTGAGCCGAGTGAAACTTTGACCTGTTAAAAGGGAAGCTGTCAACCTGCCCGTCCATGGACAGCACTTTGTGAGTAATCGCTGTCTAATGGCGTTTACATTGAATCAGTGTTTTATACACTCAAATCCATACATGTCTACGCACATGCGTCTAAACCAAGATGGACTCGACTGTTTCCTTTTGATTTTACAAAGACAATCCAAAATCTGAAATTCAGCAGGCTAACATGAAGAAACTATTAAATATTTCTAAATCCATATTTTCTGCTAGGGATTCTTGTTTGACATTAAACTGTTTTGTGTGACTGGAGCAGTGCTGTGTCCATCGTGACGTATACCTAATATCTATGGAATCAACACAATTGTGTACATGTGTAAACGTGACCACGGCTCTTCGTGTTAAAACTGTTAAGTGTCTAATAAAAGAACCAAATGACAGAGGGGGTTAAAAAAAAGTCCCCCTCCTCTTTATAAAGCCCTCCTTTATGAACATAATCACACATGTGTTGCCACATGACACTTCACGTTAACTCTCTCTATAGGTGGACTATTACAGTGGTTTAAAACTGCTGTCGGTCTATGGCCAGGAACGATTTTTGCACTCTTTTTAAGCTGCATACAAGTCACATCCTGTCAGTGGGTTAGTTTTGTTCAAAGGACCAATTTGTGGGTCCTACCTTAGCCTGCAGCTAAAAGGCCTAATGGCGGGGGCATCCACCTGAGAGGTGCAGCGCTCCCCCCACTGGGCTTTAATTTGAGAGAGGGGTGGGTGGCAGCTTCTGAGGCTTTTACCATTACACAGGACTTCATTGTGGCTGCTGACCGTTTGATCTTAAAATAATTTACTTAATGATCTCACCACGGGAGCAATTGGTGCTGCTCGATTAGTCTGCGAGGTCTAATGGACATGGGAAAGAAAAAGAAGGAGGGGGAGGGGGGCAAAGTAGGGGCTAAATGAATATATATCTAACCTTAGGGAGGTACATTTTTAGGATATATTCAGAGGTGAAATTTTCACTCTGTGACTGATGTAACAGTATGAGCGGTTGCAACAGTCTTAGAAGCCAAATCATCAGGTAAAAGAATTTTTTTTTTATATATGTGTATATATATATATATATATATGTATATATATATATATATATATATATATATATATATATGTATGTATACATATGTATACATATATATATTTTTAGCATGAAAGGGCTAAAAAGAATATGAAATAAAACGAAACGAAATTACAGTTTCAATTTATAAATAATATTTAAATTAACATTTGTGTTGCAATCTTTTTTAACAATAATTTCGTTGTATTGGCTTGTGTGAGGTATTTCTTTTTCACAGCTGAATTTAAAATGTATCCTTTTTTCAGTTTTGGAATTATGAATGCTTTGTTGTCTGTTTATCGTCCCGCAGCTGTTGCAGCACTCTTGAATACATAAATAAATGCATTTATTCTCACTGTGGGAGACAACAACGTATATTTGACTTGATTTCGAACATTACAATAACTAAATATGATTCCATCTAAGTGTTAAGTTCTCACTCCCTTCAATTCCTAATCAAAGTATCATCTAAGATGCTGAATGAGACAAGAAAAGCCCAGTTGGCTTCAGGGAAAAAAAAGAGAAGAGTTGAAAAGGTCACTCCACTTTCAGCTCACACCCAGCGATACAAAACTGAAAGGACTTCCTGACCACTGTGCCTAGATAACACATACTGAGGTGGGGGTCTAATGCAGCCATTAGAGGACAAGATAGTTGCCGTTATGTAAGTTGGTGCAGTTTACAGTAATCCCTCTGGCAGTGTTTGAAAAGCGGAAAGGGGAGGGTGGGTGATTAACACAGATCACTGTTATTAAATCATGCAAGAAGGTTGTTAGTGCACATGAAGTTGTCTGTGACATGTCATGACAAAATCTGGCCCAGTGCAATGAGGAACACGCAAATAAATCTCTGAATGGAAAAAAATTTCCTTGCAAAGATACAGCGTGATAAGTGTCAACACATTAAATGATGAAAATTACGGCTGGTTTGCTTGTCAGCATTAAAACCTTATTCACAAAAAAAAAAAGGGTTGCAGTCAAATGATAGCTTCCTGGGCATGTATGGAGGTTTGTTTGAATCTTTTCCCCCCAAAAACTATCGAGACATATCTATAAAATGTGGAAAATCTGCTGTGCAAAGTACCATGGCTCAGTTATTTGTCCTACAGAAATGTCAGTGGAGAATCAGCCACTTTTCTCCGTTAATTTCTCAAAATAAACCTTCGATTTTAATATGCTCTGAGTGCTAAGCAGACGACGACCTGTGATTTAAAATATCAAGTAGGTGTGCAATTATGTGGTGGCTACAAAAATAGACAAACGCTTGAGTTCTGAGGGGGTTTGCTCTCTTGATTTAATGCTAAGGCTTTTATTGGGACATGAGCAAAGCTCTTCACTCGAGAGTGGGCATTGACCACACAATCAACAATGCAGTAATTAACAGCCAATATATTATTTTATAAGATATTTGTATATCATTTTCAATGATCATCATCCCTATAAGTAATAGTAGATTATTTTATTCATGATGGCAGTAATTAAATAAACAACACACTGTGCATTCTGATTATAATCCTCTGTGATATTGTACTGCACTGAAAAGAAAAACATCTACATGGGTGTTTGTATAATGACTATCCAACTGTAAGAGCCTCAGATACATTTTAAACATTTATTGACCCACCCACCCCCCACTGAACGGGAGTAATCCTCGTACCACAGACCACGAGGTGTGCATATTAAAAGTTTTTACTGAGGCTCCACAACACCTGTGATCTCTCACCATTGAGCCTTGCACTATAAGAACATAAATCACTGCTTGTGAGTGGAATATCTCATGGAGAGCGAGCATTCCCCTGCTCGTGCTGGGATTAGGAAATCAAAAGGGCACACGCTCTGCAAATGTTCCACAAGGCTCCGAGGAGGCCAGCATGTTGAGAAACAGCCAAGGAGGCGCACTCAGCTCTGTCATTTATAATGGTGCCGGACTGACAGAAGCCCCTGGGACATTACTGCTACAAACCCCAAACCACTGACTGTATGTGCCATCCAAACAAGTACAAATTATGGTCTAAACGAAGCGGAAGAGCTACTGCAAATTGCAGGAAGCGTTCTCCTGTGTCTTCATTATCTTGTTAGGTTTTAGATAAATGTATCTTCAGTAGCATATGGCAATGATCGTCACTCTAAGAGCAGCTAATTTTCCCCATGGGGAAAAAAAAACAGAACTTGCCATTCTATATAATATCATATGAGCCAAATAACTTCAGAGGATATGGATATGGTCGCTTGTCATATTGGAAAGGTTATAATCTCATCTGACTGTGTGTGTGTGTGGGAGGACATCCACGATTTGCCTTTATAGTCCATAATGTTGTCCCCACGCACGAAGGAAGGGTAAACTGTACTGTGAGAAATCCACGTATTTGATATGCAAAGATGCTCCCTATGTATCCTTGCCTCATGTTGGTCAAAACATTGATGAGATTAATTTGCATTTATGGAGTGAAAGATTACACAAGTACACTATATGAGGAATAAAGGGCCCAGCTCAGGTTAAGGCTGATGGACAGCAGCATTGTCTGGTCGGGCTTCACTTCATTTTCAAGAAGTCCACAGTGACCTCAGGCATTATGGCCATGGGGACAGTGCCAGTCTCTCAGGATGCTTATTAAGTGGGATCAACCAGACCCTCAGACACAAGTGCCTTGGCTGTCCTCAGGGGAAACCTGTAAGCGCCTGGGCCTAGGTTCCTTCACAACACCCTCACCACACCCTGCTGTGCGCACACAATCATGCAGACATATAAGTGTTGTGTGCCATTTATGTTAAAGTATTTCATTTCATTTAATGCAGTTTTATGCATTAGATCTACACCAAAACTCCAAAAAAAAATTAAGTTAATTTAAACTTAAGTTAACAAGTGACACCTACTTCTTACTTTAGTATTAAGTAGCTTAATTTGTGTAGGTGTTATCAAGGGAAATGTTTTTGGGTTTATTTAATGTTTGTCAACCATTTTATTTTTTTCAGTCTACATTTTGGTCCCACATAAGCCACTTAAACCAGTATAGGCTTAAACCCCAATTCCTAATTAATGCCATATGCTCCAACAGGCCACGTATGTGTGTGTGTGACCCAACTAAACAATAGGGATTGTACAGCCATTGAAAGGTAATGGGTGCCTTTAAAGCTTTTGTTTCCCACCAGAGGAACACTTAAAACAAGGCATTCATGATAAGCGGTCGGCTGTTGTGCTGTGGCTTCCCCTGTCCCTCAGGACAACATATCCATCACCAGATGCCCTCGGGTGTGGGCTAACAAATTTGTCCATTCTGGGGGCTTACATAACCCCCCAGGACTTTCACTATCTGGTTGGATTTTGTGTGATCTGCCACCAGAGATCTCACTGTCAGGGCGAGCTCACACCAGGCTTGTTTTTTTTGTTGTTGTTGTTGTTTTCTTTACTTTCATTACAGGGGCGTTAATTCACTGCAGTGCAAAATTCTCCACATGCAGGTTATTATTTGCCACCAACACAATGAAACTAGTTTATCGCGTCTGTATTTCCATAGACAGGCGAAGCAATGACTTATGACGGAATAACTGACAAGATATTATTATTTAGTCAATGTGATCAATTATTATGCGGCGGGAGACCACCAAACAGCAGACCCATCACCCAGCATGCGCCACCTGATGACTCTGTGTTTTTAAAATAGGCCCATGACTTACAAATTGATTTCAGGACCTTTGTCACCACCAAATGACAGCAATTGTTAGGCCTGTAAATGATCACATCTATCTATCGGTCCGTATGTCTCTCTGTCTGTTTCTCTATAAGGCTGTTTTGGAACCTTGAGTAGTTTAGTTTCCTGAGAGTAATGCTTACCTTTTCAGCAAATTCTTTCATTTCACAAAGTATGTTCTCTCCATGCTGGATCTCTATTCCCCCAGACCTCCATGAAGATCTGCCAGTGCCCTCTACAGGCTGCAGCTGCTGGTGACAGACACACACACACACACACACACACACACAGGGAGGCAAGATCCACGGCAGGAAGTCACGCACCGTGACTGTCAAGTTGTTGTGTTTTAACAGTGAGTAAATCAATTTGTCCATAATTACATTACATTTTTATCATACCATCTCTATCAAAAAGAAAGGAAATATCTGTTCCCAACCAGCCTGGATCTAAAGGTTTGAAGAATTATTGTTCTTCTTTTTGTTTTGTTTTGTTTTGTTTTTTAAATACAAATGCTATTTTACATCAAGAGACTTCTACAAGATTTTCACTGGCTAAAATAACAATGACACTACTTTGAGAGTACAGCTCTCACGTAGCGGTAACCCTGTAGAGGGCGTCCTTGGGGTGCAGACCTTTCTGACACCCAGGGGTCAGATGTCTGATCACAGCAGTTGGCTTATTGTTGCAAATACAATGTAATAAGTAGTGATATAGAATTTGTAATGAAAAATCAAGATTCAAAACAGCCATAGATACATAGATACAAAGATAGAGACATAGATACATCGATAGATACATAGATAGATTTATGTACGTATATACACAAGTGCAAATAATCATAAGAACCTAAAGGATTAAAGAGAGGAAGCTATTTTGAAAGGATGGAGTCCAGTGTGTGCATTTGGGAGCAGAGATAATTCCAGAGTTTGCGTAGAGCACAGGAGAAGGACTTGGGAATGCTAAGAGAAATAAAATATTAAAATAAAATATACGAGCCGTAGTGAAGCACAGGGATGCCCATGCAGTAATCCAGTCAAAACAATGAGTATGTACTCAGTGCAAGTGTGCAGTTTGGGAATTGTCATAAAGCTGCACAGGTGCAGGGATATGGATGTTAAGTTAAACAGCACAACAGTGTCCTGCTGTGTTGCACAGTCCCATTGCATGTGGTTGGAAAAAAAAAATTATTGGAGCAATTCGTGCGACAGTAAAGCTGTACGAGTTGTTCTCTGTTATGGCGGTGTTAATGAAGCTCAATGTGATGTAGTAAATGTTTGGAATGACAGGATGAGTCTTTTATAAATGCATAATGTGTCTCATTGGATAAAATAAACCCGGACCCTCTACACATAATCGGTTACTGCTCAGTGGAAAAGAGATTCAAGCTTCAGTGGCATAAATATTTCTCAACTGTAAGTTGGTAAAACATGTGACGTGACGATTGTCTCGTCACAAATAAAAACTATTGTGACAAAATAGAATCCAAACACATGTTTGTTGTTGGTGTAACTGCTGCACTTCCTTCCGTGTGCTTGATCCATGAAATGATGCCACTGTTTTACAATTTCCTTTTCTTACTTTCCTTTGCCTACATCAATCTTCTGTCTCCAATTCTCCAATAATAAGAATTGATAGCCAGTGTCTGATTTTATGGGGCTCTTGCGGGGGGAAAAAAATCATTCAAACAGTAATGTGTTGATATTTATATACAGTTCTGGTATCAGTGTACATAGACAGCTTGCCTCTGAATAAGAGATTGCATCATTAAACAAACATGACTGATTTTAAGTCTTGGACATATTCGCTTGCTCACTGCTGCTTATTGGATTGACTGGGCTGCTGTGATGGAGCGCTATGTTGTGATTCAGTTTAGGGAATCAATACAGCATTGTCAACAGAACTCTGTCGACACTGCCAGTCATTGATGAGCTGCTCCATATTACAGATTATGGATTATAACACAGTACAATATTCAACGGCCAAATGATGTGCAACATACAATAAAAGCACAGACCAGCATATTTACATTCTAAACTACCTGAAGTGCAGTATTATTATATCATACACTTCACCAGCACAGAACATGAAATGGCTTCATGTGATGAATGACCTTTATATTTAATATTTACAGTCAGATTGTTATGTTGTGTTGTGTTGTAGTTGTGGCAGACTGCACAACAAGCAGTGGATGGAGACATTAGGATGGCCAGCTCAGCTGTGTGACAAGCCTTGGCAGTACAATGGTCGAAGTAATGGGTAAAGTGCCAGGTTTGAACAGCAATGTTTGCTAAGGAATAGTTCTGTGTTCCTTGGGAAGGCGTTATTGTTGCAATCTGTCTTGCACACTTTGTGATGTTACAGCTCCTGGATGCCGGGGCTCAGACAGACACAGACTGACAGGGAGCAACAAAACAAAGAAATGTCTTTGTTCCTTTATTGACACAGAGACCAAACTGTATGGATGTCACTACATGGAATTGCATTGCCAGATGTCAACCTTTTTTCTCTGTCATATCATCCCATTTCAGGGTCCAGTGGTTTCTTTTGCAAAATTGAACGACTCATGTTCTGGACCATGTTAACACCTGTACTGATTTTCAGAGTAAAATGAGCATGTGGATTACATCAGGAGCCATCTTCACCTTAACTGCTTGAATGCATTGCTTCCAACTTGTTATTATGGACACCATAACACCATAGCAACAGGCAGACAAGACCCCGTAGGTGGTCTTGTCATTGCTGTGTTGATGTGGCCCAAAACAGTGATGCCACCTGCAAACCTGAGGAGTTTATCTCATTTTCTTGTCTTTTTCGTGTTGGAGATGCTGTTTCTCGATGTGAGAAAGAAGAAAACACATGAAAAAATAGACAAATGATATCCTGCATGTGTTTTATACAACAAACTGCTGTCCGTGCTTTAGAGAACCTTACAGTAGTATCTGGTATCACTTTTATGACAGGATGCCAACAATTTAAGATTCTTTAAAATTATAATTTGTTATTTATTTCAAGAGACTCCTCAGACTCCTAGGAAATAAAGTGTGGCAAAGTGGCTTGTAAATTGCTGTTGCCGGGTAAATTGCTGCGCTGCCAAGACAACAGTCAAAATGGCCTCAAACACACATTTTATTACAGTCTGTGACTCCAACACCATAATCCCTTCATGTCTAATCGTGTCATTTGCAGAATGTTAGTCACAGGGGTAGGTAACAGGTATTACTGAACATTTATATACACTACACTGAATGAAATCCCCTAATCATAAAGGTTTGCATGAAGTGAGATGAAATAAATTATGACTTCAAGGTCCACTGTGTATAGATGTAATTATAATTGTTAGGCTGAATTTTAGATAAAATGCTTTTATGAATTGTTATTTTCCATTACCCTAGAATGAGCCATTAATAGTTGCATCGCTAACGAGGCTGTTAGATTGTTTTTACAATAGTCTACAATAGACAAACTAAACACTTTTTGAGTTTTGATGCTAAATGACACCTACATAGATTACCACATTTGGAAGGGAAGTGTGAGATGAAGGGTATTCAGGTGCAACATGCAACTTCACCAATACATACATTTTACACACTGTGCCTTTAAGAAAAAAATGTTTGGCCCAAAGTACGCAGTTGGTTATTACTATTTGTATTTTTGAGACTCTTTTCCATTCACCAGTTCTTAATTGTTTTGATTTATTAGCTCAATTTTATAAACGTAATGATTAAAAACAATTTGAGTTGTTGAGTTTTTTTTAAAAAAACATCCCTCGGTTGACTTCGAAAAAAGTTACTTTACATTCAGGCACTTGGCAGTGATTGACGGTCGTGGCCGTTGCTAAGCAACGGAATGCGGACACGCCCCCGAGACTGTACAGCTCTTGCCAGTCCTCTTATTAAACAGGCGTGAAGTAAAAGTACTGCTAAGAAAAGAGGTGATAAAACATGTTATAGCTTTTCCACGACTGAGTTTCCCTTGTTCCTCCTGCGGTCAGAGAAAGTGACGAAGTGAAGCAGGTGATGGTCGAGGTGGAGCAAACATGTCCGACGACGACGACGAGAGTGTTTGCAGTGTAGTTGAGGACGTGAGGGTGAAGTTTGTGGAGGAGACAGTTTGTGCTCTGCTGCGACTCAGCCGTCAAACATGGGAAAAAAGTGCCGCTGACGAGGAGTTTCAGACTCTTCTGAAAGACTTTTTTGAGAAGGAGTTTGTTATTTTCTTCACAGCGATAAAAGGTTGTCTGGTTGCCTTAAAGCAGGTATGACTGTGTAATGTTATTCATAATTAGCATTAGCATATGTGTGCTGTGATTTTAGCATTCCCCAAACACACCAACGTTTTACTGAATTACTGTTTTAAAGGTTCTGTGAGTCACATTTAAAAAGCTTTATCTGCAGACATTAGTTATACCATCGGTTAGAATGTTTGTGTAAGTGCACAACTGCCTAAAATTTTAAAAGGTTTGTTCTTTTTAAGCCTTATATATATGTACTTGGGCCTTCCTTATAGAGGTGGCCATCTTGCCCTGCCATCTTACTACAGTAGCCTGAATGGACAAACCAGAGTGTGCATTTCACTTTCTAAGCGTAAATGTTCAACACAAATGAATATGAATTAAGTCCTTTCTGGTATGATGTGAATGAAGGAGTCCTCTCTGTTACACTCTGCACTCGTCACCAGATGTCTTTTATTCTTACTCACTTTCGTTCTTAAAATATTCAGTAAGGTGCAAAACCTAGTCAAATATGTATTGTGTTGTCTTTACATTTCAATACTAAACGTGCACTAGAACGGGATTAGAATGTGTCAATAGTTTGTACAGAATCAGGTGTTTATCACAGATGACGGATTATCTTATGTGGTTTCCATATTCCCGTTGCATCCTCCGCACTGAAACCACTTGAAGCTCAGCTTCAACTGTTTTTTTAACTGCGGTGAGATGGTGATTGGAAAAATGTCACTTCCCAGGAAGCTGGGCTTCCATGAAAGTGGATAGGGGGTTGGGTGGTTGTGGTGCGGGGCTTTTGCATGATGATGGGAGGAACAGTTTCTGATTGGCAGCATTTGAGAAACATACACAACAGTGGAGCCTTTTCTGCATCAGTCCTGTGTGGATTTTGCGAGGGTCGTCTGTTGACAAATAGCTGGTTGTTGTGTGTTATTTGCTCAGCGATATATTCCTTTTTTTTTTCATTTTTACATATATACAATTTAAATAAAAACACCATTATACCATTTCAGTTTTACATAAAATTCCTTGTTCCAGTTGTTTGTTTGCAGAATTTATGTAAGAACTGTGCCTGATATGAGCTTCCCCATTTCAAAGACCAGCAACCCCAACTGCATTGTGATAATAATCAATGTTAAATAATTTATGAAGCATTTTATTACAATAATATGTTTGGCCATATCATCCAGCATTAGCAAGGTGGCCTTTTATTTGTTTAGAATTGCCATTATTTGTTTTTTGTAACATTTTGTTTCATTGTCAAATGCAGGTCCCACCTGTTGCTCAAGACAAGAAAATCTATTTACTAAAGAAGAGGTTTGAGCCTGTGAGCTCTGAAAACTACAGGGAACTTGTGCTTTCTGGCCTCTTGTCTCCCTCGCCACTTCTGCAGCTGGCAGGCACAGTGGAGCAGGTGACTGTTACACCCCCTCATCATCACACACCTGCTGCATCTGCCGCAAGTTATTTTTGTTTGTAGCTTGCCTTTGTGAGTTCTGGATGAATTCATTTTGTGTCTCTTTTTGCATAGGTATGCGCCCCACTGCTGTCAAACAACAAAAACCACCAGATGTGGCCAAATCTGACATCTGAAGACATAATTCGACATGTGGAGAACATGTGCAGCAAAACGTCAGTCTTACGAGGACAGGTTTTAGGGGAAAGCGTCCTCCCTCTCCCAACTGCAACTGACTGGATAGAAAATTTACACGACTCCGTTGAAATGTAGGAATATACATTAAACAGCCACTTAGGTGCTAAGTGTACATAATAAAGTGTCCAAAAGTCTTGTTCGATGTTCACCATCTTGAACCAGTTTGGTCATGCTCCTCTGACCTCTGGCATAAACAAGGCATTTTGCCCCCAGAGACATTAAAGATGGTTCTGTATGAAATCCCAGTTGGTCGTCAGTTTCTGAAATACTCAGAACAGCCTGTCTACCACCAACAACCATACTATATTCAAAGTCTAATCACCTGTCTTCTTGAACTTCAACAGGTGTAAATGCATTTGGTTGCTTCCATGAGATGGCTGATTACAGATATATGCAGTAACAAGCAGTTTGACTTAATTAAGTGACCAGTGAATTTAAATATGAAAAATTCCTATCATCATCATCATTTACACACTTTTCACAGGTATAATAACTATGACCGGGTGTTGGCCCACACCATAGAGACCCAGGTCATCATCTGGGCCAGTCTAATCCAGAAGATTTTAAAGGAGAATTCATCAGATCTACTCATGACAGGCTGTAATCCCGGGCCCACCGTAGAGCTGAAGTTTTGGGCATCCAGGATGAGCAATATACAGAACATTTATCACCAGGTATTCTCTTTTACTCCTGATATCTCCTAAAAATATAGTTTAATTTATTTTCCTCTTCTGACAGCCACTGTGTGTCCAAGTGTTTGCAACTTTCACTTGCTTTTACTTGTAGCTTCAGAGTCCAATTGTTCAAAAGATGGCAAAAATGTTGGAGATGATGGATAGCAGCTATCATCCAACAATCAAGACTCTAGTTGGAAATGTATTTGAGGGTAAGAATAGTTGCTCTCTTTCCCAAAGTTGAAAGAGTGTTTGCAAACTTTTTAACATTGATTATGTTGTAATTATTTATATACTGTCTGAATACTGTATATATTTTGTCTGAATCAAAAAGCGCTACAAGAAGCAGAGGACATTAACCTCCATCTGCAGCCACTGCATGCTCATGTGTCTCAGCTGAAGAAGAAAGGATTTTCTCACTGGGAAACTCTCCTCCCTGCACTGTTTCACATACTCTTCCTTATCTGGGCCAACTGTAAATCTTATCAAAGACCAGCACGCATTGTCGTGTTACTACAGGAACTGTGCAATATGCTCATTGAAGAGGTAAGAATCCTAATTTAAAACTTCTGTGACGTATTACATCGATATTACAAGTACATGTGAAGTTAGCTTTCAAATGTGCCTTTTTTATTTTGCTTCTCTGAGACTCGGTTATTATTCTGAATACGGTTAATGATTGTGAGTTTGAGCAAACTCAACGATACACATTTTTTTCAACCTGCAGGCATCCACCTACCTATCTGATGATCTGCTGCTCAGAGAGGACCCAGTGGAAAGTCTGCAAATGGTAAAGAGAGTAATCCAAGTTTTCAGATGTTTCAGAGGCTGTTACCAGACCCAGAGGGAGCGGTTGGTCAACCATGTGAAACATGCACCCTGGGATTTCCCATCTGCCATGATTTTTGCACGTTTCAACCAGTTCCATAATCGTATGCTACAGCTGGAGGTGAGGCGAGGTTTTTTCGTATTCAGGTGTCACAGTGAAGTTGTTGGGTTTGTTTTTCAATGCAATGTTATCTTCACAGGGCTTATTTGAAATAATGCTGGAATTTCAGAGGATGGAAAAGCTGGAATTTGGTGGACTCCAAGGGAAACTCTACAGTGAGCGTGTTGCTCAGCTGTATAAAGAGTTTACTAATCACTGCCAAATGATGAAGCACAGTGAAAACAGCCCATTTGACTTAAACTCTCAGGTAAAAATATTTATAAATCACTTAATTGGCATTCCAAATGTTAACTATGAGTTAGTACTCACTGTAGATTATTCTAATTCAGTTGTTTATGATATATTCATTTAAAGTGCATGGTAAACTCTTGTCTTCTTAAATATGTCACCAGGATTTTGAAAATGAATATAAGGCTTTCAAAGAGTGGATTGTGGACTTTGAACGCCACCTTGCCAGCCTTCTATGCTTGGCTTTTAAGGATTGTTCAGGACTGGAGTCAGCTTCCAAAGTAAGCAGGATTGGATGACAGTATGATATTGATTAGTGCCAGTAAAACAGTGGGACAACTTTTGTTTTATTTTATTGTCTTTAAGCTGCTAACTATTGTTGGACCCTTCCTGGAGAGAAGACAAATTAGACTGATATTCAGCCCCAGCCTCCATTTGCTGCAGCAGTATTTCAGAGATGAGTTGGAGAAATGTAAATTCCTGTTTAAATCCCAGATCTATCAGGTACTACAGGTCACACTTTGATATTTTGTCTATCCAAGACACATGAATAGAAAAATAATTGATTTTACTTTTTTTGGATTACAGCGGGAAAGAGGTCTGATTAAGAACACGGCTCACACATCTGGGGCTTTGAAGTGGGCAAAAATGATCAGACAACGCATTGAAATACCATGGAAGAAACTAAGAATACTTTTTGACATGTTAGTAAAAACACTTATTTATTATTATTCAATCATCAGCAACGCTAGTTAGCCAGAAAGAGTTATTGGCAGATTGATTCAGTTAACTGACAGTTTACTGTCTCCAGGCTTGCAGGAAGCGTGGAGATGGCGAAGGACCACAAAATGTACATGGAAATGCTGAGTCTCCTGGAGCAATATGAGCATGATGTTTACACTGACTGGTGTAATGGTTTAGAGCAGTCTTGCTTGATCAACCTGAACCAGCCCCTAATCTCCAGAAATGCCACATCTGGCCTGGTCTCAGTCAACTTCAATCCAAAGGTAATCAATCAATCAATGTCTCTGCAAACACAAATGCAAGTCACTGCTTAATATGGTCAGCTGTCCCATGCCTAAATATGTATTTTTATATATATATGTACATGTATGTATATGTATATGTGTATGTATACTATATATGTGTATATATACTGTATATATGTATATATATCTGTCATTGTTTACACTAAACATTTCTTGAGACATTTCCACATTTCCACTGTATTTATCCATTTACTTCACTCCTCAGCTCGCTGAAGTCTTAAAAGATGTGAAATACATTCAGAGTCTCAGTAAGGGTCAGATCCCTGCAGCTGCAATTACTGTTTTTGAAAAGCGTGACATGTTCACAAAGGTAAGAAACAATCAAGTTACCTGCAGCCTAATTTACTCTAATGTATACTTATCTGAGTTAAGCCATAACCAATATGTGTTCTTGTTCCTCACATAGTATGTGAGCAGTCTGCAGCTGTTAGTACAATGGTACAACAAGCTCAAGATGACAGTGCTGGCAGTAGAACTTCCTCTAATCCGAGCTGAGCTGGACTCTATAGACCTGCAGTTGATGAGAGCAGAGACTGACTTCACATGGCAGGACCTGGACTGCGGGAGCTTCATCAGCACTACAAAAGATCTGGTCCAAGACCTTGCAGGTCGAGTCTGTAAAGCCAAGGATAACTGTGAAGCCATTCAGTCTCTCATGAAAGAATGGCGCAAACAAGCCATGTTTTGTAGAAAAGACAACAAGAGAGGTTCACTTATACAACTGGAAGACAGAGGAGACCGTGTCAATAAGAAGTACAACGCAATAATGAAGGACGGAGCTGCAGTCCATAAGCTGGTGCAGGTGCATATGGCTACATTTATAATAATATTCACTCTTGTGCATTATAGATTTTTTTATACAATACTTGGTGCATCGTGTCAAAACCGGTGATATTTGTTTTTTCATAATTAAAAAAGAAATAGAAAAAAAGGTGTTTTGACACTGTGAGAAACTCAGCAGAGGTTTGCCTTCTCTGGGTGCTTTCTCTAGTTTGTAGAGAAAACACTCAATACAGGTATGATAGAATAAGTGAAAATCAAATTTGTATTGAGGTTCAGCAAAATGTCTGTGGAGAAAATAATAAGGGACTCTGTCTTCAAGTGAAGGTACAGTGTATCATTCATTTATATTTTTTAACATTTCTGAGCTCTTGCTTGAAAAATAAATTCATAATAATGCTTCACCTGATGAAGACTTGCACTGAGACATTGCAGCAGTTGATGCAAGTTGTACCCTATGCAGGACTGCAAAGATTCCTTTTGTTTTTTTGATGTGCAGTGTTAGTGTCTAGCAGGACCTCAGGAATTTTGTTTGTGTGTATTTTTCCCTGCCTCACTAAAGACCACCTGTCTGTTCTTTATGGGTTTTTGTTCTGATTCTGATCTTCTTATTGAATATCACCTACTTATTCTGAAAATTATTCAAATTATTAACAGTTTTGTGCAAACCTTCTCTCCAATATCCTATAACATCTTCAGGAGAATATGGTCCTTTTTCATGCTGACCCAGCTTCAGAGATGTGGCAGTCATACCTGGAATATGTGGACGAGATGGTGGTGGAGGGGCTTTACAGCTACATCAGTAGCTCTCTTCAGTTTTTTGTTGACAACATGGAGTCTCGGTCAAACCAGGCTCCTCTCTTTGAGGCTCAGTTGATGCTGAATGGCTCCCGAGTGGTTTTCCATCCCTCACTGGAGCGAGATGCAGGGGACGGCCTCTATGAACTGATAGAAGGACTGGTCAGAGACATATACAAGACATCAGTGAATGTGAAAAGAGTGGCTGATCACCTGTGCATGGAGAGTTACCAGGTACTTGAAACATGCAAGACAAATAACAACACATACATACAATACATTTTGTGTTAATCAGTCTGTACATTGTCTAAAGTGCAAGTGTTTTGTATTGACCAAAAAACTCCTATTGTGATGGATAAAACTTTGTGAAATCTTTACATTGTATTCCTGTAGTAATAGTAGACACTCCAGGTGTTATATTTTATGTAATCTTACTCTTACAGGATGTAATGGATGACATGCAAGATTTGTTGGACCTGAGACAAGAAATAATGGAGCGCGTGGAAAATGTTCTGAGGAAAGCAGTAATTTACCAGGGAAAGTTTGACTGCTACACGCATCTGTGGAAAGATGACAGTGCTGAGTTTCTCAGCTTGTTTCTCCTGTATGGACGTCCACTTACAGATGAAGAGACAGAGGCTCACGGAGCAGATGTGCTCCCTGAGAGCCCTCCCACAATCGATAACTTCAAAAAACAGGTAAAACAGAAGGCTTTCATGAAATCATGCATCACATTTTTCCATACATGGCAGCTGCCCTAATTGTTTCCCCCCACTGCGGTCTTATTTTTACAGATCGATTGCTTTGAGGATCTCTACATAGAGATTTCCAAGCTTGAGGATTTCAGAGTCTTTGATGGATGGTTTCGGGTGGACATCAAGTTCTTTAAAGTCAGCCTCCTTAACTCTGTTATGAAGTGGAGTTGGCTTTTCAAAGAGCACCTTCTCACATACGTCACACAGAGGTAAAATTCAGTTCTGCATGGCTATTAAATACAGGCTTCATTATAATATTAGCGGTTGTCCTCACTGTGTGTTCTTTCCCACTCAGTCTCGATGAGCTGCAAATGTTCATTCGAGACACTGTTGAAGGGTTAAATCATCCTGTATCTAAAGGAAACCATTGTGGTCTGGTGGAAGTTATGAGTCACTTGCTGGCTGTCAGAGACAGACTAACAGCCACAGACAAGATGTTTGAGCCTCTTAAAGACACAATAGTACTCCTAGAACGATACGGTGTGGCCATACCAGAACAGGTCTACTCCCAGATGGAGGTAAGAAAAATAATTCATTGTTGGTAGTCTTTACTTAAAGGTTTAAATGCATAACATTTAAACATAAACAAATGTCTGTTATATTCAAACATTGTCAAATGAGTTCACACAATACTCTCTGTGTTTTCATGATTCTCTCTGAGAATTGTAGTTTTTTTATGTTTGTGTTTGTTGTGACATTCCCATTCTGCACACAGATTAATGCTTTTTATGTCATGACTAAGTAGGTGAGTTGGAAGAAACATGTTTGAGTAAATCAAAACAGGTTCATACATCAGAACTATGGCTGGAAACACAAAGAAGTGCCCATGAAACGTTTCAGAAATTCTACAGCTAAAAATGTACCTGGATAATCTGTAGGACTTCACAGCCATATTTTAATCACTTTGGCTTTTGATGAATGTGCAATATTGAAAATCTGTAATCGGCCAACAGCAGTTGAACGCTGGCTGAACAACTGCCTGACTGTGTGCCACAACTGCTGCTGTTTCTACCACCAGCTACACTTACGATACTGTATACAACACATAACCTACCTCACTCTCTCTCTCTGTCTCTGTCTCTGTCTCTCTCTCTCTCTCTCTGTGAGTGTGCGTGTGAGTGACTGAGAGAGAGTGTTGGTTAGGGAGGGTCAAAGAGACCGCAGACTGTTTTGGTAATTACTCAGAAATCCACAGAGGGCAATAGAGGTTCCACACTGGAGCTTTAACTCTTTTACTAACAACAGATACATAATTTGGAGGCTAATAATCTTAATGCTGTGTATTTATTTTTTGTGGCCATGCAAACCAATTTTGTCCATAGGAGCTCCCTGAGAAATGGTGTGCTGCTAAGAAACTAACCATTAAAGTGAGGCATGAGGTGGCTCCCATGCAGAATGCGGAAGTGATGGTTTTACGCAGACGATGCATGGCATTTGAGGTGACCTGTCACTCTTTGCTCTTATTTTCAGGGAAATTACATGTGCACGTGTTTGATCTAAATGTACTTTTTTATGTTTTAGGTTAAACAAACTGAATTCAGGGAGATGTTCAGAGCAACAGCACCCTTTGGTTACATTGCAGTGTATCCCTACATCAGTTTGGAGAAAGTAGGAATTTAGCAATTGCTTGATTATAGCATAAAAACGACAACAGAATGTTCTGTATGGATAACAGTTTTCATGTGTTGTTTCCAAGTCTGAAAAAGCAATTCGAGACATGGAGAAGGAAGTAGCAGAGCTCCAGAAGGCCACAAATCTATTTGATGTTATTATTCCTGACTATAGAGACATTAAGCTCTGCAGGAGAGAAATCACCATCCTCAAAGAGCTGTGGGACATTGTCATATTTGTGCAGGTAGTAGCTTAATTTGAAGTGAATCCAGCTTAATAACTATCTAAATTTAATTTAAAGAACTAAATTTACCCATTAAGTCCTCTGACCCCGGTCTGTATGCAACTTTATCTTTACAGAACAGTGTGAAAAACTGGACAATGACCAAATGGAGGGAGATAAACGTGGAACAGATGGATGCCGAATTGAGGGGGTTTGCCAAGGTGAGGTCACCAACAGTGCTACATCACATCACACATCTCTCCTGCTGTCTTACTGTCAAGTACCGTTTGTCACAGTTGCCCCTAATAAATCATTACGTTTACCTGCCTTCTGTTTGTGTAGGACATACGGAAGCTTGACAAGGAGGCTCGTGTATGGGATGTGTATTCTGGGCTAGACCTTTACGTAAAGAACCTGTTGACATCACTGCGTGCTGTGAGTTATCTACAGAACCTGGCAATACGAGAGCGCCACTGGATGCAGCTAACTGGAACAACACAGGTGCATTCAGTACTCACAGTAGAGGTCTTGCTCGAGAACCCTTGTTTTCCTACGGGACAGAACTTACTTTGCATTTTACTGTAATTCTTTTTAAACAGATGAACATCACTGTCACTGACACTACCACCTTGGAAGACCTCTTGGCGCTGCAGCTCCATTTGTTCGAAGATGAAGTTCGCAATATAGTGGATAAGGCAGTCAAAGAAGTGGCCATTGAGAAGGTTCTTGTTTACTTATAAATGGTCAAACACATTGGTATTAATTTTAATTTAACTAACTAAATGCATGATCTAAAAAGATCTTAAATGTGGCTTAGGTTAAGGTTACAAAATGTGGGTGTTGGATAGTAACATGAAACTAAGAAAGCCACCTGAATTGTGTTTAGCTTCACTTTGGGTTGGGTTTATAGTCTATAGGACTTACAGATCCAGACAGACAAACTGTTGGTGGCTTATCAACCGGACATAGTGGTTGTTGATAAGCAGCAAAGAGGGCAGTAATGATAGTTGTTGCAATCCCAAGCGAAAGAGAAACATCAAGAAGTAGGAACACAGGAAGCTTGAGCAATACCAAGGGAGCGAGAGAAGATGTGGGGAGTAAAGGTAACTGTGGTCCCAGTGATGACAGGAGCACTAGGAGCTGTAACCTCTAAAGTGGCTCCAACAGATTCCAGGAACAACGTCTCTGTCAACATTTAAATTCTGCACAATATTAAATTAAATACAGTTCACTTAAAATACTGCAGATGAATATCAGATGAAATACAGTATTCATCTGAATTGATATCATTGTACTTTCCATTATTTACATTTCAGGTTGTGACAGAAATCAGTGAAAGGTGGGCATCAATGGAGCTTTCATATGAAGATCATTACCATACCTCCGTGCCTCTTCTTAAATGTGATGAGGAGCTTATTGAAACTCTTGAGGATCATCAGGTAAATATCCAGGTCACTGAACATGACTGTCTGTGAGAGGCACTGATAGTGAATAGAGATGAGAGTTCAGAAGGAGAGGCCCCATTGACTGTCAAACAGCACAGCTGTGGGGAGAGAGGTCCCTATTGAGTCCCCTAGATTTATTGCTGCTGTAGGACACAGGCCATTGTTGCACTGTGGCAGTCTTTGTACTTGTACAGCAGATGTATCGGACCAAAGGGGTTATAGCCAGCAATTAGAAGTCATGACACTTTAGTGTGTCTATCTTTGTATAAAAAGACTGTTACATCCCACACTTTTTTATTGCATGACATGCTAATGAGGTTGAATGTGGGTGGAAATTAAACTGACACATGTTATGATGTCTGGAAATCAAGAAATATCTCCAATCAGGTGTTAGTTTTGTTTGAGTTTTGCTTCAGACCAAAACCTTAAGAAAATATGTGTTAATGTTTCTATGTTCTCATCCTCAAGGTTCAGCTTCAGAGTGTCTTTCAGAGCAAGCATGTAAATCACTTCCTGATCCAGGTGTTGGCGCGAGGCCCCTTATTTTCCCGCGGCGCTTATATCACACACGACAATAATATATTGTTTAATCCCACGTGAGATTTCGGGATTCATAAATAAAACAGTGTAAACAAACGCTCTAATCCAACATCCCATTAAAACATCCCAAAAATACAAATTCCATAAATCACAAATAACAAAAAAAAAAAGTCCGCTTCGGAGGGATTTTTAAAAAATAACCGATTATTTATTTAGTTAGTTAGTTCATACTTCACACACTTTTTTTTGCAAGTGAAAACAAGAGTGCAGGGGAGCAACCATAAATAAATAAACACTTAAATTAGATGATACTGTAAATAACATGGGCTATATAAATCCATATAGCTTACATAAATAAAAACCTATTCACATTAAAATGTTAAAATGTAGCAGCAGCAGCAGCCAAAAGCCACACTGGTGTGTATCAGTGTCATTTTAATTCATTATTTTAAATAAAGATAAAGAAAATGAGTGTGTAAGAATAGCTTCTTCTTTTTTTGCTGTGCATGAAACACAATCACATGATTTAGTAAAAGAGTAGATTCGTTTGCAAAAAATTGTGGTGTTGGTAAAAGTGTGAGATATTGTTGTTTAATCCCTTTTTTTTTTAAATAAAACAACAACAAACAGGTGAAAATACACTTGGGTGCTTCTGCATAATGTGAGGTGAAAGGTCAACGCTGACCACGACCAACAATAATACAAATTCCAATTCTATCTTTTTCCACAAAGCCACAACTCCGCTGTCATTCTTTAAGAAGTATATCCCAACAATAATAAACTCAATTTATGACTTTCTTTTAAATAAAAATAACAAAACGTGAAATATCCCTGAATGTGACGAACTGCCAGGGTGAATTTACTGAAAATCCGTTCTGAGTGTGTGCAAGATACGAGCTCAACAACACCAACACCTGCTCACAGTTTTTTTTATATATATTTAACATCGTCATTGATAATAAAGTCCCCATATCAAAATCACAAAAATCCATCAAAGTGCAACGAGTGAGTGACACGAAAATGAAAAGCTTCAAAGACCAAAGTCTTTTAATCCCAGACGAGAGAGAGAGACGCTGCTTAGAGCTGTTGACAGATCCCTGTGAGTTATAGGCTACTTAGGTTATTATTAATCACTCGATCAAAAATGTAGTAGGCTATTTTATTCATGATGTGAGAAACTCAGTGCACCGCAGAGTATTTCATCCGTTTCTGTTTCTGCCGCTGGTTGCAGAACCACACTCGAACCACGTTCTTTTTCAGGTCCAGCTTTTCTGCGATGGCCGCAATTTTCTCCGAGGACGGCCGCGGCTGGATGGCAAAGTACGCCTCCAGAGAGCGCTTCTCCGGCGCCGCGATGGACGTGCGCTTCCTTTTCCTCTCGTTGCCGCTGAAAAGGTCCGGCTTGTTGCTTTTCTCCCGGTACGCAGCCTCCGCCTCCTCCAGCCAGGCCTGGAGAACCGGCTTCAGCGCGATCATGTTGTTGTGGGACAACGTGAGGGACTCGAACCTGCAGATGGTGCTCTGGCTCAGTGACCCCACTCCGGGGATCTTGAGGTTGGCCAGCGCAGACCCGACGTCCGCCTGGGTCACTCCGAGCTTGATCCTCCTCTGCTTGAACCGCTCGGCGAAGGCTTCCAGCTCCCTGGGATCCGACTCCACGTCGTTGATGCACGCCATGCCGCCGTGCACTGACAGGGAGTGAGGGTGGGCCATGTTGGCCATCGCCTGATGCAGCTGCCCCATGGTCTGCAGGTGGTGGTGGGGGTGCTGGTGGTGGTGGTGCGCCGTTGCAGTCATCCCTGGAGGTTCCGGAGCACCCATCCCGGTCACGGCCAGGCTGGTGGAGAGGTGCTCCAGGAGGTCCCCGGCCTCCAGGGTCTGTCCCAGGTGATGGTGGTGGTGGTGGTGATGGGACGCGATGGTGGAGGGGATGTGGGAGATGGGCACCGTGGTGGAGGAAGAAGAGGAGGCTGAGGTGCAGGGGACACTGCTCATGGTATGGTAAGTCACGTCTGGTTTGAACGGGTGACTCTTGCCGTGAGAGACAATGCTGTCAGCAGCCGCCAGAGCTTCTGCCCGTGCCAGCAGGCTCTCATCAAAGCCTCCGAATATATTGCCCTGCAGCTGCAAGCAAGAGTGCGCATACTGGAGTCAGTGGGGAATTCTGTCAGGCAACTCTCAGCATCTAAAAAACATTTTCCAAAGGCATGCAGCGCCGAGGAGAGCAGAGAACCCTCCTCAAAGCGCAGGTCATAAAAATTAATATGAAAGCAAGAGCATCGGTGGAATAGACGTGGGGGAGGAGGGGGGAGATGGGAGGGGGTGAGAGTAAGGGGGAGAGATAGGGGATAGAACAAAGTCCTGTCAAATCAACTTAACAGACATTTTCCAGTGTGATATCCCCTCCCCACCACCACCACCTCCTCCTCTCACCCACTCCACTCCACCACCAGTCTACCGCGACCTGAACGTACCTGCGGGGCGGGCAGACAGACTCTGCGCATGCCCTCCGAGCCTGAATGCAGGCCGGTGTACTTGGGCTCGTGCAGAGCAGGGTGCATGGAGAAATGCTGCTTGCCGTTCATGGTCATCCTCCTCCTCCCTGAAAGCACCTCGCAAGCAGTGTGGCCCCTGACATGTAAGCCGGGGGGGCGGACAGCTTCAGAGCTCCTCTGCTCTCCTTCACCGGACTGAGCTGTTCACATTGGCGGCGCCTCCCGGCATCGCCCCCAACCTCCCCACACCTCCTCCCCCCCCTTCTTTTTCAGCCTCCCTCCTCCTTCCCTCCCACTTACTCCTCTTACAAGTTGCAAAATCTTGGCCTGTGTGCGCAAGCGTCGAATCAATCCTAACCTGATACGGAATCACTATAACCTGATAAAATATCGATCATTGTTGAGACATTAATTATGGCTATACAGTATGTCACGTATATTTTTAAATAATCCTCATCCTTGTGTGTGTGGTTTTGTACAAATTCAACATCATCTATATCAGTATAATAATTACATTTTAGTCACCATCGCCACTTCTGTTAATAAGATTATTATTAGTATTGACGTGTGTCATTAACGTGTGTTCAGCCATTCAGTATTAAAGGAAACAAGGATTTGTACTCTTTCAGCACCATGGACCGCGCAGGAGCGACCCGCGTCACCTGTTGAGCGCAACTCTTTCAGAACCATGGACAGTGCAAGAGCGACTTACGCCCCCGTGGTCCGCACATTCACATTCAGCACCATGGACAGCACTCTCTCCGTAAAACTATTGTTGTCTTGTTTGAACTCTTTCAGAACCATGGAGAGCGCAGGAGCGACCTGCACTAACCTGTGATGCGTTGTGTTGGTGAAACACACAGAAACTGCACTAAACATAACAACAGGTTCTGACACAGGAGCCTTTGCCCGGCCTTTCCCCCCCAAAAAAACGCGCACCGTTCCCGGTGCCGCAGCGTTACAGGCTTGTCATGTGACTGCCTGGTTTAAACCCACGTCCAGAAAGAGGAGCCAGGGCGGGCAGAGGTGAAATGATGACACTACAAGTCCATCTGATAGTGCCGGCCGCTTCTCTGGTTCCCCCAGACTCTGAATAATTCAGCAGCGCGGTGGCAGGCATCCATTACCACGTTGGCATGTGCTTATTCATTACACAGATTAAAAGAGCCAATGACTTTTCTCACCGTGTAAACCTGTTGCAGGCCGAATCTGGAATTAATTCGAACAGTAACACAACTCTTTTGCATATCACCTTTAAAACACGATTTTCAAACGCGTGATATCCTCAGTAATAAACTGGATGTTTTGATTGATTAAGAGACCTATGTGCTGCTGTGTGTAGTCCAAATGTAAAATCTAAATAAATACATTAATCCAACCTTTAAAAAAATCACATTAGTGTCTAAAACGAAAAAAAGTTACTCATGAATAAAGCATGAAGTTGCTTTTCTCACTTTTGGCAGCTTTCTCCACCACTGGCACCATTCATAATTGAATGGTCATTGTTTACACCTCTGTCATCTCTGTGCTTTTTATACCACGAAGATCACTTCTGACATGTTTCGTGTAGAATGCTGTCACATTTGCAGCTGCACTCCAGCAGGTGACCACAACAACTGTCACAGGATTCACAGCACATGGTGATTATAGTCAGGGTACTAAAGTATAATCCATATTTCTGAACAAAATACGGAAAAACGGATTTTGTTTTCAGCATGAAAAAACGGGAAACAACAAACAAACAAATAACGGCCCAAATTTGGTTTTTGCGAATTCCTTTTTTCGTTTTTTGTTTCTCATTTATTAATATGACGGCGGATAGACCGGAAGCAGAAGTGGCATGTAACTACCTCAAAATAAAAGTAGCGTGCTAATTTATTTTCATGCATAATAAAGTAAAAAAAAATATATATATATATATATCTTATCTTTTATCTTATTATCATGTATTATTATAGGCTACCGTTCTCCTTCTACAGCTATGTATGGTTCACATTTATTTTAGTCAAGTGAAACTATAACAGCTGGTTGTTTTGGGAGAACGTGATACATAATTATTATTATTTTAGCTGAGTGTGTGAATGCACATTGTGGAAAACCTTTAGCCGAATTACATTCCCTGCTTAAATAAAGAGCATCTATAACGTACACAATAATAGTGCTAATAATCATTGAAAATGAGAACTTGTGAAGTTATGACTTCAGTGCTGGTGTTTAGCCACAGGGTGGCGCAGTTATCACATGAAGAGTAGACCTGAGCTGCGATCGCGAGCTGCTTATTTCAGCCAAGAGGAGCAGGTTGTTTTAATGGAGAGCTGTGAGGAATAGAAAAAAGGTGATCACAGCCAAATATGACAAGAGATGAACTAATAACCCCCATCTTCAAAAATGGAGATAAATTAGACCCTAACAACTACAGAGGGATATGTGTCAGCAGCAACCTGGGCAAGTGTCAAACTGGATTCATACACAACTATAGAACCATAAATCAAAAATATTTTCCACCAAATGCTAACGTGACGTCACGTGTGTGTTTTCAACGCATCTGTTTTCAAAAAACTGACTTAGTATAAATATATAATTATATAGTATGACACCAAAAACTGCCTTCATACTGTCAAAACGTGTCCTAGTACAGAATGTCGTAAAAAAAATGTATATTATTTAGTAAACTATCCAATTATAAACTGTCAAAAATGTCCCTATACCATTAAAACTGTTAAGAATGAGTATCTAGTCTGGCCAGTAGGGGGTAGGTTAAGTAAAAAAAAACTGTTGAGGAGCAGTGGTTTAGTAGAATTTCAAAATAAAAGTGTCCCTGTTGATATGGACCAATATAGTTGACAATAAAAAGGTTTTCATGTATTTTCCTCACATTACACATTACACTTCACACTGGTGGCCAAAACTAAAAAAAGACAAGATCCTAAAGCTTACTGACTTGAAAGTAAACCGTCAAAAGCCCTAAGAGAACCTGAAGAACTTTATGAGCAGTTGGCTGAGTGTACAAGAATGCTTCTGTGAAGTCATGAGATCATAGGTTCGGTTCTTGTGGGGAGCAACAGCTTTTAAAGCTCTACATCCAAACTCAAGCCTGGGTGTCTGTTTTTAAATGAGAAAGTTAAGTACACCAAGTAAGTTATCATCAGAATGAGTAGCTCACGCCATCAGAAAGAGTCTTGCATCTCCGAGGTTGTGAGTTCAAATGCAGTCAACTGAACTTCAGACCAACATAAGAATTTAAGAATACCAGCAACGTTTCCTTCTGCAGGTCAGTGAGAGTAGCTTGTTCTGTTAGAGTAAGACTTGTATGTCTAAGGTTATGAGTTCGAGTCTTATGGTCAACTCATTGAGCGCGATGTTCAAAGTAAACAGTGAAAAGCTCTAAGAGAACCTGAAGATGAGAAGATGCAGGTAGCTCAGTGGCCAAGAATGCTGCAGTGAAGTCCAGCACTCATAGGTTCGGTTCCTGTGAGGACCAGGATTTTTAACGGTCAACTTCCAAACTGAAGATTGAAAGGAGACCGAAAGCCCTAAATAGAGCAGGAATTTGTGGTGCAGTGGTTTTGTTCACAACCATGGGAATGTATGAGTTACAAGGTGACCGGTTCAATACCCCAGCCTTGCAGGTTCCATTCCTCAACCTTGCAGGGGTGGGGCAGGGCAGGTTGTGCAAGAAGTGAGGTTGGGCCAGGGCAGGACAGGAGAGAAGAAAAGAGAAGAGGAGGGGCACGGCAGGCCAGGTGGTGAGGTGAGGTGACAGGAGAGGAGAGGAGCAGGGAGTGAGAGGAGGAGGGGCATGGAAAGGTCAAAGGTCAAATACTTTATATTACACTGTGCAGCAAAAGGTAACCGCATTAAGACACTTAGGTGGTGGTGGCCTTGGCCACCACCACCCAACTGTCTTAACGGATTTAAGACAGTTGTTGGGGTGGGCCTTCCCCCCCACTCTTCTGCTTGCTGGACTCTGCAGGCGTCCACCACCCTTCCAACTGTTTTGCTTGTTGGACTCTCTCCTGACTGAGGGGTACAACTCACTTGCACCCTGCTTGCCACTGGGGGGTACAACTCACTCGCGCCCTACTGGCCACTGGGTGGTACGACTCACTGCTGGCCACTGGGCAGTACAACGCACTTGGGGTTGGTCACCTAGTGTGCTCTGTCAGTCAGCAAGAGTTTAGGTTGGGTTTAGTTCTGTTCCAGTCAACAACTGCAGGGTTGGCAACTGGAACTGAACCTGCCACCTCGTTGTTGAGACACAACCGTATGGTTTGGAACAAATCCACCGTACCACTAAAGCCGCCTTCGTCTAGGATTGCTGTCTGCTTTTAATCTTGAGTTTGGATGTGGAGCTTTAAAAGCACCTGCTCCTCACAAGAACTGAACCTATGAGTTCAGGACTTCACAGCAGCGTTCTTGTCCACTGAGCCACCTGCTCCTCACAGTACTTCAGGTTCTATTAGAGCTCCTGACTGTTTACTTTGAACACTGAACTCTAACACTTGAGTTCTTCATAAGACTTGAACTGACAACCTCAGATGTACAAGTCCTGTTCTTCCAGCAGGAGCTATTCTTCCTAAACTGCAGAACAATACATTACTGGTATTTTTAACTTCTTATTTTGGTCTAAAGTTTGAAAGTAGTGCACAAGTTCAGTTGACAGTAAGCGTTGAACTCACAACCTCAGAGACACAAGCCATCTTCTGATGGACTGAGCTATTTGTGCTGACGATCTCGAGCTGCAGTGTTAGGTGTTTCTTAAGTTTCTCATCATTATTATTTTAAATTCTGCAGTTGTTAGAACCTGTAAAATGGCGAGGTAGGTTCCACAACAGCAGGATTGTCCCAGTCCAGCAGTCGACAGGTTCTGGTCCACAACCACAGGACTGCTCTGAACATTAATTATTCAGGAGGTTTTGACTGGTAGTATTGAAAATAGGATTATAAAATGTGGTCGTCATCTCTGACTCTGACACATGATCAGGTGACATACTATACTATGACTTTTTTTTGTTGATTTTGGACGACATACTATAGAATGACTTTATTTTGACAGTTTATATTTGGACACAAACATAATCCTGTGCTGCTACATGTAAATAATTCTCCAAATTGTATATCTATTTTAAAGAAATTCAACTCAACTCACTAAGTGCTTATACTGCGATTGTCCATCTTTGGTGACACTCAGGTGCGCAAGTGAAATAATATTAAGAAAAACAAGTTAGTGTTCAACCAATTCGCTTTTGTGTCCAACTGTGAAATGCACTCCATTCTCTACAGTAACAGTCTCATGACAGTTGTGACATTTTACACAACTTTTGAAATGAATCATCTGTGTTTATACTCGATAACAACTACAAGCGGATCCTTTCAGCAGCTTGATGAAGAGGAAATGTTCGTCCAGCAGGTGGCAGCATTTCAAAGAGGACATGAACATTGATAGTAGTCCAAAACACCCCACATCAGGAGCATGTCCGGATTCTCCTCCTCCTCTTTTTTCAGGTTTTACTGCGTGTGTCTGTGGCAGTGAATTTAGCCAGGGGCGGTCCAACAAGATTTAGGAAGAGTAAAGTTGATATGGTGGGTGTGAGCAAAGAGACACGTTTGGGGGTGTATGTTTTTTTTATTATTATTTATTTATTTATTTTTATGAGGGGTACCGGATCTGCCCAAATAAGTACCGGAACACAGGGAGGCCAAAATTAAGAGGTGCCAGATCTTGTTCCGGCAGGATCCAGCTCAAATTAATCCCTGGACACTGATGTGAAGGCCATGGTGTACTTTCCGTGACTTGGTACATTCCACTGTTCCCCTCTGTGTCGATATATTTGGAATGTTCCACTTTGTGTTTATCAGTCAGAGTTAATTCTTCCACACGGAGACAGAAGCAGGACGAGGACAGCGGAGACAAACATGTGGTCACTGCTGCCTCAATGATCCGCACATTTCTTAGATGTTCTGCTGACGCTCTGTTCACACCTGCTGTTAACATCCGACCTGAGGGATCCGATCACAGGTGTTCAGATTACACCTGTGACGTCACTGCTCCACATGTAGACACACACCCTTCATTACATTTCTTTTCAATACAAATGATGTTGTTTTCTGTTTCCAGGAAATGTTGATGTTATTGTTTTCTCTGAGTATTTGTTTGGGCCAGAAAATGTTTGAATCAGTGTTTCTCAAACCTGGAAATTATAATGGTTATGGTTTTTTCGTTTTTTGATGCTGAGAGCAAAATCTGTTTTTCCATATTTGGTTCAACACAAAAGGAAGGGGTGTTTCAGTATTTTCATTGGATGTGCGCCCCCTTGTGGACATAGCGTCACTTGCCGGAAGGGTGGTTGCTGTGAGGGCCCGCACAGTGCTGCTTTAAATGACTTTTTCTCTTCCGAAAGGATTGCAGTGTTTTGAGGCACTGAATGAAACTGTGAAAACAGACCAAAATTGGCATGCAAATCAGAACAGACACAAAAAAATAAATGTAAATGTGGCGCAAAATGGCTCAAAAGGATTAGGGTTGGTTGGTTTGAATTTGGCGGCCATCTTGGCGATTTGCACATATCGTAATTGAACTTGCAGCAACATAAAAACGCATTCATTTGTGCTGTTCAGGGTCCAGCTTCCCTCGTGTGAAAGCAAAAAAAAACTGCATTAAACTAAATAGACTCTGAGTGTTTTCACTTGAATTCCTTAAGTAAGAAATGCCCTTGCATTATTTAGCCTTATTTTAATATGTCATGATAATTATGTCCATGAGTGCTGTAATTAAAGTGAGGGGTCACACGGTCTGTTGTGGCGAGATTCGTTTGGGACCTCAGGTGTCGACGAGAGTGTGACAACAACAGCAACAGTGTTTCCTGTAACGATAGTGCATGATGCATTCAAATGTACGATATATGGCATGAAATGGCAATTGTGGAATAAACGCGCTGTCCTTTAACATGGTGACTTGGTACAGACTGTTGGATGAAACCACAGATGTGGCTTCATGACAGGATTAAGCGGAGTAATAACCCTTCGGGAAGTTTTTTTTTTACAGTAAAATACAATTCAGTTTAAGTGATGAAAGAATTGCCAAACTGAATTCAACTAACAGCTAAGTTATTAAAGGTTATTTTCCACATTGTGGACAATAAAGTTATATCTAATAAAACAAAACCATCATCCATCTTCTACTGTTTTATCCTCCACATGAGGGTCACGGGGGGTGCTGTGCCAATAGCTGACAGGGCGATAGGCGGGGTCACACCTCGGACACATTGCCAGTAGAAAACCATCATTTATCATATTTAGTTTACTTGCCTCTTATACTACTGGGGCATATTTTTATTACATTATTGAATTTTCTCCTGATTGATTGACCAAGACACGTAGAAGTAACACTGGTTAGATTTCCAAACCATGTAAACTCATAATTTAAGCACAACTTTGCTCCTTGTATGTGTCAACTACCATTTTTGGGACTTGGGACTATTTCTCTGAACAAAGTGCTAAATCACATGAGACAGTACATGAGTGAAAGAAACGAGACCACACAAGAGATTTGAGGTCATATTTTCTGGAATGCTTTTGCTGGGTATTCCCTCCCCCCTCTTTGCCAATGTTGACTTTTTTTTTTATGATCTTTTTTTTCCACAACTCAAATTTTTTTCCTCTTTCTTTGCCCCCCAAAAAACAATTGAAATAGTATTTGTTTTTCTTTCCTTTCTCCTTTTTTTTTTGATCGTCTTATAAGCACCCCATTCCTACATCTTTATTGGCAAAAGCAAACATGCTTGTAAATTAGAAATCCATTTTTTACAAACGAAAAAAAAATACATGAAGAAAATACATCCACATCCTGCAAATATAAACAGTAACAAATCCAAAACTATTATCCAATAAACATTTTACATTTTTTACACTATTGTCGTGAGTAGCATACAGAGGATAGTACAAAACACGCCGTGGGGGGGAGAGAGAGAGACAGTGAGAGAGTGAGACCACCTCTGTATCTTCACTTACACAAGCAGGGACTCTGTCGGAGCAGGTTTGTCCTTTAAAATTGCCCCCCCCCAGAAAAAACAAAAATAAAAAATAGATCACATGATCAAATCGTTTCAAAGAACACAGTGTGAAGGGGGAAAAAGCCTTTCAGCTTTCCACCACACACCTGAACCTCAGTCTGACTGACGCAGTGAAGGTGAACATCAATTCAAAATTGTCGACGACAAGAATCCTCAGAGTTATTACCACGTCTGCTGCAGGTGAGAGGAAGTCAATTAGAATTAGTTACATTTACACGCAGGCAGAAAGACGTACGTACATATACTACTACCTGCATGGACGTGTGTGTTAATGCCGACTCTGCATTCTCCACTTATATAAGTTACCAGTGAGTGAGGTTAAATCTGTCAGGTGACATTTGTTCTCATTCCTCCCACCCAGAGGATTCTGTCCAACAGTAGGAGTTTTAAAAAAAATCATCAAGTAAAACATGTTGTCAGCAGCTGGCAGAAGATGACAAACGTTGGTTATCAACAGGCGAGAGCTCAAGTCTCAAAATGCATAAACTGTCGTCAATGTGCAGAGACGCCGTATGCTATGTCATCGCCTGACATTTTAAAATGAACTAAACAGAACACGTGTGTGGGAAAACCAAAAGAAACACAACAGTAATTTTCCTCTTTCAAGCATTTACAAAATTTACAAAAGTAAATCACAAATCTTGTAAAAATCCAGCCATGTGCTGACTGTGTAAGGCAAAGAAATTATGTATATTTATATATATTTATGTAAATATATATATTAAAATCAACGGTTCAGTATTACATTCAGACACCCGTCTATGGATCTTTTCTCTCCTACTTTTTCTTTTTAGTTCGATCCTTAGTGTGACCAGGTGACAAAATAAAATTGTAATTGACACTCTTAGAAAATGTTGTTGTTTGAATTTACACAGAGTGGCACCAGACAATGAGTGAAGAAATAAATACACGCGTGGGGAGTCACTGTATGTGAGATGCATGGAATTGTCTATTTGTAAACATTGTTTGTTGTGGGCATTATTTTTGTTTTTGAATCTATTGCACTGGTTTTCCTTCTGTACCTGCACTGGCTCTAATGTCGTGGTGGTACAGTGTGCTGGGGGGTGAATAGAGAGAGAGAGAAAACAAGTGGCTCTGCAACATGCACAAACTAGACAGTGTTCATGTCAATGAAAGCCACTGCTAATCTTTTATAAATTTAAATCCTTTTTTTCCCCATACCATACTGTGCCAATAAAGACAGGTATGGCACAGTGCAATTTGTGCAGTGGAAAAATAAATAAATATTTCTCTGGCAGCAACAGAGAACGTTTGATTAGCGATGGAATGACTGTTCCCTGAAGGGCAAGGAAAAAGGAAAAAGATTTGTTTCAAAACTGAGTGAGAAAGGAGCTTAAATACCGTAATGTATAAAAATACCTATTCACAGTAGACACAAATGTTGTGCATTACTGATATTAATCATCTGGTAAGCACACTCAAACTTACATATTTACTATCTATGAACAACTCAACATTTATCTTTCTCAGCAAAAGTGAGATGTATTAAATAATTTAATCGAGGGATACAAAAGGAGAGGAAAACAAACTAACAACTGTTGACCCTCTAAACTTCTTTTGATGTACAGTAAAGATGTTTTCACTTCAAATAGTGTCTAAAAATGACTTAAATTTTGAAAAATACTGGAAAGGAAAAACAAAAAGAAAAAAAAAAGTGAGTTCTGTTGTGTTGATTTTTATCTTCAAAAATAAGTCAGTCTGCTGGAGGGTCACGGATCATGGGTGACAACAGAGGCGGCGCCTTCACCGTCTCCATGATCGGCTCTCGTACTCGTCGTCTTCGTCGTCGTCCTCTTCCTCCTCCTCCTCTTCCTCCTCACCAGGCAAGTAAGCGCTTGCTTCCTTCTGGTTGAGAGGGGGACGTTTATTTTAGTTTATATTATGCTTTTCAGACATCATTAGTTTTCGGAGTCCTGAAAACTGAGACAATTTAAACTACAGACTGCAGATAAAGATCCATGACAAGCCTTGACTTCCTCAAAACAGCCCAAAAATGAGAGCCACGTGTGTCTTGAAGCTGTGTTAGTCTGGTTCATGTCATTGTTCTTCATTTATTTGCATTTAGAATTTACAGCTTTTTGTCAAATTTTCTGTTGCCTAAAGTAAATTCCACCTACGGTCACGGCACGGCACGGCTTAGGTTGATTGTCACTAAATACACTAGACTCCTCTGTTGAATATTGAGATTGTAGACATTTCCCTGGTAATCGTTGGAGATTAACCCACATTTTTAAGATTGTTAAATGTTACCAGGTACCGTCGCTAGTGGAAACGCAGTAAGTAACTGTGCCGAGTCGAGCCGAGCCGGTGGAAACACGGCATTAGAAACCACAGCCACTTGTGTCTTGAAGCTGTACTATTATTTACACTGTTCTCCATTTATTTGCATTTAAAATTAATGGCTTGTTCTCTAATTTTTCGTCAACATCTGTTTAGATTAGACATGTACGTCTTATAAAGTGAATATTCCAGCACATAATGTTCGTAATTATTGGCGACATCATTGGATACTTGGGTTTTTTGGGGAGTTACATATTTAATCACTCGTGTCCTCAGAAAAGGACTGAAATGTGTATGTTTCAAGGGAATTCCTCACCTTGCATTAACATGCATCACAAGAAAAAATTAATGTTACATACTTATAAAATGCATATTTAAGTGACGGAGTCGACCTTGGAAGATGTGAAACTTGCTGCCACACGAGCAGACCGCAACCTCATCGACGCAAATACTCAAAGATATAGTATGAGGAGTTCATGTGACAGTAATGTGTTTTTACTCAAAGGGCTCAGATGCTCTTAGTACAGAAGAGTCTAAGAGCTGAAGTAAAAAATTTAGAAGCACAGGAGAGAAATGTAGAATTAAAATCAGAACTAAAACTTCAAAAAACTCAAAAAAAAAAAAAAAGTTTCCAAATCTTCATGAAAGACTTCTTTCCTGGTTTCTGTCATGGCATAGAGACGACACATGACTGTATTTTAAAGTGACCGTTTATATGTGTGTACGTGACGTGTCTAACCTTATTGTCCTCGTCTTTAGACTCTTCTTCCTCGGGCTCTGTTGTAACGGAGGGCGTCTTCGGTTTGTACCAGGAAATCTGCAGCACTCGACCTTTGAACTTTGCTCCTTGGTTAGCAGCCTGGAAGAAGAAGAAGGAAACGGGCAAGAAAATGGCAAGTTATATTTACTGTTTTCAATGTTTTGAGAGTAAGTACAGAATATAGAGTCATGTGACTTACGTTCTCTGCTTCACTCCGTGTTTTAAAGGTCATGACAACAGTGGTGGCATCTTGGTCGCGTAGATCCTCAATCTCCCCAAATTTCTAAGATAAAGAAACAAAAAGAATGTTAGTGTTTGTTTGATTGATAATCATCCGGAACCCTTGTCCTCAACAGTTTGTCCATAGGGCCTTACCACAAAGTGTGGCATTAGCTCTTCCTTTTCTTCCTGAGTGACCCCCAAAATAGCCAAGGCTCTGGGTCTGTGGTCGACTACCATGCGGTTCACGGCTCCACCTCGGCCCATCATCTCCCGGCTTCGGCCCCTTCCGCGGCCCATGTGCATCGAGCCGGGCTCGAGTGCCATCTTCCCGCGACCCCGACCTCGACCTGAGGGAGACCGGATCAAACCCAGTCGTGTCGCCTTAAAGAGGACAAGCAGAGGGTAAAAAAAAAGAAATAAGATTAACTGAAATGAACCAGACTGTGCAACTTTATGTTGAATCTTAATGTGTAAAACCATGTACAGCAAATTCTCCTCATCTGTAGTGCTGAAACATTCCCTACACACTCGACCGCCACTCTTTGGCTCCGCCACTCTTTGCCCTTCGCCATTAGTTGTCACTCCTCCATTTTTAAAGTGACTTGCTTCACTTGCTTCCTAACCACTCCACAACCACTCTTACATCCGCGTCTCTCTCTCACTTCTCCCTCTAATTGTCACCCTGCAATTTTCTTACAAGGACCAGTGGCTCAAACTTTAATGAGACGGGAGGGGCTGGTGCCTGGTTCGGCTTCGTTAGTGTCTGTTCCTCTGGGTTTGCTTAAGTGGCTGCAGTTTAATGTGCGCAAGGAAGGGTTGGCCAAGCTTTGGATGGATCGGGGGGAGGGGGGATAATATGCATTTTTAATAACAAGCTAATTTAGGACCCGAGGGGACATGCTAAGCAGGGTGTTGCTAAAAAAAAAGGCCTTAGAGAGACATGAAATAAATACATAAATCTATGATGAGCAGATTCATCAGGAGTCTTGTAATTTGTCATCATATACTTAAAAATAGCTACTGGGTAACATCCATAAACTTGGAAATGATAGTCAAATACTTTTAGCACAATTACTGTGACAAGCAAAGAAAAGCTATGAGCCTGCACATTAATCTAAGGCCCCCCCACCTAAATCCAATACTCTGCATTCTGTATCTCCTCTTACATGCTATCAAATTAATTAAGAGTCAATTATAAGTAAATCGCATTTGCTGATTTTCACCAAGTCACTTTGCGGTTTCACAACCTCGAGAAAAAATGCCGTTGATGCACAGTTTCTGTGGTTCAAACCATCTTATCAAGTCTTCTGTCTGTGGCAGTGCACAACATGTGTATATGTCTGTATGAGTATTACCTCCACCTGTAGCTGCCCCAGTTTTCTCTTGAGATCTGTTGTGTCCTCCCCAGAACTCATCTTCTTGTGAAAGTCCAGCTCTGCATCCAGTAGTTCCTTCTGGGCCTGGTCACATGTCATCAAAATAAGAAATGTTCAATTATTTAAAGGAAACTGACGCAATGAGGCTTAACAGTCGTACAGCCCAGAAAATAAACACAAGGATGTAAAACATTATAAACACTATATTTGACCATCTGTTAAAAAAGAGCACCATTTTTAAGCTGTCAAACTTACATCCACCTTGGTCTTGGTCTGACTGTGATTGGACTTGGTGCTGGAGACCTGAGACGCAGGATTCATTTCATTCTGTAGCTGGGCGATCTTGTCCGTCAGCTCCTTCAGGGTCTTCATGATGTTGGCTCTCTCCTCCGGTTTCATGCCTCGATTTTTCTCCAGACGGTTTATCAATGCCTGCAAGAGGAGGGGAGAACAATCAGTGAAACACAGAGTGAGGATAAAAGGCAGGGGAAGTAGAAGACAGAGCACTGGAAATTAAAGAAGTGCAGAGCCAGTCTTACCTTCTGACACTCAATCTGTGTCTTTAACATCTCTTGCTTCTTCTTTGTCATGTCCTGTTGAAGTTTTAATGCCTCCTAAACGGAATAATAACAAAAACAAACACATTCACAGGTGTAAAAAATAAAATACTACTATTATTTTGTTTCGGCAGTCGCCCACTTCTCACTGTCAGCTCCCGAGAAAAACAAAAAAAAGAATAATCCAATTCTCTCGACAGTCGGAATATGTATTAAAAAATTAAGCAACGTGCCTGCTTCTTCTTGAGGACTTCCTGCGCTTCTAGTGCTTTTCCCGTTTTCCCAAGGCTCTTTGAGGACGACTTGAGTGCCGTGGACGCGTAAGGACTCTTCTGAGTGGCTGTCATCGCAGGCATCACCTAAGAGCCGCACAGAGGGAGACGGCATCACATTTAGGTAATCAGAACGAGATTAAGAGAAAACAGGAAGGTACTGTTCAACACCAATAAATCACAACTTAATGTAACATTGAGGGAAGGAAATGTGACAGAAAGAATGTGAAGTTTATTCAGTCTTTTCCTGGAGATCCCTTGAAAGAGGTTTTCAGATTGGATGGGTAGTGTTACTGAAAGAAAACCTAAATGGCCCCTGTTTAAAAACCTGGTCTCATGCCTTAAAATTGAAAACACAAAAATGTGTAAATTAACAGTTAATGTTTTGACTTTGATAAAATACAAAATGTGGTTCTCTGAGGGCTAATCATTCCAGGTAACGACAAAATCAACACTTAAGCTGAATAACTTGGGTAAAGTAACTGCTCTTTTTCCAGACAGATATTGTGATGTCAAGCGTCACTTTAAAATGTACTGCTTCACAGATAGACCACATGAGATACCATCGAATTGATATACTGCATTGTGAAATTGCCACATGAGGAATTGCTCAACCCTAATCAACACAGTCAAGTTCAGACTCACAGACCTGTGAACTTAAGCTCAAACTATTCACACAACGTACAGTGGCAGCATCCGTGTTCGGGCCGTCCATCTTAATTGCAGCAGTGTCCCCAGCTGCCACCACCAGACGATGTTTTGGTATAGTCTTGTTCAAGACGTAAGCGGCCGGATTGTGCTGTTTTATTCCCTGCAGGAGAAAGAGCAAAGTGATTTAGATATAGGACATCAGAAAAGGATGAAGTATTTTAATACGTTTCAGCTCTTTATGTCTAACCTTATGTACGTTGCTGTGCTGCAGCCCTTGGTTGGGAGCTGACCCTGCCATCTGACTCCCCGTGTTCGGCTCCTGCTGTTGAAGCCCGGCGGTGTTGGGCTCGCGGTGCCAGTACACACGGATGAATCGGTTGTCGAGGACCGCCTCGATGCTGGATATGGCCTGTCTGGCCTCTTCATTCTTCGTGTACTGAATCAACGCTGCCTCTGGGTCGCCACCGAACACAACCTGGATTAAGGAGAGGATATGCAGGTGAGGCACACATAAAGGGGCGATTGCAGGGTGTTAAAAGGCTTAACTTTCCTTGTCTGTACTTTTTATCCCTCAGTGGGTTTACAAGCCAATAACACATTTACCTGTATATTGACAATGGTTCCAAACTTGCTGAAGTGCTCGTTGAGCTTGGTGATGTTGTTGAGCTCACGGGGGATCTTGCGCACCTCCAGCTTGGTGTTCACATACTGAGTCCTCTTGGGAAAACAACTCTTATATTGATTGTTGAAGTTTGTCCTGATACACAGGGGACAATAAAAGGAAGACAACAGTAAGATAAGAACACTGTACGTTATACATGAGAAACAGAACTTCACTTCAACCTGCTTGACACTCGAGTGTCCATTATTAGTGTGCACCTTTGTGTGGTTTAGCTTTGTGTGCACACGCAAAGCTCAGCTGCTGACCCATGAGTCACGCAGGTTTGAAACACAGCTCCACTAACAGGAAATGGGACAAGGCACCAATTTGTTTGATCAAATTTCAATTGGCCAGCTAATTCTTCAAATTTCCCCACAAAACAATAATTAATTGAGGAATAAATGCTAAGTATATGGGGACCCACTTTAGAAAGATAAAAATATTGCATCCCAATTTACTAAATGTATATCATAACAAGGGCAAACATGTTTTGTTTTGAACAGGTAAAGATAAGATTGATAAAATAACTTTTTTGTGATATTTGTAACAAATATAAAAAGGCCAGCTTATTTCGGCAGCTTATCTGTGGGTCCAGACCCAGTTTTTAGTGCCCTTTTTGTTATGTTTCCCATTAGGACAAACCATTTTAACTCAATTCAATAAAACAACACCATCCATGATCAATTAACTGGTTGATCCTGTCACTATCCAATAATACCAAGTTTGCCATCACATAGGAGAGAGAGAGATACATTCTCTGGTTTTACACCAGATGACACAGTTAAGACCAGGCCACCACTCCCAGCTCAACTCTATCAGGCTGTGGGAAACACTTTTTTACAATAGCAATGTTTTATTGGTCAATACGAACACTTGCATCTCACCAAGTGCTGAAATAGTAGGATCCTTAGATTTGATGCTGATGCTTTACTGATTATATGCAGTCCTAGTTTAAGTTGTTTCTCCTGTACATTTTTATTTCAGGGAACTTTTTGAGGGGGAAGTCTTTAAGTGTGTTGTCGTATCACTGAATTCTTACTTCACCATCCAGGGTTTCTTCGCTGCCGGTACGTCAGCTGTATTATGTCCGAGGGCTCTCTTCCTGACGCCCTGCTCTGCACTGAAGCGCGACGCGTTGTTCCCCGGAATGCTGGCTGCTGTGACTGGCTCTGTCTGGATCACTATGTTTGCAGCTGGATGATTCACACGTTGACACAAACGGAGACAAAACAATCATTTAAAGAAGACTTTTTTTTCCCCACAGCATACATAGTACAGAGTAGCAATTGAAACTAAAACAGTTAATGGAATTCCATTAAGTGATAAGTGGAAGGGAATTGGGCTTCTAAATGAACAGAACACCTATACTTTATTATTTAAATCTGTACTGAGGCATGTTTAGTCTGACAAGGCAAAGCTGTCTTTAAATTAAGATTTAAGAACTGTCCCCATTGTTGCTAGCACAATGACAATATTAAAACGATAATCTTCAAATTCTCCCTGTTATACAGATTTAGTTACAGAATTATTTATATAAAGAAACATTAGTCGATGAAAGTAGTAATTATGTGACAGCTGCTACCTCTGGATCCTTGTCCTTCATTGGAGGTGAGGCCAATGAGATTGGAGCGCTGGGTCTGGACTCGAGGAATGAACTGACGGTACTGGTTACAACCTGCTGCGGTCATGCCTGGGGATTCTGGGTTGTAGCCTTCTGGGTCGTAGTTATCTAATGAGAAAGCAAAAAACAGTTTAGTTGAAATAAAAATGTGAAAAAATGACATGAATGCAACAATTTAGACTGAACAAAATAAAATTTCAAAATGAAAAGTGACAATTATGAGTTTAAAACTTAATTAGGTTCACACTAAGTAATAAAATGTTTAATACTAACAAAAGTAAAGACAAACACACAAATAAAATACATTCACACCAATTTATAAATGCTAATTTTCAAAACGGAGCCAAAACTTAAAAAATAGTAAAAATAGGGATATGTCATGACAGCGGAAATCCTAAATATTAGAAATGATTGCTGAATGTGTAATTAAATAAAATTATTGAAATAATGTGCAAGATTTGCGGGATTTCTCGGTCTACACAATCAAACACAACAGAGTTGTAAGATGTCCAAAGCCACGTCTGTTTGATTAATAAACAGTGCAACCCACTGGCTAACTGCTGTTACTGCACTATGAATAAATGCATGGACATCACAGTGCACACACCACACCTTCACACACAGACCAACTTAAAATGTAAACAAAAACACAGTGAACATCACAGTCCACAGTTAAAAAGCAACTCAACTTGACAAACTTCTACTAATTATTGATTTAAACACATAACTCATTACAGGCATGCAACAAATTACAGGAGTGGAAACATTTTTATCACAATTATCAATAAATAAGGAACCCTCACCCCTACAAATACACAGTCCCAATCTGAACAGGAAAAGTACTGCTGCTTACATTCAGACTGGACATATTGGGGATGAAGAGACACAGATGACACAGAGGAAGGAGGAGGAGGCTGAGGAGGTGGAGGAAGAGTAGGCAGCAGCCCCACACCAGGTGGTCCAATTGGAGGAGAAGAAGTGATCACGGACTGGTGGTTAATGGTTTCGATCCCACTGGTTGCTATCAGTGGGGGTCCTGAGGGAGACACAAGCCCAAGCTAATGTCTCAGACACATCACAGTCATCACAGTGAGTCTTTCATTTTTAATTACTTTAAAACTGTTTTCATGCCACACTGATTTTGGTTAAACAGAGCGGGACAGTGGTGGGAAAGTGAAGCGCCTGTTGCAATGCTTTAAACTTAACAGAAAGCTACATTAAAGCAAATCAGAGGAAAAAAAACTGGCATCAAAAATGAAATGCAGAATAAGCCAAGAAATAAGTCTTTCTATGACGGCTGGCTTTGCTTTTGAGTAACATATTGGTTTGCTCATAATTTCTCAAAAATCTAATATTAGTGGTTTTATTACAAGAGTAACGATGAAAATGCACAATTTAGATGTTTGCATAGGTGCATAGTATTAGAAAACATCATAACAGGTCCCACCGATGCAAAATGTACGAAAGAGAACCATTTGCTTTTTTGTGTCATGAGGAAAACTAGTGCGAGACATGAATCACAAACACCTCCAACAAGCCAGTGCAACAAATCTTAAAAATAAATCTAGCAGCTGTTCAAGAAGTAGATGTCCATTTTTAAGTGTGCCAAATATTCAAGTTAAGAGTTTCAAATACGAGAGGCTCTGTAAATATGGAACTGAAAGGCAGCGTGATTTGTTATTGTTGGCACTGAAGCAACACTGCCTCAGTAAATGATGTCCTTCCATATAATATGGAAAAGGGGGTCACATAAATGATGTAATTGAAACAAACTCATTCCTCATCACTGTGCATAACATTTGTTTTGTCTGATCCTTATGAATCAGCTACAGACACCGTTAAGAAAAAGCATCTACAAGAATCTCAGGAGTGACAAATAATATTGGTGGATATATGAAAATTGTTTGATGTTGTAAATGAGTACTTAGGGGAGCTTTTTCCACTAGCTTTCATTACTGCGTGTTAACATTTGAACAACAAAAATGCACAACATCTTACCTGTCATGGGGAAGATGCCCGGAGGTGGTGGCTGGCCGAAAAGTGGCGGAGGAAAACTAAGGGAAGGGGGCGGCTCAGTGATTGGAGGCATGGGCAGGCCAGCGGGGGGCATAACCGGTGGGGGTGGAAAGGGAATAATATTTGGTAGATTGACATCGTCCACAATGAGAGGGTCGTTGCCGTGGTCGAATGGACAAAGGTCCCCACGGACGCAAAATCCTTTTTCTGTAAAGGGAAAAAGCAAATGCAACTTTTTAAGACACAAGGGATTTTAAAAACACAAACTCTTCTAACCTTCTAAGACAGTTGTACTCCAGATAACCATTGTGGATTCCACTGTTCAAATTAATCTAATTAATCTACACAGAAATATAGCAATATAATACTGAGCAGACATCTCACAGCACCAACTTGTTTGTATGTCTGTCCAATTCTGTGATCATTTGCATTTGGATTTGAATGCCATGACTGAAGGTTGGTCTTGTAGATTATTAGCCAGCTGTCGACTATTCTAACTCACACAATGTGCGTAGGTAATGCTAAGGCACGACTTGAATAAACCTGGCGTAATAGACCTTCTTCACAGCAGATAGTTGTAGGACACAGAAGTGTACATTAAGTCAAACAGTGAAACAGCACTGGAAGGAAATAAATGAGATGTATAATTGTCCAACTTTGAAGCAACACAGACATATGGCATTTTTACCCTACAGTCTCATTAAGGCTCTCGTCCCCAGTGGGTGTGTTTGAGCACTGTGACAAAAAGCTGTATGCTTCAGGGAGAGGGGGTAAGTTTAAACCCTCTTGTGTCTCTGTGAAGACCGACTTGCTTCCCTGCTTTCCACTGGGAAACGAGTGAGTGCTTAACAGTGGTCATTAGTGATGACACTAAACAAGGCAATCAATGACCCTCCTGGGGAGATTGAGACAAAGGTAGCCATATAAACCATACATTGTCCATGTCATTTACTGGAAAAACAGGTTTAACATGTGTTACAGCATATTAACACAATCACTGCATGTTACTCTGACCCCGTTTAGAAAATCTCTGCTCAATGCAACAGCTGTACAGTGCTCATTGCTATTGGATCATAACAGATAAAAGAGCGAATGTTGTTGGATTTTAAGAACCGTTAAGTGACAGATTTACTTTATTCCTACCATCATAATCCCTGCAACGCTGTTTGAGTGAAACGCTCTTGTTGATGAATGGCTTCCCGATGCCGTCTTGCCTCTGGGCGTTGTAGTAGCTAGACCAGCTGTCTGTGGTACTATCAGGCAGGTGAGCCAATGTCGCAACAGGAACGCCACCAGGTCCCGAGACTCCAGTGGACGATGAAGACGTGGAGGAAAAAGGGTGCGCAGGTGTGGGCAGGGGAAGCAGAGGGGCTGAGTGTTGTTGCTGCTGCTGGGAGCCCGTGGTTGAAGAGTTGTAGCCATCAGTATCCTTTCTGTCCAACTCAAACTTTGACTTAAAGTCTGTTAAAGAAAAGCAGAAACCGACAAGCACTGTAACAAAACACATACACATGTCATACAAAAAGTATTTGACCACAGCAGACATTTAAACATATTAAGAGTTTTCAAGACTGCAGCTTCTCGCATGAAGCAAATCACTGAAGAGACAGAAAATAACCTGGCATGTAATGAGGCCAATTCCAGCCTGTGTTGCCGAAATCCCACAGATGTGAGTGCAAAGCTGTCCACATAATTCCTTATCGATTCAAACTTTCAGCAACAATTCAGCAAAGCTATATCCACATCTCCAGTCAGTTTGCATCACACCCAGGAAGTTTCCATCTGCACCTCCGCATCACTAGTGCACAGCTCAGCTATGGCGGCCGGCGCTCCAGGAGCTTCTTCCACTCCTGGGTCTGTTTCCCTGTGCTGTTGTTATTGGTTGTGTGGGAGGGGTGCACGGGGAATGTTCTCACCTCTGCCACCTCTGTG
Source organism: Solea senegalensis (assembly GCF_019176455.1). NCBI lineage: Eukaryota > Metazoa > Chordata > Actinopteri > Pleuronectiformes > Soleidae > Solea > Solea senegalensis. The sequence goes on from NC_058033.1 coordinate 19,107,860, forward strand.
CTCCCTGTCCCTGCTCTTCCCTCGGCTGCCACTCCTACTCCGGCTGCGGCTGTAGCTCCTCCCACGGGGGCTGCCCCTGCGGCGCTCGTGCCGCTCCCGCTCACGGTAAGAGTCGCTGCTGCTTTTCACATGCCGATCAAAGTCACGGCGCTTGCGCTCATCTCTTCTTCTGTCGTCACGATTCCTGTGGAATTGGCAAGTTACAGGGAAAGTTTTGAAATCCAACATTCTAGTAGCATTCACTCTTACTTAATCGTACTTAAACTAAGTACACAGCGATCATATTTCAATTTCAAACAAGCCATTTAATACTTGTATTAGAACATTATTTCATTATTCAAACATATTTCTCTCTTCTTTACAAACTGCATCAATGCACCCTATTCATTTGCTGCAGATGAAACTCAATATTTTAAAGCTATTAAACCCTTGCCGGGAGCATAATCCCCTCCAATCCCAACACCCTGTTCAGACCTGGTATTAAAATTGGTCCTCATTGATCCAATCACGGCCAGATCGTGCCACGTACAGGTCTCAACTATCTAATGCTTCTCGAACACTTCCTCAGCTCTGATCACAGGAACCACATTTGGAGGGGGTCTGAGGATGCAATTGTCCACATTCCTGAGCTGGATTGAGTATTAGAGACCTCCTGAGGTGATGTTATCAGCACCTTTATTTATTTATTTGCAGCCACTGCAAAAATATTAACATTGATTATATAAGTTTTTAAAGAACGAGAAGAGCTTTGATTCAGTAAAGTTCCTTTCATCTCTTTTCTCCCTCGCTCTCTGTCACTTTCACTCATACACATCTGTATAGTCAGACTCATTAAAAACATCATTTTGTTTTTGCAAACAGTCATGGAAATAGCTAAAATACAGTGAAGTGCAGATCTGTTCATATGTGGTCACAGGAGACGCATTCAGGATGAACAGGGCCTAAAACACCAGCAGCTTTTACACAAACAAGTCAACAGAATTGGTGGCATGCATGGATGGTCACAGTAATTAACTTCATGAAGTAAAACATAATTTACATGACCAGATGACACCTCAACTGCTATAACTGGCAGTCTAAGAGTTACTGGTACGGACTACAGGTGTTACAGAGAAGGGACAGGCAACTTGACACCAGTGTTTTCACTGAGCTACAAGCAGGACCTTATGGGACTTGGAACAAATCATGCAAATACATCCACACATTATCTCTTCACAAGACGATCGTGCGAAATGATGGACTTTCCATCTGTGTGTACTGTACATTTCAGCTATGAGCAGGAACATAAATGATGTACAGTTCACATACGAGACATCTAAAAATGCCTCAAACACGGCCAATAAGCAGAGCTGAATCCCCAAAGCCACAGTCATACCTGGAATCGTTGAAGTCAGGGCGATTTCTCTGTGGACTTCTCCGCCACCTGTTTTCCCTCTCATCCTCTGGAGTTTCAGCCTGATGGGTAAAATAACAGTTACTACTTAAAACTCGCATTTATTTTATGTTTTGAAAACAGAAACGTATTCAAGGGAGTGAATATTGGTTACAAGGTCAAGTTATCAGAATAATGACATGCAATGATATACAATATTTATCAAATATTTAATACTTATCAATAAAACCACTGGAAAAGTATTTTGATATAGAACCAGAAGAACTTACTTCAACAACATCAGGTTTGACTGCAGGCGGTTTGACCTCCTCTTTAGGAGCCTCCTTGGTAGCAGGACTTCCTAAGTAGTTTTTCGTGGTCAGACACTCAAAAAGTTTATCCACAAATCCCGTCGTCTCTGCAAAGGATAACTCGTGTCAATAGATGTAATCTTCACTTGTATGCAGTTTCTCATCATTGTCTTTCTAAGAGGAAACTGGCATTAGGGCAATTCAAGTCCTGATATTCCTCTTGAATCTCAGAACACTACATATTTCTCTGCTTGCGGCTCCATGACAAGCAATAAATAACATATAGAGAGAGATGAGTGGATGAAAATGGGAAAAAATGACACGCATGAATGAATAAATGAGTGACTACATGAAAGGAATTAAATGAGGAATGTATTTGACTGCAGCCAACAAAGAATGGCCTGTGACAGATGGGCTGTGACAATGTCAGTGAATATTATTACGAACATCACTCGGCATCTAATCTGACAAAATACAATGTGATGTTATTGCAAAGGCACAGCCCAAAAATGTAAATTTGCTATGTTGTTCGATCACAGTCATAAAGATGCCCCATAAACACAATGATGTCCGTCTGTGATTGTATTCATATAAATAATACCTAAACATTTTCAGATTAGTGACATTTTCAAACGAAATGTCCTCTAGTGGACATGAGAGGGACATATGCTAAGACATAATATTTGTTTATTTGACAACTTTTTTTAAACCTATCTTCATGAATTCAGGCATTGTTAGGAAAGTAATTTCACTCTCGGACCTCAATAGTGCCACTGGTTGTAGTTCCAAAATGACTGATGACATAACTGCTAAGCCTGCAGTGTGTCAGTGGGATTTATGAGCAGAGTAAGATGAATGTTGTTCCCTTGTTTGCTGAATGATAGAAATCTGTGCTGAAGGGAAAACATCACCACAACTCCACTGACCATTGATCGCTAGGGTCTATAGCTTGCCTTCAATCATACCAGCAAAAAGGTTATGCGTGTTTGAAGTTCATACCTTTCTGTAGGAAGACATCCAGCTGATCTGCACAAAGTGCTTTCAGCTCCTTCTCCGGTTTGTCTTTCTTCACAAGAGCAACCACATAGTTGGCTAATGCAGAGGGGTCTGCATCACATCTGCAAGTTACAATGTCAAAATGTTAAAAATGTTTGTTTTTAGTGCAAGATAAAGGGGAAACAAGTGGATCTAACTGGGATGGATAAGTGAAATAAATTTATCGAATGTAATACAATGCATGCCGGTGATAAGTCACTGTCCCAACTATTTGAGCATGTTCATAATAAACTCAAACATTCTTAGTGCAAACCAATAACTATGGTCTCCTACATTTACTTTACTGTTTTATTTCTCACAGCAACTTGTCATTCAACAACACATGTGTTTATTAATGCTTGATAAAGGATAAAATAAATAAACACACATTAATAAGTCAAAACCTGCTAGGTCACAAATTGGCAACTGAAATGGAATAAAAGCACGGCTGTCGAGGCTTTTGCAAAGGCTTTAATAGGAATGAGAATGAATACAACTAAGCCAAATTATGAATTAAACAAATACAAAAAAGTAGCTGTAGACTGATATGGGTTTTTCTATAGGTGATGCTGACCATAAGAAATCAAGGCAGTTTGATGTTTTTTTGATGCCAGCTTTTTCCATTTTACTCAAACTGATGAAAGATAACAGCTTAATAATAACAAATGACAAACAAAAACTGCTATTGAGGCCGTTTTTAAACAACATTGATCTGTCTTTCCATTCTGCATTTTGTGTCTGCACTGCAGTGCACGTTTATGTCATACATTTTAACTAGATAAAAATGTATGAAACAGTTAATCAAAAATAAACTTTATCAGATGAACATTTGGGTGAAAATTGTTTTAGTTCACTTAGTGGCAGCTGTCAAGTTTTTGAAAACAAGTCGGCTGATGCAAATGACAGCATTATTTTCTAAAAAAAAATTGCAAGAGAGACAACGTTTAACTACTTAACTGTGAGAAAGTGAAGCAACTTAGCAGCACTTTTCTGACACTCGTGACAAGTCGTCAGTACAGTTTGCTAACGTTTACACAACACTTCATCTTCTGCTGATAGAGTCCGACCGGCTGATCAGTTATTTAAGGTGTAATAATGTACAGTTCGTTGCAACAGCTGCTTAACAAAATACTTAATTTGTTGTGTGTGCGACTATAGCAACTAATAAAAGCTTGTTCATTTAAAAACACCGAGCCACACATAAAATATAACTTAGCGATGCAGTTGTAAGCTATTTAAATCACAAGTAGCAGCATGCAAGTAATCTGTTGCAGTTTACTGGGTTGCTACAGAGATGCGATAAAGTTACATTATCGTGGGCCAACTGCGTGCCTAACTAACCTAAAATAAGAGTGAGACTAACACGCAATACCGTGCACACAAGTTTCACTTCTTTAGCTGGTAAAGAAACCCCACAGTCTCTCTTTAACATGCAAGGCCAGTTAGCTGTGAAGGCGGTTTGCTAACTCGTGCAGGGAATTTGTCATCAGTTTATAGCAAGTCTCCATTGATGCCAAGCTAACCCGCTGACTAGCCAGCTAACATAGCTACGTAGCATTCGAGCAAAATGTCATTTCAATTAAACACTCACATTGGCTCCAGGAGTTTTGCCAACCACGACTTCAAGGCTTCCACATTCTCTATGATCATCGTGAGAAAGACTATAATACTGTCTATTAAATGAAAGTGCGCTTTGACAACAATACTCTCATCGTCTATTAATTTATAAGCTTTTAGGCCTTCAGTCTCTCTTCACTCACTGGCAGCCTGGTCGTAGAAAGCGTTTTACGGCATGGCAACACAAAGCGAGTTGTCGTAACTCTGGCACTGACGTACGGTCTGCCGTTATAATTAATCGTATCGTGTTTTTATTCATCTTTGATCTCTTTCATTTATATGACTGGGGTTGTACTTGTATATTTAAACATACGGTGTTAACCGAAATCATCACGATCTTAATATATCTAATATTGGGACGTAACTATCAAATGACTATAACTCCCAGAACACCTTGCGTGACACTGCTAGTCGGTGTCATCAGCCAGGCACCGGCGGCGTGGGTCTCTTGTCAAACTGTGAACTATTTCTGCTGTCTGAAGAACAGAATCATAACTAGCTGGGAACTTTTGTCAAAATGACGGTATGTCCAACGCTTTAAAAATATACACTTGAACGTGATAAATGCAGTTTTAGTGGAAGTGGATACGTTATTTTTGCAATGTTAATACATTTACTGTAGCTTTAGCCTAAGTTAGCTAACAAGCTAGCTGTCGAGCCAAGTGCCGAAAAAAAAATCTGACAACTGGACGAGAAATAACAGCTGTTTTGTTGTTAAACACGCGTCTGCCATTACATGCTTTGATTTTCTCTTCTCATGTACTAACAGTCTCCTGTTATGATTAAGTCATTCGTTGCAAATTGAATGTGCGTATGTGACGTTCACCTGAAATCATCATTGTACTGTTTTTTCTACAAGTAACCGTCATTCATCCATTCATTTTCCAGGAACGGAAAGGAACTGCAAAGTTGGACTTTCTGAGGAAGATTGAGCGAGAAATCCAGGAAAAATGGGAGAAGGAGAAGGCTTTTGAAAATGATGCGCCCTCAACAGTTGGGGAAAGCACAAAGTGAGCAGCTGTCAAGTGATGAGGAAGAACTTATTGTGGTCTTATTCAGACTGGGGTTTTACTCGCGTTCACAGAGTTCAAACCAAACTCGTCTGTCCTGTATCAGTTGTAAGACAGTTTATGAAAGAACATTTTAATGTAAGCAGTTGTACTCAGGAATGTCAGAACAGTGCACTTCCTCCTATTGATATCTGAAGCAATTATGAGGTGGCAAATTCCTGTTAACTTGTGTATTATTTATGATGGTGGAAAGGCGGCTATGTGTGGGTTATGATTTGCAGTATGCTTCATTGGACCCATGAAGTTTTTTAAAAGCTTGAAATACTTGTTTTAATCGGTTGTGTTTTGTTCCCTCTAGCAAAAGCAAGTACTTTGTCACCTTCCCCTACCCTTACATGAACGGTCGTTTGCACCTTGGTCACACATTCAGCCTGTCAAAGTGTGAGGTATGTTTGCATACAGTAGCAGAAAGACACAACACTAATACATTAACCATGTACATCTATGCTTATGATAGATAGTAAGTTAAGTTGATGGTTTTCTTGCAGTTTGGTGTTGGTTATCAGTCCCTGAAAGGGAAGAAATGTCTCTTTCCATTTGGGCTACACTGCACAGGAATGCCAATCAAAGTAAGTGTTTTTTTTTCAGTTCATTATGTGAGTGTTGTATTCCTATTTATAATGCAGGGGTTATGTTTAAGTATAGTAATTGATTGTATGGCTATTTGACAAGAATTCCACAAATTATTCTTTTTAGAAAAAAGAAATAATATGTATTCTTTTGCCAATTATCTTTTCTTAATTTTCCTGGTCAGTCAAAGGAAACGAAACAAAAGTGGTCCCAAAATCCTTGAAAAAAGACAATTTGAAAACATTAATTTATTCGACTACACATTTTCCTGGCCGCGTTCCCACATTTCCATTTCAAGGTTTTATTGCAAAAAGACATAATTAACTTTTTTTTTAAAAACAGTGATAGATGGGGAGAGTATCAAAGCACACAGACTGACTGACACATTTATGTGATAATATGCTGTGTTTTGTTATTATTTAGTTTAATTGTTCTTGTCTGTTTTTTGTTGTTGAAAAAAATAAAAAAAATAATTTAACCACACCTGCAGTGTCTGTCATCATACATTAATATTGTATCATCAGGCCTGTGCAGACAAGCTAAAGCGAGAGATGGAGCTGTATGGAAACCCCCCACAGTTTCCAGATGAGGAGGAAGAAGAGAAGGAAAAGCCAAAGACCTGTGATGAAATAATCATCAAGGACAAAGCAAAGGGCAAGAAGGTTGGGATTTGATAACATTTTTTTTTTCAGATGAAAAGTTTTGGGAGAAGCCACCTTTTTGTAATGTGATCCGTGTCTTCTTCCAAAAGATGGCACAGTATTTGTATCTATATATATATATATATATATATATATATATATATATATATATATATATATATATATATATATATATATATATATATGCATACATGGTGCTAATAACTATTCAATTAATATAATAGTTCTTATTTCTTTGTGTTGTCTTACCAGCACACTTTGTTCAGTTCACATTCATTTTATTGACAACAGTGTAACTTCTCTTCTCTATTTTAGAGTAAAGCCGTTGCCAAGTCTGGATCCTCCACATTTCAGTGGGACATCATGAGGTCTCTGGGTCTGAATGACCAGGATATTACCAAGTTTGCCAATGCTGAACACTGGCTGGAGTACTTCCCTCCCCTGGCTGTTAAAGACCTCAAAAAGATGGGTGTTAAGGTAACAAAATATAATATTCTAAAGCAAGCAAACTGCCGTCTTTTCGTACCTGCTTGTTTTTGTACCCATACAAGAGAATACACAAGTTAATCTATTGTCAATTTATACAACCACTTTAAGATACACACATTCTTGTGACACTGTCATGACATGGACTTTTTGTTTGCGTGACTTATAATTACATGGATTTATTCATCATCAGGATCATTTTGTCTAGCAAATAATTTAAGATTATTTTGCCTAAATCCTCGCCACAGGTGGATTGGAGGCGTTCATTCATTACCACCGATGTGAACCCCTTTTACGACTCCTTCGTCAGGTGGCATTTCATTACTCTAAAGGAGAGGAAAAAGATCATGTTTGGCAAAAGGTAGGGTTGTTTTTGAAGTTTCCTCGTGTTTTTTTGTTTTCTTTGTGTCTTTTGGTTGACAGCATTTCTTTTTTTGCAGCTCTGAATGCTCATTATTTTGGTTGCAGATACAGTAACTCTGCCTTTGATCCCTCTGCAGGTACACCATCTACTCCCCCAAGGATGGTCAGCCCTGCATGGACCATGACAGGCAGACAGGAGAGGTACCTGGCTCAGTGAAATACTGTCCTAGTTTTTCAGAAATATGCTTAGATGATAAACTGTGTGTCCTACAGCAACAATAGTCACTGTTCTTACAATGTTGCCACAGGCGTGAGACTCTCTTTTTTTTGCCCTGCCCTGCAGTTTGATGCTGAAGAAAATTTCACATAATGAATTTTAGGTGTTTCTAATTTCCACAATAACATTTCATTCTCATGTGTAGGGAGTTGGACCGCAGGAGTACACTCTCATCAAGATGAAGATGGTCGAGCCATACACGGCAAAATTCAAGTCCAAAGTCTTTTACAGCAGGTAACTCATTTACTCCCAAATAATCTTATTTGGGAAGGAAACGTTCTTAGTTATGTTTCTTATTTAGAAACACAATACCTTAAACTTTGGATTCAGACAATAGTAAAGTATTAATCCTGTCCTTCCCACAGTGGTATGAAGGGTAAGAACATCTTTCTGGTCGCTGCCACTCTGAGACCAGAGACCATGTTTGGCCAGACCAACTGCTGGGTGAGACCTGACATGAAGTATGTCGCTTTTGAGACAACAAGTGGCGACATTTTCATCTGCACCAGAAGGTCTGCCAGGAACATGTCCTACCAGGGCTTCACCAAAGAGAATGGAGTGGTGCCTGTGATCATGGAAATACTGGGACAGGTAGTCATTTTGCTTCAATATTCAATAATTCAATAACTCAATTACTTTGTATGGCTATGGTGCAGGCAATCTGCAAAACGGATTCCTATAAGGTGTTTTTAATTTATAATAAGCTATCATATAACAACTCGATCTCTGAAATCTCATTAGTTCATCCATAAATCCAGGAACATTTGAGCCAAAGTTGAAGGAGTTCCCTCAAAGCTTATCTTAGATATTGCATTCAGAAAGAATGAGATGGGCAAACAGACAAACCTGAAAACACAATGCCTATGCCCAAGCAGAATCACATTATCAATGCAAATATATTCCAATGATAAACTATACTAGGCTCTCCATCCTTTTTGCTTCTTTGTAGGATATCCTTGGCTGTGCACTGAGTGCGCCTTTGACCTCCTATAAGATTATCTACGCTCTGCCAATGCTCACCATCAAGGAGGACAAAGGTATGGGTTCTATGGTTTTGTAAGACAGAAATATGTCGCATTACAATGTGGTTGTTAAGCATTCTTTGCCAGTTCTGCTCATACCAGTCGGAATACCTTTGAGTGGGAGGTTATATTACACTTTAGTGTCAGTTGACAGTTGCAGAACAGTGCAACAAAAGCTTCTTTATCCATTTTTGAAATGAAAAATGTGATCTTGCTCTGTTGCTGTAGATAATATTTTGTGCACTGTGCTGCAGCCTGCTAGTCTCAAAGTAACAGTCCACAGTCAAAAGAGTTAAACAAATCTGTATTGCTGCTGTGAATGAATAGTTGTGACTGCTTTTTGTATCATGCATCTGAATGACTAAGTAATAATAGCAGAATTCCATAATCGATAAGATCCTTTCATGTCTAGTGTGCCATACCGAGGTGAGAGTGTGAATATGCACAGGTGGTGGTAGTGGACATTTTTAGTTCTTGGCTTTGTATAATGTGTCTTACAGTAATTTTTAAAGCATTAATACCTTTCGTGCGTTGGCCCTCTGTATGTTTTACCTAGGTACTGGTGTAGTTACCAGTGTCCCTTCAGACGCTCCCGATGACATTGCAGCTCTCAGGGACATCAAGAAAAAACAGGTGAGGTGGTAGAATGTAAACTTCTAATGCAATTTGCAAAAGTGTCACTAATCAAAGACACCTGCGTCGTTTAAGCACATGCTACATTTTGAATTTAATTCACATTTTTTGCTTGAATTTCCAAGGCCTTACGTGAGAAGTATGGAATTGAGGACAAGATGGTGCTGCCTTTTGAGCCAGTAAGATAATCTGTTGAAGTCTGTTAGTTTTCAGTGAACAGTTCTATTGAAAATACATAAATATAAATCAAAATATTTGTCCCCCCCATTCATGTGCAAATGTTAGGTCCCTATCATAGAGATTCCAGGATATGGGAACCTTTCAGCTCCGCTGGTGTGTGATGAGCTGAAGATCCAGAGCCAGAATGACAAAGAAAAGCTGGTCGAGGCCAAGGAGAAAGTCTACCTGAAAGGATTTTATGAAGGGGTGAGTCAACGTGGTTAACGAGCAAAACGCAGCTGCAGAGTTGAGCAAATCTGCCAGAACCCCATATGGATTCTACTCGAGGTTTGAAACCTGTATGATTTATCTCCTCAGTGATTCATACCTTAAGGCTCGACTAAATTATTAATTAGCCAGCAATTAGTTATGTGTTGCCCACACACAGTTTGAGCCCGTCTGATGGAAAATTGTGTGCTTAAGAGCATGCTGATTTTGTGAAATAGTATTCACTCACACAGAGACATGTTGATCAGTCTTTTAAATTCTTAATTTTCTGAATTTTACTGTCACGTCATTATATTGGTCATCATGTTGAAATGACAAAATAAGCTGCTTTCACAGCAGATATGATCATTGGTGATGATATAAATTACATGTCTGTGTTCTTGTTTCAGATAATGCTGGTTGATGGCTACAAGGGGCAGAAAGTCCAGGATGTTAAGAAGCCTATCCAGAAGATGATGGTGGAGAGGGTGAGACGTTATCCAATATAAAAATTCACAATTATAAAAATTGCAATGTAAAATACTGACTTCACTTTGTTTCATATGTAACCTGTCACAGGGTGAGGCCATGATCTACATGGAGCCAGAAAAACAGGTGATGTCACGTTCAGCTGACGAATGTGTCGTGGCTCTCTGTGACCAGTGGTAAGTGCAATGTGAATTTTCGTCATCAAAAAATGTGGGTTGTTCATGGGTTGTTGCAAGAAACTATTTGACTTCCATGGTTACAAAAAATGAATGGCAGTATGAAAGTGGAGTATCATTGTTAAATGTGTTGCATTAAATTCAAAACAAGTATTTCCATTTGAAGAATTCTAGTCTGAGCCTTTTTTCCATCTGTCTCAGGTATTTGGACTATGGTGATGCTGAGTGGAAGCAGCAGGCCAATGAAGCCCTCAAGTCTTTGGAAACGTAGGTCATCAACCTCACAAACTGAAGTTTATCACATTTAACTCTTCATCAGGGTTCTCATGAAGATCTGAAAAATATGGATTGTATAAAATACAAAGGGAGTGTTAGGGAGTTATTTGTCTGAGGGGACAAATAATAGCACCCAGTCCCTGTGTTACTGTGTAGTAATTCTCTAATATGTGTAATGTTGTACAACCCTACAGATTTTGTGACGAGACCAGGAGAAATTTTGAAGCGACTTTGGCCTGGCTGCAGGAACATGCCTGCTCTCGTACCTATGGACTTGGTAAGTGATTTCCTCCATGGCCTCTGTGTGTCAGGACTGCAAATTTAACTTTATTTGTTTGACGCTGCTGTTATCATCACTTCATTCTAAACCAAACGTATTTCTTGTATTTGGATTAAAGATTTTATCCTGCCAAGGATAAACACAACCTTCTTGTGACTGATGTTTATACTGCTTAGTTATTTTATGGTCCATAGATGGCGACAGAGGATTGATGATAAAGCAGCTTGCATCATTTTGCCTTTCTACTTCTACAGTAATGGATGCTGACTGAATGGCAACTGGTTTACAGTACATTCTAGTGCAGTACAGTAGGCATGTTGTGAAGTACTGTAGAAATGTCCTCTTACATTTTCAGAATGTAAGACATGTTTCTAACAGCTTACTAGAAATCCTTGCTTTATTGTTAGGTGTTGGTTGTGAAGATTCCTTTCCCGTAAATCCGCAAATGTCATTCATTCACTCAAAGTTCTTTCTCTACATACAGAAAAAAACCTTGAGCCAAATACTGCAAATGTAACACACGTACTGTTAAAATAAATACATTATTTTGTATCGGTATGATTTTCTTTGGTAACACAGTGTTGGATTTAAATGTGTGATAAGGTGCATTAATTTATTTATGTTGCATCGAAAATTCAACCTTTAATCTTCATCATGCTTCATCAAGCTTCATCTTGCTTGTAATTGGAATTCACTAAATGCGCTCAGTGCGGTCTCCCTGCACCCATGAACATGGTTTCAGTGCATTTTAAAATGAAGTAGTTTGATAACCTTTTCTCCAACTTGTGTTGCTCCAAATTTCAAGAAAATAACAATTTGAGCAAAAGTGGCAAAAGAGGGGAAAAAGGTTGTGTCTGTAAGAACAACAGTTTGCCCATGTTTTGTGGCTGAGTGTAGTTCATTTGACGATACAGATTTTTCCTTTCAGCTTGTTGGCCAATAAATCCATAATTTATCCCATTGTTTTGGTGTTTTTTTGGCACCAGCTTGTTGGGGTGAAAAACACAACATAAGATCATGACAGTGCGGTGGAGATAACAAGTGCCTTTCATAATTTGGTCTCTTTCACGTTTTCCTCTTTCATGATTATGCGTATCTGTATGTGTGGTTTCCTGGTTACCATAGGAACGCGGCTGCCTTGGGATGAGCAGTGGCTGATTGAGTCACTATCAGACTCCACCATCTACATGGCTTACTACACTGTAGCCCACCTTCTCCAGGGAGGTGTGCTCAATGGACAGGGAGCTTCACCGCTGGGCGTCAGGTATTGACTTACACACACTCACACAGCACACACATGCCTACTCATCAAAGTAAGCAGTGATTAAACCTTAATTGGTGCACTTTCTTAAGGTTGAAGTACATTTTCTGCTTTATAATATTTTATTAAATATGAAAAAAATCTTATTTAACATCAAATACAGAATTTTGAGAGTATTTTACTTATATTCCATTATTGCAGTGTTCATTATTTTCAGGTGTCTTCTTTATGCAGCACTGAGATAGAATATTAAAGGGAAGTAAACACTGTCAGACTATGTATTACAAAAAATTCCTAGTCACAGACTCTCCTCACCTCAGTCAGTACATCCTTGATCATAACCCGACTCATTTTTAAAAAAAAATTTTTACAGGCCAGAGCAGATGACCAAAGAAGTGTGGGACTTTATCTTCTTTAAGACATCTCCTTTTCCCAAGACTGACATCCCCAAAGAGAACCTACAGAAACTGAGGAGGGAGTTCGAATACTGGTACCCCGTGGACGTCCGTGTGTCTGGCAAGGATTTGGTCCCCAACCACCTGTCTTATTACCTGTACAACCATGTGGCTATGTGGCCCAAAGACAAGTGAGTTTGCACACAATTCTCACTTACATAAAATGTAATTCACAACAATCACATGATCAATTTAAGTTTTTTTTTATTTTTTTTTTTTTATTGTAATTTCTTTTACATTTAATTTGATACTAATCTGAAGATGCTCAATTACAGTGAGAAGTGGCCACAAGCAGTGCGAGCCAATGGACATCTTCTCCTTAACTCTGAAAAGGTATGGCAAACATGAACAGTGTAAAATATTAACCAGCATATGTTTATTAGAACAAAACGATTCCAACTGAGCCTTCTGGATAGACTTCTTGTAGATATGAAACCTTAGTAAGTTATGACATTGGTGATATATATTTTTTTGAACTACTCTTCTCATGTGCCAGAAGTTGACAAAGTTGACAAAAAAATGTAATTACTGTGTGCTGTTGATTTACAGTTGCCTTTCTTTGAAATAGATTTGAACACAGTCTGTCACACGATGTTTTAATTCCTCTGTGCTTTGTAATGAATTTAGACATACTTGGGTGGGCGTACTTGACAGACTCTCACTGCTAACATCTGTTTGTCTCTTTACCAGATGTCCAAATCAACTGGAAACTTCCTCACTCTAAGCCAAGCCATTGACAAGTTTTCAGCAGATGGTACGTTCCGATTATATTTCAATCAGTCTCCTTTATTTCCTTTCTTTGTCTTATTTGCTCTACCTCCTTTTATGATTTTGGTTTTCAATATTTCCGTCATATTTGACTGAAATGTGGGATTAAAAAACTGCGTCAGGTATGCATTAAAGGTGATAACGTTGTTCTTTCATAGTGCATGGGCCATTAACGCTTGATTACGCTATAAAAATCTTATACCCTCTTGTGAACTTAATTAGAAAACGCCCCATCTTCATAAGTGGATGGATATAAGTGTTGATATTGGGTGCTGTGAGCCATTCTTATGTCAGATGTCTGCAAGGTAAATATATCTGCTATAATATAGGTGTAATCTGTGAGGCAGTATATATTCAGTATGATCGCTCAACTGAAACAAATTAATGTCCAACATGTTCCGATTAGTGATGCAATCGTGTATGATCGTCTTTCCAGCAAAGCAGTTCCCGCTGCTGCATTGGCCTCCACCGGACAACGGTTTCCCTAAAAAACAATCAGATATTTCTCAAAGGAAAGCTTAAACACGAGGTGGAGAAGTGATGTATAGTGGCAGGATTGTTTTCTGAAAGTGTAATCTGTGGGGGGCTGTGAGTAAACTTTTATATCCATCCTTCCTGCCCTTGGAGTATCTGAACTAGTCAGTCTGTCCCATCTAGATTCTTTCAATGTTGTGACGTAGCTGAATAATCACAGATGTGCATGTTTTGTGTATAGAAGTGGTCTCACCTTGGGAGAAGGCAAAACCTCCATGGCCTGACCGCAGACTTCCTGTCTAAGAGCGTGGCTATATCTCTGCAGGATATTTGAAGTTTTAGTATTCCACCAAGTCTGTAAACTTCACCTGTTTTTTTGCAGTAGAGAGAGTAGAAAAGCCAATTTCAGTTTATCAGAAGAGGAGACCTGTAAACATTGGGCATGTAATGTTTTTGTTCTGAAATGTTAACCATCATTTAGCTTCAAACATATCACATCTGCTGTTCTTCCTTCCACTTCCTGATGTTTCAACACAACTCACCATTTCTTCTCACAGGTATGCGTTTGGCTCTGGCCGATGCCGGCGACACAGTGGAAGATGCCAACTTCGTAGAAACCATGGCTGACGCAGGCATCCTGCGTCTGTACACCTGGGTGGAGTGGGTGAAGGAGATGATTGCCAACCAGAACAACCTGAGAACAGGACCTGCTGACACCTTCAATGACCGGGTCTTTGCCAGGTAGATGTCCAATTTTATGTAATTAAACAGTTACCAAGATTTAGAGCTCATATCAATTATAGTCAAATTTTCCCATTAAGCAAGGCTGAGTCCAGGGGTTTTTGTGTTGGTAACCACCTTACCAAATTTGAGTGAAGTTGCTTTTAGCAGCAGTCCTCCACATTCTCTCCCTCTTCCTCTTTATTAGCAGCACCTGCCGCCTCATAGCAGGACACTGATCTTCTCTCTGTTCTTCTCTACTTAATTTCCTTGTCTTTAGGACATTTATATCATGTGACAGAGCTTTTCTGTGTGTTTTGACATCCAAGTAAGTCACATTTTGTTAGGTAAGACATCTCTGCTTGCAAACCAAAGGCAGCAGTGTAGGCAGGTGCTGTTACGCACAGCAAACAGACAAAGCGCTGATAAAGTGTGCCAAGGGTTTTTATATTTTTTTTATACATGTTCTCAGCCACTATTTTCTAACATATATAATGTGTGAGGAAGAGAAATTCTGAATTTGCTTTAATAATGTTGGGGTGGAGTGGCTCAGTGGTTAAGACCCTACCTTGTGTACCAAAGACATCATGGTCGCAAGTTCGATTCCACCCCCTGGCTAATTGTACTTGATTCCATTGTAAGTCGCTTTGGATAAAAGCGTCTGCTAAATGACATGTAATGTAATGTAATGTAAAAAATGAATGGCATAGTGACTTTTGAAGACAAATTGAAACGGCTTGTTCTGTTTAGTGAGATGAATGCAGGCATCTTGAAGACTGAGCAGCACTACGACAGGATGATGTTTAAGGAGGCTCTGAAGAGTGGCTTCTTTGAATTTCAGGTAAATAAAACACCCTTATTAGAACAATGCTCTCTGTTTCTGTATTTATATAAAAAAAAAGATACATGGTGATTAAAAAGGCTGAGGATTCAAATCTCATTCTGTGGTGCATTCACTAGATTAAACATTTGTTTCAGAATGGTATAAAATTTTTTTTAAACTGTTGGATGTTTGTCTGAGCAGGCAGCCAAAGACAAATACCGTGAGTTGACCATCGAAGGCATGCACAGAGACCTCGTCTTCCAGTTCATAGAGAAACAAACTCTGCTGCTGGCCCCCATCTGCCCACACCTTTGTGAATACACCTGGGGTCTGTTGGGAAAGGTAAGATACACATACTCCAGATTTGACATTATACTTGTGTGTTCTGAATTTCTTTTAAATCTGTTTTTTTTCTTTTATCCTCTCCACATTTGTCTTTCAACATTGTCTACCCTGTATAGTGTCTGTCAATACAAAAGTATGTGAGATTACATTTGCGTTACACATTACCTGGTTACACGTGGGATAAAACAATAGAGGCACACAGGCTTCATATATTCCTGCAGCTCTGCCAGTCCCAGTGCTAGTTGCCTGTGTGAAATGGCTACGAACACACATTTTCCCTCTGTTTTCATTTCATGTCCACCCGGAGCTTGTTTTAACACTGTGGACTGGTTTTTTTTTTTCCTCTTATCAGTATTGAAGGAATACACACTCTGTTGAACACTCCTCACGGTGCAGAGAGCCAAGAATATTTTTAACACTCCAATTTATGAATATGAAAGGGGTGCTGCCGCACTGTAGATGGGTTTTTCAGTTGTCGCTTAGCAACAACAAAAGCCCTACAAACAGTGTTCTTTCCACTCGTGTGTTCTGCACTGCCGGTTTAAGACCTAAGAGGCACTCATTGGACACATTGGAAGACACAATAGTGTGCGGTTTGCACACGTGTCCGGTTAATGTTGTGTGTGTGCCTCATTCTGTTATGAAGCTGCTGTAACCTCCGGCTGTGTAGTGTAATTGGTTTTAAAACCTCCTGTGGGCACTCGAACTGCAAAGGAAAAGAAAACTTGAAATCCTCAATCAACAGTCTCTCCTCATCAATACCCTTATCAAACTTGACCTTTCTCTCTCCCTGATAGACTGGTTCTGTAACAAAGGCGTCGTGGCCCGTGGCAGGTCCAGTCGACGAGATTTTGATTCGTTCCTCGCAGTACCTGATGGAGACGGCACACGACCTCCGACTGAGACTCAAAGCGTACTTGCTCCCCCCAAAAAGCAAGGTAAAAATATGTGTTGTGTTGTTGTTGTTGTTGTTTCACATGCACTACTACCACTCGTATCATCTTGTAATGGTTTATTGTCCTTTTGTCTCTCAGGTATTGTGTAATGGTTTCATTGTTGTTTGATGGGCAGCACAATGAGGCTGGAAAAAAGAAGAGTAAGAAGCTTGAAAACGTCAGGAAGCATCAGAGTAGAGTTGTCACGTCTGAATCTAGTGTATAATCAGGATATCAAGTGTTTTTAAATCACTTATTGAATTATGTATGTGTAGACATAATGAGACAAAAATCTGTGATTTTATACTTTACATCCCTGGGAGTGGATAAAAAACAGCTTTTCCATAAAAATTAGGTCTGCCTAAAACCTGATCTCAGTTTTTTAATTCCATGGTCAGTTTATCTCCCTTTTTTGTAAAGTGCAACAGTCACATCACCACAGTCCACAACATCTAGTCCATGCAGACTGGAGGATGGAAGTCCCCCCCCTTTCTTTTAATATTTTCTGCAGGATTACACATAAAGTTCTGAACCTAATTATACTGACCTTGTTGGAAGGATCCAAAATAGGCCAGAGAGAAGAGCCCAGTATATTTTTGGGCGAAATCAGATTATTTACTAAGAATTGGAAATGTTTTCTCTGAAGTCTGTTGTCACCTTCTGTCTGAGCCATGGCACCCTGTGTCATTTTGGAGACATTATTAACTTTGTTTTGTCTTTACAGCAGAAAAGCTGATTATATTGTTTAATAACAGGTTGGAAATTCAATAACTTGTCATACCCCTATTGTTGCTGGAAGAAAAGCAAACAAGTATTTACAAGCTTTGAAACAGCCTGTATCTTGTGCTCCCTTACGGCTGCTATTGATTTGATGCCATGTTTTGGTGCCGTGGTTGCAAATAGGAATATTGATTTAAATATGATTGTACAAATCAACTAATATGTATTTTGAAAGATAGTTTCACAAAAAAAAATGCAGTGAATAATTCTTCAGTGATTGTGTTTGCAGCTTATTTTACAAACAAAATCCATCATGTGTTTTGTTCAAACATGAATATCCTCACACCTGAGTCATAGATAAAATAAAGGTATTATACTTTGCTTCTGTAGAGATATTTCATTATTATAAATACCCATAGAGAAGTTATCTCAAATTTTCTAAATGTTTGATTTATGTAGATGATATTAATTAAAACATACTGGCATGCATGCAGTATACAACCAGAGCAGACCTGACAGCTGTCATGTACAATAAGTTCACAGATGCCCACACAAGGAACAAAACATTCTTCTTGATTGATCCAAATGCACAGTTTGCTTGTCAGCTTGAGTATATGGATTGTTTGTTTTATTATAGGGCACAAATAGATTGATCTGAAATGTTTCTTTTTACACCAACAGAAAGGCGACTCAAAGCCTCCAGCCAAGCCTTCTCACTGCAACATCTATGTTGCCAAGACCTACCCTCCATGGCAGCACAGTGCACTGTCCCTGCTCGGCAAGCACTACAAGGTGAGAAACAAACAAAACAGCCTAACTCGGGCTGGGTATCGTGACTGGATTCTTGAATCAATTCAATTCCAATTCATAAGGTCCTGATTCAATTAGACTTCCAATTAGATTTGATTTCATATCTGTTCATTTGGAGATACTTCAGTTTCCGTACCAATGTGCTGTATTATAAAGATCTGTACTGAACTGACACCAACGTAGTTACAATTCAATATTTATTAATTATTAAAGATGACCGCACAGTGCAATTCTACAATACTTCAAACTTGAACCTTTAAAAAAATCCCTTTGAGTTAAAAATATACAGCCTAGAAGCCCAGTTTGAAATAACTACCAAGTTGTCCAGGAGAGGGCGCTGCGAGACCCTCTCTGCTCATCAGAAGTAGACAAAAAGCAATGTTATGTTGTTTTGAGGAAAACAGACAAACTGATCGTCTTTGGTAGACGCCATAGTTGGTGAAATAGTTCATGTAAATGATGACTTTTTGTGTTACCCACTCTGTCTCTCTCTTAACCGTCTTTTTCTTTTTTCTTGTTTGTCTATCCAGAACAACGACGGCAGCCTTCCAGACAACAAAGTTATAGCGAGTGAGCTCGGAGCCCTCCCTGAACTGAAGAAATACATGAAGAGAGTCATGCCTTTTGTAGCCATGATCAAGGTATGTTTGAAGGCAAGAGAGGAGACACCACAAACATGTTTTGTGTGTCTGTGTAAAGGATTGTTGCATCCACCCAACTCAACCAAAACCTCCTTTGTGTCATGCCAAAGTGTAGCCAATATGATAAAACGTTTGTTTCCTGCTTAAGCTTTTAAGCTTTTAAGCTTAGCTTTATTGCAATCAAAATATTTAACACATTCTGGTATAAATTCTTAAGTACATTTAAAGTCAACTCATGAACCATCATCAGGAAGATGCTTATTAACATTTTAGATGTCTCATCTCAAAGGTGCTCAGGGCCTGGTTCATGTGTTCCATTCGTCTCTGCAGTGATCAATAACAATGAAACTAATAAATAGTCATGAGTGTAGTTTATGTCCACACTTTTGTTTCTCATGCGGGTCATTCATCTTTTAAGTGGCTTACTCTCTCGCTGCTTTTCTGGGTTCATGGTTTGTTTTGGCATCTTTTTTGTTCTGAGAGCCTTTTTTCCTTAATCTTGAGGCAGAATCAGCATGACAATGAACATTCAGAATTATACTGAATTATTAAACCAAATGTTTTCAGCAGGTGGATAAAACATTAGATGTCCTCTTATTCGAATTGCTGGCATGTTGTAGAAAAAATTATCTGAATAGTTTAACTTGTTGAAGTTTAGTTTTTTTTGGAATTTAAGTCCTTTGCTCAATCGTTTGGGTTCTCCTTTGTGTCGTGTAGGAGAACTTGGAGAAGAATGGGCCCAGGGTTTTGGATCTAGAGCTGGAGTTTGACGAGCGAACAGTCCTCACGGAGAACCTCGTCTACTTAACCAATTCTTTGGAGGTGTGTTGAGTAATTATCTGCCTTATCTTTAACATAATGGGGTTTGCATTTCTGTGAACCAAGAGCTAAACATAAAGGTTGCCATGTATTACATCTTTTCCTTAGGCTACCTTAGGGAACACAAGTATTTCCAAATAATTGGTTTACATTTATAAAAGCTGCATTTGTCAAGCTATAACATTTGTTAACAAGTTGATTCAATCCTTAGATCAGCTGTTGATCAGAAAAGGGCTTGATACCTAAGCACAGAAGCTTATCTAAGTCAAAACTTGAAACTCTAAGATATGTTTGTGAACCCAACACAGATTTAACCACAGAAAAGAAAAAAAACACTAATCTCTTAATCCAAATTCCCATGTGTCTGATCGATCATAGCAAGGGGATGATGTGCCACACAAAAGCCACCAAATCTGTCTTTTGTGAAACAAACACAATCACCTTGAAAAGTGGCAGCACACATAAATCAGGAGCAGAGATATGGTTTGAATGGTTTGAGAATTTTCTTTCTGTGCATTCAAACACAAGTCTCTGTTGAATTCAAACCAACCTTATCCACATTGTTCTGTGAAAGATGTTTAGCATTTTCTGTGGAAAATGGCGGAATATAGAAAGTTCTCTACAATCCTTTCACTCGGCGCCCTCACACTGACACACATCACTGACCCTCTTCTTCTCATCAATTCGGCTCTACAGTTGGAGCAGATAGACATCTTGTTTGCATCTGAGGCTGACGACAAAGTGAAGGAGGACTGTTGCCCCGGGAAACCATTCTGTGTTTTCAGATCAGAGGTAATTTCTCTTGGCCATGTTGGCCGCACTCGAAACTGACTTTGTGAATGTCAGAGGACAGATGTAAGTGTGATTTTGATATTGGCGGTGAGGTGCCAGTGCAGAGGCCAAATGACACTAAAAGACAATACCTTTCCCAGCCAGAGCTTATTCATCCTGTCCTGTTCATCTGGCAGGCACTGCAGAACTAACTGCTGCTGTACCACCAGACTACAGAGCAATTTCTTTCCACGGGCTGTGACTGTCTTTATCCTGCACACTTTCATGACTTCATTATTTTTTGATGACTTCATTATTTATTAATTCTTTGCTATAACTTGTTCTTTGTAAGAAGCATAAAAGGACTACATTTGTCATTTCATTATATGATTGTGGGTAGCATATTAATTTGATTCTTGAATCTCTTTCATTCACATGTCACTTTTTAAGACCTAATTTTCCTCTGTTGCGTATTTGCTTTAATATGTTTCTTCCCTGTGTGTTTGATTGTGTGCATCGCTTTGCCTTGTCACTGAATTGTTCTTGTCATTCTTTCGACTGCCCAGCCTGGAGTGTGCGTTTCCCTCGTCAACCCTCAGCCGTGCAACGGCATGTTTTCCACGAAGATTGATTTGCGGCACGGAGACAGCAGAGACAGCATCGTCCGCAGACTATGCAAGGTCAACAGACTCATTAAAGGTTAGTAAGACACATAGATTTGCATTATGAATTCATTAACTTTGTTGAATATTGGACTCAAAGTGGATACAGATATTTTAAACTTGTTTTAGTTGAAGGTTTCGAAGAGGTCATATTAGATTATGAGTGTGTGCACACACCATCTTTTTAGTGGGAAAAGGCATTTTACACACACATTATTCAACTGAAGTCAAATAATTCTGATCATTGTTCACAAATAGACCCAGTCCTTGTTAATGTGACATTATGCCAACAAGCATTAAATAGAAATAAGGTTTCCTTATTTTACTAGTTTATTAGTCATCAAAGCCTATCTATTTTCTTTATATGAGGACAATTTAAACCCTTGACCCTGTATTATATTCGCATAAGCAAATTAAAGCTTAAAATATGGTGCCTTTTTAAATATATCTCACATTTAAAAAGAGTAGTAGAGATTCAAAAAATGTAATCATCACACATAGCTATTAAAAATAAACTGAATAGATGCAATGTGTGGAAAAAACGAGACAGCCCGTTTGGTTTAACTATAAAAACTGTAAATGTGCCCTATTTATTGTGACGGATAGCTTTTGTGCTGCAACAGTAAGATCACTATAAAAACAGTAGTGGTGCTCATATCGCATACTTGGGGAACATTTGCAGAAATATATTAGCTTATAAGTGGTGCATTAGGAATAATACAGAATATGCAGTTAAAGACGGTGTCCCCGTGTAAATATACAGTACATTCAAAATACTATGGAGGCAATTAAGTGCAGTTGGTAACAGCAGATATTCTACGTTCCTCTTGGATTATTACTCCACCATGCTTTCAGCTCTCTTATGGACCCATTGTCTTTTGATTAATTAGTGATTTATTTTTGGGGAATATTATATTAAGACCAGTACAGCACATGACCCACTTAGCTTGTTAGCTTGTCTTCCCATCATTCACCTACTTTTGCCTCAAATTTCTGTCCTTCTAAATTGGTTCTCAGTTTTCTTTTTATCCAGTATTGACGTCCTTCTCTCCTCTTCCTGTCTCTCCTCTAACTTTGCCCCCTTCCCTGCCACCAGACATGTCAAGAGTGAAGTTGATGAGGTATGAGGACCCCATACTGGGGCCACGTCGAGTGCCTGTCCTGGGACAGGAGGAACAGGGCAAACTGCCCATCTCCAGCAAGTCAGTGTTCAGCATCAATCTGGAGGAGAAGAAGGTCACTCTGGCTGATAATGGCCTCACTGTGGACATAGGGGACACTCTGGTTTATTTAGTTCAGTAGAGTAGCAGTCACTCACTGAAGAACACACACGCAACCTCCGGGGGGGTTCAGCAGTGGATCATTTTGTAAAAGGTTTTAATTCATCATGAAATGCCAGACAATTGGCAATTTTGGTTCAAAGCCATAGAACGCCGGCTCAAAATTGTACATGCATCGTATCATTAGTCCTTCTGTTCCTGCACCATTTCATTGCAACACTCTAACTTGCATTAGATCCGAAAGCTCGTCCTTTGTTGTGTCAGTGGATTTATAAAAGATGCGAAACAAAAACAATAATGTTATAGTTTTAAACAAAGGAATCAATAAGCGACATCATGAAAAACGGAATATTACAAAATACCTCAATGATTCAGTTATTCTTTCTCTTGCTGCTGAATGCTGCCACAGGGAATATCTGAATCTAATGGGACCTTCTATCTTTTTTTTCGATCGCAACTCTTCCTGGTGTGCATTCAAATCTGGGTTTAATCGGAGCAAAAGAACACAGACTGAAGTTCAGCACATACGACCTGATAATCACAGAATTTCATATAAACGGTGTAACCAAAAAATAATGATACAATTTGCAAAATATCACTGACTCCACTCCTAATTTCTTGCTATAGGAGTTTCAAACCCGGATTTGTATTCTGTCTTTTCATTGTCTCCAAGGTTAAAGTTGAATTTTGTATGTTTTTTTTCTCTGTGGGCCATTTCCTTGTCTGATGTAGTACAATAAAGTAACTATTTGTATAATCAAGTGGTTTGAATAATGTTTTGTTTTATTTTTCCCCAAAAGGCAATGAACAACCGTCTACTACCATATTCTGTTTTGTTGCCGACCAACCACTTGGTATTATGTTAACACATCGGGAGACTTCCTTCCCCTGCATCGCCCCCCCCCCACGCCTGTTGTTTTCATATAGATGGTAATTTTGCTGCTGTGATGTTTTCACATCGGAGGTAAGGAACATCGTTCCCTTAGCCTGTCAGACAGCTTTCACTGTTTTTCTCAGTGTGGGTGGCACATGTCTGACTTGTGCTTTTCCAGAGAAACATAATAAACCCATTGAAAAATCCAGCCTCTTGCTGTTGTTTCTCCTCTGTGCTGTGTTATTTGTTCTGAGGGAAATAAGAAAATAACCAGTGTTGCACAAAAGAATGAAACAGACCTCCTCTTCATCATGAGATCTGCTGTGATGAGGCTGTTTGTAAGCGATGAGGAGTCTTAAGTCAGGAGGCTTTTACTCGATATATCAAATAAATTATGTGGCTTTAGATTTCAGTATTTCAAACACTGAATGTTATAGCGTACAGTCCAAATGAACACTCAGGAGTGCAACTGCAACTCATACAAATCAATGCTGAAAGCCATGCATGATTGCAGCCAGTTAGTTGACCCTCTAGTCTCAGACCTTTAAAGGATCTTCCATGGTCTAAAGATCCTGGTGTGCAGACACTGCAAAGTTTTACCCAAGAAGAAGACTCGCAAGTTGCATTTACTGACAGAGTGGCTCCTCTACGTGCTGACTTAAAACTCCTGTCATCAAGAGATTTCTTAGTCTTTATTGTTGTATAAAGTTAGCACTTTGACACTACAGAGTATTAAATCCATTCATCTTCTACTGCTTTGTCATCCACAGGAGGATCCAGATTGAAAAGTGATTTTCTCCAGAAAAGAGTGAAAGAAAGAAGAGGGAACACTTTGTACGCTGAGTAGCGACAACATTCTTTACAATTCTTAACCACCGCTTTGCATGTGAGTGTGTGAACGGAGCCTCCAAACCATGGTGGTTTCAGTATGTGACCTTCCACCACGTAAAACTCCTTTGTTCTCTCACACACACACATACACTGTGCTGCATCAGCCTATGTGTAAAGGTCAATTTCAGTACTCAGGAAAGTGTCTGTCCCCTCTAAACATGAACCACAGGTGTTTCATTACTTCTAAAATGCGTCTTTCACTTCCTGGCTCGTCGCTGTGCGAGGCTGTGTTCCTGCCTTAGAGGTGAGTCTAACATTTCAATGTACATCTGTTTAAACACATCATTTTTAATAGAGGCAGTCATGGGTCAAACACGGTACGAGATTAGAGTTCTTGCATTTCAGTTTGTGCGTGTATAGTTTTGCAAAGGAGAATGAATATTTTGTAACTTGATTTAATTTCTCACTGTACATGATTAAATGCATCTTTGTAACATTCTGACCTGCTGCTGTGTTATGTGTGGTACAGGCAAAGATTCTTATTATTTTGTCCCAGATATTATTTTGTGTCCATGTACTACGATGTGTATCTGCCCTCTCTACGTTGGCTCTTCTAGCAGGGGGCACTGTAAAGTCTCATCACACAGAAGACAACTAATGCATGACTTATCTCTGTCACACAGCTTCTGGCCGAGTCATACAACTGCTGGTTTATCTGCTCCGACACACACCCTCTCAGTAGGGAAGTGTCATTCTACCTCCCCCTCCACCTCCTTTTTTGCTGACTCCCCTGCTCACCCTCTCCTCTTTTCATCTCCTCGCCTCACCCCTCGCTGAATGCCAGGAGCTTCTAGTCATGGAGCAGAAGACAGTCACACACCAGTAAGTGTTTCTTTGTCCCTGGTGGTACACAGTGTTGTCACCACTGAGCACAATGGAGTACAGCCAATAGCTTACTCATTCTCTTCTGTTATTGTTGCTTTATTTGTCCTTGTGTGCCTTGTATGAACGTTGTGTAAGTCCTAAATGAGATGAAAGCATGAATACATATGTGTTCTGTTATATAATGTAGTTTAATGGTGGTTTGGTAATATGAGTTGGATCCATTGGTGTAATTGTGGTGCTGTGTTTGTGGAAAGCTTGTTTGAATGAAAAACATGCTGTTCAAAGAAAAATGAAATTAGCTGAATGAATTAAATTCTCACTTGCAGACTAATTGGTTCATTCGAGTTTTTTTTCCTCATATTCAGCCTGAGATTACAGTATCACTGGCATATTGAATTGTGACTTCATTCCTCAACTTTCTATCTAAAGATAGATTAATTGAGAAAAAAAAATATTCACAATTTTAGACCGGGACTGTTGGTTACCAGAGACTCAACATCGGAGTTTGAAGAGGAGGGGAGTTTCACTCACCCGAGGTCAAACAACACCTCTGCAGTGACAGACCCTATAATGACACAGCCCGGACTCGGCGTCACCACGACCACCATCACCACTGTCACGCAGACGGGAGGAGGCTGGAGCAGCGGCTTGTTCGACATCTGTGGAGACAAAACTACATGTATGTAACATGAGCACACAACAACACAACACAGTGTACGAGTTCAAGACCATCACTTTCTGTGTGTTTGCATTATTATTGTCGTAGTATTGTTATTGTAAATGAACATTTCTGCAAGATTAACCATGTAATCTATTACATGACATACACAGTGACAATTTTTTTTAAAATGCATTATGACTTATTTATGTAAGAAAATTGGTCATATTAAGTCATAAAATGGCCATGATATACTGTATATCATCCCAGCAGAGTTAGTCAAACACAGTGAGCTGCAGCTATTGTACAGAAATGCAGAACATGAACAAACCTGACAATCCTCACTACCCCTCTCAAAAGAGGAAAGGTAAAGAAAGAAAAAAAGGATTTGCAATGGAGAAGCTTTAAAATATGAACCGAAATAAAGCAAAGTTAATGATTGATACTGGTGTGGTTAATTTTCTTCTGGATGGGGAAGCAAAACAGAAACCTACAACCAAGGTCAGCTAATACTCTCTGTCCCTCTTTCCCACACATGGTGTTAGTGGATATATATAATGTTTTTAAGTCTCACTGCTGCTGCTGCAGACACACTTGCACTTTCATTCTCCACCTGTTGATGGCATGAATTATGTATGTGTATGTGCACGTATAAGAAACACTACAGTATGTGTCCATGTTCCCGAATCTTTAGCAACCACACTACACTGTTTTAAATACAAAAGGTCTCTGTTGCACATATTTTACCCAACTTTAATTAGTTGGAAATGCTTTTGCTTTTATTGAGAATGAAGGTGCACTGTGTCCACACGTCCATGCTTGCAGGTATTCTTGGAGCTCTGGTGCCCTGCTGTTTAGACCTGAGTTTAGCTCACCAGTACGGTGAGTGCCTGTGCATGCCGCTGTTACCAGGTTCCACTTTTGCCATGCGAGTTGGGATCAGAGAGAGGTACAAGATACGGGTGAGTGTGCATGTACATTTGCAAAAAGGAAAATCATTTTTGTCCAGTGGGAGCGAGTGAAGATTTGTGGTACTTATTTAATTGCCCCCTAAGGACACCGACATGAAAACACTCACAGCATGGTTTCTGCTCATAGGACATTATCCGTAAAGTCATTTTGCAAAAAGCAAATAAAGGTGACAAAATAATTATTTGGTGATTTACTTGTCACAAGCTAGTTTTTAGATTGGACACTAAAATAATGTCAAATTTGCAGCATTAGAGTGACTATTCAGTGAATTTCTGTGTTTATATGTTTGTGTTTTCTGTGGTAAAATGGTTCTGAACTGCCTGCACATGTGTGTGCATGTATATCCACAGGGGAGTGTGTGCGAGGACTGGACCACAGTGTATTGCTGTTACCCTCTGGCTATGTGTCAGATGATAAGAGAGATGAAGTGGAGAATGAAGACTCAGACATATCATGTGTCCACTGCCCTTGAGTGCTCCTGAGGAAACTCCAGAGAGTAAATGAGTCTTTTTTTTTTTTTTTTTTACAATTCGACACAGGCTGCCTAAGACCTGCTGTGATTTGTGGTATGAATCGCATGAAGAATCGATACTATAAGGTTCAAATTTACTTCTAAATGCCCCTGAGGATGCCCTGGACAATAAATCAAGCCTCTCCAACCCCAGCCTAAGCCTTGATTAATGGGGTAAACAACCAGTGTTGTTAAATATTGCTGTTGGACTTATTTTAAGAGTGGACCCATGGCTGTTTTTCTTCATTCAACAATTCATCAACTGCATTTTCAGTGCTGATGCAAAGAACATGTTTGTGTAGTTGCAGAAGCAGTCACTGGGAGCAGATACATGTAGCACCGAGAATCTGATGTAATTCTCAGACACCGTTCATCCATATATTACCCGGTCCACTTAAATCTTTGACGGTCACAGGTGGAGCTGGAGTCACTCTCGGCTGACATTGGGATGCAGAGACAACAGTGGCAACCACTGAAGCTTGCATTCACACCTATGGTGAGTTTGCAAAGTCTTTGGACTGTGAGAGGAAGCCGGAATATCCTGAGAAAACGCAGAAATTACACAGAAAGGCCCCAGTTGAACTGGGATTTAGACCAAGATCCTTATCCGCAATAGTATTAACCACTTGACCACTGTGCTGTCCACTCTCAGATACCAAAAAAGCTAACTTTATTCTGAATGTTATGTATACACCTTAACCCCAACAAGATATCAAGACTAGATCAGAACCAAAACAGTTTAATGTGTATTAGTTAAACCTGCTGACGAGTGTAGCTGACTCATTTCTTACAAGAATAATCACCATCTCTGGTGTCTAAGCATGTTTAGTTTCAGTTGTTTTAGAAACGTAAGCCTCAGATATGTCTTTATAAACACAGACACCCTGAGAAGTAACGTATTCATCCAAAAAACATTAAGATCGCTGTCGACACTTCATGGGCTTTTTGCACAGCAGCCATTTTGGTACATTTTAGCAGGAAAAGCTCCGGTGTTACTTTTAACACATTAACAATGGTCAGGACAGTGTGCAAGTGAACCAGCACGCACCCTGATGAAATGAGAAAGCTAAGTGGAACTCAGCCATCGTGCCAACCTGTGATTGTCCTAGCGTGACCTGTCAAAATGGCTGCTGTGCACGAAGCCCGTTCCTGTGGGCAGAAAGCATACAGATGAGGTGAAATCCCGTTACGATTTCTGCAAAACACTCACATTTAAGTCAGTCTCGCGTACCAAAAGGTCACCAGACACATTCAATGTGTTCAGATCGCCCTCAGACAAAGAGGGAAGGTGATGTGCAGAAATATAAGGTGTTTCGGTAAATTGAAAAATGGGAATAAATCTAAGTCTCGCTCTCAAATTTGGCTGTCACATCAGTTGTTACGTAAACATTCACTCGCTGTCGTTACAAGAAAAGGAGCTGATTTATTTCATCGTGAACATGTGTGCGACTCCATTCAGTATGCAAACCACTTGTCTTAAGCCACAGTGGAGCTCAGATTGCAGTTCAACAGTTCAAGTACAGTGTGATGATGACAAAGTCTATTTCCATATTCCTGTTCTTCTTTTCCCTCATCCTGTTCCCCGACTCAGCCTCAGGCTGTTCAATCATACCATTAATCCTGTCCTGATGGCTGCGGTTCCCCCGAACCTGAAATGCCACCCGGCAAGGATATGAAAATGTTGTTTATCCACAAACAGATGGGTCCTTAAATGCCAAATATGTCATTTGTAAACTTCTACAGATGTGAATTATAAAACCCCAGTCCTATTTATTCATAGTGCACTTCACTCTTCATGTAGTTAATCTGCAGAATGACAATCAATGTGATTTTAAAGCCACTGTTACTCTCACATCTGATTATTTTGTAGGCGGTTTGAGTGCGTCGGACGTCCTCATCCCTAACCAAGGACAATCCGAATCAAATCAAAGCCTCCAAAAACAAAGGTAATCCACACCTGTAACACCAAGACAAACAATTCCAGACATTGATCTGCACATATTTCTTTCTTGTGCTACACCCTGAGAGAAAATACCACATTGCTTTCCACTGTGAGGTGTTTCACTCGATAGTTTGTGTCCCTCTGTGGACATTTTTAATTCAGAATCACACAGCCAGCCCGTAATATACCACACTGTACCCATACAGATCAAAGAAGCAACGGCAAACACATACACAATTTTGCAATTAAAATAATCCCAGCTGAACGACATTCTTAAAATACATCTTTACATCTTTGTAGCTCAAAAATATAGAATATAATCATACTGATGAGGAAGCTGCAATATCTATATACCGTTTAAAAACAGGCGTCAAATATACTCAAACTATAGGGCCCCAGTGTTCCCTGATGACACCAGGATGGATAAATGCTCCGGCAGATCCTCTGTTCTCTGCCTTGTGGGGTTTTTAGCGAGCAGGAGCTGCCTCGAGCAGCGCTGCCTTCAGGCACCGTGTAGCATCTCCAGATGTTATCACCTCCGCATTAGGAAAAACTCTGATAGTTAAATTTTTTGCATGTCCCACTATTCATTTAAACTTTATATCTATATTTACATCCCTTTTTCCATAGTACCAACATGAGGACTTAGTAGAGCTGCAAAAAAAAGCACATTTAACCGTACACCAGTCTGTACATCGCCATATTATATAGAGACCTGGTTGTTAACAGCTTCACTGGAGCTCCCGACAAAACGAATAACAGTCCCTATAGAAACACTTTCAGTGATGCCTGCAGCTTATCCAGCATTATTGTTATCATTATTGTGGGGGCAGTGTTTCTGGAATTAGATGATTATTGCACTTGTCAGCGTTTCCTCCCTGTGAGCACCAGCAACACAATTCCCTCAATTCAAACGTGCTGTATGTTGTCTCATGTATGAAATAAATGTGACTGCACTTCAACCCCAACCACTGCCCCTGTTCATTACATCACACACTCACACACACACACATACACACACACACTCAGCCTGCATAGCCTTACGTCATCTATATAAGATATACGTCTGTGTGTGCGCCATTAGAGGGCAGCGTTGCCCCAGTACTTGCCCCGGCTCACTGTTTACCTCACTCACAGCACACTCAGTGGGGTGACATTAGTCTTAAGTGCTGATCTGGGGTCAGAGTTTGCACCTCCACAGCAGTAGTAGAGGTCACGATTTGGAACGGTGAGGCCCGTCCCAAGTCAGCAGTTGGACAGGGACCATAAAACTTCTGCTGCTGCTGCCGCCTCAGCAGAAAGACGACTATCCCTACAGAGGCATCAGGTGTAAAGTACAGGCTGTTATTGACAACAGCCCCCACAGGGTAGTGTGTATGTGGGGGCAGGCGGGTGTGATGTATTCAGATGCAGCTAAACAGGCTCCTCCCATGACTGTGCTTGGGATAAACTGTTACTCATGCAGATGAAACACTGCCATAGAAACATATGAATAGCCTCTCATGTTGAATATATAGTGCAAGTGAATGAAATGAAGTGGTGAATTGTGGAGTGCCTTCCTTTATAGTTTATTGTCTCTACCTCTTGAACTGTATCTCCTCTCCTGTAGTTTCTTTCATTTTTTCCTTTTCTCCTTTTCGCTCATCAGATTCACTCACCCTTCACATTTCACCTTTCAACCATTGCCCCCTCTCTCTGTTTCCCTCCTTCCTTCCTTCCTTCCTTCCTTCCTGACTCCTCATCATTGCGTGTGTTTTTGACTAAAAAGAAAGGACATAACAGTAGAGAGGTGTGGAGAGACCTGCTAAGCTGGCGCAGTTGTCCCCCTGGTGATACTTCTATCCAGGACAACAAGCACCACCTGGGGTTTACATAACACACACATACGCACACACACACAGTTCCTCTCATGTGATACTATATGTTCCATCCTTGCCCTTTCTGTGTGTTTCTGTTTTGTTCTTCTGTCTTGTACGTGTCTACATCCAGCTGCTGTTTAGTAGCTCCCTCAAACAGGAAGCTATAGGCATTATTTTGTGCAGCAGTGTGTTCGCTCTGAGCAGACATGTCTTGTGTGTGTGTGTTTGTGTGTGATAATGGAGGCTTGGAATTTATTTTCACCTCTCCACTCCTTTTAGACTAAGCAGGGGGAGGTTTTAAAGATTTATTCTCTAAAGACAGACAGGAGGAGGATTTTGTTGAAAGAAGGATTTGACTTTTAAAACCACTGTCATATACTGGGGTTTTTATACATGAGATTTACCTGCTTTTGTAGTTTTTGATCCACAACAAAGACTGCACTCTTCTCTGCTAAAGAGTTACTGTATATCCTTAAATGCCATGCTTTGACAAGAAGAGGGACAATTATTTATTTCATAGAGTTTGCTTTGTGTCCTTTGAGGTCATTAAACAGTCCCGGTTGTTCACAAGTAGTTTATATTTTAGGGCCAGCAACAATACAGGTATCGCTTTGTATTTCTTGTATTGGTCACGTTTCATTTGAGCACGTTTATCTGTGAGCTGAGGCAAAATGAGGACATATGGAATATGTAACGCTTAAAACCATTATCATATATTCTGAGTAACACAAAGCTCAGAGTTAAGTGCTGAATTCTAGGTTTCTGTAACTGGTGATTAGAGAGAAACTGCGTGAGTATTAAGACTTTCTGAAAAATATACAGAAGATGAAATGCTTCTTGGGTAATTGTGGAGAATGTCAGTCATTCTTGTTTGAGCACCATAGAAAAGGTAGCTGCTTCATCATTTTCTTGATTAATTCCCCCCCTCTCTCTCTCTCTCCCTCCCTCGCGTTGAACCTTTGCACAGTTATGCCAGGATGCTGATTTATGCACTTCCTCCCCGGCCCCTTTTTTTTTTGTCAAGTCGTAATTTTCCACAACATTTCCCCCTTTTCTTTGGGCACCTGTGGAGTTCCAGCGGTGGCTCACATGTCATTACTGGCCTTTTTAAATCTTCCCCTCGCAGCTGAAAACATGCACATTTTGATTTGCGATGTTGGGACTGAGGAAGGATTCTCTAGCAGTGTTCTTGTTGTGCAAGGATGCAACCGACTTCTCCCTGCAGACTTGAAGGACACACTCCGCATGATGCAAGCGGTCCTAAGCGTCCAACAGGAAACCCGGGGGGATAAACACTCTCTTTGAAGGTGTCACGGTGGCCTCTCTTGTGACAACTTCAAAGCGGGTGTTTAGGTGATGATTTTTTTCCATATTCCCCCCCCCCAACCCCCATTTCGCTCTGAAAAAAGTGAATTCTTAATAAAAAAATCACTTCACATGAAAGCATGTGCTTATGTAGCCACTCTATGGCAGGGCAGGACCTCAGCCTCACATCCGTCTGCAGATAAGTGTGAGGACCACACATTTTAAGCAGGAGCACAGATAACAGCTGAATATGTTCCCTCCCTGAGCTGATAAACATGATTCTTCACGGCCTCCCCTCTCTCCAGACCTAAACATAATTTTAGTTTGAATTTAAACATAAAATTCTTCCTCATCCATCAGTTACCAAGTCTATTCTTTTAAGGCCTGTGAATCTTTACATGCAGACATATGCCTGTTTGCTCTCATGGGATTTTACTGTTAAAATGTCATTGGCGATCAACAGTGAGTGCCTGGAATCTTCAAGTTAAACACGTCACTTGTTTTATTTTGGTAATTCTTCCAGTTTTTATTGTAAGATAAGCTACTGTCATCACTTCCCTGGCTCCAGCTCCAGCTTTAATGCAGAGACACAACGGTGATATTCCCACAAAGAAAGCAATTATACTACACTTTCTTTTTTCCTTTCTTTCTTTCTTTCTTTCTTGACTGGATTTGTTTGTAGTTAGTTTAGTTGTATTTCCACTAGCATAGTACCTGGTACCTGGTACTTTTTTAGTACCTGCTCTGGTGAGGTGCCGTCACAGGAAGTGACGTCCAAGACAAGAATCAAGCTGAACAATGCCGAACTGTAGATCAGTTAAAAATGTGCGTTAATCTCCAACAATTACCAAGGAAATGTCTAAAATGTTAATATTTAACAGAGGAGTCTGGTGTATTTAGAGACAGTACCGCTGATCGCGAGAGGCATCACAAACCCCTGCCTCTGTACTTCAGCCCAGTCGGGCGGAGTCTGTGCTCCGGTCATGGAGGAAGTACTGAACAAATAGTTTTAATGAACTGATTCTAATGATTCAGTTACACTGAACACAACTGCTTTAGAAGTCACTAGTCACTTTGAGGCTTGTGTGTTTGTTGCGTGTAAAATGAAGTCATGGCAGTTTCATGCAGCTGTGCAATGATGACTCCGCCCACGTTGAGTAGGTACTATTTTTGTAGTGGAACGCCAACCTCAACCGTGCCGTGGTGAGGCGAGGTGAGCTGGAACCATAGGTGGAAAAGGGGCTTTAAATAACGTGCAACAACATCTCTTGAAGATGATTAATTTGCCAATTCAAAATTGATTTTACAGATATGGCTGTGTCACGACTGACATTGTGATTAGGGTCATGATAGTTGTTGAAAGTGGGTCACCATGTAAAGGAACACAGTATATCATATTTGCATTGCATTTCATTTTGCATGACAGCTCAGATGCATGACCCCCCCAAAAAAATATATATATTCATGCACTAAAATATTTATTTTTGTGCCGTAAGACAGCACAGAGTGGTCGGAGCTGTCAGTGTCGACCAGCCCTTACATTGTCCTGGGAGATTTACTGTTCAGTGTCCACTTTATTTACCACTAGCTGATATGACATATGCAGTTCTGACACGAGTACTCTGCCATATGTCTCAGTACAGTCAGCAGTAGACAACGGCTTGCAAGGAAAGGTGGAGAGAGCTTGTATAAATAAACAACTCTGCCAGTCTTCTTGTTTGCTAGGAACTTATATTGAGACAATTTTATTTAAAGAAAAAAAAAAATCCAGACTGTAGATTGAGAAGAAAAATAAGAAGGAAGGATTTTACACGTGACTGATTAAATGTCTATCAGTCTTATGTCACTACGCATGTTATGCAACAAATCGTGCGTCTTTGTTTCACAAGCATAAACAAATCTCAATCTAGTTACATCACTCTTCATAAATATTAATGTGTTCTGATTATTGCATTAACCCGCAAATGCAAAACTCCACCAACCATCACCCTTTGGTCAGAGGACACTTCTTTGACACATGTTTACCATATAGTTGAAGCAAATATTATGTGACTTAACCCTTAGAACACAGAACATTTTGGCTGCTTTTTCCCCCCATTACTATGTTAAAACGTACAGTCTACAGAGGCTATAAGAATGTGCAACATAGATTGTTGCACACTTATATCCTTTTTTTCAACCAGTTTCAATCGGATTTTAACCAACTATATTAGCAAACCTGAGCAAAAATGTTTAAAATCGGACTGAATTTGCAAATAAGTCTATTCTATCACACACCCTGGATGTCCACATAAGGAGTTGTGTACTGATAATTTCCTTTCCTTTCCTTTCCTCACCGCTTTAAAAAGCTTCTTGCCTTTTTTAAGACCTAGTTTTAGGGTTATGGTTAGGTTAGGTTAGGTTTTGGCGTCTGCTCTGAGTGTCGAAATGCTCTGACAGTGGGTTTACATTGGAATCAGTTGAAAGCCAGGTGTGCCTCTTTGTGTGTG
Source organism: Solea senegalensis (assembly GCF_019176455.1). Classification (NCBI taxonomy): domain Eukaryota; kingdom Metazoa; phylum Chordata; class Actinopteri; order Pleuronectiformes; family Soleidae; genus Solea; species Solea senegalensis. The sequence continues at coordinate 19,142,735 of NC_058033.1, forward strand.
TGTGTGTGTGTGTGGAGCCTCATAGCTGACATAAATTGAAGGATTGTTACAAGTTGGCATGTGTTGTTGCATAATGCTTTTATCTCTATGCACTTCCACCGTCCAACCATTGATGTAGGCGTTCTTTCATCTGCTGGCACCTCGGCATTGAGTAAGAGTGTGTGTGTGTGTGTGTGTGTGAAAGCGTGAAAGCATGCACATGCACACCTGTGTGTATGATTACCACATGTCAAAAGACTGCAGTGCCTTGGTAAGTGTGGAAAAACATGTTGGCGTGCAACTGTGACAGCAGTGCGCGGATAGAGAGAGTGTGAGAGTGAGTGGTGATGCTCAGTATTTGGGATTCATCCTCTCTATCCCTCATTTCTCTCACGCTCGTCACCCCTCACCCTCTTCCCTCTCTGCTTTATCCCGTGCTCGACTTGTAGAGCAGCTTCAGATGTTGGTTTGTTTTGTCATTTCAAACACATCAGTTGCAGAACAATTGAGGATCTATACATGTCACATTTGAGTTACTTGTTTTGGTGATGTTGTGTACAGATGTATATCCTTATCCTGTTATTTACGTGACATTCATCGTTTGTCATTTTAAATCAGAGTTGTTTTTCCGTGTCAGTGTGATCTATAGCTCAGTTCAAAGCAGGAGAAAAGAAAAAAGGCCCAAATTTCAAAGTCTATACTAATCCTCATTAGCTCTCTAATTTACGTGTCATATTTCAGTTGGATGACTAGACAATGTTTACACGCATACAAAAATGTGATTATTGTTAGTCATCAGACCCAGCCTGTTTACATGACTTGGATGCTTCCAATAATAGTCCTAGTTTCCATGCAACAGCCCTGTGATTAATAGCTGAAATCATCTGCTCTGATTAATTCACCAGTATTCAAGGTTCAGATTCAGGTTTCCCTCGTGACACTTGTGTGTGGTATTACCTTGTCATTGATGCATATTGAGTATTAAACACAGTATTAAGCTACATCCAATATAGTGGAACGTGTACAACAATGTCTTTTCAGAGAACGACCATCAATTGGAATGGACACATTGTCCAAATGAAAACACAGACTGATATGTTATTGCTTGGAGATTATTAATAAATAATGAAATGAGGACAAAGGCTGCTTAGAATAAAGAAAAAAAACATGCTCTGCGAGCCAGAAAAAATGTGGCCAAAAGATAATAGTTTAAATAAAGCAAAAGACAACTTTGAATTATTAATTAAGCAATGTTTTACATTTGAAATATTTAGCTCTGCACAGTTTACAATTAATATTACTAGTGTCAAAGTAGCACATTGTGTCATCTGCCTTTGTTTCCCCAAATCCACACAGTGATGAACCCAGATTCATTGTTTCTCTAAGGATTTTCTAAGAATTAGCAGAAGATCAAGCTGCAGGCTGCGTCTTCTTTACTTTTTCATTACTTGTCGTTTATTATTTTTTCAGAATAATGATTGATTTGAATGAGCTCAAAGAAAACAATTGAAATGTTATTCCACGTCAAAATCATTTGTTGTTACCAACAGATAAAGCAAATGTGTAATTGTTGTGGCTCAAACAGAGGATTTGAAAAACCATTTACTCATCGTCGAGGTAGTTATTTTGTGCATATTCTGCCCCAGTGTGATGCGTTTGTGTTTAAGACAAATACAGTATTAACCTTAGTGCTGTGCGTTTGACACAATCTGAAGACAGTGAAACAAAATACCAAAGATAATGTTACTTCTGAAGATCCTTTCATGTGTTACGACGTCAAATCAAAACACCGGTTTCCAGAGAGGGAACGACTACTGGAGAGTATAAATAAACCAGAACCAAACTGCCTGTCTCTCTATAAACACAGCCCAGGCAGCCTGGGATCGTGCAAGCATGTCCAATCTAGAGTGTCGGGCCGATGCAAACATCTTTTGAGGATGACGCGTCAATCAAATGAAAATAAAACAGAGAAGGAGCGATGAGGCATGGAGGAAACTGACTGGTTGAAGTGTCATTCAGTGCACAGAGGACACACACACACACAAATGTGTCGAAATGTGAGTATACATGCAAAGAGTACATGTGCATGTATTCATAAAAATAGTCAGAAAAGTTATTTAACCCTGGGGAAAAAAATGGAAAAACAAATGGGAAGGAAAGACACTAGGTCAAATAAAGAGACATACAAAGGAAGAATATCCCGACAGACGAGCGATGACAGCAAATAAACATACTTTAGGGGAGACACTGACTGTGAGAGACACTGTGAGTGATTGTTGCCCCAGTGAGAGACAAAGAGAGTGAGGTACACAGTGGCAGCAGGGATTCAATTATAGAACACTGCACTCACTCCCACTCACAGGGACATCAGTGAACATCAGTCTGTCTGGAGACTTGTATGTGTTTGTGTGTAGTTTGTTTCTGCATGTACGGCTGCAGCACAATGTACGGAACATGTGTGTGTGCCATCCCAGCGTGGACTAAAAGCTCTCCAGGTAACTACGTCTGTGGTTTTGTTGTGAGTGTGACCTGCAGCGAGCCCGACAGAAAACCAGAAAATGAGCAACAAGCTCTGGCCCCGGGCTACAACCACTCATCCCTTTTGTTAGCACAGATGAGAATTTGAGCATCAGAGACCCCCAAATAAAAAAGCAAGACAGACACAGAAAGACAAAGACAGGCGGAGAGCAAATGTTTGTATATTATGTGAGAGGGAGGGAAGTAGAATGAAGCCTCTAATCTCCTCACTCATCCCCTTCTGTGTTTCTGTGACGAGTTGGAGTGTGGGGGGTAACTAAGTTGACATTTCTTTGTTGACATTTGGTTGAACAATGTAAGGAAATGAGCAGGCGAGGATGAGAGGAGGTGCAGAGACAGGCAGAAACACACAGACTCCAAGCGAAATCAAACGCGGGTGAAAACAAAATGACAGCCAAGTCTGACGGGCACCTCAGATCTTGCAGACAGGTAGTGAGGAGTGCAGTATTTTAGTCTACATAAAGCATTCATGTGTTCTTTGATGTTTGTGCAGCACAGTTCCTTTTGCCTCTCTCTGTTTCTTGCAAAAGTTGACTCCACATTTACATAGGAACACACATGTTTATCACGTGCAAGTGAAGATGCCCTCCTTCCCCGTCCGTGACAAAGCAGGCGAATGGAGCGAATGTGGCACTAAACCATTTCCCAGGGATATGAATTTTTGCCTCAATAATGCCCTGCGCTCTTACAATAGAGCCGCCTTTGCATTTATAACATATAATAATAAGATAAGAGAGATATGAACATAAGGTGTTGAGTAAGAAATTAAGACAAAGTTCAAGAAATTACCTCTTGAAGTAAGAAGCAATGGGTGAAAGTGTTTCATTCACTGTAATTATTGGGGTAGAAGTAAGAGCAAAACTCATTTTAAACATATTTTATTCTGTATGGCTGTGGAAGAAGGCTTTAGTTTATGAATAATTACTTTATTAGCACGAAAACACTTAAGGAAACGAAAGCTAATGTTGGACATTGTTGTTAAGAGCACAGCACGGTGGTTTTCGATCACCATTAATACATGTGAAGGGAAAAAAATCAATAACTCCTTAGTGCCTTTCAAAAGCAAAGTGTCCTTGAGGCTTCCTCGTTTCCTCCACTCTTGTGGTCATTGGATTGTCTGTGAACATGACCACGTCCCTGCAGCAATTTAACCCTAATTAGCCCTTTAAGAAAGGCGACTAAATGATTATAGCCTTACAAATAGGCTGCATTTGCATATAGAACAAGTTAGAGTACTATCTTTACAGCTGTAGTAAAAAAAAAACCCTGAATATATACTGTAACAGTCAGGAAAGAGGTTTTTGCACCAAAAAACTATTTGAACAAAACAAAGTCATAATTTGAAAGAATGATTTTCTGCACTACCGTTGTTTTTTATTCAATAAACTAGCCCATTACTTTTGGTCTCCACCGCCGATTGACAGAAATGTAATAGAAAATAACTGTCAGGCATATTGATGATGAAAATAACTTGAGTGCAGCTTTGAAAGTACTTGAAACAGCACTGTGTAGTTTTTTTTCTGTGTTGATTCCTTGTTTCAGAGCAGAAATGAAAAGGTATTGATTTTACACGACGACTAAAGAAAGAAAGAAGAGCACAGAACGGAGTAAAACAGTTGAAGTTTCACATTTAAAATGACAAGACAGAATCCTTCTTCAAGGACTTATACTATGCTACTTCAGCGGTGCAGTTTTCTGCCAAACTTTCAAATGATTGAAGTAAAGCCACATGATGGTGTGTAAATCTGGGGCTTTTGGACACACATTATTGGTATTTGGACCTGCAGAGTTGGCTTTAGCCTTACTATTTTAGCTGGATTGGTAAAAAAATAAATACAAGTACTATACCTGACAACATCACATTGTCTCGTTGTAAATGAATAAGGGTGCTGGAGCCAATCCCGGCTGACATGGCAAATGGTGAGGGTACAGGTCACCAGTCCACTGCAGGGCCAACATACAACCATTCACTCTCACATTCAGTGTTCTCACTTGAACTGGAATTTAACCCCGTGACTTTCTGCCTGTGAGGCAACAGTGCGAGTCACTTCACCGCCGTATGGCCCAGGGCCTCTACTGCGGCAGCCAGGATACAACAATATCTTCTGGAAACACATTTCAACAATTTAATAACACGCTGTGAAAACTGTCACCCTTTATCTAATTATGCCACGATCTCCCCTATGAGAAACAACTTTTAGTATTTCACTGAAGTCTATACCCACAATACTTTTTTCCCACAATAATCCATCTTATGAAAGTTGCAAGTTGCTCTCCTGGACCAGACTTGTAGAACTTGCACTGTATACCTTAATTACTCACATGTTTTTGTGAAAGTCTTTGCTTTCAATCCATTCATATGTTACTGTAAGAAACCACTGTAAATGAGCACATGTAACTTCTGTCTCATATGTATCTATCGTTGACACAGTTACATTAAAGCCAATAAATGTGGTTAAGGTGTTATTTTTATGGCTATAGTAATTATAACACTGCTCCGGTATGATTAGAGTGACCAAAATGCCCACTGGTAACTGTCAATCCCTGTTGATAATGATCATTTGATCCATAAGCTGATTTTCTTGTCAATATTTTAACATTTCTGTTGAACATTTCTCTTTCTCCCTTATTATCAAACAATAACAATTTCTCTGCTGCCCCCATCTTTCTCCCCCCAAGTGTTCTGTCTCCATGACATATCTTGTCATACTCTATCCATGCTTAGCAATCATGTAGAGAACCCTATACAACAGAAGACTCACCGTCACGGTGCTACTGAGAGTCAGGATGAGTCAGACCGGAGTCGAAGAAAAGGAGGCGACCCGCATATGTGCATGGCAGATAAATTGGGTTTAGAGGGAGGAGGTCACGGTGGGGGAGGAAGTAAGGAGAGGGAAAGAGTTAGGGAAAAAACATCATCCGCCATGGTCGTGCATGACTGTTCAGCCTCAGTGTTCTGAAAGGACTATGAATGCGATTTGCGACGCAGTGCACAGTGTAGTTAACTGTATTCAAAAAGTGGACATAGAGTCTTGTGGTTGCAGAATGAACTCAAGATTTGCAATTTGGCTGCATGACGTTCACAGGCAGCACCAGCGACCAGGCACCTATTGTTCGGTGAAAGTTGTCAATCACATGGGAGCGCATCATGTGCAATAGTAGGGCCAAGTCGTACTATTACGAGAAGAACGTCATATAATTTTATAAGAATAAAGTTGTAATATTCTTTTAAGTCGTACATTGTCTTATAAAGATTATCCCAAAGTCCAGATGCTAAAGATAATGACAAAAAGTACTTCTTTATTTGTGAAGCCCCAATCAAAATGTAACTTTAAGCAGGTCGCAGCTGATCATCTGAGATTTTGCATGAATAATATTACAATTTTATCCTCATAATATTATGACTTTATTCTTGAAAGATTAAAAAAAAAAAAAAAAATGTCTTCAGTTTGGCCTCTAATACTCCGTTGTACAATTTGAGACCAGAAACTCCTCAGCAAAATGTTTACTGATATTAGAAATGAAGTGATGAGTTGGCTTATTTTCCCCATAGCTTTCCTTTCAAAGTGATATTTTATGTGTGGTATTTAAGGTCCAATAACTAACCTACGTAATTGGGTGTAATAGATGCATTATAATTATGGCTATGGAAATTGCAAATTAGCTTCATGGAACAGGCGCCGTATAGCAGTGAAGCATGTTATAAAAAAACAGAACAAAAATTGATGGTGTGGAGGTGGGCGTGGCTGGCACTCAGCTGCATGATTGAGTGCAGGTGTGAAGGTGGCTCATGAAAGCAGTCGCAGGTGAGCTAATTGGCACAGCTGTGCCTGCTTTTAAATCATGCTCATGCTGACTATATAGTATATTATATTCAGTAGCTTGGCTGGAACCGGAGAGGACTGACTGCTGCGCACGCTGCTAAGTAGATATGATTTTGTGTCTACACGTGTGTCGAGAGAACTCACAGTGTTCACATTTGAGCTGTGAGCTAAATGCACAAACCTGATTTTATTGACTTGGAATCTTTAGATAATGTGATACCTGCTGCGTTAGAAAGCTATAACTTGGTGTATTTTGCTTCTGATGCATTTACACATTTTGAAATTTGTTGAAAACTGTTGAAGACTCTATCAAAATCATAGTAGGCCTGTGCTATTTTTGGTGACATGATGGATTGTCATTGCCAGTAGCCTTTTTTAATTGTTCCTGTCCCAATTTCTATTTGGTACACACAGACATTTGCTTTGCTCCAGCTATGGCTGCATTGTTGTAGGTCTGTTGGAATTAATTTATTCATGTCTTTTGTTGCCAGCCTGATATCTCTTGTTTTGGGCTTATTGTAGAGGATTCAGGAGGAGCTGGATTGAGAACAGGCAGTACAGCAGAACAACTGCCAACCAAAAGATGGTAAGCTGCTTTTTTTTTTTTTCCTGTGCTTAAAAAAAAAATCATTAGCACACATGAACACACACACACACACACATAGGGTTGAACATTGCGAGATGTTCCAGTTCTAGTAGTGTTTCCATCTTTCTGTTGCCTCCTCTCTGATGAATTAGCATTGAGGCTGTACACGTATAGCAAAAGTAAATGTTTATTAGATGCCAGTGCAGTCTTGCATTTGTATTTTTGTGTTGTATTATACTGAGGATTATGAAGAAAACTATTGCGAGAAAATTGTAACAAAAGGAAATCAAAAATGATCCCATTTTGCATGCTCATAGTTAAAAATAAACATCAGGTCATGAGCAGATTTGTTTGGATCCTGAAATAGTCTGAGAAGGAAACTATTACTAGTCTAGATTTTCTTCTTGTGAACTTTGTAACTGACAGTTCACGTTTCATTTCTTTTCGTGAGCTTTAATAATTGTACTGTGAACTATAACAAATTGAAGGTAGACAGGTGTACCTTAAATTTAATTCCAAATGCACACACATTCCATTTTTCTTCTCTTCTCTCTAAGTTTCCTGAGGCTTTTGTTGCATAGTGCAAAGACAAAAGAGGAAAAGGTGGCCTCGGAACAATGGCCCTGCAGAGAGAAAAGGTTAACAGAGGACACAAGAGACGGTATGAGTTCTCTCCTGATATGATTAATGAAAATCTACATCAGGGTGAAGGACTATCTTAGATCGAGTGCCGAGCTCCGGACTGTCAGATATACCATTATAAGACCGATTCTAATGCAGCATTGAAAAGGAGGGGGGGAGGGGGGGTGAGACAGTGAAGATAAATGTGTCAAATGTGGGAATTCATTTCCAAAAAAATGACATTATCACAAAGTAGATTTCTAAAACACTGCACTACTTTAGTTAAAGCAGCGCTCTATTCAATCCTCTGCTCACTGTACATCTTACTCACTAGCTGCCATGTCCGTGTCTCTACTAGGAGTCAGACAATGACTTATTAAAATGTAAATACACCTCCTTCTGCAGTGAACTCTGCAGTGCGGGAGAGTAGGAGGGAGGGAGATCTGCACCTGGATCAACATAACATGACTAGACTGATTTTATCAAACAAATAGAAAGTGGTTGAGGAAGTTACACTTCAATATTCTGTAAAATGTAATACATGAATGTACATGTATATGAAGGTGCTGGATATCAATTCTACAGTAATCATCTACCTTTTGTGTGCTGCCATCGTGTTTTTATATTCAATTAATTATGATCTGTTTACTTGATTTCACTCCACAGTAAACTCGATCTTCTCAAGTGACATCTGCCACTGCCATTTCTGTCTTTGCCAGACCCTCTTGAAAGGGTGGCTGCAATCTGGTCCTCCTGGTCCTCCTCCAAAGCCAAGTAAGAAAATCATTTATCGAGGCTGCCAAATGTTGCTTCAGTTTTCCCTTTGCTGTTTTTCTGCTTTTTTTTTTTCTTTTTTTTTTAAGATTCTCTGCAAAGCAAACCAACAACAAAAACAGGGCACGCAGATGTTCAATCAAACAAGCACGCTAGTTACGGGGGAAAACATTTTTATTATATAATTGTGACTCTTTTTGCTTCCCTTTTTCACCAAACAAGACTCTATCTGTTTATTTCCTCCCCTACTGCAGCCCAGGTTGCGTATTATTAGTTAATCCATCGTCTTCCTCGGCCAAAACACACAGTCAACTCACCGCCATTCCTCCTCATCTGTTATTTGACTCAGCCCAGTGTGGAGCTATAATCTGAGTTTTCTGAGTGTGACTCCGGCTCATCAGATGAAAGTCTGAGGTAATCTGACACATTCACCCATGCTGATAATGGCCATATTGATTTTTATTGCTTCACAAAGGTGAGGGGACATAAAGCATACAGGCTTTACACTGTGATCATCAATCACAAATCCTTCTTATAAATGCAGCAATTGCTTACTCATCATTACGTGTATTCATGCCATGCCAGTCTTACGCTGCCATCTTATTCATCATTCTTCGATCAATAATGACTGCTTTGTACATATTCATTACATTTAATTCCTAATATCTTATAAATGTAATATTTTATTGTGCTCCTTGATGCATTACTGGATTATTTGAAACTGCAGTTCTCTGATCCTTAAATCAATCTTTATTTTTTTGGACCCGATTTTAAATTTAAACTATCCAAGTAGTTTAAGGGATATGTCCATTCACTGCCCATTTACTTTGCTCCAAAAATTGCCATGTCCATCACAACCTAAGCTGCCGTTACTACAGACGCAGTGTGACAATTTAATTCCAGGTTTAACAAGGAGGAATTGTGTATTTGTCAGCGATATTCTTTAATATGCTAATCAGAGAGGTTTGCCCATCTCAAGTTTGCATAATATACCCTGACATGACAACTGCATCGTGGTTTGGAATAGATGGATAAAACTAATGACATGGCTATCCTTCGGGTTTGAATGGTGGAATAACTTTTTGATTTTTTTTTCGTGCAGACATTTAGCGTTTCCTGTCAGTGAGAACGTCGTCTCCAGGGTCCTTCTTGTTTCACAGAATGTGTTCCTCTGAGCTAAGAATTTTTCCACTCCATGATATTCCTGTCTTTTATATGATGTAGCAGAGAAAACTTAACAGACAACTTAAGACGTTGAAAGAGTCCCACCAGGATGTGTCAGGAGGTCCATCCATCTCAGTCTTAAGTCGAGGTTTGGATTCTCATCATTCATTCTTTGTAGCCACTGGTGCAGAAGGGATCTTTTTTCGTTCTGCTGTCTTCTCTCGCTCTCTCCATTTTTTTACTACCTGATGACATATAGGGTCAGAGCTAGTTACATCTGTCAAGACAATGAGAGGATGATGTGTTTCTAAAGCTGGGAAAACACTATGATTGTAGGGCTGAAATTCTCCCTTTTTATGAAGTTAACAAAAGTAAAAGTAACCATATTGTCCTTATCACCTTTTTTCTTAAAGTTTTCGGCAAACAAAATGGCACAAATCAAGAACGCAGCATGCTTCTGCCTTGTTAGCATTCTCGCTTGTTTCCTGAGAGCCTTCAGACATTTTTTTAAAAAATTTTTTATTGACTATAGCCAGGATGATCCGCAGGGACCGGCGTGCCAATTTTACGCTTGCACTGCAGCACGCTGTGGCTGTGACTTGACAATCAGACTGTACAGTATGAGCACAAGCTTTGGCTTTATATCACAGACGGTTTAATCATTATAGTGTGAATTGGAATTAAAAAAAAACGCTTCTGGTCAAGACGAGGTCAAAAATCACAGAGAAAATTGTGGCAACAGCAGCAGGATTTGTGTTCTCATTTTTGGTTTGCATGCATATCTCTTAATTATGTCAGCCAAGTATCCCAAAATTCTTGACACTCTCATGTAATTCCCTTGGAATAATGGACTATTTAATTGTTAGAACAGAATGCGATCTGTGAACAATCCTACACTCTATATTTGGTATATCAATATAACAGGATCAGGATTAAAGAATGATTCTGAGAACTTGTCATATACCCTGTGGCGGTGTGTCATGGACCCCCGGGGGTCCCCAGACACCATTTGAGAACCACTGCCATATCATATATTATGTTGTAGGTGTGCAGTGTTCTATTTTGAGGACTGCATAAGTGAATGTCATTGGAATTGTTGGCGATACATTAAGCTCAAAATACTAAATGTACTGGTTAACTGCTTAAATAAATACTAGCCACAGCACGGGCAAATGCACAGCAATGCCAATCTGGAGATGCATAATGCTGCAATATCTCAACAGCTTCACAGATATTTGACACAATCTTATAACCAATTCACAGAGATTTCCCAAAAGATTAATCCATATGTTTTGGGAAATCTTCTGACTTTTTTTTCTCCTAATGCCATCCACAGGTTGACATTTTGGCAATCACGCCGGTTCCCCTCAGAAGGACAAGACATATGGCGAATGGCTTTATGAATCAGTCTTAGAACAATTGCTCTAACATTTGGTGTAGATATAGCCTCAGTGCCAAGAGACCCCCGTCCTCTCCCCCCTGACTTATTCTCCAGTATCACAATGAAGTTGACATCTGTGCTTTTGATGTCATGAAGATGGATTAATTGCCATTAAAATGGACACACACACACTCCACACATGCTCCTATTCTCCTCAGGATTGCTTGTAACTCAATTATCTTCCGGGCTAATTGGCCATTGTTAAATAAGATCGTAAATATTACGAGGGAAACGCATTTCAAATCAAGGGGTAGGTTACCGTCTGTCACATGCTTTTACACCTGTTACACCTGCGTACCAACGTGTTCACATTGTCGTGAGCACACTAGCAAAGAACTCTTATGAGTCTGATCAGTCTCCACTACTGTATATGCTTTGTATCACTTGTAGATTTTATAATCCCAATGTCTTTTGCAGGTGCCTCTGGCTGGACCTCCTTTGGTGTACCTGTGCTCTGTTGGACTGTTTGGTAACAAGGCACTCTATATTTTGAAGTTAATCATCGTAAGTGCATATATTTATATACATTAATCCACATCCTCCGTTATTACGTACGAGGAAATCATCCATAGTCTATTTTCGTCTCAACGGAAACATCATTTACACAACTGTGCTGCTGAAAGACCATTAACTCCTCAGGAGAATGTTTACTGACATTTGATTTTGCAACCAGCAGAATAACCCTCCCTCCCTCTTTACTAAGTGCTTCTTCCTTCCCACTTACTATGCTTCACTTTTCAAACCATGAGACTACCTCAGTTTGTATATACAGTCTGTATGTGGCAGAAGGTAATGCAGTCCAAACCATGTTTCTGGAGGCTGATCATTTACCCAAAGCAACCCGAGGAACTGTACTGCCCTCCTGTACACATTACATTGCAGAAATACTTGCACCATTTTACGGTGGTGAAAGAGCGTATTTACTCTGAGATTTTAAAGGCCTTTCCTCCTCTTTCCCTCTACTCTGTATTGAAACTGTAGGCGTGACAAAGGGGTGGGTAACTGTATTATTGGTGCCTTCATTCAGTGCAGCTGCTGCACTCTCAGGTGACTGTGTGTGTGTGTGTGTGCTCTCTTGTAGCTTTGAATTACTGTTGCATACCAATAGGTGCTTTTAAACTCTTATATTTTCTGTCTTTCACTGTGAGACACTGTGTTAACGACAGTGATGGTACAGGATCATCAGAGCTTTTCCTCCTCCTCCTCCTCCTGCAGTATGGACTTCTCCATCAGTCCTCTGCCCTTGTGCTGGTAATTTAGCAGCGTTTTAATGTCAGTGTATTTCAGTCATAAGGAAATCTATTTTCTTAATTCCTTATACGACGGAAGGCGTCCCATTTCAGTTTAATCCAGTTTTACTTTGCTTTGGGTTTAAGACATTGGGAGATTCTCCTGTCTGTAAGTAATATTGACAGATGACAGAATTTTTATTTGTGTTGTTGTTCAGATGGAAAGAACACTGGGATCTGCTGGCGATTTCAATGTTTCTTTAAGATCATTTGAGTAAATGTGGCATGCTTCGTGGATATAAAATGATGCAGACAGGCTTACGGAAGCATATTTGCAACCGGCTTCTGTTGGATGTGTTGAGGACCAAAAAAAATCTTGTAAATACAGACCCCGAAAAAAAATCCCAAAACAGACCACTAATTGCAATATTGGGACAAAATATCCACCCACCTCTCTGCTCTTATTCCTCTTTAAAGAACTGTTAAATTCTGAGTGAAAACTCCCAGGGTGACATTATTTTTCTGTTTACCTGGTAGCTGTTGCCCCCTGGTCACACATAGTACGAATATCTGCTGATTCCTGCTTGTTCCCTGCCTTTATTTGCCCACTCCTATGTCGGAAATCTCATTTTGGCCGGGAATACAGTCGGCACAGGCACTCGTGCATCATCTTTTGAGAGTGAGGAGGAGGATGAGGCCTTGTCGCATTCACACTGCAACTTTCTGCATGAACTTAGAGTTTCAAGGGAGTTGAACACTATCACCGCAACCATTCGGCTAATTAAAACGAGATAGAATATGAGTCCCGGTGAAATATTAAATATTAACTTGACTGTGACTTGCAGCATCTATCATTTGATAGACACCGTAATTAAGATAATGAAATTTAAATGTATTAGTAGTTCTATTTAAATTGTTGCCGTGGAACAGATTTTTTCTGTCGTGACAGTCTAATCTAATTTGGTGCCAGTGGTTTCTGCTTTGTCATCAATTAGGTCTCTGTAAACTGTGTAAAGTCTTTCTGTAATTTACTATCAGAGTTTGTTTTCATGTATAAATTAAGTCATTTATATGTTAATTGCTAATTCACTGGCTGCTTTTTTGGGGGGGAGTCTGAAACAATTCTGTCTCTGCAGCTGTTGCAGTGATGTGGAGATTTCTAAAAAATGCCTAACATGGATTTAGAGTCGGGGGACTTGGAGCTGTCTGACAATTTTTTGATTTGTCAGGGCTGTGTGAAGATTGAGTCCACTGCGGATCAAAACACACTTTAAGCACTACCAAGGCCACAGTGTCCCATGGCTGGGATGGTTTATGTGTGATCTCGACTTCATTATAAGCGTTTCAAACAGTGGAAGCTGCGTCAGAGACGCCCATAGTTTTTCATGTGTCTCTTTTATTTGAAACTGAAAAACAAAAACGACAGGGTTACAAGATTTCTGTCTGGGAAAATAAGGTTGTTTTTAAAGTGGAAATTCATTCGAGAACAGCTAGTTGTGCTGTGTCGTAGTTTGTAGCTCTCTATACTTGAGCCTTTTTAAGTGAATAATGGTAAGTTATAGCTGTAACTGACTAGTGAGACGCTTGTAAATTAGACGAGTCCTAAACTAAATTAGACGAGTCCTAAACCTATTGTCTGGGCTGCAGATATTTCCTTTTTCGTCCGTAGCCTTCACAAAGGATATGACATTTGTGTCTCGGGGGATAATTGAAGACATGATTTTTCACAGCCTCGTCACTCCCTGCCTCTGCCCTACGTGGTTCTTCCTCATAGTCCCATGCATTTCTAATTACAGCCTTTCTTTCTTCATCTCTCTTGTCTTATCTTGTCTTCCCCCTCACACACACCCACACCACCCCACCCTCCTGCCTGCCTGCCAGCTGCCCGAGTGCAGAGTAAGAGCAAAAAAATACTCTCTGAGTTAGTGCTCGTTGAAATTGGAAAAGAGAGAGAGAGAGAGAGAGAGAGAGAGAGAGAGGACTTTGGATAGCAGTAGTTCATGCCTGACATCGCAAAGCTCTCGTTTTACACGGCGAGTGATCAATACCGCTTTGTTAACTCACTTTTTGAAAAAACCTCTTGTGTAAATAAACGAGTAATTCAACCTTTCACTTATAACACCGCCTCCCTATGCCAATACCCGCTGTACAGACATTGAATCCAGAGTTTGTGACTGATTGCTGTGTCATTGTCGCCTCAAAATAGGTGCTGCTGAAGTGAGCGACAGTGAATGCCGTCCCCTCCGGGGAGCGTGTCAAGAATAGTATACAAACAAAATAATGAGTTGGGTGAGAAAAAGTGAGACTCTCACCTTTTGTTTTGTGTGTTTGTTGGAAGAAGGGAAGGAAAAAGTAGGAGACGAAAATAGAGTACAATAGACGGTACATCACTGAAATAGGTTGCAAGGACTAATGCTTCCTTCCTCTCTCTCTCTCTCTCTCTCTCTCTCTCTCTCTCTCTCTCTCTCTCTCTCTCTCTCTCTCTCTCTCTCACACAGCGAGACTTGCCAAGTGTAATGCTCATAACTCCTCTGGGTAATCTTACACCCTGGGGAAAAAACAATCAAATTTAACATGTACACGCCCCCATAAACACAAAATGACTTCCAAAATTAACATCCATTGATGCAGGGTAAAGGTAGGACATGGCACTGTAGCTGCAGATGGTTCAAGGCAGCTGATGTGTACAATATTCACTAAATGTATCACTTAGCGATCAATATCACACAGCTATAGAGTAAATTATTTTTTATTATCTTCTATTTTTATTATATCTCTTTAAAGGAGACACTTTTTAAAGATGGAGTGCACCGTGTCCTTGTCCCTGGCACGTCAAATCAATGCAGTTAAATGTAATGTATTTGTTTCAATGTGCCAGTATTCAGTGAAAAACAACGGTTTGTTGCCCTGCTCAAATAAAGCCGACAATCTTTATTATACATTTTTATATATTACAATAAGGCAGCTAAGATTCATATTTATTTGAAAAAAACCCTACAGTGAGATTGTGAAGCCCTATTAAAGTGCAAAGTCTTTTCCGATAACACCAAATACTCGGAAATGTCCTTTTTATAGCTGATTCCATTTTAGGAATACACCCATTTCATCACTGATGGATGAAAATTAGTTGTAATCAATGCAGTGTTTAAAATATGTAACATTAGATACATGTTTTGGTCTCAATTTGGGCAAATTAAACTGAAATGCAGTCACCACACGCTATAATTAAAATAAGGAGTGACACTTTTAAGAGGGCCTTAAAACTGCAACTGGATATATAAAATATTCCATGACAGTAGGAATAGGAACAGCTAGACTTGGACTTTATCATGAGTAAAGGTGTAATAAGCTATAAGCAATGACCAGAACTGAGCTCAATGAGTTTGTGTTTTCATTCATTCAGTTATTTGGGATAAGGTCACATTTCAAAACATCTACTCTACGGAGTAAAACTGGCGGTGGAACTTCTGTGTGAATCCGAAATAACAAAACCAGGAAGGTCAGAGGTGTAAAAGCTTCCCTCGTTTATCTTGAGAGAGATACAAAGAAACATTAATTTTGCTTGAAAATGACTGGTAGCCTGTGGCAACTGCATAATAATTTGGACTCTTTTGTATGCTGTTTCATGACATTATGCTTTAGCGATTAGATCTTCAGGCTACAAAATCTCGTCTCTTTTTTGCAAACAGAATATTCTGTTTCATCACTCGGAGATGAAAAGTGATGGCGTTATTCAGGTGTATCCAGACAGCACTGTATGTATCTACTATACTTTCTACCTGCCACACACTTTGAAAGAACTCCGGTGATGTATTCACCACTTGGCTGGATGATCTGTTTTTTATGACTCTGGTGATATATGAAGACAGCAGCGTGCAATCATCACCTGCATCGCGGCTACATAATTCCACTTTCAAGTGACACATCCATCGTACACAATGTACAGTCCGCATTTGCTCATTCAGGGAACCACACTTCCCTTTGTGTTTAAATTTGTGACTCAGTGGGACTATTAACTCATCTTCATCAGAATCCTAAAACCATTCATCCATCCATCTTCTACCGCTTTATCCTCCACATGAGGGTCGCGGGAGGAGCTGTGGTGGTGGGGTACACCCTGGACACATAGAGACAAACAACCATCCACTCTCTCACTCACACCTATGGTCAGTTTAGTGTGCAGTTTACCTATATTGCATGTTTTTGGACAGTGGGAGGAAGCTGGAGAACCAGGAGAAAACACACACACAAGGGGGAGAACATGCAAACTCATCCTAAAACCAAAAACTGTTAATTCAAGAGCAGGTAGAGATGCAGGTATTAGCCACAGATTGATAACTAGCAGAGACGATGTGCTGTGAGTAATGTAGCTCATACTGTATTTAGGGGAGGATAATGGGACAATAAAATATACATGCACTGTTTATATGGTGACAGAGACATTTTCAGAGTCACAATCATTTCAACTGAAAGCAGCGGCGAGAGAATCCAAGACGCAGAAATGATCCCTTCATCGCTTTGCACCCCAAACAATTTCTCACTTGAGTGACCACACGCACGCTTGTTCTGCAATCTGATTAGGTAGAGACTCTGAGTTGGAGAAGACACAGGAGAGAGTCTTTACTCCTCCCTCCAGTGTTCTCTCTCTCTCTCTCTCTCTCTCTCTCTCTCTCTCTGGTTAAACAATCCATTCACTTTCTCCTGTAGCAGAAGAGTCATTTAAGAGGACAAATGGTGCGGCTTATCTCTGACATACATGAGGTTAATGGCGTTCATTTGTCAGATTAGCATTAAGTTCTATGAAATGGCACTTAAAGTTTCAGAAGAATATGCTGAAACAGATGAATTCAAATATGTATGCACAGAGATTGGACATATTTACATAAACACATCATGATCCACATATAACCAGGATGAGACCTGACATATGGTGCTTTAAATGATGCTGGCATCATGAATGATTGTCCATTGGCTCTATAAAGTCAGAAAGACCAATTCTGAAAATAACTTTTTCTTTTATAAAATGGGATGGGGGGTGTTATGACCCCAGCTCACATGTTTTGGTTTGCTTAGCACTTATTTCCAGTTTCTCTCCAGTTGTGGGTGTGTCTATGTGACTGGTGTCACACTGTGAGTGGTTGATTGGAAGGAGATTGGCTCACCATGAGTGGTTGAAGAGAAGGGGGTGTGGACTACAAAAACTACTGAGCTACCTCCTCACCTTTCTTATGTCTTTGCAAAATAGTTAGTAGTTTAGCCGTAGTGTGTAAAGATTGGATAAGTTGCAATATGGGTATTTAAGTTAATTTTAATTAAAAGCTGCAGGAAGCACATTGTTTGCTTTTGAGAGTTTTTTGTTTATCTAAAATTCTCGTAATTTTTGGGCAAAATTGTTAACTTTTAAGTTTAACAGAAGTAGGAGAGAGAAGCCATTTTGTTTCACCTTTGCTTTCTCTTGTTTTCAGTTTCAGCTCCGGTAAGTTTTTCTATTTGCAGGTAAGATGTGGTTTAAAGACAGGTTTTGGTTTGTTATTTTGGCATTGATCCTCTGCTACACTTGTTTAAACAAACTTTGGATTTATTTTTGCTTTCTTTGGAAAGACGAGGTGGAAGACACACACACACACACACACACACGTTACCCCTGGTTTCTCTAATTGAACCCACTCATTGACATTAGTGAGATATACAGCTTTCAAATTCACTTTCTCAAGATGTCTGATCAGCCCTGTCCTGCTTCACAATGTACATTTTAAAACCAAGAGCTTCTCAGGACAACAATAGACTTAAGTTCACAGTTTCTGCTCTTAATTCCACGTTTCCTCGCTTACGTCTGGTCATGCTGACATCTCCGACAACATGCAGGAATTTTAGAGCGAGAAAGGCAGCTGGATTTGTTTGTGTTTTGGACCAATCAGCATCTGATGAAGATCTCATCCTGCCAACTATCAGCATGTGGGTGTTAATGACAGCAAGGAGCGAATGTTCATTAACATCAGTCGAGCGAAGAATGTCATGGAAGGTGTTTCTTGATGGAATTTATTTATTTATTTTTTCCCAGCTGGCTTCACCAACCGTCGTAGACAGTAAAAAAAAAACAAAAAAACAGATGGTCCATCCAACCTGCCAAGAATTCTTTGAAAGCACCTGCCCTTTATCCAAATAGCTTTTGAAAGGGCCTTCCAAGATGGTTCTGTGTAGCAAACCATTAGGCAAGTGCAGGCTAATTCCATGCACGAATGGAAAAACTATAAAGAAATTCTGCACTAATAAAGAACATAGTTGGGACAACTTACTTTTTAAAATAGCTTTTAAAGTAGTTTTTCTCTCGCTGAGCTGGAGCCAAGTTGGAGACTTTGTTACTAAAAGAATAAACATTTGTGGGTTGACATTTCACATGTGTTGTAGGTGAACAATACAATTATGACATGTATTTTTGTGTTTGTGTGTGTTCCAGGTATTACTCATGCTGCGGGAGCCTATATCTGTTCACACAGTCACATTATGGGGGCTCGTTTTCCTTATGGGGACGAAAAGGAAGTACCCACAACGGTAATTATTACATATTAAGATGGAGACATATTGTATTGTTAAGGTTAGGGTTAGTGTAAGTCAATATAAATGTCCTCTGATGTCGATGTGTGGCTGGGAGGGACAGGAATTTTATCATCCGTGTGATATTTGACAATTCTTTACGCATGTTTAATACACGGTGACCCTTTCTATTACTCACACTGTTTTGTAGAGGTAATTACAAGCGAAACACAAATGAAGTTATGTAATTAAAGCCATTACACCAGACAGAAAAACACTTAGCACATGGCTATTTAGGTAATTGCGACACATCAGTTCAAGTAATTATATTGCAGGATTATAAAGGAAGGAAGACGTTCATAAAGTGTGCTCTTTGTTGATCCAGAGTGCAATGAATGTGCTCAGTTTTTCTCTTTTCCTAAGGATTTAAACAAAGTAATGACATAGATTAAAGATAGTGATAAAGAAATTATTACTACACATAAATGTTTAATCTGTTTTTAATTGATTGGACTCTAGACTACTTCTCAGGTGTCTGAAAGCCTCATTATTTGAGAGTTTTACAAACCTGAGCTCCGTTGTCATCATCACACTTTCAAAGAGAAACATACACCGAAACATCACAAACAACGGTTATGTGTTATTGTTATTGCAAAAGAGACATCAAATGTCATGTTTACTTTTCAACAGTGATGCACTCGGCTCCCGTCCAATAACAGACAGGTGTACAACTACCAAACAACTCCCACACACACACGGGATCCTCACAGGCTCCAAATACAATCTATTCTGGTGATCATAATTATTTGATGAAAGAGGTTCTGGTTTCTCAACCATCCCTTTTGTGCATACGATCTCGCCGTGAATAATTTAGCATGGAGAGCTGGAGAGGTGCGTCCCGTTAAAAAACGAAAAAACAGCAGGTGCAGTCAAACCCAGGACACAAGGGCACGAGCATTTTCATTCATTAATCCATGTACGTCCTCTTATCACACCAGGCACCACCAGTATCCAGCTGATGTCAGTTGGATCAATGTAAGGAGCCTCGTGGATGGACTGATGTTCTTGCTCTGTCCCCTCCTCTGTCAGCCACCATGGAGGAACTCCAAAGGAAACTGAATCAGCGGTACGAAAGCACCAAGCCCAGAAAGGTGAGTTATTTATGGCATCGCTTTATTTCATTTTTCATTCCATGGGTTTTTTTGACGACGTTTGATTAAGACATATTGAGGTCATTTCTGTCTCAGAGTGTTCTGTTTCATAAAATGTTTTTCGTGCAACTATTTTATTATGTACCGCTAATAAGCTCAACGTTGTAGCTCAGAGCTATCTGAAACAGGAGTGCTGTATTTGTGTCTGATCTTCAAACAAGCGTCAGAATAAAACAGTTTTGTCTTGCATGATGACATGCCGCTGTGTGACCGGAAATGAATCATGCAGTAATTAACAAGTATTCACGTTGCCTTCACTTAAAAAAAAAAAAAACAACAAAAAAAACACAGGTAAGGTTCAAGCTCGCGTCGTCCTACAGTGGCCGGGTGCTGAAGCATGTGTATGAGGATGGCCAGGAGCTGGACAGTCCGGAGGAGAAATACCCTCACAGCTTTGTCCACCGCAAGATCCCTCCCAGCCACCTGGAGATGGAGCAGCTTTGTGGGTTTGAGGACGCTCACGGGGACCAACAAGGTGGGAGATTTATCTCTGTGTACGCTCACTGTTGTGTCTGACTTCACTGAGGTGTGATTGGGCAGTAAACTTGTTACCAGAGGGAGAAGATGTGTAAACTCCATTTGTATTAAATATTAAAGCCCAAACTGTTGAGTTCTTTTTCTTTTTCAGCTGGTCCCCCTCTAGGGGGCGCCACAGCGGATCAGCTGCTTATTCAGTGATCTGCATATTTCATTGGCAGAGATTTTACACCACTATCTACTACCTTCCTGATGCAATCCCATGTATCTGGGCATGGGAACGGCACTATTACGAGTATTCTGGACATGGCCACCCTGTGGCTGGGGTCAAAAACCTAAGCTGTTGAGTGATTTGCATAAAATGATTTAGGGGTGCTTTAAGCTTTAACCCCTTAACACAGAGCGTATCGCTGACGACACGTTCACACTTTGCATTACCGTAGTTACGCAACAGTTTGTGCCATCGAAAACATTCCAACGGTTTCTGAAACAACACGTCAAAAGCCAATGTGTGGTTATTGCGGTAATTTCACTCGTGCTGTTTCAGGATGGTCCTGGGTATGACATTAAACTGCATCCAGGCGGAGTGGGGAGGCCGTGCGTGGGATCAGTGCACCCCGACCTGAAACCTATAAAAAGCGCACAGGTGACCGTTACTACTCACTCTGTGGCTGGCGAATGCGGTCGGCACCACAAAACGGAGCGACTGCTTGTACACGAGCCTAGCATTTTTTGGTCTGTTTTTGCACATGGATGCACAAGAAAACGTTTATACATACTGTTCAAATTTCAAATTTAACATGCAAAATCTGTCGTTCGTGTAAAACTGCAGTGTTTAAATTGTTTAAGCAGTATTTTAACATGCAGCTAATTGGAAATAACTGCCAGATATTGGAAGTTATTCTGGAAAAATGGGCAAAAGCACTACAGGACATTCTCTGGTCCTTGTATGGTTAAAATAAGCAAAAATGTGCCTTTGCCTTTCAGACAATCTGAATTGATTCATTTGAGGAGCTGTTGTTTGTCTATATTTTCATAGTCTGTGAAGAAATAAAAGGTCTAAACTTTCGCCTCTGACACCAGTCAAAGTACAAGGATGCAAAGGCACTTTTTAACTTTCCAGCGGCCAAGTAAAAGCCAAGTTTGTACAGCGCTACTAACTTAAACACATTGCTCACAATGAACAGTGTAATCACCCGTAAAGGTTCTCCCTTTTTTTCCAATCAGTGCAACTGTTGGATATAGTTAATGTCAAGCCAAAACCAATTTTCCAAAATGTATTAAGAACGTATAATCCACCACAAAAATGTACACAACATTGGTCTAGTTGTCTGAGCCTCTGTATCGCCAACAACATCACCGTCCGCAGGCGGCGGGTTAATCAGCCTCAGCAGCAGCTCCTACAGAAACAGTGTTGGAAGAATTTTAGAATGCTGTGTTCTCCTCTCCTGCTGCATAAGAAAGATATTAATGCCCACAGTGATGACAGTGTTCGTGTCCCAGCTGCAACATAATCTACCCGAGTCCTAAATGCACAGGTCATTAAGGTCCATTACTTTGGTATTTCAAAGGCAACAAAATTATAGCCGCTAACACAAGAGTAGGTGGATCATACGATGACCTCTGTGATCCTAACACTCTCTGAAATGAACTTTTCGAACAGCTACTGAGCCATTTTGTATATTAACATCATTTTCTTTCTCCCGTTTCACCTGTAAAGCGCTTGACAATGGTTCCTAAACAGATTAATCACCATTTAAACATGCTTCTTAACATGTTTCTCATATATATATATATATGTATATATATATACATATATATATATGACGTTTGCTTTTTCAAACAACATTTTATTTTGGATACTTCCATTATTTGACTTGGCACACAGAAATTTAATTATTCCACAAAAACCAAAAACTACCAGGGTCAAAATGATTAGCCCCCTTGAGAACAGACCTTTTTATCAAGGCCTTAGCACAAACCACCATGGTGCAATGACGTGCTTAGCTTTGCTCAAAACGCTCAAACTTTTAAAATCAAGTGAAAACTGAGGCTTATCTCCCAATTTACACACCGTATACAATCTCGAGTGAGAGTTTAAGTTGTCACTTGAGAAAGCATCGTGCCAAAAACGAAATAAATCTGTTTCCTGACAACATTTCTCATTCTGCATCCAGGTCTGTGTCCTCCAACGGGGCTCATTGCCCAAAGAATAAATGTATACAGAGGAATGGGAAACTACAAGCCAACTGCTGATCTGACAGAGGGAGCAGAGGGAGACGCCAGCGTAAGTTGTTTTTGCAAGATTCTTGCATTTTGATAGTAATCAAGGTGAGAGTTGCATCAGATTTCTTTCTGCCTGAATGTCAAGTATGAACAGCTGTCTTAATTTTCTAAATCCATTCTCGAGTGCGGTTCAAATGAAGTCGAATCGAGACGACTCCGCTGAGTTTTAATTAAGAAATCGAGCGTGACAACAGCTATCTTTATAACGCAACAATGTGGCAATTGAATAAAACTATTACTATCTGGATGACGGGAAACACAAAGGCGCCCTCAGGGAGTCACAATTTATTGTTTCATGATAAGAGAGAACGGATAAATAGCAATGACCAATGTTTTTTTTTTTAACAGTGTGCTGCTCAGAATTTTTATTTTACAATTTCAATGGAATAAAAACAGCGAAAAAACTCTTCCTCTTACATGAAAAAGCCAGTTTTATTGAGCTGCCATGGAAGCAGATTTGTAATGGTGGGATCATAGGAAGGGCAGGTAAAGGTACACTTGCTGCTCGCTTGATGTTGGTTGGTAGTTATCACATTTATCAGTAAAAGACAGCAATCTGGATGCAGTTTTTTCCCTTTTTTTGTCCATTTTAGTGCATCATTTAAAGGCAGGTGCAGTGATCCCTAGGTGAACCTTTACTGTGCAATGTGCACTGAGTTTCTTAGTAATTAGTTTGATGTACTTTTAAAGTGATGTTGGGTTATTTGACCTATTCTTTTCCCCCCTCAGTCCCAAGTGTTGGATTTTGGCAAGATAATCATCTACACTAGCAACCTGCGCATCATCAGGGCACCACCAAAGAATCCTGAGGTGTCGCGACACCACGCGGCGCCGCATGTGGACATGGATGCAAAACCAAAGGCCAAGGAGAGGGTGAGCAGGAGGAGAGCGAAAGCTCTGAGTATACAGGACGCGGAGGACAAAGAGGCGCACAGCAGCAACATTAAGACCACGGTAATGGTCCTCTGCCAAATGATTCTCAGTGGTGTTGTAGGATTTTATCATCCCATTTTTTTTTCTCACCATGTCCCCTCCCTCCTCTCCTCTTTTTTCTTTCTTTGCATAAGTCTCGCCATTGATTATTCAGTTCAAATTTGCTTTCAAGAGAATAAGAATTGTAGTTTACATCTACTCACAAAGGGGTGATTTTTTTCCCCCCCTCATCCCACAACCGTCTAAGTGCCACCTTATTTGTACTGCCATTATTTTCCTTCTCCATGTGGCCCCCTCTTGCTGCTGCAGCAACCACCGGCCCATTGTCCTCGCGTAATCTATCAACTGTGAACAGATACTGATGAGTCCACAGTTTTTACTCTGCCCTTGCTGCATTTGCCTGCCACTTACCAGGCTGCAAGGATTACCCACTCCCTCCCTCTCACCTCCTTGGATGATTACTGCTCTCTTTGCTTCACTCCCCTCACCCTTTTCCCACCTTTCTTGTTAGATTCCCATTTTCTCTAGCATACGAAAAAAAAAGGTCCATCTTCCACTTTTTCTCTCTCTGTTGTCTTGCGGTCTCTCTTTCTTCCATGGTTCCTCCTTTCGCCGTCTTTATAGTTCTGTAAGCGTCAGCATGGATTTATACCTTGATTTCGCTTTAAATGCAACAGCTTAACTGTGGCAGCGTGTCACCAATGCTAAGTGCAACTTCAGGGAACTATAGTGGATGATTAATCTTATTACTTTTACCTTGAACTGTCAACCATTTAAAAAAAAAATCCCTTTCTCCCTTTGTCCATTACAGTAAAGCCTTCAACACCATCTCGATGCTGTTCATTTTTCTTTTACTGCAGATGTTTTATTGTTGTATTTATACTGCACTGTGACAATACAGTCCATCCTATAATGTGCTGCTTACTTTCAGTTCCCTTGATTTGATATTTATCAAAGAAATGTCCAAATATTTTCTTTCTTCCATGTCACTGCTGTACTCCAGTCTATCTATTTCCTGTGGCGGTATCTTTAAAGTAGTTCATGAAGATTCAAATATAACCTCATTATTGTAACGATTCACTGACTGTAAAAATGATGGACTGGCCGTACATTACGATGGAACTCACTTGCTTAGCAAGAGCAAGAGCATTTCATAAGAAATACAATTGGAAAATGAAAATGCCCTGTGTCGATCAGGCGAGGCAGGGTTATTTATGTAGCACATTTCATCGCAAAGAAAACCCAATGTGCTTTAGATTAAAATACAGTAATAAAATATCCAGTGGTGGAAAACCCATAATACAATTTCGATACCATTGATCTATACCTACACATACACACTACACACCCACTTAGTCACATTTAATATTGCTTGACAAAACAGAAAGGTAAAGGGCCACAGTGACTAAATGCACTTTTACCTGCTGCTGATTTTACCTGAGGCACCGTCCAAGGACTTCAGAGGTCTGATGGGATTGTCGACCCCTTGCATTGAAATGTCAGAGGTCAAAAAAAGCTGTTCAGTGTTTTCCAGTAAAGGGCAGACCATTTAAATTCCATATACACATGGGTATACACAGCCATCTGTTTTGAAACAACCTAAATTATTAGTAATATTTAAAATATGTGGGAAAAAAAAAAAACACCCAAGTTGTTCAAACGTGGCCAAATCAGATTTGAGGATTCAGAGCAGCTGTGACGCACGATGATTACATTGCAGTACTCTATACACACCACAGCTGTTTAGATTTGGATGACACACAACTTTATCTAATGACCTTGTGCCAACTTTCGGCTTAATCCCAACCTGGGCATTAACTTTTTTTAACCTTTTTTTATAACGTGTCTCTCACTTGTACTCGCTTCTCCTCCTCCTCCTCCTCCTCCTCCTCCTTCTCCTCCTCTAATGTGTTTCTTCTTCTTTCTGCAGGAGGCAGACAGCTGCCAGCATTGTGGTGGTTCGGGCTGCGCTCCCTGCTCTCTGTGTCACGGCAGCAAGCTGTCTATGCTCGCGAACCGCTTCAACGAGTCCATCAGTGATCTGCGCTGCCAAGCCTGCTATCCCCATGGTCTGGAGAAATGCCAGTCGTGCTCCAGCAAATAGCACCATTTGGCTGACACGCACGTCTGTCTGTCTGGCTGAGGGAGTGCGTGCGTGAGTGAGTGAATGAGTGAGTGAGTGAGTGGTCAGACTATACTCAGTGGCAATAATGCTCTAATCCAAAATGTTCTTGGTTGGGTGTTTTAATCGCGACGAGGAAACATAAGCCATCACTGGAAAAGGGGAATTGTGAGAGACACAGAATCATAAATTACAATTACTGCGTGCAGTGGAAACGGCTTGCGATAAAAAAAGAACACATAATCGCTCCTTTGTTGTCACATTATTTTGCATCTGCACTCAGCCTCCTGATAACACCTTCAGTACATGCTTCCACAACACAGTTATCCTTCCGATTTCTGCCATGTCCCTCCGCTGCATGACAGCTATTGGCATTATTTTTCTTTCCCTGAAAGCACGGGGAGAAATACAGGAGAATAAAGACTGTAATATGGAAACGTAAATACACACAGATTGAGAGACGAGAGTGGGACATAATTGGAAACATAATAAATATAATAAAAGTGCCTCGCTGCTGATTATGGTGTGTCACAGAAAGGGAGAAAGTCACACACTTTAGAAAAGCACACACTGCACGCCAGCATTGCAAAGGTGTGACATTCAAAAAATACTGATTTTTCGTTGGAGTAACACTTTGTCGAGAAAGTGTTCCAGACGAAACGAGAGGTGACAAGAAAATCATGGAACAGTTAAATAAACGACAGTAAATCTTTAAGGCTGTTAAATTGCGTGTGTTATTGTGATTGTGTTTTATTTTCGTTAGCGGTTTTTATTGTTCTCAGGTGTTTTGACTTCATTCACACACTTTTGGTAAGTTGATAAAATAAAATACCTCCTTCGTTTCTGACGCCCTTCTCTTTTACTGTGTCCGACGACTGCTTTTATAACATAATCTTTGTTTTATACTCGTGTGAGGTTGTTTTATTCAGATGGGAAGATCACGAAGCTCCGATGAACTGCTGTCTTAATCTTCAGCCTCCGTAAGTCTTGTATTTTCACTGAGCATCAGTCTGATGTCACTATTATATTATACACATATTATATAGTTTTTTTATGGCTGTAATCTTACAGTTCCATAGTTAAAGTGTGAAAAGTGATTGCTTACATATTTGATCTCTTTCACAGTCGCTAATAGTTGGAATATTTGTGTTTTCACAGCAAACCTAATTCATTCAGTCGTTGCATATTTGTTATTACATTCAATTCAATTCAAATGCACCAAGCCACAAAATTTAGAATCGTACCATTTCAGTATGATTAAACAGGGAAAGAAAAACAAAGTTAAACATTATAGAAGCAATAGCTGAAGTTTTTTTTTAATAAATTCTGCTGCACAATTAGACATTTTCTGTGGCAGCAGCGTTGCCCAAGAGTACATGAACTCATTACAAGTTATTGTGAGTTCTCCAATAAGTTTTAAACAACAGAGATGTCTCTATATACTGTATGTGCAAAGATGTTTCTGAAAGTGGATCCTTTGTAGGAAAACACAGTATTAAAAAGCCTAATATGCCCCTCTAACATTTCCATAATCAGATATGAACCTTATAATTTATAATGGCTGCTGAAATTGCACCTTTACTTTTTTTACTCTCAGGCAAAGATGATCAATCAGGGTTAGCAGTAGATTGTACTTACTGTACCACAGCCCAAACTCATGCCAGGAAAAGCACAAAAAAACAACAACATTACAACCCACCGTGCCTGCTTCCATTAGTTTTTGCGAGTCGACTGCAGCCTGCATACAAGCCCCATCAGCAATCAAACACTTGCAATTGTGGGATGACAGAAGAAGCCTGAATCTTTCCGGCTCCTTATTCATTCTCCTCTCTCTGACTGACTGCTCGGCTTAAAACTGGGCCACACAAAAAAAAAAATCTGAGCTTTTTAACGTTGTCATGTTAGCCCCCTACAGTCCCACTTAGTGTTTCGCAAGGGAACCTCAAATGTGACACTAAATACGACACTAAATACTATGGGTGTGCATCATGCGGGGAACAAGAAGTCGGGGCAAATGTAGAGCAAGAGAATCACTAGAGAAATGCATATCACACACTGTGGATTAAAAAAAAAAAAAGGGGTCCGTGTTCAAACAAAAAGCCTACATTTGTTCCAGCTGCAGGATCGCTGATTCGGCTCAAGCAAGAAAAAAAGGGGAGAAGTGCACCTTTACCCTGGATCATATGCCCCAAATTGTATTAGTGCAAACAGAACAAAAAAAATATTGCCACATCTGTCAAATAGCTGACAAGATACAACATTTTAATGTTGTTAGCGCTCTATTAGCACAACGCTTTTAACCCACCCACAGTTTTGCTCTTTTCAAAGCAAAGATCCTGCGACCTTTCCTGATTACGCCGTTGACTTGACATCTGTGTTTACTGTATTTTGGTGCGTCCACATACTCCCACACATGCATGAAGCTACGGTTTAAACGATGGAACATTACAATAAAATAGCAATTTATTAGAGATTTGCATCATTAAATTGCTATTTTATTATATTTTATATATGTATTGTATATATAACATTTTCCTAGTGACAACATTATCATTTATGATGTTTTATGGATATGTTATCTCTTATGGCCCTTTTATAATAATATATGACCCAGGGAGTATAAGGGAGGGAGGGGGGGGCAGACTGTGAACATTAATCATCTAACTCTCATATGAGAATATTACACCTTGTCAAGAAG
The DNA here is from genome assembly GCF_019176455.1 of Solea senegalensis. Lineage (NCBI taxonomy): Eukaryota > Metazoa > Chordata > Actinopteri > Pleuronectiformes > Soleidae > Solea > Solea senegalensis. The sequence goes on from NC_058033.1 coordinate 19,171,152, forward strand.
TGAGACACATTTCATCTCCAAGCACTTTGGCTTTCCTTGTTTGGTTTGTAGATTATTATACCTTCCTGTGCGTCTCTGCTTTGACTCGTTCAATCTCCATCTTTCAGTTCATATATTCTGTATCTATATATATGACTACCTATATATCTTTTTGGATGTGCACGTACAGCTTCTAAATGTCTACAATTGTACATTTTTGACACATTAGCAGCAGCAGCAGCAGCGACGCAGTGGCGTGAATGCAGACACTGTCCTCTCTAATTAAAGAGTGGCCTGGCTCAGCCTTTAAGCCTCGATCACAGCGAGCATCAACCATCGACTCAGTCAAAACAACTCCCATTAGCCGAAGTGACCTCTGCAAATGTAGTCGACGGGGCAAATGAGAATAGTAACCTCCTTACCCCACCGTTGAAATTAATAGTCCGTGCAACAGAGGCAGTGTTATGAAACAGATAAATGAATCCATGATTCAGAAGCTTTGCAAAAAAAACCACTGCCCCAAGGTCAGTAATTTAACTGCCTCACTTTTGTCTATTACATTGTGAATCTCTGTTTTTACAAATTGAGTGTTTCTGTGTCATGTGCGGTGTTTATCTCGGCTAATTTACTCGACGTGATGGGATTTACTGTGCTTACATTGTCACTACTGTACATTTTCATCCTCTGATTATTCTCAGCAGTGGTTTGCACACACCGCGGATCGAGGTCCGGTTGGAACAAGGGCCGAGTTTGCTTGTTCTCCCCTTGTGTGTGTGGGTTTTCTCCGGGTTCTCTGGCTTCCTCCCACAGTCCAAACAACATGCAGTATGGGGATTAGGTAAAATGGACACTGTAAATTGACCATAGGTGTGAGTGCAAGAGTGAATGGATGTTTGTCTCTATGTGGCCCTGGGATGGACTGGCAATCCTATCGCCCTATGTTAGATAAAATTGGCACAGCGTCCCCCGCCACCCCCATTCAGGATAAAGCAGTAGAAAATGCATGGATGGATGGATGGATTATTCTCAATTAATTGTTCTGCAAATGCACATACCATGTTATATCATGAGTGTATGTACAGGCCTGTGGTTTTCTGACTTTCATGATGTATTTGAACACATCTTCACTGTCACCTCTATCTTTGGGGTGTCAGGTTTTCCACCTTGTGCTATAATTATGATTGCATGGGTCCCAACATGTGTCAGTGAAGGAAACCATATTGAATATCACTGTGTGTGCACAACAGTGACTCTTTGACGTGACGTGTTCCATCCATGCTTTATCCTCCCTCACGAGGGTTGCGGGGGGTCCTGTCAATGTGCCTACAGTCAATTTAGAGTACCTATTCCCCATGTTGCATGTTTTTAGACTGTGGGAGGAAACAGAAAACCCTTGCACACATGGGGACGTAATGTGTTCCAACCACTTTAAATAACAAAGACAACCAGTAAGATTACAGGTAATGAAATTACTCTACAGAGGTGAAGCAAAGACAAACACAAACAAAAGAACAAACTCTTGTCTTTAAAAGCCTTTATAAATCACAGGTATTTTGCAAGTACTGCCGGCCAAGTCCACAAAGATTACTGGCAAGGTGAAAGACAAATTGCCCACTCCGGAGGGCAACAGCAGAAGCTGTAGTAGGGACAAGGTGGTTGTAAGAATTGGAGACAGGAATAATAACATACCTATAGTGAGGATGACAGCTATAGCTGTGAGAAACACAATGAGGAGAGGGAGCAGCCAGGGATGGGGCTGTACGTTGTCAGGAGTTATTGCTGCAGAACTGTTTTCTAAATTGTCCAAAGACTTTGCAAATCAGACCAAATGTCTTTGTACAAAGCACTTCACTGGCTCTAATACCCCGATGTCAATAGTGTATCAGCTATGCTCAAGCAGCTGACAAAGCATAAGATGGGGGGGAAGGCAAACCTGCATTTTAATGACAACACCTTGAACTGCAGCATTGAAGATCCACTTTTTTTCTTAGGATGAGACCTTTTCCATGTACACTTAGATAAATGAGATGCATCAAAAGGAGTGAATAATCCCATATAAGAGGTGTAACGGTGAAAGCATAAAAGAACATAACACGCACTGCTAATGGGGATAGAATTATATTTCCTTGCGAGTCAAAGGGCATTATATAAAATTAATGTTGCATGTTGGGGGAGGAAAAAGAAAAATCAACCAGAGGGATGAATGACTTACAAACAGCAATTTAGTCGTACATCTGACAACTGACAAAATACTAAATATGAGGTCTTATTGTAGTAACTGATTTGTCCAAATCCATGGTTACTGTAACACAAATAGGATAAATCCTGTGAAGATGAGCTCAGTCGTTACAGGTTTCAATAAGAAAACATGAGCTGAGAAGAAAGATGGACGTGAAGAGACACAATCGAGAAGATTATCAATAAGATACTTGCATTATCGTTGTATGTCAACACAAAATAATAATTTACTGAGGTTTGTATTCATTGCTTTAGTATGATTTTTGTGATGAATTTGTGTCTTTTTTCAGAATAGAAACAAAATATTTGTGTGGGATAATATTTTTGTTTATAGTGATGATTCAGTCTGTAATAAGTGTACGTCTCGGCTCAGACATGCTGAGATAAAGGGACGGAAAAGAAAAACAAAGACTGCACCAAATTCCTCACAATAATTAGGGCAGTGCATCCATTGCAGTATATTGGCAAATGCATTTAACATGTAGAATAGATGATATCCTTTTGCATATGAGCACAAGTCACAGTTTGATTAAAGACAATCTAGAATATACTAGAGCGTGTTTCACGGTGTAGGTACACGGAGGGGGGGAAATCAGACTAAAACACGCTGACTCTTGACTCTAAAGGGCAGGTTTAATCGTTTAATGAGCAAAACAGCTAAATGTATCCCCTAAGCAAACACCATCGCTCTATAATCTCTTACCAAATTTGCTTCGCTGCTGTAGCGTGAAGTTTCATCATACGCTGAGAATTTGTCAGTCAAAACAAAGTCGATTTTAAAATTCAAAAAGGCCTCCGAAGTGGCCGGTGGAAGTTATAAAAAAAACAAGCTCAACTTTTGCTCATCAGAAACTTCCAGTTCAATCTCAGTAGGTAAATAAGCAAAGTATATTGCAATGACCGCGGTCAATAAAAGCTGTAACAAACACAGGTTTTGATGCTGAAAATCTCTCCCTTCCAGAGACAACAAGTCAGAATCTGGTCTGTTATATTATTATTATTATTATATTGGAAAAATATGACTGCCTTTATGACAAACCTTTATACCATGACATATTTTTTTAAGGACCTGGAACTAACTGCATCAAAACTGAAGTGATGGTTTTGGTTCTGTAAACTCACATTTTGTGCCTTCACTTACATGGTAGCTGTTATTTAAAAAAAAATGTATGTTGATATTGAAAATGAATCATTAGTAAAATATTTTATTGAAACATTTGGTACTATCTCAACTAAACTTCTTATTGAGTATCTATGCATTTTTGGGTGTCATTATGAGTTGACCTTTACAGATCATGTTTCCTCTGTCACCCTGTCTGTCATGTCACTTCAGGCCTATAACCCAACAGGCCACCCAGCTCCTAGCACAGGCTTTGGTCGTCTCCCGCCTCGACTACTGCAACGCCCTGCAAACAGGCTTCCAGATTGTCCAGAAGATGGCGCCGGGCCTGGTCTTCAATCAGCCTAAAATGGCACATGTCACCCCTGAGCTCCACTGGCTACCCTTCAATCACTGATGCTCGCCCACACAGTGCTCCATGGGTCTGCTCCCACCTCCTTAAATGCTCTCCTAAAGGCTTACAGTATGTTACCCCTCGACTGCTCCGTTTATCAAAGCATTGACGTCCGGCGGTGCCAACTCCCCGCACAAGACAATCCAGACTCTTTCCGAGTGACGTTCCACGCTGGTGGAATGAGCTACCGAGTGCTACAGAAGGGCTTTCTGTCTATCTTCAAGAAGCTCTTGAAAACACAGCTCTCCGAGCACTTACGTTCTCTGCAATCTCCTTCTGCACTCTTACTCTCTGTCAATCCACTTTTCCTATCTAGTGGATTTTTTTCCAAGATGTAGCGTATTCCTCTTTTGTAAGTCGATTTGGACAAAAATGTCTGCTGAATGTTTACATTTTTAAAAAAGTAATGAATAGAATATCATTTAAAAATCAGAGTAGCCCAACCACATGTGGGTTCAATCAGAGGCTGGTTGCCTAAATATTGAAATAAAAACAACGCTGAGGCAGCACGATAACCATTACTGGTTTACTGACTCGACACAGAATCACCCACACACTGATAATATACAGATTTGAAATATTTTGAATCAATCATATTTTGTCATTCCACTCGGGCCACCAGAGGGAGATGGCTATACTGCAAGTGGTTATGCACTTCCATCTGGTGAAATAAGCTCTGCTCCCGCACGAAGTCCTCAGGGGAATATGAGCTGTTTTGTATACTTCATCTCGGAGTGCAGAGAAGCCCACACTGTGCGGTAGTGAACCAACCATAAAGTCACATAACACTGAGCTATATGATACATAAAAAGCACAAGGCTGGAGATATTAACGCGGTGGAGGAGGCAAGAAAATGAGCTCTGTCAATGTGCGGCATGTTTGCAGCGGGATGAGAGCGAGCGAGAGCCGGTCACATTTCAAACATCGGCTCGTCGTCCTCGTCGAAGGTGATTGGTGTTGTATCTGACGCTCGGCTGGGAGATGTGCAGGAGTGCAGCGCTCCTTCAGAGCGACTGCAATGCTTTATTGGTAATCATCTCGGTAACTATCTCCCTGTTTGTTTTATTAACTCTGCTGATTATATGAGCTCACAAGTACCATCTGCATCACGGTGTAAATGTTTGTTAGTTTTCCCTTCGTTAAGCTGACTGATGGTGGATGAAATTGTTTTTCTTCTTTTATAATTCATCCGTCTCTCTGACCCCGTGGTTGTTGGATGTTTAGTAGCTTTCGTTGCACTTTATTGAACTTGTAGAATAAAAGATGGATAATGATTTTGGATGGGTCAGGAACAATGGTAGCGTGTAGGAACATTGTCAGATAGTCAGAATCAGGCCCAGCAAGTTCAAGAGGTCAGTTAAAAAGGTCCAGTGTTTAACATTTAAGAAGGTTAACCCTTAGTTAACCAGCACCCATGGTAATTTCCCCTTGGGAATAATACACAACTCCTTATATGGACATCCTGGGGTTGTGTGTTTATAGGTCACATACTCAGGCTTTAACAAAAATAGTTTTTTCTTACATGTTGTTGAGTCAAAGTTATGATTCATTTAATATTGCATTTTTAGAGGTGTTATAAAGTAGCAATAATTGTGCAGAAGTCACAAAATTAGCCAAGTTTTGGCTCAGGTGTGTTTGTATAGTTGGTGAAAATAACGTTTTTTTTCATCAGATTGCCTACAGGTTGTGCTGAAAAAAGGGATATTGCGCATTCTTATACCGTCTGTATATACTGCATGTAATAAAAACCACTTATATGCACTTAAGACATGGTGGCAGTCCTCTTTTTACTTTCAATCTAAATATGTCTTACCCTTATAATTCTGCTTTCAATACAGTGAAACAGCTTGTTTTCTGTGTCTGTATCTCTTATGCTTCACATTTGTCCTCATTCTGTCCCTGTGTGTGTGTGTGTGTACTCTGCAGGGCGTGGCTTCTTGGTCTCCCCTCCCGCTGCTTTACCTGCACACGTGCAATCAATCAGCTAATCAACACCTCAGGCCTCTGCAGTACACAGTCCGTGGCTCTGCCAGTATGTCACCAGTCACCAGTGGAGGACAGCTATTTTAGCCCTTCCTGTGCCTCGGCTCCGCCGTGCCAGCTCGACCGCTTGCCAGCCACACTCAGTCAAGTCCCTGGGTGCTGTTCCGTGCCAGTTTGCAGATTCTGTCCTGTCTAAGTGTCCACCCCCCTCCGCTCCACCTCATCTTCACTCAACTCAACCCTGCTCCACAAACCGGCTTCATTCGGCCATTTGCAGCCCTCTTACACAGAACTGACATTTTCAGGATGGAAATTACAGGTATTGAAAGTTGATTCATACTTTGTCCTGTGTGTTTCCCTTTTTCCTCCAAGCCCAGAGCTAATGCCTTAATGCCGCTGCTTCCACCACATATTCTCTGCCTCAGCCTTTACTCTGCATGAAGTTTATTTGCAATTATTGCTGCTAGAAAAGTGTGACACTAGAAATTGAATCCGTTTTACTTCTGTGAAGATGGATAAAATTCATCTTCTACGTAATTTTAAATGCAAGTTTTGTTTTTTTTTATCAAATCCATATCAAAGTACATTGTCCTGTTGAGTTTATTTATATACTGCACGTGTGTTATCCCCCAGTCCAGAATAAACCCGGGGTTAAAGCAGCCTATGCTAGATTATATCCCGGGCACATTATGGCCGAGAGCGCTTTAACCCCGGAGTATAAATTAACCTAGGTCGGACTTAACCCGTCTAGGCCAGAATATACCCCTCTTGTATAACGAGGTTTTGATTGTATAGAATTACTTGACTTGATTGTTCAACATTTTTTGGAGGTTTCAGCTGTGTCATGTAAGATAAGTGAGAAAACGAACTGATTCAAATAACCCTAACCCAAAGAAGAAACTTCCAAAGTACAATCATCAATATCACCCTAAGAAAAATGTGAAATGTCAAAAGTTTGTTAGTAATTAGAGACTTAATTTGGATAATGCTTTATGCAACTTAAGTAGTTGATGACTTTAAATTCATGTGACCGTTTATAAAGATCAGTGAGTGAATATACTGTGTAAATACAATCAAAAATCTCTTTACACAAGAGGGGTATAGTTCATACCCCGGGTATACTCTGGCTGGGCCAAACTATACCCTGGGTTTATTCTAGGCAGGGGTTAATTTGATCTCTTACACCTGGTTTTGCGACCCCGGTTGGAACAAGGGCCTTTCTGCATGGAGTTTGCATGTTCTTCCCGTGTGTGGTGGGTTTTCTCTGGGTTCTCCTGATTCCTCCCACCGTCCAAAGACAAGCAGATTTAGGGATTAGGCAACCTCATTGGATGCTCTAAAATGACCGTAGGTGTGAGGGTGGATGGTTATGTGTCTCTACATGTGACCCTCACGTGGAGGATAAAGCGGTCGAAGATGGTTGGACGGATGTTCACTGCAACAGCTTTGCGACTCGATGATACTCTTGCATCTTATTTGAATCATGTTTCATGTCAAAGTAAATGAGAAAACCCGTCTGCAGGTAATACAAGTAGGGAATAGCTCTTACGACCCCCCCAAATTGCCCTACATGGGCAGTATGAACTGCTGATCTCTAAAATGCAGAGGCTGAAAAAAATCAGTTCCCACTTGAGTTAATCAAGCTTCATATAAAAAAAAAAAAAGAGAGAGAGGGGGCCAAGATGGTCGGTGTAAACAAGGCCTCAGTGTCAGACCCAATTGTTGCAGGGGTGATATTAAGAGATGGTGGTATAATGTGGAATGAAAGGTCAGACAGAGATGAGGGAGCGGTAATTACTTTTAATACATCCCCTATCAATATGTTTCCCTGTGGCATTAAAATATGTATGAGCAAATAGAGTAAAGAAGCAATTTTAGTCACGGTGAAGAGTTTATTTCTAAATGTCATGGCTAAATGATTTGAGCTTTTTCCAAAATAGGAAATACTACACTTTAAGTTTCATATTATTAGTCATTATAACAACAGTTTTCAGCTGTGATTGCAAACACTTGGAGATTGACAGGCGGAGATGCAAACTGCAGAAAAGAATGCGTTAAATGTGCCTTCTAAGTAATGAAATGAACTATGAATCAAAGTTCCTTCATGCCTTAATGCCACTGGGTGTGTTTCATGAGTATGGAAGCAGCTGGAGAGGTCATTATTCCAGAACACCAGTGACACCATTCAACTTAATGCTTAATGCTTGCGTAAATAAACATGATATCAAAGTTAATTAGCGTTCTCTGCTTGGTTTGAGTCCATGCTGTGGCAGCGAATCAACCAAATTCACTTTATATGAAAAAAGCCAGCATCACATGACATCAGCTGCTGGAGGTCTGTGGTCAATGCTGGTTTTTCCAGCAGGGCAATTCACCCATCAGCTGTGAATAGAAAAACTCGGTTAATACTTATTTTAGTTTAATTATGTCTGTCCCAAAACAGAAATCACTTGCAGGGCAAAGAATCTGCTTCCTGTTCAGACTGTTCATGCCCAGTGCACCTGAATGGTCGTGTGAAGTGTTTTTTAAGTGGAAGGAAATATGGATGCAGATTTACTTCACAGAGCTGAGATGTTCAGGCGAATCTCTTAGTTTGAAAATACAGTTTTTAAAATTAAAATAGTCTCTTTTTATTTTTTTGCCTCTGCAGACATTTTTGACATTGCAAAAAAAAGATCACAAAGATCTGCCGAAACATGTCCTCAGATTACATAGTTGGAAGAAGGAATGAGAAAAGAGTCACATTATATACAATTATCTGGTACCTCACTGAGATTTTTGGTCTGGTGATAATTTTTGAGAGCTCGACGCTGGTCAGCGGAGGAGATGATGGAGAGGCAGCAATTTACATCCCGTCGAGGGGCTCTCATCCTCTCAGACTGAGACGGCGCGAGGCACACAGAGATGCTGTGATGGCAGAAGCAGCTGCAGCAGTAGATTACATTATAACAGAGAAACTGATTGATACAGAAGAATGGCGAGTTTGGATGACAATAGCAATTATGAGAATAGTGTGCCAGTGCTGTGGCGGCGGCGCCATTGTGTGGTGTGAATGTGTGTGGGTCTGTTATTCACGCCGGTTTTATTTCTGACGGCTTTAGAACTATTAATATTGTTTATCTGCAGTTTTTACAGTAGCTGTCTTATTGCTCATAAATGAGGCCGTAAAGCCGTTTATACAGTATCATTTCAAGTTCAAATTTAACGAGGAGCAGGGCAAGAATCCACAAACCCTCTTTTCACACCATACTGTTATCACTCTTGGCTATTCTTGTGTTGACACTTGATTTTATTAGATGCCAGTAATGCGTGTGGTCTGGAGCAGACAGTGCTCGTGATGAGCCGCGATGCTGTGCGGCAGCTGGGAAATGTCTAACTCAGTCCGGATGTGGACAGTCTCGTGTTGTGCCTAAAATAAAACCTTGTTGGCTGTAATTGGAGATGGACAGTGTTCAGAGTGTGGCCGAGCAGACATAAAACAAAGGCACCGTTTCACTTTAATTCCCTCTAGTCTTTAACTTTAGGAAAACAGTCTGTCTGTTGTGTTCTCTCTCTCTTTCTCTCTGCAGCCTCCCCTTTGTGCCACAACTAACTGATTTATTTGCCGCTAATTTGTTGACGTTACAATCGAATTGAGACGGTGGGTTTACTGTTTATTCTTCGGGGCCTTTGCGGTTGTGCCTCGAATCCAGTAATATTGAGGACGATTGATCTGCGAAGAAAAGCCACATGAAAGGCCCACAAATGTGGACGTTCATTTCCCAAACTCCCGTCGTGTCATATTAGTTGGTATCCTAGTCACTAAAGTCACTCTCGCCTCTGTAATCTTTCTTTGTCTTGACCTATACATTCTTACTCCTGGATTTTGTTTTTCTTGTCCTGTCGTTTGGCTCATTTGAGGTTGTTGTACCACAAACTTAACCGCCCGCAGACCTCTTAAAAAGGACATCGTATACGCAATAAAGTGAGTGCTAAAGCAGAAGTGACAGTGGCCTGTTTACACTGCAGGATCACTAATTATGCCTGAGACTGCTGACTTCATTATCTGTCTTACAACTCCTGCGTGTTTGTGTTTGTGTTTGTGTTTGTGTTCGTCACGAGGACAAAGCTCCGTCATTTGAGGGACGGCGTCCAGAAAATAGTCAAACGTGTCGTCAAAGAGCAGTGACATGAGGATATGGAGAAGATGGAATATGAGGCAGTGTAAGGATGTTGTCGGAAAAGAAGCCTTCACATGTGAAGATGCAGCTTATGATTCCTTGTTTTGCATAGTAACTTGTAAGCCAGCCAATAATGCACTGAAAGTGTCTGCTCTGTCGTCATGTCCCTGCTATTCTGTGACGGAGGATTTGGTGTCAAAGCCAGAAACTGGTTGGGGAAATGTGCCACTCGGTGCCATCTCCAGTGGTGGGAGAAAAGGGAAAGAATACTACATTTCAATAATTTCCTCATTTATGCACATAATCTGCGAGCGATGTTTTCATGCCTTAATTTACATTCTGTGAAATGCATATAAATTAGATGGCAAGCGCTGCTCTTTGACATGCAGATATCATTAGACATACAGTGCCTTGTTTTCTGTGTTGAGGGAGAGATACGGATTCATATGTGTATTCAGATTAACTCCATTCTATAACATTTTATAAGAAGAGAGTGGAGGCACACGGGGTGAATTGAAAACCACATTTCACTTGAATCATAGTTTAATTTGACAAAAGAATGATTCTAAAAACACTTTTTAATCACCTATGTGGCCTGTTCTGGAAGTTAGCGTTTGGATCACGTCAAGTTTTCTTTTAATTACACTTTTTTAATTGTTTTCAGAGTTGAAGATGCTAACCGTTGCAGCTTTGGAAGTGGATTGCTTATTCCTCTAAAGAATGTTGTGTGATTCTGCGCTGTATAACGTGCTATACATTTTCATTAGGAGACGGGAGACGTCTCGTAAAGAGAAAGTTTCTCTTCACGAATGTGTCAGATGCTGTAACTACAGAAGGTATCCACTGTGGCCTGTAGGTTGGTGAATGGTTCGAGGGGTTGGACATTGTAAGAGCGTTCGTATTTGTACGTACAGTTTGATGTCAAGTTTGTTTTTTTACAAACCTCAAACTAAAGTACGCACACACACACGCACTCTTATGTCCACAAAGCCACGCTGTTGTAACTCACGGAGAATGAGACCTGACGTTGTCCTGCTGATACAGACGTAGAGTTTTGACGGGAGCTTATATACAAAGTTCCAATATAAGCCTTTGCATCAATGGTCTCTTCACACACATTATGCAGATCACCCATACTGTACCTATTATGCTGTGTGAGAGTGTACACGGGGAACATTTTCTCACTCGGAAGTAATGCAATCTATATATTCCATCAGCAGTGAGGATGCTTCAGTCCCTGGTATCACCCTCTTATGGGTCCTGTGTAAACGAACATCGCCAACTGATATTGTCACTGCATGCCCTTTATTCTCAGGGGAGAGACTGAAATCAAATTGCCAAAGAAATGTCTTCATTTATGGCCAGATATGAAATTTGTCTCAGCTGCTTCTATATATTGTTTTTTTTTCCTCCCATTTTAACGACTTCATCACGTCATCGTCATGTGTGGAGTCTGTTTGTCTTTATTCGTTCACATTTTAACAAACTTGAAGCGTTGATTGGCCTCTTAAGCTCGGCGTGATGAATAAAGATTGGTGCTCGCTGGATATTTTATGATGGCAGGATTTGAGGCAATGAGGCAATGAAACATATAAAATACAGACGTGAGCTGGATAAAGGGAGGCTCGACGCGACCCTTCACACATGATTATTACATCACATTACACTATCTTTTTCATCATTTTATCATGATCTCATCTGGTGCCGTTTCTAAATCAATGGAAAATAAAAAATAAAGACACTATATTGACCTGGGAACACAGGGAAGTGATGTTTATTTCTTCTGAATTCCTTAAACAATAACAACAAGCAATTAAGAGAAAACACAACAACATAAAGAGAAATCACGACGTTCTCTTAATTGCATTGTGATTTGCGCTTCTCAGCCACCGTCTTAAACAGATACATACGTATATATTTTAAGGACCGTCTTATGTAAGTGCCCTTAACATGCTACTGCATGTTGGATTAGCTCTAGCATGTTGCAAAGTGGAGGAGTACATTTGTCTCGGTCTGTCAGAGTTAATTAGCCCTAAGTGTTTGTTAATCCAGTTTAACATGCAGGAGTTTCAAAAGGCTTCTGGAGGATGTTCCTCCCGCCAGAAAGGAAATTCATGGCAAGCAACAAACAAGTTTGCAGCATCTTCCAACACTGTTTCTGCAAGAAAAAAAAGAAGAAGCGGCACTGGGAAAGGCTTCTAACCAAACAGAAATAAATGAAATGGAAAAAAATGACAATGAACTAACTCAACGGTCTTAAATGGCTATTTATTTGAAACCCAATTTCAGCATTAATAACCCCTCAGTAAGATGCATGAGACTAATTTACTTGCAGGCTGTGGTTGAAAAGATTCATATTTCTTTTCTTCTCTCCTTTTTTTTTTTTTTTCTTAATGTAGGGCTCCTCATAAAGCAAGTGACGGTGTGGCACATCAGGACATCGCCGCGAAACAAGAGCACAGGTGATTAATGAATGTTTGTGGAACGATCGTTTTGTGTGCTTGTGTTCCCCGTGTGTGTGTGTGTGTGTGTGTGTGTGTGTGTCCACACATGCTTAATTTATTATGTATTTTTCTATTTCACACAACAGCTGTGTTTTATAATTCAGCCGTAAATATAAAACCTTGGTACATGCCAGTAGGTGGTAGAGCACTTTAAAAGCACTTTGAGATTAAGGCAATAATGATGATTATGGGTTTGACACTTTTAACTAGAGCATAATTAAGGTTTTTTTTCACATTAACTGACGACCAGCAGGTGAGAATTAATAAAATACGAGAAATATTCCTCACTAACTCTAGAGGTATACCGTTAAATATAAATAACTTTACCTTCAGAGAACACAGCTGCAGAAACTAAGTGTTGGGATACAAGTTAAGTCGAGGAGAAATGTATCTCTACGAGGATAATAATTAACAATTCTGACACTATACCAGAGTAGGTAGTATGATACAATATCTTCATTTATAATTCGGACTATATGTAGTCCATAACCTGAATTAAAATAGGCCAACATTCACTTTTAAGTCCTCCTTTAGCAGAACTCTCATTACTTGCCTTGTAGTCATCCGTTGCTCCTTTTTGGATCAGTTGATTTAAAAGTCTAAATAGACATGATTTTAAAACACAACATGCAACAAGAATAGCAGTAGCTGTGGGATATGGGTTGTGTCATTGGATTACGATTCTATTTTTTTCTTTTTACATTTGCCAGTTGGTAAATGAGACAGTAACTGCATCAAAGGCTCCGACGCAACGGCACCTAAATAATTCATAATTGTACAATAAAGCCTAAACCTTCCAAAACAAACAAACAAACAGCTGACTGTGCACATTTTCTTTTTATATTTGGACTGGTCCAAGCAATAAAGCATTGACTTCTTGTCCCTTTTTCTCCTGAGTGTACAGCCCGAACATTTACAGACTGTTCTTGGAAATGTGAAACTGCAAGAAAAGGAAAGTGTCAAGTAAAAGTAAAATATTGCTTCAACCCTCCATACAGTCCACTGTGTGTGCTGCTTACGTCTGGGGAAAAAGAACCTCCTTTTTATTTATATAAAGTATGGGAAGAAAAGTTTTTTTTCTTAACTATACATTTGAAAGAATGCAATCTAGTATGAGGGAGGTGGATCTGTGGTTAGAGAAGTCTCTCTTATTTGGTAAAGGCATAATCGATCAACGACTCCTCTCTACCCAATCTTCTATCTACCATTTAAAGCTCAAGTGCTCTGGAGACGACACTCAACTGCTTTGTGTGTGTCTCTCTCTCTGTTATTTCTCCACGCAAAGCTTTTTAATGATTTATCTGAACCATTAGTCACCTGAGAGTAAAGTAAAGGAGGGCGCTGGATGTCGTGAGAACAGAACTCAGGGAGGGAAAACAAAATGTTCTCGGACGCTTTGAAAGTCCTCGCCAAGTGCAGCAGATTACACACAGATGATTTACTCGATGGCTCCGCGACTTACACCTGCTGGCGTTATGCTGCGAGCTGAACAGCACGTGAAATACGAACAAATAAACCGCCAGCTGTTCACGCTGTGACGGATGTACAGTACGCTTTCCCAGCTGAGCTGCACGTTCACCGTGGACAAATGTTTACCTCTGTGAATATACAGTTTCACACTTTTGTGTAAAACCAGGAGAGCAAATATGCACAGGATCGTAGACGTCGGGGTTGTCGAGCTGCGAGCTGTGAAATTAGGATTTGAGAATATCGACTAAATCGATTGACTCCCTGATCCATGATGGGTGCGTCTAATTCTCTGCAGCCTCAATCCAACTTTATTTATAAAGCACTTTAAGAACAACAGCTGAAACTGTACATCAGAGATAAATAAAACAAATTAAACATAAAAATGTTATTAATTTAAGGGTTCCTTTCGAAGCACCTTACAAAAATGAATGAAATACAGGAAGTAGAAATACAATATGACATATCAGCTGACGATCTGAGAGAACGAGTGTGAGGATGAAGGAGGTCAGAAAGGTAGCGGGGGAAAGATTGTGGAGAGTGAGAAGGAGAAGGAAAAAACAACAAAACATACTATAAAAAAGATAAAAACCAACGTCTCCTCCTGAGTCACTTTGCAGTGTGCATGTTTCAGCTGAAAACATGCAGAATGTTTGATGCAATGTTTCCCGACAGTCTTGAACCAGAACAGGATTTCTTGACAAAAGAATGGCAACATTTAGCCATGTCTCCAATATTTATGATGACAAGTTGGAAAAGCTGAATGATCGGGACATTCACTGTGACTGCTCTTTCATAATGCCACTAAATTATTGGGGGCACTTCTACCGTGAAGAAAATGTGCACAACTAATCGCAACTTACAGGAGCAGCAGTCTCAAATGGGGGAGGGGGGGGGGAGAATCTTTAAAAAAAAAATATTCCTAAGGACTAGTAATCCTCGTACTCTGAGTCAGCAGTATTCTCACTTTGCTGTCAAATGTGTGCTATTGAGTTTCACTGGGCTGGATCTCTGAATAGAATCCTTGACTCCTGCTGCAGGGATGCACGCATGGATGACACATGCACAGATACAGAGATGGGTTAATGGACTGTCCTCTTTGTAAATATACCTCATGCTATATTTTGATGGTGAAGTTGTGTGCATCTGCTTTTGAAAGAAAAGGAGGTAACGCTTTATATTAGGGAAAACATATTCATGCTTAATAACATGCATATAAGTAGCATTCTAGCCCTTTATTAATAAATATTAAGCACGTAATAGAGGTAGAATAAGGTGTTAATACTAATAATTACTAATAAAGTATGCTACTTATGTTATTAAGCATGTAGTTAATGGTGAATAAGTGTTACCGAAAAGTATATTAATTACATTATTTGACAGAGTTTACTTTTCAGGATGAAGAAATGCAGAAGGGGGGGAATGTAATTGTAATAACCCCGGTCCATTGTTTACCCAATTAGTGAGAGCACACAGTGATTGAAAGTGTCTCCCCTGTAATATCAAAGGTGCCCTAATGTAAGAAGGATGATTCTGCATTTAGTTGATAAATTATTCATAATAAGTGTCAGGTGTTAAATTATTTAGCATCCAAGTTGCTGCTTTAATCATATTATATGTCATTTAGACTTCAGAAGTGTTCTTGAAGCTTCTTCTTGGGGAAGGAATCATTTTTCTTTTTTTTTTTTAATATTTAATATTTTATAAGTCAATGAAAGTATGATCGGTGCGTCTCATTTAATTAGGACGATCGCGGTGATGACACTGACGGTCATCCATCACCGTGCAGAGAGGCTTGAGGATGTAACTTTACGAATGCCACCTTCACGCTCGTGTGAGTTGTTTTTGCTCGTCAGCTGATAAATGAAGCGCTTATGGAGCATAAATGAACAGTTGGCGTGAATCGGCTAATGCGAGACTCCAGTGTAAATGTTTGCAGCGTTGGTCAATTAGACACGTTGACATTTTAGTTTGATCGTTAGAGTCATTTATTTGTCCACGTTGGATCCAATTTTGTAGGGTTTTTAACGGCAATCTCCAATGATGCCACACTGTGCCAGCTGATCTGCATATAATATATAATATTTTTATATACACGTGTGGTGTGGTCTGCCCATGTACAACTTGATTTACAATTATTCATTTTCTATTAAATGACTTGATTTTAAGCCATTGCTTTGTGTTTGGCTCTGTTCATTTTCCTGCTCCTGGTTTTGGCCTTTAATTTGCCTTTAGTTTTCCTCCTGGTGCCGGTTGGAACTCGGTTCATTTGCTGTTAATTTTGCCTTTTTGTTTATTTCTTTGTTGTAAATTTAAGATTAATTGTTTAGTGTCTGTTAATTGCTAAGTTTGTTGATTTGTTGACTATTTGGATTAGTTGTGGTTGGTTTTGCTATTTCCTTTTGAACATTTTGAGTACAAAAAGTACTCAAAATGTTTAAAATTGGAGTGTGAAATATGGAAATACGTCACAGTTCAATGTTCACTTGGCTCGTTTTTATGAAAAAAAAAAGAAAAACTTCTGCACAATTATTGCTACTTTATATCACTACTAAGAATGTGATATAAAATGAATCCTAACTTTGACAACACATACGAAGATGGGGAAAAAACGCATTTTTTAAAGCCTGAATATGTGACCTATAAACACACCCACAGGATGTCCATATAAGGAGTTTTGTATATTACTCCCAGGGCAATTAACCATGGGTGCACCTGTGGCACAGATCTGGTGTCTCCCTGTCTGTTGAACAGGTGTTGTCGATCTGTTTTCCTGGTTCTGGTATTTTCTTCAGGATCCTGTTTTTGGTGTGCAGTGTCACGGGAGCTTTAGTTTGTGGACCCTGGAGTTAGCCTTAATACATTTCCTGGGGTGAAATTCCCCAGGTGGCGTTGTTGCAACACTTGTATACATATATTTATAGACGGTGTGTGTTTACCCTGCTGGCTGTCACATTTGCATGGTTCCAAGTTGGAGTCTGTTTTTGTTGCATCACAGTGACATTAGTATTTAAGACGTAGCCTGAAAAGCTCTCATCAAGTTTTAGTGATGCATAATTATCTTGAGGGAAGGGAAACGTAGTCAACGTGATCTGACATGTGACTGTGGTGCCGTTTGTCGAAATGTTACATTTGGAAGTGTGGAGCGGCGCTCCGCTCAAAGTCAAAAAGTGATCGGTGCAACTTTTCTGAGAGAGTGAGAGACAAGACGGCCTGCACTGGCATCAATATGGATAAGTAACAGGAGAGTGTACGGGAGCGGATAAGATAGATGGTTATTGTGCAGCGAGACGGCAAGAATTGCATCACCTCATAAAACACGAGATGAACGAGATGAATTTGTGACATGATTTCTTTTAGAATTTGAATAAATGTCTCGGTGACACACGATTGCCACGCAAACATCCTGTACTGTACGTTCACACGATCTGTTTTTATTTTGTGAGAAAATAATGGGAAAACTCATTAGAACTAGAACTTTCAGCCTTTTGGTGTTTGGATTCATGCATTTTCTCTTCACACAAAACTTTGACACCATTTAATGGCTTAGAATTCCCTCATTCTGCATGTACAAAGACTTTTAGGATTATAGCACATCAGTGCAACAAAAGTGTCATAATTTTTTTTTTTTTAATGCATATTGATACGGCGTCGCTCTGTAACTTTGGTATCTTTGTAGTTTTTAATGGAGGGGCTGTATTGGTGTGTGTGCGTGCCACACAATGATTACTTTTGGTGTAAACAACTCATTGAAGAACACATAGTGAAAGTCTCGGGTGCCCGTTCCTCAGAGAGAGATAATTTCCAAGAGATGAGTCGACCATTGTCTCTGTCAACGGGAAGCTAATTGTTTGTTTGCTTTCACTTCTCACTGATCTGAATACTTCCCTCCAGCAGGGCACGCCATGTTGGCGGCAGCGGCGGCAAGAGGGGGGGAAATTGGGGGTTGGGTGTGCGGCAAAAACATGTACAAGCAGAGGGAGAAGGAGGGGGTTGTCATTCATGCCCACGGTAATGAGAAATTATTACACCACAGATGCTCGTACAGACTGTATTATTGGCCCTTAAGTGGAGGGGGCATCAGTGAGGTATAGCGTGAAGAAGAGTCAAAATGATATATATATTATAATTAAGTGACACAATATTAGTGTTTTTAAGCGTTTTTATGACATGAAAAAGTCAGTGATGAGACAATGCCTGACATCTGGTCAAGTCAGATGCTATCTATAGTGAGGGAACCTTATCCTAAGTTATGGCTGTTAATAAATAAATAATAAATAATAGAGAATTTTTCTCTCACACCGACTATAGCTTTTTTTGTGTGTGGTAGTTTTAGAAGGCTACACATCACAGGACCTTAACTTAATCAGCTTAGAAATTGCCTTAACTGTTCCTTAAGCCCTATTGTCCTTGCAATCAAATAATAACATTGATTTACTGTACTGTTGGAGTAAAATTGAAACCTTTGAAAAGAAAATCACCAGACGGTGGATCTGAGATGGACGTCTCATTCCCACAGCAACAGAGGATGTTGATCAACATCCTCTCCCTCAAAAATAATGCTCTTCACTGTGTTACTATCAATTATAACACATTTTATGAGTAAAATATCTGTAAAATAAATGTGAATTAAACAAATACAGCAACACCATAATGATTTTAAGTTTATTTTTCAGGTGAAACAGCCCTTTTTAAATGGCAAAACAATACTCTTTCCATCTCCCTTACTACTACTGTACCTATGTGCTTGTGTGCACTGGCAAACAGTGAAAGCCCTGCAGCTGGAAACAACATCCTCACCATTCCTGATTTGGCACCTGATCCAGCAGCAGCAGCAGCCATATGTGATTCCCTGGAGCAAGACATGGCACCCCACAGCTACAGTATAGCACAGATATGAGAGCATCAGACAGCGGAGTGAAATGCATCTGTGCATGTGTCTGTTTGCACAGATGCGTCTGTGCAGGAGGGTCAGTTATATACCGTAGGGCTGATATTCAATTACATGATGGAGTGTTTTTGTGTGTGTGTGTGTGTGTGTGGCGAGACCGATGGCGCTATAAAAATGCTGCATGCTCTGAAGGTAAACGCCATGGCTAATTTAGCTTTCATAATGAGACGGCTGAGAGGAGGAGGAGGAGGAGACTTTGGGAGACACTGCATTATAGAACAAGTGATGTTCCACTTTTACTTAAACTTACGGACGATGATTTGCACCTTTTGACGATGCATTAAATGTCTTATTAGTCATTTAAAAACATGTGCAACAGAAATGCAGGAGAGGGGAATGAGGTGATTTAAGGTCAATCCGGATGAGAGAAAAGGCCTTTTGTGTTGTGACTGCACGCTGCTTCGCCCACCCAGCAGGAAATTACCCAAACGTGTGCACACACAGGACCTGATGATCAGTCCGTCATCCCTGCTCACTTTATTGAATATTGGTGTTTTGTGTCGGTGTCGAGCAGAAGTGAGATTATGCTGTTAATTGTTTTCTTAATGTGTTCTTAATCAGTTTAATCAAATCTGTTAAAGCTCTATTTTACGTGTACGGGGAAGTTTCCTGCCAGTTGTGATTTGTCAGTTCGATAAAAGGTCATTTCTTCATCATACTTGATCTCACCATGCTCCAATGACAACCTAAGGCTAAGCTGAATAATTCCGTGAAACTGGAGGCGATATGTTAATACGCCGCTTCTGGTAAAGATGTACATCTATTACCCAAAGTCTGTAGTTCACCTTAAAGCAATGGGTAGACTAAATTTATCCTTGTCCAGAAAAGAGAATACATTGGACTTTCTTCTGCAGGCACTGCACATCTCTGTATGTCAGAGAGCGTTTGGAGAGCAGCCATTTTTCTTTTCTTTCTTTTTCCTCCCCTCAAAATGAGCGCTGCCGTGTCCGTGAGAGACGGAGAAACAAAATTGTGTTGATCCCAAATGGCACTCATAAATCTGAATAGAACTTCTTTCATGTGAGTAATTCACTTCTGCCCTGACGCTACGGTCGGCTAACTTCAGGGCTGCGGCCGACCCATCCTCATCATAACCGTGTCCCAACCCGAGTATCACACACACACACAGGATCATCATTCTTTGTTTTAGTTGAACCCAAAGTAAATCATGCTTTGATTTCTTGTAGTGTTCACAATGAAGCTGTGTAGTGAATCTGATTAGGTTCTGATTGGCTCAGTTCCCTCCTCAGTATTTTAGATTGATTTCAGTGAAAATACATCATTAGCTTTGTCCACAAGCAGCAGTGACACGACTGTGAGCGTGTAGGTTTTGGATCATGAGCAGCTTTTTATTCATCCACCAGCCATTAGCCTTTTCATTGATGGTGTTATTGCTCTGGTTTGACTATGGCTCTTTATTTTTATTTCTCCATTACAAAACTACATGCAGGTTTACTCATTTTTAAGAATAGAATGTGACCCACGTTGGAATTCTGAACTCTTGTCTAATTATTTGTGAATATTTAACTGATGTTCCGACAGACTCTGATGGGAAATCCTATAAATCACACCCAAATTCCATACTCCATATAGTCATGTGTAATCTCATGTACTGTAAAGTTGGTAAAGCTAAATATTTTTGCAGGGCTTAAAAACACAAAGGGAATTTGTTAATATTTGTGTTCTTTGGACCTTTTGGCCAAATGGGTTGTGAACACCCTTAATTATTAATTATTTTTCTTAGTCGTGAGCTGCAACAAACAAATTTTCTTTAATCTTTTAATGATTTCTTTGTTATATGGAGCAAAGAAATGAAGACAATATTCACATTTAAGAACCTTAAACAATTAGAACTCTTGTTTCAATCATGAAGAAAAGCTTCAAACCAATGAATCGAGTGTTGAAATAGTTGACTATTAATTTAGTCATCGTATTAATCTTCGTTTCATCGAGCTCTAATTGAATCCTTCCTGATCCTTACCATGGAGTTCTTTACCATAGGCATTTGGGTTTGATTCCTGGCAAAACTCTAGTGTGAAGCAGCTTTGAGTGGAACATTTCACTTTAATAAATGACCATCATAGCTGAGTGGTGCAAGGAATTAAATGCATAGAATGGTTCAGTTTCTCTCCCTTAAACCTTACATCACACCAGAGGCTCAAACTTTTCAGATTGACATAATGTTGGCCGGCCCCTCAGACACAGTTATCCTATGGTTGACTGGGCCTGATGTGTTTAATCATTGAGTCTAATTAGGAGGTTGTTTACCAAACTGCTGATATGCATTAGCCTTTTCACATTCACATGTTTATTTTGGTTGTTTCTTTTCATTCTGTGGCAGGGCACATGGGGGGGGGGGAAACGCACACTCTGATCCCATATTGCGTGTGTTTCCACGCACACCTACCAGCACCAATCACACATAATCCTAACGCATTTGAAGCCAGAATGTGACCTTGCAGTGCCACAGTGACACAAAACTGAAATTACTGTTCCGTCGAGTTGAGTCTGTGGGGACAAGAGGCTGAATAATGTGCCCTGCGGTGATGAATATGTGACGGTTTTAAAAGTAAAAGTCACTCCACGTATTCTCCAAAATGATCTGATTTTGAACTGGAATGCGACTCCATAGAGTGCAAACCTCTGCCAAGGCCACACAATCCTAACACTGTGTGTGGCTCTTGTAATAGAAAACTAAAAGTGGTCATATGATTCGCAAAATCCATCATGGTGAATACACCATTTTCTGTGACTCTGATGAAAATGTCAACTCTTGATATGAAAAGATCGCTATCGATATGGAGGTGTCACATGACCTGCAGAGAGAATCTTGCTTCCCCCGGTGTTTGCCTTTGCTACAGTAGTAGCCACTGACTGTAACCTTACTTTACGATATAAATAATCCATTCAATCTGGAAATGGCTGAAGCTATAAAACGTAAAACACCATATGACTCTTCTTTGGGGCAGTTAAGGCACTTTTTAATGTCCCAACTTCCCAAGGTGAACACAAAGGGGGGGGGAAATAGAAAAGTTAGATATTTACAAAAATGTTTCGACATTTCCCCAACAATCAAACATCCATAGCTGAGCTTGCAAATGCAGACCTTCTCTTGCTTCTCTTCAGTTCTCTCTGAAGTGATGACATTGCAAGAGAGATGAGGACAAATCGTTGTAAAGGGATCAGGACAGACTCTGCACTTACTGGAGATTCATTTAATAAAGAGACGAGGGCAAAAACAAAGAGACAAAACAAGAAAGTTGGGTGAAGAAGTCGAGACCAATTCCTCTGGGTCTGAACAAAAGCCTACACTTGTTTTCATCATGGTGTGGAAGCTGCTACAGAAAGTAAGTCAGAGGAGCAGCGGTGTGTGCGTGCATGCATTTGTGTAGGTGTGTGTGTGTGTGTGTGTGTGTGTGTGTGTGAATGTTATGGTTGGTCAGGCAGACTTTGTGTGGGCTGGCGCGGTGGGCTGGGATGGTGCCGGAGCTGGAGAATACATTTAGTCTCAGACGACTGCTTCTGTCTCAACCTGCTGCTCGACTCGTGTGAAGATACGAGCCTTTGATTCTTCCTGACCTCTCATCTTCTCATCTCTCTCTTCCTACGGCCTCCACAAATTTCCCTTCTCGCTCCTTTGTCTTTGTCTATTTTTCATTTTCTGTATCACCCATCATACCGTCTGTCTTTTTTTCTTTTTTTTTTTTTTTAATTAAAGCCACTTTGATTTTTGCGAAGCTAAAACAAAAAAGTTCACCGTTTCAGTTCAGTGACGGCAGAAATTTGATTAGAACACACAAAAAAATGATGAAAAGTGTGAGATGGTGGTGTCCTTGTACAAGTGAAAGAAATGAAATATAGCCCCATGTTAATGCACTTACTTTTTAATTTAATGAACTTAACAAAGTAGACATTTCAACACTTATTATTGGTTTTGCCGGCTATTAAGAAAACTTTCCAACTCTTTTGTTGCGAAACAAACGTTTACGTGTTATGGATTTATCCATTTATTTATCTTTCACCCACTCCTCCTCCACTTCAAGTTCCTGTGATATAGAAGGTTTATGCTCTCTTGCACATATTTGTTTTCAAATTAAAGTGCAGTAACTTTGTTGTGCATATAGCCTCTGTGTGTAAAACTGCACCAGTTAATCTTGTTGGAGTTGATTTCATGCTGCAGAATGAATTCGGGACTGGCCAGTGTGCTCAGCAGTTGCACCGTGTGATGGATTTCCAATTTTGACTAAGTGTCTAAATGTTCTCTATCAAACTGTTTTAGCGCCAAACTTGTAAAACTTTATATTTTGAGAACAATTTGGAAGAGGACAAATTGGACACTCCCCACCTCTCATCTGTAACGTGTCAGAGGTCTGTCTGTTAAGAACGACATTGTCTCCATGTCGCGGACGGCGTTTGAGCCAAACACGTGTGATTTGTAGGGAGGTTCGGATTCGATACGATATCAGCACGAATCATACATACTTTAATTACTTTAATTATGTGGTGTGGAATGTTAGAATAGGCTTGATCAAGTAATATTACTTAAACTGAGAACATTCGGTTTTTTGCCTAGTGATTTGATTGGCTGATGCTCACACGACAGCCTGGGAAGTTGAACAGTTGTCGACTCTTGATGCTCAATGCTGCTACATTCAAAGTAGTTTGAGTTTATGCCTAAAAGAAAAGGAGGATCCTGAGCATCACCTACTTACTATTGGAAATGTTAGAAGTGGTCACATGGAGAGACGGTTCTGTCGGCGTAGAGGAGTGCATTAAAACTGAGAAGCAGCTTGTCGCTTCATTACAGCTGGAAGAGTTTTTGGTCTTAACTGTGAAACATTTAGATGAGGTTATTCATAGTTTCACCTTTCTATATCGCATCTCTTGCCCTTTTCGGGATTTTACATTAAAAATGGAACAGTAGTCAGAGGGTCGAGTTCTTCACTTCGCTCTAAAAGCATAAAAGTTACATTTTAAAATAGGATTTAAACGATTAAAGCTCCATTACAGTAAATAAATTGTTATAAATCTGTTGTATTTGGAGAGCCGAGTGTGGTTTCATTTGCATTTCTGTGCATGTAGCACGCACCACTGTTTTCTTTTGTATCTTTTCATATGATAGAAGTAGCTGAGATTACCTGTATTGGTTATTGTGACTGACGTGACCGTTTTGAAGCTCTTGGACTATGAAAAGAAAAGGCTAATGAAGAGCACAGCACCTCAAACGTGATGTTATTCACCGCCAAACGGTTGCATAATGGAATTTCTCGTCCTCGCTGATCTCTCACCGTTTCGCTCACACATTTTTCCTTCCTCCCCCTCCCTTTGTTTGTGTGCATGTGGTTTTGGAGGACAATTATTAGCTATCAAGTCGTACTCATGCATATTTCCCGGCAGACAATTCATTTCATAACATAAATAATATGAGAATGTGAGACGAGGCAGAGGGAGAGATTGAGGTCTGTCTCTCTGAAGATGTTGGATCTCTGTGGCTGCTGCATTGAGAGGAGGGGAAAAAAACATGAAGCAATTTCCATCATGATTGATGGTGGCTTGCAGATTTGAAACAGACTTAATTTATCGAGTGGAAATGGTGTGGAATACTGTTTTGTTCATGAACATTTTTTTTGCTTTAATTGATTGAGTGTCATGCTGAATTTAGCCCAAGTGATGAGAACAATTTTGAAGCGATGCACGCCCTTTTCAACATCTGAATTTCCCACTTCAATGCAAACTAAAATAATCACGTTATAGCCGCTGGCTTGAAAACCTTTTTTTTTTTTTACATATTTACTCGGGCGTAGAAAGTACAGTAGAGCACATATGAATGAGAAATAGAGTTCAGCTACATTAATCATTTGCCATTGATGGATACAGCCACTATCTGCAATGATGTATCATGCGTCTAACATGTATGTGAGGAGAGAAATAAAAAAACACTGAAATCTGCTCTGCAAGACCTCAGCGAGGGGAGGCGGGTGGGGAAGCCATCATGTAATTAGTCCATTTGAAGAGAATCATAATGAATGTGATTGCCATATAGACTGCTCATTTGAGTCCGATAGTGGATCATATAATTAGCATAAAGGGGGGCCCTCCTCCCACCCTCAACCCCTCACCACTGTAATCAAACTCTTTTGATTGTACAGGCTCTGAACTGAAACTCATATCACAGGCACATAGAGTAAAAAGTGTGGAAATTCATTTACAGTAATGGATACGATGCATGTCCATGAAACTTGGAGACCGTTCCAACACTTCTTTTCTTTGGTATTTACAAAGCCACAATGGTTATTTCCTGGTTGAAAGAGATTTGTAGAATCAGAACTTAAATATGGGTTCTCACAAATCACAAATATACCCATGTCAATAATGAATAAATATCATGCTCTAAATAGTCAACTCAATTCTGCAGAAAAACGTCAAAAAGAACTCGATAAATATGTAAACCCAAAGTTATTGCTCTGCATAAACATACTAAATAAAATGGAATGACAAAGGTTGTGTTGCACAAAGCTGCTGAAGATAAGACAGAGTTCAGGCTGTACCCTGGGTGATGGAGACGGTGAGGATGCTGGTGGCTTTGGTCAGTAGTTTTTTTGTTTTTTTGTGCCAGATCCTCAGTTGCTGGCAGCGTGGACTCCATTGTCTTTTCTGCTGACCTCACCACTCTCCTTAGGCCCTTTTTGTCTGAGGTGCAGGAACTCCTCATTGGTCAGGAGGTGGTGAGGGTGTGTGGACTGAGGTGGGCCCTCTTTATCCGCCACAAGAAATGTAGATACGGGTCGGCCTTTTTCACTAGAGAGGTGTGCAGGGAAGGGAGCGGGTTGTCAGCCACCAGGAACGTTGTGTTCTTGGCAGTCTCCACAGTTCCACAGATGAGGATCGGGAGTATGTGTGGGATGTTTTTTCCCTGAAATCAATCACCAGCTCTTTGTTTTTGTTATGTTTTTACAAAGTTCAGGACGACACTGCTCCAGTTGCACTCGTCAACATAATGTTACACCTCCTCTCTGTAGCCGGAGACTAATCGAGGAGATGTGGATCACATGAGGAAGCGGCAAATGCATTTTATAGTTTGAATGAATATAATGTATAACAAATATCAAATGCCCTGAAGTAACCCAAGTACAAAGAGTTAAAACAAATAGTTGTGCCAAGCTTTGCATACATAAAGATCATTTACATAATTATCTAACACATGTATTTATACAGTGAAGTGGAGTGAGAGCGACAAGTATTATCCTCTCTCTCTCTCTCTCTAATCTTCCCCATTCTACTCCTCACCAACTATCGTCCATGTCACTTTTATGGACACATCCTCCTTCTTTCGGTGCCGTAATCGTGATTTCAGAATTACGGCGGTGATGCTGCAGAATAAGAAAACCCCGATAGAGCATCTGTCTGGAGAGGAGGCATCCATCTCTTTGAGATCAGAGTAAAGGGCAGCAATGGGAGTAATTATCTGCACTATCAACGTCCAACTTTTCCAGAAGATCCTCGCAGCCAAAAACACTTTGAACGTAACGACTCATTCATCAACATATATGGGCGTTATGAGCTGTAGTTCCTTTTGTTATGGAGATTTTTGGTGATCAGGTGAGATGACCACTGATGGAGTCAGTGATGAGTTAAGTTGAAAGAGAACTGAGACAATGCCTAGTTTGTGTCTTATTAATATTGTACACCAGGACTGGTTATAAGAACATATGCATGTACATTTAACTTAAAGTTGGCTGAAGATTGAAGGAAAGATATGATGAAAAATAAATCAAATTGGGTTAAAAGTTCATTTGGACAAACAGTTTTTTTTGACTTGTGAAGGTTTTTTGAAATGTGAGGTTCACATGCAGCAAAACAAAAACCTCAGCAACTGTGGTGATGGTGGTGGTGTCAATAAAGGAGCACAATTGTTATTGTTTTGACACGGACCGACCAGTGCTCTTTCGATCGGGTCCGTCAATGTTTTATCTCTCACAGACAAACAGAAGGCTCGTGAGCTAATGAGAAAGAAGAAGAAGAAGAAGAAGAAGAAGGCGAGAGAAACACAAATTATCAATGACAGGCAAACAGAAGGCAAGAAGTGACATTTGTGAGCGTGTGTGTTGCAGAGTTATCAAATGCAATTAGGCCATTTTGAATAATTGGTCGCTGGAAGCTCTCATTAAAAAAAAGCATCTCAAATTTTAAGGTCTTTGATCAGCCTACGGCCCCTGAATGTAAATAGTTCAGTGAGTGTATAAGAGGCAGAGGAAGCCAAGTTCACAAGAAGCATAATTTCTACTTTGGGGTCCTGAACCACGTTATTTATTTATCGTTTGTTTTCTTTGTCCGCTTGCAGTTATTTTTTATTTTTTTATTTTTGAGGAGGAGGAGGAGGAGGATGAGGAGGAGTTGAATGCAGTTCTGGCTCATTCACAGTCGGCAAGGGACAACTTGAGCACAAAAGCAGAAATACTTTTCTGTCTGCTGATGCACCTATTGACTCTCTGTGTCTTTGATTGCCTCAATTCCCATGTATCAAGTTCTCACTATTGATGGACTGAGGCTAAAAACACTGGTTACTGCCAACGTCGCCCTCTATTCCGTATTTTACTCCTTAATTTTCTACTTTATTTACCTTCATTTCAAGTTATATGTGCAGACAGACCTTTTAATTGTTGCCCTGTAACAAAGGAATTATACTTTTTATTTTTAAAACTGAATC